>NC_142400.1:13096683-13719183 GCF_059441095.1 Idiotropiscis lumnitzeri | reverse complement strand
TTGGTGACAGAATGTAGACTGGAATTTAGACCAGTTTAAAGCTGGTCTAAGTTGTGGCGCAAATGGTCTTAACACGATTTTGGTGGATTTGATCAAGGTGCAAGCAAACACATTCTCTGACAGATCTTTTGGTGGCTGTCCATTTATAAACATGAAAACAATATAACAAAATAGAGGTACCTTTGTTATACGCTATGTTATACACAACGGGTCTTTGTTATGTTTGTGTCCATCTACAGAAGGTCAAAAAGGTAAACATGTTCTGTACCTTCCACATATTCTCACCTGCTCTTCATCAAGAAGCACAAGTCCCACTATAACGATATTGATGCTCCCTCCTATGGTACCATCCTTGAAGAGGCTAGACACCTGGACACACCGACATAAGATATATTAAGTAGTGACTTATGAAATGTCAGACTTGCGTACTTGACTGAAAAAGTACAATCATTCATTAAATCAAAAGGCAGTCAAAACATAGAAAAAGATACCCTCTACATCAGGGGGTCTCAAACTCGCGGCCCGCGGGCCATTTGCGGCCCGCGGGATGATAGTTTGCAGCCCCCGCCTTATTATGAAAGTTTTATGTTCGTTCGGCCCGCGAATTTGATATGACTAGTAGTTATAAAGCTTTAATTACAGTGTAATTAATTACAGTGTAATTAAAGCTTTATAACTACAGAAGTAGGCCTACTCATCCCAGAACTATGGTTTATGCTTAGGATCTCTGCTATTTGACAAGATTTTGATTTGATTGACAGGAGACCCATGCGCGAACACGATGTGCAGTCTGACGGAGCTTTGCATCAGCACTAGCACAGACGGGACTAATTATAAAATGTAGGATTACCTGGTCACAGTGGATAAAATTGAACCGCGGATAATTGTTGGGCACATCTTCAGCTTTAAAACGAGGGTAGGATTGTAATTTTTTTTCGATGTTTTAGTAGGGGTTTGATTGATGAATGTTCCACTCATGTTCAGGACAATTCATGTTCAGAAGAAGATTAAAGAACTGTTAATACAGACATTTGACTCATTATTATTATTATTTATTACTGATTAATTTTCTTATTAATTCCTTATTTATTTTCTTATTAATTCCTTATTTATTTTTAAATCTTATTTTGTGTTAAAAAATAAAAATAAAGACATTTGAGAAGATTAGATTTTTTTTTTTTTTTTTCTTGGGGAAAACCTCATGCGGCCCAGCCTCACCCAGAGTCTGCCTCTAGTGGCCCCCAGGTAAATTTAGTTTGAGACCCCTGCTCTACATCAACTAAAAATGTGACTTCTTAAGCATTAGCCTGTGCAGGTGTTTCTAATGTTATGACGTTAATGTTAAACCATGAATAGTCTCTTGATCTCGGGCCCTCACTCAGCCATGTCGTTTAATCAGGTTGGGTAAATACAACAGGTACTTGTCATTCTGCATTTATCTAATCTTGAAATTCACATTCTTTCTTTATATTCTGATGTTGGAGCTTTTTTTCCTGAACTGACACATGTCTTGACTCAGGCCTGTGTTTTGTTACCAAATTTAAGTGAAAACTCTGAGGTCAAAGAGACAATCAAAACCACTTAGTTAAAGTTGAGATCTCCCGAAACACATAACAGATTGTCAAATTCCAAAACTGCTAGACGAAATCACTTTGTTTTCATTTTCACATAATAGTTATACATGTTATGAGTCTAAAACACATATTTTCAAGATGATTACGAAACCATGTCAACATTACAGGATATTATTATGGTGGAGTAGCTCACTGTATTTACTTTGATTTTTATTTATAATTGTCGGATTTTTAGATACCCGTGGGAGCTGGTGTGGTCAAGGTCAGTTTTGTGTGTGTGTGTGTGTGTGAGTGTGAGAAATTCCATACTGCATTTCTGTGACATGGATTGACTTGTTTCGGCGTTTGGACATGGGAACCATGTTTTCAAAATAGATGGATTATCTTTGGATTTGTCAGTCTGTCATTAAGAAATGAAATGAGCGTGACAGAATTTTCTTTCAGATCAGTTGAGAGTGACAGGGAGACATGGAGCTGCACAGCGATGAGGTCATCTTAATATCAGTGTCATGTTTTCAGATGGATTCGCTCTGATAAATGAGAATGGCAGTCACTTCACCTCAAATTAAAGACAAAGCAAGGTTTGAAAGTGTCAACTTGCCCCAATCAATAAAGCAAACACTATATATATATATATATATATATTACTATTGAATCTGTGTGTGACAACTGTATAACAAAGTATCTTCTCACCATATTGAGCACAGTGAGAACATATGTAGTAATGTTCTCGTGGCCATGGTTGTCCATCATCTTTCTGTCTACCACCACCAACGTCTCAACATTGAGCTTTTGATTATTTTGGTTCTTACGATCCACGATAATCGCCCTCTTGTTCCTGGGAACAAGCTTATACTCATCTGGAAGCAGGGAGAGATGCTCTTTCGGAGGTTTCGGCATGTCTGGGGGATAATAAAAACAAATATTGAGACAATACAACAAAATCATTACCGGAACTTCAATACTGCTACGTCCGGTTATCATTTGGTAAAATAAAGATTAAACCTGTGGTGTTTGTTATTTGATTGGATCTACAGGTGTGACAAAGGACAGAGGTTTAAACATTCACGAGCCTGTTTTCTTGCCCAGCACAAGTGTAGCACAAATCGCAGTCTAACTGTACACATGGGTGGCATTTTCGTTTTTTTTTTTTTTTTTTTAGATATTTTCTTATAAAGGTGCAGTTAGAAGGGGGTATTTGCACGATTGTGCACTGTTGTGGGATGGAACGTGGCCTACTCCCGTTCAGTCAAAGGTTAACCCCATTCTCTTGAATTCAGCATCGAGACAGAGTCTACATAGCGTATTAGATGCAGGAGATCGGTGCACGCAAAGTATATTTAAAAGGAACTGCAAGAGGGTCTCCATTTGTAGATGGGCACTTTTCAAAAATCTTGGCTACGTTTGGTCACCAAATTGGCAGATGCGCCGAGGACATGTATTTGAATATGATGGAAGTCCTATCGAAGTGTAGCAAATTCATAAACATTCTAAATTAAACTAGGTGCAACGCATTCTGCAAAATTCTCAAACAAGGTAACCTAGACTTGCCCCCGCAGGAATATTAAGATGCGCCCATTTTTACACCAAGCGCATGGGAGCCTCGCTACAAAAATAGGGCCCTTAATCTGGAAGCCACCGTCTCATTTCATGTTTCTCATCACATACAATGATACCATTTCATCGGGTATATAATTAAAGTTATGCAGTACCTTCAAACAATCGCATTATATCTCCTTATATCTTGAGTTATTATTTTGATCATCTTACACTTTCTGTCTTGAGTATTTGCTTATGTAGATGGAAATTAGGTGATCAGCCAATGTGGGTTTGTGACTAAAACACAGCACAGGTGTTCACTGATGTCATCATCAGGGAATGAAAACACACTGCGTGTTTTCACCAGGGACAGACAGCTGGAGCTCTGCAGGTTAACTGTGGTGGTACCAGTTCAGACCTTTATGACACAACTAATGTTAAATGATCTTCAAGTTATTAGTCGAGCCTAAACATTTATCATGGTGTAAAGTGAAGATTCAACTACATATACTATTTCCCATAACCTTTCATAGGTCATGTCAACCAAAGTATAAACTGACATTCAGTACGTCGTACAAAGTGCTGTCATCACATGTAAGACAAATTAACTCGAGCAATGTAGGATAATACGTGCACTTTTGAAGAAGAAATGGCATTAACCAATCAACGTTTTCTTAAAGGGGAAGTCAACCCAAAAATGTTCTTGACCATAATATATTTTACGCATAAGCACAGTGATGTGCTGTGTAATGGTGCTGTTCGAAGCTAATGGAAACGTTCCATAACTGTATATCATCATCAGTGCTGTGAAGTAATCGTTAACACATCTGCCTCACAGTTCTGAGTTTCAATGTTCCATTTTTTTTTGTTTGAATCTTCTTGTGGGTTTATTCTCACATTCCAAAATGTACATGTGAGATTTATTGGAGACATAAATTTGTTTGCCTATCTGTGCCCTTTGGTTGACTAGCAACACCTCATGTTTCAACCAATGGCAGCTAGTGCTAACGCACCCGCAAACCAAGAGAGAAAAAGCAGTATAGAAAATGAATGGGTGGAAGTCTAAGAACTTTTTCACGGTTCCTTCAACTCTGTGTTTTTGTGTTTCTGCATGTTCCTGATATCATTAACAGAGTCATTATTTTCATGACTTTGTCACACAATAGAATGAGAAGTTTCCCTTACATACATTTCTTCCGTCTTCCGCAGAAGTGTTGCCTCTGCTCCTCTTTGTACGTGTAGTCATCGTCTTGCCCATTGTTGCTGTGGTCATTTTCTCTACTGTGATGCTTCTGCTGGTCCTCATGTCTGTTTCTGTTGCTGGGATGATCACTTTGCTTCCGTCCCTGGTCCTCTTCATTAGTCTTTAATTTGGTTTGCCGTTTAGTGGAATAACTCCTGTTTGAATGGTGAGAAACTGAATCTGGTGATCTCTTCTGAAACACTCGAGAATGATGACCTCTCTCCTTGTCACTCTTGTAGAGGATGTGTGGCTGGTGATGGGAAGGTGCTGAGAAGTTCTCTCTCTGAGCAATGTGGCGGGGCACCGGCCTCAAGAAGAAGTCTGCATCGTGAGTGCGAATCAAACCTGACTGGAGACAAGATACAAAGTCCAGTTATTCTAAGAGGGGTGGGCTCTTGCCAAAGAAACAGAGTTTGTTTAAAATCAAACTTTTTTTTTTTCATTTATCAAGGGGCTACTCTAGGAGTATGGGCGACATACAGTCGCAGGCCATCGATTGCCCATCCCTGGTGTGCAACTGCAATGAAATCATATTGTAATCAAAAGGCAACTTGCATTTAGATTTTCTATATTGCAACATGGACATTAAAAATTCGGTAAAAGGTTTACCTCAACACACGCTTGGTTTTTACGTCTTTTTTTCCAAGCATAAGTTCATATGAGAAAATAAATAAAAAATGACACGCGAGTCACTTTCAAGTTATATTGTCCAACAAGTCCAACGAGACATGGAAAGTAGCCTCAAGGGTTGCAGTTGAATTCCACACGGATATACCAACCTTCTCTTTCTCCTCTAACCTTTCTATCTGTCCCTGTTGGCAATTAGTCAAGATTGAACTTGGCGTACCTCAATTACTGGCTGTGTTTCTTCATGTTCAACATCTGTTTTGCTGCTCAGGGTTAGACCTTATCTCCTAATCTATATAAGGCTGTCAGATAAAAAAAGAAAAATATGTGAGGATAGGTGGTTCATATCAATGTGTTTTGGAAATAGCTTACTTCAAATAGCGCCTGACTGATGCACAGTTTAAAGTCAAAATGATGATGTCAATAAATATGCTTTATCATGTTTGATTTTGTGTAAATTAAGATGAAGAAGAGGCTATATACTGGGTTGCAAGTGCCTTTTATCACTGCAAAATGTGGGTGAAGAGTGGATTTCTTTTTTTTTTCCACTGACAACCTTCCATAGAAGCAGCAAGGGAGATTGTCAACTGGCCTACGATGTATATGTATAGTTTATGTCTACATGTTGCAGGTCAGCAGAAACTTTAGTATGTGTAGTATGCATGTTACTATGTGTGGATACATACGGCAAGTGTTTGTGGGTGTCACCCACCAGTTATGCCAGCGCATAGCTACTGTATATTTGGACATTGACTCTTCTCATTAAATGAGTATTTACTGACTCAGCGTCTGGCTGTGGCTGCATAAAAATAATGATCTAATAATACAGACCAGCACAGTTGTGTCGGGTTTCACGCTGACAGTTTACAATACATGATATTAACATTGACATACTGTACGTGTATATGTCATTAGTCCTAAATGGATTGTTGGCCATTCCGCATAAATCTCAATACGGAACAAGAAAAGGACCATCAACTGAAAAGTATACTTATGGTACCGTGTGCCGATAGAATAGTGACTTGTCTACAGTTATTTTGACCTCAAAGAGTAATCATTTTCCAGCGCACAATAAGCAGTGTTTCATGGACAAATGATAACAGACAAACACATATTTTTCTGAACAGATAATACCATGCTTTTAGAACCTAGGACTCATCTTTCTGGTCCTGTAAAATGACAAAAGAAACACATTAATGGTGTATCAACTTCGCCAATTTGACGCTACTTTTGGGAATTATCTCACCACTCCACCAGCACTCACAAATCTAAACATTTTTGACTGCAGACCTATTAATTCATGGCATATAGAGGCGCAGATGACTAAGCGCAGCCTAAGGGGGGGGGGTCGTGCCTTTTCTGTTGCCGGGCCTTCCCGATGGAATGACCTCCCATTGAATGTTAGGCAAGCCACCTCTCTTTCCACTTTTAAAACTTATTTGAAGAGACATTTTCGTTCTGTAGGTTTCAACTCACCATGAGACTGTCGGTGTTCTGCTGTTCTTTTGGGTTCTATTGTTTATGTGATTTAATTTGTCTTCTAATTTCCTGCTAATTTATATTACACCATATGGAAAGTGCTTTGTTACATCTCCAGCTGTTGTGAAATGCGGTATATAAAGAAAGTTGTGTTGTAATGCATTGTATTGTATGACAGCCTTTGATTGCAAGTACCACAAAAAAAAATATTCACACTCCAAGCAACAAAAAAAATCAATAAAGTTGATCAGTTTAAACATTCAAAATGTTGTCTTTGTAGTGTGGTCATTTATAGGTTGAAATTAATTTGCAAATCATTGTACTCAGTTTTAATGTATGTTATATACAACTTCCCAACTTAATTGGGGCTTCGAGCGACAACACTACTATCACATCCCTATATTAAGAGATTAGGTCACTCCATTGAGTAGCCTAAATAGCAAAGTCATCAGATTACACACTGTACTCCACGAGGTGCAAATAGCAGTCATAAAATGCCCGAAACACTACTTGGAACGGCGCAAACAGCTGGCCTCTATGGAGTCAGGCACACCCAGACAAGCAGCAACAGGAAGGGGTGGGTGTGTCACTGAAAACGGAACTAACTTCAGTGCATTTCAAGGTGCACCTGACCATGTGTGGAGTCCCCTTTCCTCCTGGCATAAAGCCCAAAAAGGCTTTTGAACTCTGATTTGTTCGGAGAAATACTGCAGTCATTGGTACATTTTGTTACCAAACAATAATCATAATAATTTAGGTAAAAAATGCAAAGGTCCGCTGCGGTAGAAGTGGCACTCATGCCTTCCTCAAGAAATGCTAATCCAGCAAAGTTATGTAGATCATTTATTTTAATAGTACTTGTGAATGCAAGTGGCTCAATGAAGCTATAGGACTCATGATGTCAGTGCAAAGCATACCTCAGACATGTGGTGGCTCACTATAGAAAAGACATTTTGAACATACTGAAACCGAGGCACACATTTTCCAACTGACTTAAAAGGCATCCCTTAAGAACACTTGATTGACGATACATGTTTAGTGACTGCAGCAACTAGTTCTGCACTGTTCAAAGCTGCATCACATCTATGAAGGATCACTCACTCTAAATCTTGGAAATCCCAGAGGTTGGATGAAGGCGTACCATTCTGTCATTACGACCACGACAAGCCCTAAAGCAAGAAATGTGCCTTTTACAAGAGGAAAGCACAAGCACCTCCAGGTGATTAGGGGATGACATTTAGCCTTTTCCACTTGGCAGAAAATAGTGTTATGCCATAGAAATCAGACTTGGCTGTTATTTCTGTGACTTTTATGTACGTTTTGAGAAAAAGATAAGGGATGCCATTGCAAGAAAAATATTATTTGTGATTAGTACGGCTTAGGAAGACAAATAGCATCTTCTAAATTACCTCTCATACCGCAAGGGTGACAAATTGCGGATGTATCGAGGGGTGCATTTGGAAAAAAAACTTGTCATTGTGTAAAGTTATTCGGCGGTCATGCATATAATCTGCCATGTTCAATTATTGGTTTCATAGTCGGAGCTGCATGATTCTTTCTCTGTTGAAATACAGACTTGTCAAACAATACCCTAGACTCTCATCATTAAATAACACCAAAGACCAAAGTGATTTAGATAAAAAACAAGAACCGCAGAAAGACATGAACTTTTAAAGTCTCACGTCAGCAGTTCAGAGTGAAATGAAGGCAACCATGTGTGGAACACTTGATCACGTGATATTCAGGACAAGGCGAATATTATGGGAAGATTGTACATTGAACCTACCACAGTTGCATTTTTTTTTCCTGCCTCTCCCTGCTCGTCTTTGAAGAATCATTTTAGGGGAAAAACACCCTCATAAAAGAAAGAAAGATTAATGTATTATTAGGTCGACACATAAAATAATCACGTTATAGACCCCGTTTCCACATGTCAGTTGCTGCATAGTTTCACACCACTGGCATGAGACCATTTCATCTGCTTTGCTCTTTTATTTCAACCATCATTCACTTTTAACTGTGAGAATTTTTATGGTCGAACACTTTACTCTTAGCTTTGCCAAATTCTATGTGGGCGCAATACAATGTATACATTGACTTAACAAAGTAACACCTTTTGAAAACGTGTTTCCGCTATTCAAAATGTCTCCTGGGAATAACAATGAGCTATTGCACATGTTTTAGTGTCCCTTTATTCTCTCAAGTCACCTTCGTTCTCTATCAGTGAGCCTGTGCAAACAATACCCGGGCGAACAAAAACCTGTGTTTAAATTCGTATTTTTAGGTTCACTTTAACACAGTTATCTCTATTTAAGTATAAATACTTTTGGAGCAGGCTGTATTATAAAAATGGATGGAAGAACTGCATACATTTCACATTTTAATTTTTGGCTTTTCAAATGAGTAAAAAATAATATATAATAAAATATAATAAAATACAATATATATATATATCTTTATATATAAATATAAATATAAATATATATATATATATATATATATCTATAGATAGATATATATAGATATATATATATATATATACATATATATATATATATATATATATATATATATATATAGATAGATAGATAGATATAGATATATATATAGATATATACATATATAGATTTATAGATATATATTAAAAAATTATATATATATATATATATATATATATATATATATATATATATATATATATATATAGATAGATATATATGCCACATTGACATTCTTGATTATTAAGTACCAAACGGCATCAGCCCTCGCATGAAATCCACTTTTACACATGTATTACTATGTTCAGTAATGCTACCACACAAATAGAAAGATCCCATGGGTGCCTTTCTTTGTGGTTGAAGAGACAAATTCTCAGACAAACAATCCAAACTACCAAATACCAGTATGGAATCGATTGAAATTCATTGAAAATAAATCAAGAACAAGAAACATTATGTCCTGTTCTGACTTGCTCATACAGCCTTGAAATAATTGGAATGACATGTCTTCTGCTTTGTACTTGAACTTGGAAAAAAAAACAATGTGGAATTGATTTGCCTACTGTGAATGTCAGTTCAACGCTGAGCGGATTAAATGTGTACCTATTAATGTGGTCCTTTGTTCTTCTGACTGCTAAGAGGACTGCAACTTGTGGTCTTATAGTGGTGCCGCTGAGCTACACTTAAGCTCAATTATTGTCATTCCCTCTTTATTTTTATGCAGCAAATAGGACCACCAGGAAATGAAATGAAATGCTGCCAACCGTCCTCACAGAACAAAACAGTGGGTACAGAAGCTCAGATTTGTCAATGTTGCAATGCATCTGAACAGACACAGACACACACACACACACTTGTCTAACATCAACAGGCATTTTTGCACGCATAAATAGGCTTTTCTTTCATCCTGTATGTATTTTTATTTCCTTTCCAGGCAAAACACAATTTCTTGTTTCCTTTTAGTAATTGCATCCGAGCTTCAGCACGTTAAAGCTTCAATACACCAATCGAACGTCGCACCGTCGGAAAGTCGATGTAGTGCGCCGCGTCGTAAGCTGGAGAAGTTGTTGGCGGTTCTGGGGGGCGTGTTCAGCCGATTTAACATGTAGAATCGGGTCGGGCTGTCGGAAAAATAATCCCTGTGATTGGGTGTCATTTTGAGAATAAGTGCACTGCAGAATAACGGGAAGTGACGAAAGTGGAAAAACTATGAAAATTGAAGCTATTTCTCAAGAACTAAATGAATTCTGCTCATTTTCACTTTTCATCTAAGGACATAATGGCTGGCTGGACAGAAGAGCTCACGAAAGATCGCCGTTTTTTCACGATGAAAGGCTACGCAGTCACTATCGGCACTGATAGCATGAAGGGGTACTACTTCTCACGCGTGCGAAAAAGTTCCGGAGTAGTTGGCGTCGTCGTCTGCTTTTGCGGTGTGTTGGTCGGCCAGTTTTTGGTCCGACGTGTCGATCTCTAGGCCGACGCGACAGTTGGTCACGACGGTCGACTTCGGATTGGTGTGTTGAGGCCTTTAGGTTTACCATCAGATCAGTATATCTTTTGGAATTTTTCTTGCTTTGAAAAACTCAAATATTGTACGTTTATTATTTATTGTCTTTGTAGGAATCGAGCACTTTTATAAATGTTTTGAAACTCTCAAAGGATCATTCCCCTTCTTTTTATTTAATTTCTTAGTGGTTTAATGCTAAGTTTAACACAATATTTAGACAATCAGTGGTCCCTGTAGACAAACTGAACAAACATGGCTCGTAGAAATTATTATCACTATCTTGCTACATTAGTTTAAATGATGGCAAATGCTGCACATTTTCTTTTTGAAAACACACACCCGCTCACGCACACCCACGCACACACACACAGCCCTGATTTATCAACTCCTACCTACTCATTCAAACCCTTGCGTAATCTGACTCCAGGCATGTTCAGACTCACCATCCCCATGCATGTGGACAGCGCCACTGACGAGTTGACCTTTAGCCTCAGTGACCCCTGGTAAAAGCAGAGGTGGTCCTGCTGGTAAGCCCTCAGGCTCTTGGTGCCGTTGTTTCCCAGGACCTGGATGGCGAAGCCAGGTGCAATCAGGGTCTCTGAAGCCTCCCGCAGCTCCATGTGGAAGTCCTGCCCCAAGCCGCTCACCCGGAAGTGAGCTGTTTCACTGCTGCTATTAGCGTTAGAAGTGGATGCATCCGGAGACGGGGATCTGCGTCGTCTGCGCTGGTGGTGGGCAATCTCGTGGGAGATGTACACACCTTGGTGGTTGACCTCGTACGGAGATACAATCTCATATTCTGGTCAGGATTAGAGAATGAAAAAAGATATGAATTGAACTGCGTGAAAACAAGCTATTTGAATTTGGTGTTCATGGACGTAAAGCATTAGACATAGATTACAAAAAGTACTGCAACTACCGTTTTACTTGAATACCACGCTTTTTCACATGCTAACATTGGGCCCAGGTGTGTGTCCAAACATTGACAGCAAATGCCATCTGCCCAATAATGACCCGATGTACTTGACGACTTCAGATAGTTAATGGACTAGTGAGCAGAGGTTCTCCTCTGTTTTTGCTATATTTGTGTGAGTCATCCGAGACCGTGAGCTGCTCCAGGTGGTTGTTTGTTTAATGCTTCTCTGTCATATTTTATCTTTGACCTTATATGGTCATAAACAGTCTAATGTCCATTTTTAGTAACTGTTTTTATTCCACAAACATCACTGCATTCTGTTTATGCTTCGTTTTCAGCTGTTTAAATAAAAATATTCTCATGATGTTGTGGTCTTACTTTACTATTGCTACACAAATTCTCCTTGTTATGGCTCGTCTAATTCTGCTGTATAGTTACAAAAAATAAGGGGAAAAAAAGGGCTTGAGACAAGTTTTTATTCAGCCACTTTAGCGGTGAGTGAATCATGTTTGACCTAGTGTTTTAGTACTTTTTTTTTAAACTCTTGCTGAGGTCAAGTAACTGCAGGTCATGAAGGCAGATGGTCACAGACATGATCTCTTGGGCCAGCAACATCTCTAATGGCCCATGGTAATTGAGCCAAAAGTGGAGTTAACCTTTTAGGCCACAACACTATTGCTTTTCCAAATGTAGACATGATTAAATTCCTCTCCAAATTTTCTTAGCTCCATGCTGTCCGGCAATTAAGCATTCTGTAACTTAATTCTGGTTTCTTGATGATTCTTGGGTGTTAATGGTAAAAGTGGGTGCCTGGTCCTTGAAGTTAATTTACTTACTGAACTGTCTGCGAGTCACCAGCAAGCAAACATATTCAATTTCACTGTTGACTTTGGTATACTGCTACTCTTGTACAGGGTAATGTAACTGTCATGCCAAAGGAAAGTGATACACCGTAGAATTATCTCCTAGCCAACATAAGAATCGTACCAACCTTGAACTTGCGGTCAATAAAAGCCAGTCTCAGTTATCACATATTATGAACTATTTTAAGAAGTCCAAATATTGAGTAAAGATAGCACGGAGATTAAAAAATACACAGTGGCAGACAGTGTGTCATCGGTATGAAGTCATTGTGGTTTGAAGCTGTGATGCATATTGATGCTGACATGAAGCACATCTCCTCAACATGATTCATGCTTATTAATTAATAATTAATTTCAAACAATCTACTTTACGAGTGCATTTTTTTAACACGGGTGGTCATATTGTGGTGCTCATCTTCAGGCCTTAAAGTGATTTATTTGTGTGATCTTAAAACAACCCCAAACGGAGCCCTCAAATCCTTCAAGTCTGAAGAGTCTACTTTGCAGACATGAAGGCACTTAGCAAGAAACATTTTGCGTTTTGCCTATCTTGATACACCTTCCCCCAACACACACACAAACTAAGTCCACTCCTGTTTGTCCCCCACACCCCTTAACTCAAAAACCATCTGCAGCGACCCATGTCTGACAGTATACAAACAAAGAGTCCACGGGAACTGAGCACACAAGCACACACATATCTTGTCTGATGGAACGTGACGAGATCCTGCAGTGGTTAGTTTGTTGGTTTAGTGGCTCCTAAGTGCCATTAGTAGGCCCACTGATATGAGGTCTCACCAGTGAGTACCTTGGCTTAATTTTGACAACACACTGGACATGTGAGCTCCTTAAGGAACCTTCGAAGCATATTAAACACATTATCCATGGTCAAACGATCGCTCGTGCAAGGCAGTGTAACACCAATATTTAGAGCTCATTTCCACATGCAATGAGTTGAGTTCTGGAGGTTTTATTTGTCTCAGTGTCTGTTTATCATGCCAACTGGAAGAAAAACAAACTAATAATCTGCATGGCTGTGTGGCCAAAACAGTTGCTGATGCAGCAAACCACATCAATTTGCACTATGAAAACAAAAAACAGATGAATGTCCTCAATAACCAGTTGCTCAAATCACCAAACCACCTTGGCACAAACGTTTTGCAACAGCTATTCTCAAAAACGAACCTAACTATTTAATGGCGACTATATGATTGTTTGCCTGTACGCCTGCCTACATCAATCACGATATGAAGGAAGCAATCTGCGGCAGTTTCTCGCTCTAATGATGTAAAATAGCCGTGTGCGATGCCCCACAGCGGCGAAGAGAGGTACTACGTGTGTGAGCGCAATCAGATTCTGCACGTCTGAAAAGGGAACGATGCGTAAAAATAAAATATATACAGTCTGTTTCAACAAAATGTCAGTCAAAACGTTATTCATACCTGTGTGCTGAGGTAAACCAAGAGAACGAAGCAGAGCTGATGAGCCGGTAGATTCAACACTTGCAGCACCATCATTTGAACGAATGCCCTGGAAAGAAGCATTACTACATATCGAATCTGTAGACGTGGAAATAAAGCATGCAGCACTTTAATCCTAAAACGACGCGCTGTCATTTGTGTACGGTGACAACTTTATAAACTCGTGCTTCTGCAGGCATTCTAACCGATGCCGGGGTCACACAAGCGACTTACTTGAGTTAATGCGCGACTGCAAGCCAAATGGAAAAATAAGACCGTCCAGAACGGACCCATCCTCTCAGCGCAGGTCCGTATCTCCAGGTGACGCTCCTTTTCCCAGTCACGTAAATTAATGCTTGCACCCAATTAGGGTTGTAAAAGACTGACCTGCAGTGATGAATGAACCATTAGCTACTTTCATATGCAGTGTAGAGTCCCTTTCTTGTGCCACTTTGTTCCACTGTTCTACTAACCCCCACTCTCTCCTCGCTCTCTCTTTCTGTCTCTCTCTCTCTCCCTCCAGTTATCCTTGCGGACCCTTCTGACTCCCACTGTTATCACGTGACAGTCTTAAATAGTCGTCTTTAGAATAGAAAATGACAATAACACATCTGTATCAAATGGTAGTAGTACGTGTGAGTCTCAAACTGCTTCTACATTCACTATACTTGTTGGGCACAACTTTGGGTATTCACTTGACTTGCACAATCCATCCATCAGAACACGGCAGACGACCACAAAGATAGCATTTTGACCAGCTTACTCTTTAAATTCCCATTATGAAGGACGGATGAATGTAGCAAATCACAAACACTTGACGTTATCAGCATACAAGTACATGTTGATACACATTTCTCAGTGACTGAGAAGTCATTGTTTCTCATACGATCCATAGTCATGGTTTCATAAAATCAAATTCACACTCATAATACAAACGGGACCAATTCTAAGTAAAAAGCAAGGTTTTGCCTAGCTTTTTTTTTTTTTTTAATTTTTCTTTGCCATTGCTTAGGTTCTATCTCATCACTGATTTACATTTGCTCAGGGATGACACTATACCTGGTAAGGGGCACTAGGGTCCGATGAAAGCTAGAATTCGCCAGAATGAAACCTCTCCATCATTTTATTCGATAATCTGACATATATTTTCTCATTTAGTGAAATATAGGCTGTTAGATATGATGGTCATGACATTTTGGGCAGTACAGGACAGAGAGTCGAAATCAATAAACAAATAAGCTAATGTGGTAGTTGTTGATCGAAGTCCATTATGGAACAAAGAGCTAAAGGGCGTGTTCAGACTTCCAATTTATTTCCTGGTCTTTCAAAGTGAAGGGTAGGTAAGTATTTTTGCAACATTTTTCCTGCGTCTCATTTCTTTTCCTTTGGCACCACACTAATGTATTTGAGAACAGCTGACCAGCAAGTAGCGCAATAGCCACACGGGACAAAAGGCACTCCACCACCTGTTTCTCATTCATTTATATTACACACAGTAATTTGCAATAAGAGACACAAGAGAATTTGAATGAACAAAATACCTTTATGAGCTACTCAAACAGTGAGTAATTGTAATTTTAGGTGATGACTTCATTGTCAGCATGCAAACCATCTAAATGATTGTTCTGGTAGACATATTTTTTTTTAGAATCCTAGTAGTTCTAGTGTTACGTAATTAATTGGCCCCTGAAAATGCCGGCCCACCGGGTTTGCCTGATGGCCGGTCCCACCCTAAATTGACCAATCCAAATTTACAAAATTGGATTAGAATCAGATTTAGTTTTTCAATTTTTGTTTTTATGTATACACATTTATATATCTTGCTAAATCACTTCAAACAACGTCATATAATTTTTTTTTAAATTAATTTGTTAACGATCTATTTCCTAAAACCGCATTACTTTTGAAAATGTAAAATGTTGCTAAAGTTTGTAATCCAGACTTATTTTATCGGGCAAATGCATATTTTTTCCATGTCATTTCCACTGTTCCGAATCAAGGATTGCATGGTGATGTTCCCAGTGGTATGCAAACATAAATTTACAGTTCTTCTCGAGTGCCAAGACATATTGAATACTGAAGCTGCTACAGTTTTGTCTAAACTGAACAAAAATCAATCAATAAACATTTCGTAGAAAAACATAAAATATAATACTCAGCATATGAAGCTATAGAAATAAATGTTTATTCTTTACCTTAGGATAAATACACATTGCAAAAAAAGAATACCTGTGCTTTTAGTACTTGTACATCTAGTGAAAAAGAAAATGCACCCAAAAAAGTTTTTGGTGGTCTCGCACAGTAAGCATGTGTACAATTAAAGTAATAAAAAAAAAAATTGAATCCTAGGCCCGGAAACAGACTAACCAATGTCAAAGTACACTGGCACCGTGATGTACTAAAACACATTTAAGTGACTGTGTTACAGTCTATACGTTGTAGTATAGTGGAATATGACAACCTGAACGACTACGTACCATCGGTGCTTTAGTTGTGTTTGACTTTTGCCAACTGTGCTCACCAATATGCAACAAAGAAAATGTGTTGGCAATGGGTGAAAAATGTTTCCGGTTTTGAGAAAAGAGTTGGTTCAGACAATAGGGTTTAGTGCAGGCATCACCAAATGGCGGACCGCGGTCCGGATCCGGACCACCCGATGGTTCGGACCGGACCCATGACCGCTCAAGATGAATTTTTTTCAGGGCGCATTCGCAAACGTTGGCGCTGCAATTCTAGTTAATACGGAAAAGGCGTCACTGATTTGAGCCAATCAAATCTTTTGTTTACGATCCACTGCCAATTACGCAGCAGACCGGAAGAGAGTGCTGCTGACAGTATGCCTTGCTAAAAAGTTAGCAAGGTCGATGCATGTTGTTTTAAATGAATGGACGGAGAAATGTAGTTTCGTTCTGGCTGCAGCCGATTCCAAACCAGCGTGCATCATATGCTCCGAAACCGTCGCAACATTGCGAAGCGCCACTACGAAACAAAGCACCACCCTTTTTTGCAAAGTTATCCGCTGAAGTTTGAAGTGAGCGCACGCAAAAACATCGAACTTATAGTGCAGTATAACAGAAATTTACATTTTCGTTTACAGCCCAGCGGCATGCAAACGAATGTTCACTAAAAGTATCATGGATTTTGGAGAAACATAAAAAAACATTCAGTGATGGGGAAGTTGCGAAGGAGTGCTTAAATACGGTTGCACAAACATTATTTAAAGGAAAACACAAAGGCCAGATGTGTGAAATAATCCACCAAATCCCAATGGCCCTGACTCCGTTCCAACCCAGATTTAAGTCACTGGCAGGGCAGTCACAAACTAATTTTTCTCATTAAGAGAAGTTAAAAAAATATTCAAAAGAAAAGGTGGTGTCAAAGCTCATTTTGAATTACTTTTTCATGAGGACAGCCATTTTTATTGATTTTGTACTGAACATGTTGACCTGTTTTACTTGGAAAATGAGGCTTTCCGTTTTTTTAGGCTGTTAACTGTTTGATTTGAGGAAAAAAAAGGTAAAATATGTTAACTCAATGCTTAGCACTTGATATATTTCTGCAGGAGATATTTGACTGTTTTTTTTTTCTGGAAGTGGCAAACTTAAGTTCCTGGAGCCACATTTTCTTGAATGTGAAATACACGCCTTATATTTGTTTGACTGGCAAAGGTGTTTAATGTGAACATTGCTAAATATTTAGTATATAAGTTGGCTCTGTTGAAAATGATTAAATATTGAAACTAAAAATGTAAACATAGGCTAGACATTAAGGGAAGTTGGACTTTGGTTCGGACCTTTTAATTGGAAGAAACTTTAGTCGTGGACCTCTGTGACTTTGAATTGAATACCTCTGGTTTAGTGTCTCAGCAATTGAGAAAAACTTTCAGTGGTCCAAATCTTGTGAACCCAAATCACAAAATTAGCACTGTAGAGTCCGCCCTGCAGAAGGTAATGGATCATTTGCGATTTATTTAAGAAATAAAAATTCTGACCCTGTTCCTCATTCTCCCGTCTCACTTAGATTCAGCAGCTGCTCTGATTGGCAACTTGCCAGCACGCCTCAACTCACCACGGATGTTCACAGAAGTACTCGAGGGTGTGGGAGCCAGAGAATTGGGAGTGCTTGTTTCATATTACTGGAGCAATTCATCCTCTCCAAAGAAAACCACGAGATTGCAGAATCACAGCAGGGGATATGTGATTGTGTATGGCTCAGGATCTTCATGAGTGAGAATGGGATATTTCAAATGGTTGTCAGCGGTTTAGAAAGTCGGCCAAATATCCACTCCCTGGTCGCCGCGTTAAGTGCACCTGCTGAATCTTTTTCGGGTGTCATGAAAAATACAATTATTAGTACAAATTGGAAAACAATAATTACATTGTAAAATGAGTACCTCTCAGACAGTGTCAATCAAAACTGTGCCTTATTATATTTGTAAAGTTAGATGAGATGGTTTGTTTTGTAAAATGATTGCGGACATGTACCCGATGTTATGATACAGGCTTTTGCATTTATTTTCATTTATTTATTTCCTTTCTATGATTTTTATGTTTTGCTTTTTCTGTATTTGATTATTTTCAATCAAAGCAAGTGATGAACTCAGCAGAGTTTGAATTACAACATCAATAGCTAACGGGCTGCTAGTGGAACAGAATCTACAAAAGACATACGGTAATCCGTTTTTGGAGTTTATTACTCACCTGAGTACCTGTCAACGTTATATAATACAATACAACTTTATTCGTATAGCGCATTTCACAACAGCAGAAGCCTTAACAAAGCGATTTCCATATGGTGTAATATAAATTTACAGGACCTTATATGGGGATACTTAAATGATTGTGCACTACTATGGTGGGCTTATAGCATTTCCTAGCCAGATTCATGACAAAAATAAAATTTTAGAAATGGTCACCATACGTGCTAACCTGCAAAAAGCGAAATACATTGGGAAAAAGGTGAGAATAAATAAATAGATCAGTAAAAACATTGTAAATCCAAAATAATTCTTCAAAACACGATGATAAACCTCCAGTATTTGTTTTTCATGAAAAAAAAACAACAAAACGTCAGTTGGCTCCTGCTTGAAAAGACAAACAAAAACTCAATAAAATGGAAAAAGTATCGCAAAAAGGTGAATCCATTAGTGCGTTTGGGGGGGGGTTCTACAGTAGTCGAGGAAACATGTTTAAATCCCCCCCTCAAAAAAATCATTTGAAAAAAACAATTAAAAAATGAATACATAATCGAGAGGCTGTGGGCACAGCCCGCCAGTTGCCCATCCTCGGCTTAATATGTTCTCGACCTATAAACTCAATCCAGCGTTATTCTTCAATTTGACAATCTTATGTTGACAGATAATAAAATGTTAATACTTACCATGTGTTTGGAGGGTCTGCAAATATTACTCTGTATGACAAAGAAAACACAAAAGGAACATACAAACACTCAGAAAAAATAGAATTCTAGCATAAAAGCGGTCAAATATTTGGGGTACTGCATGTAAAACATCACAGACAATTGAACGTTTCCAAACATTTCTATTCCAAACATGCAAGGAAGCACAGCAGCGGACTTTTGGAGTCAAAAATCAGGCTCCATACTGTAAAAGAATAAAAGTTGTTTGAGGGGACTGAGCATAAATAAACAGCCGGCATATTGATCTGAGTTGGCTGCTTTGAAGGAGCTGACCTTTTAACCCTTTAGCTGCCATACACCTCCCAGTCTGCATGCCTGCCTCTTTGACTATCAGATGGACCATTTCCCTGTCCGTCTGTCTTCCATTTAGCGTCAGACGCCAGGCCTTTGGCACAAAAAATGAATTTCTTTCATTCCATCATACACTGACGTTCTCAGCATTTATTTGACGCGTTGCTAAAATAAGAAAGATGCATGTTAACAATGAATGAAAGGATCTGGTCTCCAATGCTGTAATGTGGAAGTGAATTTATGCTTCACTGTCGGGTACTTAAATTTTATCTATGGTTTCCCACCACTCCCTCACTTGAATTTCGAGTGTGATGGGCTTTTATTTTGTGTGCGATGCTCTCATAAGTGAATTACAATTACCTATGTCCTTATTTGAGTGGGAACCTGCACAAGTACAGTACGTGCTCCCATATTTGTGGCCTTTGTATGTGTAATGTGGACGGCAGCTGTAAAATTCCTCTCTGTGCTGAACAGAAGGGAGGTTGATCGGAGCTGACAGGGAGCAAACGTAAAGGGCGGTGGGAGAAAAGGGTGAGGATGAGAGTGGAGCAAAGGGAGATGGTAGTTGCCAGTAAGTTTGATGACGGCAGGTTTAGTCAAACTTGCGCAAAGCTTCAATGGCTTTCTCAGCGCATTGGTGCTTTTTTGATTAAGGCAAAAAAGTGGCATTAAAATCTACCCGCAGGAGATTAATCTTTAATGTAAATATTTGCAGATGCGCAATGACTGTCTTTTTTGCCTCTCCCTGGACTGGTTCGAGGTTTTTTTTTAAAGACAAATTTTCCCGTTGAGGCTTAATCAATGAGTCATATTGTACCTTCCATACTCACTTTCCATGTTGAAGTTTTTTTTGGGGGTTTTTTTGGTGGGGGAGGGGGGAGGTGCTCAGACCTGTCCCATATATGCTCGCTGACTGTCCAATGGCCGTATATGTAACCCTGCTACATGACAACAGCCTAACATCGACAATATATCATATAATATGGCAAAAAAAATCTTTTAGGTCAATTCTCAATTTGCACTGCTTCCTAAGCATTCCTTTATAGCACGCTATGCTGGTTGAATAGATTTTATTGGATTCATTAAAAAGTGAATGCAAAAACTTATTTTGCTTCAAAGTAGCCTGTCGATGAACCGTGCACCCATCATTGGCGATAACTTCTGGATCTATGACGCAAGTTAAAAAGCATGCCATATTATTAAAATGAATCAATTGTCATGTCTCATGAAAACTCCACAATCCGAAAATTATAATTCTTGCAATGCTAGAAAACAACTTTATTCATCCCTGCATTCATATTTCTGATTCCATGCAAATACTTGCGCACATACTCTTTCAAATCAGACCTGTGAAGGTTGACAATATTCAGCATTCTTTTTTTCCCTCAAAATTGTAGAATTTAGTTGGTGACTGCCTCACTTGGCTGCAATGCCCTGAGTCCCCCACAATTTAAAATAGAAACTTATTCATTTTTATAATATTCCTGCAACCAAACCAATTCACGAGCATGGCAGCGTATAAATGAATAAGGAAACTTCCAACGATTCAGAGGCACCTGTGAGTCGGCAGTCGGTTCAATTCCAACAAAACTTAGTTGATGCATTTGGAATATGAGTTAGGAATTCTGTATTTATTGTTAACACACATCTCATTTCTATTTTTTCAACTTCCTAGGTCATTGCTCCTCAGTTTACATGCCAGCACCTACTGCAATCGGGAATGCTCATATGGGATGCGTCAGAGGTCCCTCGATTTAGGGAAACATTGGGAAAAAGACAATTGAGATGCTCCTTTATATGGCTAGGAAAGTAGCACTTAAGAGATTTGAGGTGAGCTCATAGTTTTTGTTGGTTGTTTTCCCATAGTAGTTGTATGCATTTTACTTATTCACGTGTTTTGTTTGTATCGTGAGTGAGGTTTGTGTTCTGTAGAGTGACCAACATGATTGTTTTCACTGTGTTTTAGGAATTTGAATGACTTTTTTTTTTTTTTTGGACTGTAGCAAATTACCAGAGTCAGCATATTATAAAGATTAATTTTATTGTTTAATTTACAATTTAGAGGTAATTTTGAGAGTCATGTCAACTCTATGACTCGTGCACTGGAAGACTGTGTGCACCATGCTTCTCTCCTAGTGGTCCGGCAGCAAGCGGCTCCAAAAAGGGGGCTCAGTTTCCCCATACAAATGATTAATGATTAACGGGTCATCTTTACGCAATAGGAAACCATCCCCCTGTCCCTCCAGCAATGCTACCCTGTGCTGGTGCACATTTTGTTCATGCCAGAAATTGCCAATGATCTCAACTATCCTGCATTTGAGTCATCATTGTAATATTCTAAAAACAAGAGTGACAGGAGGAAAACAAAGAAAAAATGTCTCCTGTTTCTGACCTTTCTTGACACTTCCAGAACTAGAGCAGAACCGTTGTTGTGCATGCGTCATTGCATTGCATTACTACCTCACACAAAGTAATATTATGCTTAATAAGTATTGTAGTTCAAGCAGAAACTATTACTATTACTGGCAGCATGGATCATGTTGCGGTAGAGCTGTTGTCTCCCAAACTGGAGGTTGTGGGTTTGATCCTGAGTGCTATACCAGTGAAAAAGCCCAGAGTAAACAAAATACAATATGTAAAAGGGAGAGGGAGTTCAAAATATGCGATGATTATTGAAGTTATGTTGCCATTGTTTGATTTGTGGTTGGTGCGAGTGTAAACATATGGGATGTCTCTTTCTTACCCATATTTCGCACATGTGCTAAGACAATCTGAAATGCACAAGATTCTGCTGATTTTTACAGATAATTATGTGTCTAGTTTCAATGAGTTATCATTTGGACTCCAATTTACATATACAGTAAATTTTACTTTTGTAGTTGGAAACAAATTACATTCTATCTAAGAGTATATTCTGTGTTGATCTCTCATTTGTCATAAAACAATACTGTGAAGTTACCCACTTGCAACATTGAAATTGTCAAATTTTTTTTTCTTGCAATTTTTTCTAGATATTTGTTGTTGCTGACTGTAAATGGCACACCTCACTGACCTGATGCACATTTTATACAAAAAAAATATTTAAGTTTAATAAAAAATATTCCTATACCTCTTTGAACCACGAAAGGACTCATTTCTGCGAGCACAACATGTGGCTTGTAAGCCCGAGTTTAAAATGAGGGGCTGAGAAATTGTACTAATTATTGGTCATCAAGTTTATGTGATCACTGGGGCAGAAAAAGCATCTCTGGAGGGGTGTAACCTAAAACCAAAGTGGCCAGTCTTATGACACTCTGCAGGAGTAAGAGCCTGTTAAAGTTCATCACCTCTGTATTGTGTAAGCAGTCCAGTTATTATACCCCCCTTCATCATTACCTCAATAGAGTAACTGTTTCTCAGAGATGATGAATTTTAATTAGACAAGTGGTTAAGAATGCGACCTGTGACTGCAGGCCCGCAGGTTTGGTTCCCAAGAAGGGCTGAGGTGGCCTCGAGCAAAGTACCCTTGGGCCCTGTAAAAGCTAGCCACTGACCACGGTTTCATTAAATTTGTGTCGACTACTGTGCTAAGTTAAACACCGAAGAAATTGTTCATGCAATGCTCAAATGTACAATGTACAAATGTATTGGAGACAATAAAATGGTCCACGTTGTGATGCTTGATTTGCAGGAAAGGTCCACTTTCAGAAGTATGTAAGTGTTTGTGCAAGAAATAATGCTTAAAATAAAAACCCTGCAGAGAATGCACTTGCCTCCTGCTCAAATGTTGGTGAAGTGCGCTCTAGATAGCGATTGGCCATCGAGACATCTGTATAGAGATGAATATGGATGAGCGATCAAACAGATCTACCTCTTAGTATTCTGTGCAGTATATATGTTTGACTCATCCACAAGAAAGTGTTTCTTTAGCTGCACTAGTTTGGCAATGACTCTCAGGCCAAGTTTCTTTTTTTTTTTCTTTGACTGCATCAAAGTGCTGCACCACATTCACTTTAATCACAGCTGAGAATTGGTGCATTGGTGACAAACTCAGTCAGTCAAAGTGACCAAGAACTTCCTTACCTCCCAGGAAAGTGAAATTATGAAAACATGACAGACCACCCAAGTGTTTATGCACAAATACCACAAGGCACAGACAGCCACTCTGACTGTGTTAACTGTATTTTTTCCACACGGACTTTAGAATGTTAGTAATCACAAGACTACTACTAATACTACATCTGAGGGGCATGTTGCTTCACATGCACATATTTTCATTCATACACACTTTTTTATTTGAAGACGCTGTTCTCAATAAAGATAAATACCAAACGCAACACATTATTTAAAAAAATAAATGCATAAACCTTGTTAATGTTTTATTTTCTAAATACTGTGGTGTGTCAAAGACATATTTTGTTGTAATGCTTTTGTTCACTTTCATTTAAAATAAAATGTATTTTTTTTCTCAGATGAGGTGAGGTTACCAAAAAAAAAAAATGAAACATCCATCTGCTCTTGGTCCGGCCCCTCTGTCAAATTTTAGAACCCATTGTGGCCCGCCAATCAAAAAGTTTGCCCACCCCTGCTTTAAATCATCGATACAGGTGAAGAGGAAGGGGGGCATAGTTTCTAAACCTGCATTAAAGCATAAGAGCAATTTGACCTGGAACCTTTTGAATGTGAGGCTAGGAGCTCACCACAGTCACACCCAAGCCCCCCGTCAGATAAATTATATTAAAGTAACTGACGAAAAGGAGGGATCCACCACCGCCCCGTGGTTGACTCAGCCTTCCAACAATAATCTTCTTTGGGGTCATTTATCAAACAGAAATGCTCATAGGAAAACAATAATAAGAAATACACAATCATTATAGGTCACCTACTCTGTCAGTTTAAGTCACCATCACTGATAGTTAGGGTGCAATATATTACAGGAACAAAGCTCTATTTTGGTTTTGAAGTTCAAAGGTCTGACGCTGCTAGTTTACTGACAGTGTCATGGTTGCCTAAGCGTTTGTGTCGGTGAACCTGAAAATATTGGTCTGGAAGCATCAAACAGAGAGAGACAAACTGGGGTGATTCACTGTGGGAAGAAAGCTACTGAATACATGCCTGCAAAATATAACAAGGTGGCTTGTGATATATGCAGCAGTGAAGGAAAGTGGGAATGCGGAAGTTTCACTGCATTACTATTTGGAATTGAAATGTACAGGTGAATCGGATTTTCATTTCGCGCGAGCCATTGTCTGAAAAGCGTACTGTTTGATCAAATATAAAAACAACATTCAAGCGGCCAAGATACATGTAGCTTGGCCATGTCTGGACCTCACTTTGATTTTATTCATACTAAGTGACATTTAACTACTTCACATATATGTTGGAGAACATAAAAATGCACTGTTGAAACAAGGAAGAATGTTGAAGGGGACCAATGTCAGCAATGTAGACAAACGATCACCGAACCAAACGTGTGTGTCGTGCGACTCACAGGCGACCAGCTCAGGGTTGCCCGCAGTCAGCTGAGATAGGCTCCAGTACTTGTTGACTCTGCTATAGAATATTAAGCTTTTAATGGACTTGACACAGCTATTACCATCCGTTGGATTTTGGACCATAAGTGGTCATTATCTTGCCTTGTGAAATAAATGACCCGTTTTTTTTCTCCCCCCACATAACTTGATGGTGGTGGAAAGCACCACAACATTGACAGAGACCTTGGATGGCTTTCAGGGTCACCTGACAATGAGTGTCAACTGTCACTGAACTCCACATGACCTTCAAACTAGTGGAAAAATGTGACAAAGGCAAGTCAAAACCTTTTCTCTTTTCAAACTCTGTAACATTTTAATGAGAATGGTTGTGATTCCATTTTTCCTGGAAGTGTTTGGGAATCAGACAATGCTAAATAATCACAGCAGGAGACCATATTATGAACCTCATTCTTTCAATTAACACTTAAAGCAACACAGTCGATTAACACTGTAAAGAGAGGCTTACAAGTTTTTTTTTTAGAGGATCTGTTAGGGGTATAATTTTGGATTATCTCTCACACATAATACTAAAACACTTTAATACACAGTTCTTATTACTCTCACTCATATACTGAACACAAATGAAATGCTCGCATACACACTCCTGAATTAGTTTGAACTCATACACAAAACTGAAATAATTTAAAAAATATATTTTAACACCGATTGATCAATCAATACAAAGATAAATCACTTGATCTATCCATCTATCTGTCTGTCTTTCTATCTATAGAATTATGTATTGTATTGAGATACTAATCTAACCTCGTACTCAAAGCAGCTTCATAGTCTCCGTTTTAATGGGGCATTGTCACCCTCTAGTGGACATTTTGCGGTACTGTTTTTTGGAATTGACTTTAAGCATTGTATACTGTAATCTTCACTAAAGAATTATTAGTTTGAATTATGCAATTTAGTTATTTATGCTTCCACAATTTGTGTTAGTGTTTAACATTAGGCACAAAGAAACACACGGTTATATCATGACAATGGCTCGTGGTGTAGTCATTTAAATGAGGAGTTCATGAGACAAACAAAACACACAATAGTATATTTAATGAAAATCAAACACATTCACATTTTACACGATGAATTGTAAATGTGTAATACAATATATATGTACATTCTCTCCTCTCTACAAGACTCATTTCTCGATTGAAATTCCCCAAATCAAAAGGACATTTTTCTTATTGTAGTGTTATGTTTAACAATTGGAGTGAGAATGTAATTTGACTATGATGACAATATCAATCAAGAGGTCACATGGGATTCCTTCCTCTTTCACCATGCTTGAGTTCAATCAATTTCCTCCTCCCTTTTCCAGCTCAATATCCATCATTAGAGAAGATGAAAATAACCAAGAAAAGTCTCTCTTCTCCCATACACACGTGCAAGTGATGATTTTTTTAGCGCACATACATATTGCTAAAAGAAGACAGCAATTTAGAAAAGACCCATTTTGGATGCAGAGTCCAGTGACATTCATAGCAACGCAAACAAGGGCATACTCACTCTCCTTTTTGCTGTCTCTTGACACTCCAACTTACCAACAAATCTATTCCTTCCATTCTAAGTTCCCCTTTCAATAACAATCGTGTAATCATTACTTTTTGCACTCTATGAATATTTAATGACAGGGACACTTCCTATAATATGAAAAATGAAAACAGCTGGACAAGCAGAGACAGAGCTTTGTAAAAGGGGGTATACAAAGCATTTAAGCCCTCTCGTCATTACGATGGCCCCTGGTACTCAGGGCTACAAAGGAATCCTTTAATTCCTCTTGCCTTATGCGCTTCAGACACTTTCATGTCCTCCGTATGGGAGCTGGCGAATGCGGACGAGATGGGGGATTTGCTGGAAAATTCTAATATGTCTCTTGCTATGAAAAAATATGCACATACATTTTGCATTTAGATTCTCCAAGGGCAGAGGAGATGAGATGGGCACATGTCGTCGACCATGCCGTGCATGTGTGTATGTGTGTGTTTGTTTGTGCATGAGTGTAGATGTCAATTTATGTTTACGTGAAGAGACTCTTCTTTATAATGGTTTGCTTTTTATTCATTCCTCTTTGTTAATAATAAATTGCCACTTTCGACGTGAAGTTGAAAAAGGTCATGTGTGCTATTCAGAGCTACTTATACAGTATAAACTATGCTAAACTGTGAGGATGGCTGCTGGTGAAACTGAATGGTAGATTCAGTGACAAAGGTTAACTGGTTTGCTGTCTGACTGACAGAGTGACTGACTGCTTTTGAAGTGGCTGCTGGTTCTGCCGCTTTAAGGAACGACATTCAATGGCAGGTGGCAGTCTGACCGAATGGCTGACTAGCTAGTTGACTGACAAAAAGATGTCTTGGTCTTTTAGTGACTTGTAGGCGCGTGCCTAATTACTACAACCTGTCTGACAAGATCAGTTGGTGTTTGTCCAGATATCTGGGACAAAATGTTTGGTACTGTTCACCATGCAAGCTTGTACCATCTCATTAACTAATCAGTTGAGAGTTACACTGGGCTCCTTAATAATGAGCTTTCAGAATTTTAGACAATTGAACTTGACTGGCCTGCACCGAGTCCTGATCTCAACACACCTTTACAAATAGATGAACGAAAACCATCCAACATCAGTGGTCGGACACAAATTCCCAAAATATTTGCAGCAGAGCAGCAACTGTGATTTCAACAAAAAGGATAATAATACCAGCGTATTTTGTGGAAAAATAATACCCCGCAACTTGCATAGACAGCGTTTGCTGATGCATAATCATTGTCTGGCATTTTTAGATGAAAAATCTAAAATAATAGGACAAAAATTATATTGTAGTTTATGAAATGTTTCTGTCCTCAATGGTTTTTAGTACCACACCTAATTTTATTTCTCAAATTCTATGGACTTTTAAAATAGATTCTTTAAGTGAGGAACTGTGCAAATGAGGTTAATTAAATTCAGCAGGACTGCAATTAAACCACATCGTAAGAAGGCATTATTCACAGTTGTGGCCACAGGAGGGCACAGCAGGCTCATCTGTGCCACTGTTGTTTTCTGAGATGGGTGCAGTTGAAAAGATGTTATATTCAGTCTGGCATCCTTTCAATTTCTCTTATTCTCATTCTATATGTATTGCACTCATTCATGATATAGCTCATCTACAGAACATGCACATGCACTCACAGACACACACATGCAGGGTACAGTGCATGCTATGTGAAATGAAACTGTTGTTCCTGTCACTTGCCATTAGAAATATTATTAGTTAATGTGGAATATTTTGGGTCAGGATGATCATTTTGAGTCCAGAGATTAATTATTCAGGTTTTTTTTTTTTTTACTCAGAAATTGACCTTTGTTGCATTTTTTTAACCATACAATGACGCCATAGATTAATTTTAGCATCTCGCAGAGTATGTTAACAGTTTTTTCTCTCACTAATATTATTATTATTATTATTATTTTTTTTTTTTTTATTGAACTGTTTTTCCCAGCTTCAACCCAATTTTAGAGGTCAACCATAGTATTATTCATTTAATTAATTGTACTATTTTAAAACAATTATTTACATTCTGTCCACATTTCTTCCATTGGTTCCTCTGTGACACTTTATTTTAATTAACATTTAATTGGGACTAAAAGTAAAACCAGGAGAATTGTTTTTGTTTTCTCATTATTATTATTATTATTTTTTCTCTTCTCAGTGTGTTTGTGATAATGGAGGAAATTAAAAAATGGAAATATTATACTTCAAACTTATCTCGACTCATCTTTCCATATAGAGAACTTTAAAAACAACTTCAGCTATGACGGAAGTGCTGTCAAGCAGCGCAAAGTATTTTTATGTTTGAGCAAACCTTAAACAGAGTGCTGTGGTGTCATTGTCTGATTTATTAAACTTTGGAACGTCATTTGTTTAGTGGTGTCTTTTGACCTATAATAAAAATATATTACAAAAAATGAAACAATTCAGTTTATTATAGATAGAGATTTGTGCACATAAAATGTGCCCTCCTTTGGGATCATAGTAAATATCTGTTCTCAAAAAATAATTTATTAAGCTAATTTTAAATAAAGTTTTTTAAGTGATAAACGGGTGATTCTTAGTAGCATATGAGAGGTTGGGTCAATCTGGGTTTTTAGGATAATGAAATTCCACTGAATATTAATTATAAAGTTACGTTTTCTGAAATATTTGCATCATCTAAAAAAATATTTTTAAACCATTTTAGAATGGATGCTCCTTTTAAAATATATTTTTTAAAAATCGCATACCCCCTTGAGTGCCTTCTCGTACCGCCAGGGGTACACCTACTCCCATTTGAGAACCACTCTCTTAACGCAATGAATTTTCGGGATGTCCAAAGAATACATACATTTAAATAACATAAACACAAATATGACTGACACCGCGTCTCATGAAAATTGGGTTAAGAGACAGGACCACTCCAAGCATACCTCTCATACATATTTACCAGTCATACTGAAGTGTGTGAGATGACTTAGATAATGCAAACTCTGCTTGAAAACGGTGCAAATGTATCTCATTGAATAAACATATGCATAACCATACCACTGACCTGTATTTGTTTTTGGGAACCAGGCTTTCTGGAATTGGGGGCAAAACTTAAGAGTGCAGGTATGATGGGGCACCAGAAACCTTTTCCATGCATACTTTAATGAACTGTCCTCATAAAGCCTCATTGTAGGGAGTCTTAGTCCTAATCTAGGTACGCAGGTTTTATTTATGGGTATGAATAATTAACTATCTATTAGAATATCCCTCACTCATGCGTTGATGGAGGTACACATTAATATTTCAATATATTAGTGAGACCTGGCCTTACAAGTATTCTGTCTATATCATTTAAAGTCCATTTTTCTTGACAGGTAAGCCTCGTCTCTCTTTAAAACATGCATTTGAATGACCAAGAACATTAGTGAAATGTAGCTTTACATGACATCCACTTCATTTCTATGACAACCTTTAATTTATTGCGTTTTGCTGACCTCGAGGATGCCAGCGCCGCACCACTCAACTTTATAAGCCACTGGTGTTACATCCAAGATTACTCCATTGCTTGGACTTCGGAATGACAAAATGTTGCAGAATATAAGGTGTTGTAATATGTTTTGTTAATTGTTTTTTTTACTATCCCAACTTTCTATCCAATGTCCAAATATAGAATTAAAAAAACTGTAACTGACACACACAAGCTCGTGTTGTTTTTAAAAGAAACTTAGGTCACTGACTTGGCCAAGGTTTTTCACATAATTCACACAGTGGTTCCTATCATGGATCCTGGATATGTCGAGATGACAACATGGGATCAGTGACAGATGATGGGCAGATGGTCTTGGCTGGCTGCCCATGCACCAGCTCCAATGGCTATCAAACTTCTGCAAGGCCTGCTTGGCGCTCATGTTCTCACACAGGAAAGCAAGTGAAGTAGCAGGTGAAGAAGTCTACTCAAGTTTCTTCTTCTCATCTCAAACCAACACGGAAAAATTGCTGACTTTTGTTTTCCCAATTACTAAACTGTATCAACTATTCAAATAGCCTGCTCTGCAGAAGCAATACCCTCCTTTTCAACCATCACCAGTAGGAATACTCTTCCCCTATTTTTCAAGCCGCCGATACATCTCTTTTATTTATTTCCATTTTCACATCTCCACAAGAAACAATGTACTGTACTATATGAATAAAAAACATCTTTCACTATATATGAATCGTACTGTTTATGCCAAAGTTGTTTTGATGTGTTGTCTATACTGACTGCGCGCGTACTTTACACATGCCAGAAAGTGCATAATTAGTCGTAGAAGCAGGTGAAGTACAATTTCAAGTCTTTGTGTGAGTGTGACGCTCGTGTTGAATCTTAAGCAGAATGTGTTCGTCTTCGGTCTTGTGTGTGTGATGGCAGCTGCTGTCACCCAAGGGAGTTGACAGTAGTTAAGGACACTAAAGATGTGTGTAACAATCTCACTGTCACTTCCTTTTTCTGTTATTTCATTTCTCCCTAATGGGCTTTACTTTGTTGTCAGCGAGTGAGTCGACTTCCTTGCTATTTTCGCTTTTTTTTTTTTTTCCCCCCTCACTTTTCTCTACCATCCTCATTTTCTCCCCCTCGACACATTACCGGTTGCGTTTGGAGAGCTGCAGCCGTGATAATTTGGTAAAACAAGCAGACAGGTATAATGCGCATTTATTTGTGAGCTTGACGTGCGTGTCCATTCTTTATGCAGATGCCACACATACTTTTTGTCTTCATCTTTAGTGGCTACTTTACCCACCTGGAAAACCTATCAAAGTCCTCCCCATTAAAAAGCCTTTCGCGGCACATTATTAGCCCCTGTTACAAGGTCAGTCTATCTCGGCTCAAACTAAAGGCAAAGAAGACGGCAGGAGGGTTGGGCTTTGGAGTGGTGGGGGATACTCCTGTCAGCTCAGTGAACATTTGCTGTCCCAGAGTGCTTGTAGCCTCAGCAGGTGAGCTGACCCACCAAGACCCATCAACCCCCTGCTTCTCCCTCTCTCTCTCTCTCTTTTTCTCTCTATCTCTCTCGCTGAACGAAAAGAGCACACAGAGTCACAATGCATTTAAATGTATGCATGAATCTCTGTTCTCAGTGGGGGAAAAAAACAAATGCATTGTGACAACAGCGATTTAAACGATATAATTTGGGGTCGAGTTCACTTTAACAGGACTGCCGTCTTTTTAGTGTGCCACTCTTTTTTTTTTTGAGAGACTCATTTGTTTTCTATTAGGAGTTAATTCAACACATGCAATAGACAAACAATGTTTTTTTTATTTATTACAGATACTTATCATCTGATTGTTGGCGTATATGTGGGGTTCAAGATTTGTCGCAACTTGACATAAACATGGACCAGAGGCAGTTAAAAATAAATGCTCCCACGTCAGTGCATATTCACCTGGATTGCACCCGATGTCTGTTATTCCTTTCAACCTCCTTTATTTATTCTGAGAAGGCAAGATATTAACATCCCTCAAAATGCTGGGGTCTAAAACTGAACTTCCTTCTTATTTAACGCTTTTCTTTTCCTCAGGAAGTTTTATTAGGGCGGTGTTTACTGTCCCCGATCAAAAGGAGATTTGGAGGGAATGGGAGCGAGAACAAGATAGCATGGGGTGGGGGGGGGGGGTGAGTGGAGTCAGAGAAAGAGGGTGGGGGTGAGAGATGGTTGTAAATGCAGAATAATGTTCACGGAGTGAATTTGCATGGTCAAATGTCAAAAAAATGAAGCTTTCCCCTGAGCCTTGTCAGGGGAAAAAAACATAAGTGGTGCGCTCCAGCATGGGCATGCCATTAGTGGTTAGTTCTGCCTGTCATCAGTCACTGAAGAGAAGAAATTGCTGTCATTATCTCCAAAAAATGGACTGGGAATGATGGATACACCCCCCTCCTCTCCAATAGACACAAGACAGACACACCTGTGTGTGTGTGCGTGCAGTGTCATTGTGGATAATGCACATCAAGCATGCATGCAGAATATGGAAAAGTGGAATTGTCAGCCGAGGGACATATTTCTATTGAATGAAGAGTTTTGGGATTGTTAAGGTTCTTATTATATTATTTGTCCTGAGGTTATTTTTTAAAGAATACTAATAGCCTTTCTGAATTAAAACCCAAATTAAAAAAAAAATAAAAACACTGCAGATGCATTTACAGAACTTCCAACAATCCGAATAATTCTTTATGCTATGTGATAAATCACCGGAAAAATATGGATTTCGACTTTCCGCTGTGAATGTGGATCATGATAAATTTCTTTTGAGATGCATACTCATGCAAAACAGTTCACAGGAAGGAGGCTCTGGCAAGCAATTATATAATGTGCTTAAAGACCATAAAATCTGCAGTAGCAAGGACAATTAGCCTCCTCACTGGTACACTGCGGGACATGCACAATTTTCTTAAGACGCTGATACAGTTTCATTATTCTTGAAATGATAGCAGTATTTGCATAAGTTTACAACCACTGGTGTGTATTTATAAAGGCATACAAGTAAATTTTCTTTTGCACACTAGTTTAATTCAACCTCATTAATTTGTCATCGAAATTATTGCTCCTGCCATTCAAGAATGCAATTTCAATGTGGCAGTGATACCGGATGGTTTGCAATAGCCTCAAACTGAGGTATGTATTGAGCAGAGAAGTCCATGAATTTTAACACAGGGCACATTTGGAGAATCTTGGCACCAGACAATGAGCAGCAGAGATAGAAGAGAGAGAGAGGACCGCCGAGCGAGGGATCAGAATGGCAGCTAATGTCATGAATAATATCTCAAGTGTAAATCCAGCCAATTGAACCCAGGGCTGCCTTCTCCCTCTAGCTAGGCTAAATGAGTTTCCATGGGAATGTGGATGAAAGGAGTGCAGACGTCTAGGTCAGACATATTGCAGAGGAAGCGGCATAGAGACTCTGAGTATGAAATAGAGTCCTCAGGGTCTGGTTTGGAGAGATTTGCACTTGTGCTAAGCCACATCAGATGTGAGTGGAGGGTCTAACAACCTTAGACTTGAGCATCAAGGTATGCTTGTAGGTCTGTTGTTGAGCTGTGTAAGCACCGAGGGCAGAGAAGAGGTGATAGAAATTCATACAATTCATGCCCACTGCAGCATATTGTCGGTATGGTGGTGCGGCGTATATGATTGCTCTCAAAAGAAAGACATGCCTTCCAACGTTAGAAAAATCACCACCAAAGAGACCTGCAGTATTGGACCTGTGCGCAATTATTCACTCTCAGTATTGCGTTAAGATTCCTTAAAATCACACAAAGCTATCCAAAATACCTTGAAAGCTGTTGAGACCAAATTCACCTTGATGCATTTGGGCTGCACATTAGCTCGGCACAGTCAGGGTGCAGAAATTAGCCCCTGTCTAAATTATTAAAATAACAAGGGACATTTCATGTGGGTGGGCTTAACGGCACTCCCCCAATCCCACACTTGTAATTGTCCACTTTAACTAGTTCCTTCGAGCCTTCAACATCAGTCAATGTAAAATAGTAGTTTGCAGATTTCTTTTCTCCCATTAGGGATGAGGAACGAGGCCTAGCTGTCCACCGAGGCCAGCTCATTTATTATAATGACCTGCCATGCCCGAGCATGAACATGTTAAAGGTATAGGAGATCAGGACCTGACAGGTGCACACAACCTTGTCAGATCGCTGTTGGTCTAGTTTGAACATACAGTTCCTCTCCTCTGAAATGACCGACAGGCTGATTGGTTGTCACAGTGTGTCTCCCTATATGTCAAATTGCCAATAACATAAATACGGGTTCACAAATGTTATGCAAATTGGATTTCAAGTCGATTTTTTTTTCTATTCAGGTACATGCTTTAAAAAAATATTGATGCTTTAATACTCGCTTTTAGGCCCATAAGAGCTGTTGATCCAATTTTAGTGAAGCGTATATTCAAATTTGTTTGATGACAACAGCATTAGATGCTGTGTCATTATGTCATTATCATTATTATTATTATTATTATTATTATTATTATTATTATTATTATTATTTATATGATAAAGTAAAATAAGAATAACAACTTCTGTGTGACTGCTCTCGGCATGATAGTCTCATCTGGTGAATTGAGAGATTTGTTACAAAATACATTATACATGTTTGAAAGTAATTGCTGAAAACACGCTGTTTTAAGCATCTCTGTCATGATCCGCGTCAGGCATGACAGGGGTTTTGTATTGTTTTCGTGTCATGCGGTTTTGTTATTGTTTTCGTCACCTCCCTGCCATGTGCACTTTGTTTTTGTTCTGGTCAGCTGTGATAGCGCCTCCCCTCAGCACTCGTCCTCACCAGCCACGCACCTGTTCCCCGTTACCCTCATCACACACCTGATTCCTAACTGCTCCCCTAATGACTCAGACTATTTAAGCCTCCCAGACCCACAACACGTTGTTGGGTCATTTTTCCTTGTTGCCGCAAATTACGGACTGCTACGACCACGTTTTGGTCCTGTTGACGCCCTTGTCCACGTCCTCGTTTTCCGTTAAAGTCACGTTTTGGTTCCCCCCTTGCTCCCTAGCCCCGTGCCATGTTGTCTGTCCTTGTTTGTTCAGTCAATAAATTCCCTTCACGCTACTCCCCTCTCTGCCTCCTCGCCTTTTGGGTCCACCTCCTCTTCGCCGAACGGCGAACCCTAACAATCTCAGGTTTCCACATTTTTTTGGAATGTTGTTGAAAATGCGCCCAATGATGTAAGAACTTGAGCGCCAACAAGGTGTGCTGGAATGTCCAAACAGGTGCAAAACGGCCCCAAATAAGGTAGGGGGTTGATTTTAATATTCATATTACTGTGTACGGCCTTTAGCTGGAAAACGGAATGTCAAACAGTTGTCTGGGAGTTGTAGTTCTCTTCATGTGTGTCGCACAGAAGCAACGTCATCAAGCAACAGGCAATAAGACGATAGCTAGCAGATTATGTCGCTCCTAGGAAACAACTTTGCGTGTGTCTTTTGGGTTTAATGTCTCATCTGCTCTCAGCTTGAAATGCAATGCTGGGTAAAAAGTGCTTTCCTTTTTTGTTTCATATTTGAAAAAAATATATACAGTAGACAAAAAAAATAGTACACCTTACGACTAGATTTCAAACCACAAATGCACTATAGAAGTTGGCAACAAGGCAACCCAGTTTCATTTAATTAGGGTGCATGCATGCGTCTAACTTTCGTTCTTTCTAACAAGCGGTATCATGCACTGCACTTATTCTAATTAAAGGTCTGTGGACTGTTAAACTGTACACAGTATTATCAAAATGTTTTAAAAGTAATATTTTTGTCGAATTTCACTTTAGTTTAGTGTTTTTCTATTCTTGCACACAAGTTAAACACAGATTTCTTAAAAAAAAAACAAATACTAAAACTAAACATTTTTTGGGGAAAAAACTAAACCTGATAAAAACCTAACAAAGCTTTCCTGAAATCTAATTGAATTAACTGAATTTAAAAAATAAAACTCAAAATAAAAAATAACCACAATCAAAATAAACCCTGGCTCCAAACAGTCATACCAAAGTAATCCAGGTTTATATTCACAGAAGTCAAAACAAATAATCTGTATTCCCATTATCATCCATCCATTCATCAACACAACCAATCATTTTCTATCACTTATCCTGTACAGGGTTCACAGGCATGTGATTGCTATCACAGCTGAGCGAGGCACACTCTCGAATATGCGCCAGTCAATCACAAAGCCCCTGAAACATCTAAGCAGACAAATGTAGCTTTTCCAAGTCTGCATAATGTGGCATTGCCTGTACAGTCACCATTAATCTCAAGATACTCTTATCAATTTTAGCCATGTAAAACATACTCCCATAGACTAGAACACTTTGATTTTATTTATTTAATGTTTTTGCTCCTTGAACCAGCACCCACACTGGACTCTGTAATCCTCTGCCAGACACACAGAGACAGAAATATCTATTTTCATCTGCTCCTGATAGGATCTCTTTAGGATTTAAAGAGGGGCCTCAGCATGCTGTGCCCAACAGCTCAGCTGTGATCTTGGGCTTTGGGGAGTTCCCATTATGCGTTAGCATCTCCCAGATCGAAGAAACCCAGTTCTGGATAGTGGATTTTTAATCCTCCTATGGCCTGTGTTGGGAGATGGAGTTATTTAGAGCACTTTGATTAGTCTTCCAGCTGCACTTTGATTAAGAGAACTTTTCAAGATCAAGATGCGAGGCTGCAATGTTGAAATGGAGCAAGGATATGAAGGTGCTATGAACATGTGGAGATTCTGTCAAAAGAGATTGAACCAAAATTAAAATCTAGACTGTCCCGTATCATATTTGTTTTTTACAGGTTCAATTTATATGGTGATACACCGAGAATGTTTGAAGGTTTGGTGGCTGTACCACTCTGGACAAGGGTTATTCTTTAAACAGAAAATGTGGATTTCGCTATATGTTAATGACAAACTAAATCACTGAATAAATCAACTGTTGTGGTTGCTCTCAGTGGAAGCAAGTGGCAGGTTGTGCCACGTTAAGTCATCACTTAAGTCCTTCTTAGTCCAACTTGAATAAATACCCCTCATAATACAATAATTTATGATACCACGGCTGGAGAAATAATATACAGACGCACACTTCTGCACTACTGGGTGTTAGATGACCCAGCTTCTCTTGAAAGGTCCATCTTGAAAATTGTCTTGCAAGAGTATCTGCAATGAAATCCACACTTTTCCTTTCTTCTGGCATTGTGGTTTAAAAAAGCAAGACTATGTTTTAAATTTTCCAACGGTTGCCAGTTATGACTTTCGGGTGTGATGATTTTGCATAGCGCTGCCCCCTCACAAACGCGTATCCAATCACAAAACACGTTCATCACCTTCAACGTGGGGCCTGCCAGCAGGCTCACTGTAACCAACACGTGATCTGATTGGCTATCGCAACAGTCTATCAACTCTGAAAGCCCATTGACTGACACAGAACAGTCGCCCGCATGATTGTAGCTGAAGGCCTGGGACAAATAGTGCATGTGACTGGTATGAAATGAAATCTGCCTGGCAACATGAGCTAGGTGCATTCTGATTGGATAACGGTCACCTAAAAAGACTACCCTAAGATATAACATCAATGTGAAGAATATGATCATGCAATTCTATTGCTGTCAAATAAAATGACAAAAAAGTGTTAATTGTCAGGAAATCAAACCATTAAGGGTGATGCTTTCTGAAATAAAATGAAATAAAATCATCAACCAAAACATATTATAATTCCTAGTGCAAATATTTACAGTGGGTGAGCATTTGGGAAGGTATTTTAGATTTTTTTTCATTTTTTTTGTCATTTCTATTTGTACTTCTCAGCCACCTTCGTCACCATTGCGTAGAGGTGAAGCCGTGCAGTCCGGTGAGGCCAGTTCAGCTTTTGATCCTGATAACTAAGGTGTTGACGTTTTGCCCTCAGAGATACATTTCTGCTCCCTTGGCTCAGTCAGACTCACCGATAAAAGATTATCTCTGGAGCATTTTGTGCCGAAACAACAAACACTTCTGTTGTAGCATGAAATTATTTTTCATTAAAGCACAGTTGTATTACAATGTGAATTTATTTATTGATACTTTTTTATTGCTGACTTTTTGATGCTACGTTCACACCTTTTTTTTTTTTTTGGCCCTCTAGTGGTAGCTGGCCATATTGCAAAGCTTTGGATGTCCACAGACGGCATCGATAATTTTCTCCTTCATTTTTCTTTCTTCGGTTTTCAAACAACCCACCGGATGTACATGACGCTGAGTGTGACGTAGTGCGTCCCGGAGCTGATTGGCTGCCGCGACGAATTATTTTTAACCTCACCGAAAGGGCAAATGGGAGAATTTTTGGTGCTTTGCTCCATGTCCCATCGCTCCAAATGCAACTGAGCGCGCTCGTGCAAACTCCATTGACTGCAACTCAATCGTGCCGCTGGAAACCCTCACAGCGTATTCGGTGTGAACCAGGCCTAAATGTTGATTGTTCTAAAATAATAAATAAATAAATAAATAAATAACACTTGCCACATCCTTTTGGATTTGATATTTTGTTTTTACTTGACAAAAGAATATTTAGTTTTCACTGAAGTGACGTGATCGTAAGGTAAGCCAACTATTATCAAGATATCTTGCAGAAATATCGACGTATAACATTTTAGCAATATCACACAGTCCTAATTCACACTCAAATTTACACAAACGCCTGCTTCTCTCAAAGATATCAAAAGAAAGAAAACTCCACTCATGCACACAAGTAGATCACACTTTGCACTAGACTTTTGCTGGTCACAAAAACGGAGTTCATGTCGTGTATTTGCTTTAAAGGGACTTGAATGTGGAATTACTTTTGCAAGCTACCCCCGTACACCATGCAAACACAGACAGTTGTGGGATTGTTTCTAAAATAAAAAAAAATCCATTCAGATTAGCCGTTCAATAGACAAACTGTATTGCATGGTTTCTTGACTATAGCTCAGTGCACCTGTGCTCAGAGATACGTTTGTTGGTCCGTACAACCACCCGAGCGCATCGTACCGCATCGCGATGTCTGAGCATTTTGTAACCTTTGATTCACTTACTCTCAGGAGTTTGTCATCTATATTTTTCACAAGTTCCTCAGTGAAGAGAGAACAGCATGTTTGTACATCAGTAAAGTTTGTCTGAAATGAGAAACATGTCAGAGCCAATTAAAAGGCTGCGCTGGTGTCGCCTGACTCAAAGTGACAGAATCCAGACTGGGTAAACAAAAATAAGAGCATCCAAACATCTCAAAGTAGCTCAGGCTTAATGTGCAATTTTTTTTTTTTTTAACCACTCGCAGTTTGTGTCGTCTTGCTCCTGTGTTACTTTGATATATGTGGTTAACTCTCTGGAGTGCTGACGAGCCTTTGATACTAGAAGGGCACAAAATAATATCTTTGCTTTGAAAAACAATTTCAGGGAGATGGGATCAGTATAAATAGGCCTTTTATGTGCACCAGGGGCAGATGTGAATCTGATGGGAACTTTTGATAGGCTTTTTTAAATGGCAATGCAAAATTGATGAGTGGAGGGGCTCAGGCACTTGTCGCGTGGATGGAGATGTGACTGCATAAGGACATCAAGGCCCGGGACACACACACACACACACACCCCAACACACACCCACACAAACGACTTTGCAGATGCATGCAAATGTGGACAGCGTACAAAATCATACACAGACACCCATATGTACACAGCATACACAAACATGCATGCACAAAGGCACACACCTTTTATTACACCCCCCCCCCTCCAGTCGGGGATGAAGACTTAATCGAGATATGACTGAAGATGGTCTGCTTCCTTTCTCTCTCCACCTCATCCCTCCATCCGTCCTTCAACAAGAGCACGCTATCCTTGCTATCTGTTATCTGCAGACTGTGCTGCTCTCCACCTTGTCCCCTCCCGAATCCACCGCCACCTCATCCAATCTTGATGGGTATTGGGGAATGTAAGAGAAGAATTTCCTGATAAAGCTGTCTAATGAACATACAAGAACTTTGGTAAGTTAAGCATCAAAACATCGAAGGCTGTTTGAACTTTGACTCCCCCTGCATTAGCGCCGAGTCCTTATCAGGCCACTCGAGTGGAGAGATTAGCCACTTCCTAATGAAGTGGTGAAATCGTAAAGGTCTTACTCCAAGGCAGAGTGGATTGCTTCCAACATTTTTCACTCTGTTATCTCTCATACCCAGATTGCCATAGCTCTTGGAAAAAAAAGGTGAGGGCTTTCTGCTCTTAGATTTCCGGTCACACACAAAAATATGACATCGGATCCTGCACAAACTTAAACAAACTACTGCATAGAAACGGCTGAAGTAACTTGTAAGTGTAAACTTCCAATAGTTTAAACCGCCAAAGAAAAAGTAAGTTTGACCCTAAGCGATTGTTAGCCACATCCATGCTTAATATACCGTAAATGATCCCTTGTGCTTTCGTCAATCAGGAGGCTGTAGACGACTTATAAATCATACATGTCACCTCTTCCAAACCCGACGAGGTCAGACACACATTGCATATTCAAAACATCCATTAAAAGCCCATCACTTATTCCCTTGTTCTTTCGCTACCCGTATCAATACATAAAGACTTTTCATTAGACGTCGTCATACAAACAGAAGCGATTGTGATTATGCAAATAGGCAGATTATGGGAGTGATGATCTGTCTGCATAATGAATGTTTTTTTGTTTAACGGTCGTCAGGTTTACCACTGCTTACATCTGTACTGTTGTTGATGTACATGAGGGTGCCGTGATGATATCCTTGACTGACTGATCTACTTGTCTCATGAATAATGGGATGAGTCCATCCAATTTTAACCTTAATAAACACACGTAGTTTGGATGATTATTTATTGCAGCTGTAGAATGAACATTTTATAATATTCTGTTGCTCATAACAACATCAGCAACACTTTTATATCTGTTGTTTCAACCCTGAGGAACTTTCCCACTTTTCACCCCCCCCCTCCAAAAAAAACAAATTTCTTTTCATTGCAAATCTAGTTCTATTCTGAGAAAAAAAAATGATGAAGCAAGCATGTTGAGTTGAAAACCTTTTTAATGTACCATCCTACCTACTCATCCTTTTTAGTATAATGTGGATTGCAGCTGATGCATTATTCACAAATTAAGAGCCAGAAATTCCAGTTTCCACCTAAAATCGAGCTTTTCAAACAGACGGCAGAGCGAGACTACAAGAAGTGTTGTCAGTTTTGGCCAGTGTACAACATGCATCTCAATCCCTGTAATAGCACTTCTTATGCTGACACATGTTAATAATTGATTGTTAAGTGATAAGTCTCACTCAAGCATGATAAAAAGCCTGGGCCCAGAAATAAATCACAGAGTAATTCATAAGGTTGTGTTAGATTGGTGTGGTCGTCTCTCAGCCTTCTACATTATTCATCCTACAGCCTGATAGTCTCAAGTCTTTATTGAATTTTTTTCTCTTTTGATTTTTATTGGGATTTTCATTAAAAAAAAGTTCTAGTGCCATGCCAGTTCAGTGTTATACTGCGTCTTGGAATTTCCCAGAGACGTACAGTACTACCTTTCGTGACTCATCCCATTATCCAAAATCAAGAGATGAACACATCAAGATTCTTGTAGACCTTTCTCTCATATTCATTAGCTTTTTATGAGTGAGAGTTGCTATGGACGCCATTCATGATATTCTCATTTACCTCAAAAGATAAGGGGAGTGTAAGAGGAAAACAGCATTTTTTTTCTTGGCAGCAGAGACTCTCTCTCTCTCTCTCTCTCTCTCTAGAGACTTCAACAGATAGCTCTGCAAGAGGCTCCCACAAGGCAGAAACTGAGGACTCTTAAGTGTTTTATACGAATTCAATACGGCGGTTAAAAATACCAGAGGGAATATCACATTCATATCTCTGTCGCTCGCCTCACTTAATACTGGGACGGTTGGTTGGGAGAGTGGAAAGGAGAAGGCTAGGAGAGAGAGCAGGCTCATTTGGACTTCGGGGCTTGATGGTTAATTCCTGATGGAACAGTCACCAGCTGTTGGCCAACGCTTCTTGACGGTGGCTTTCTACATAATGAAAGTAAACACAATTACATTAGCACCAGTTAAAGTCAGCATCTTACATGATATGTTCACAGTAGTTTGGGTAGCACATCCATCACTGTTTACGTACGTGGAACAATTCCATATTGTGTTACTGTGGTGGCTACTTGTGTATGAGCCTGAATCATGAGAAATAACCCGCCTCAGGTTTAATTATCAATGTTGGAAAAAAAAATCCATGGCTAAAAAGAAAAAAAAACACACACAGTGGAAAAACGGCTAAATTAAAACGTACATTTTCAGTTATGATACATCTATTTTTCTTTAAACAGAAAGGTACCATGATGGTATCTTGGAGTTTTAAAATTATTTCATCTGTACTTTCAAGGCTTTCAGCTCCACTTTGTGACTGCCCGTTTTGTTACGGAACAGATCGTTCGTCTTCTACAGTATACCCAGCAGTCCACTATAGAGCACATTATTGGAACACAGGCCGGGGAGCAAGCATTTTGATTCATGTACCCCAGTAAATCTTAAAAGCGCAGTCATAACTGTGGAAAGGGGTTACATTTTAATGAGATTATTCATGCACTGAAAGAAATTATCTGTTGACTTCCTCTCATCAAACGAGTCACTCCTCAGTACTAATGTTACTGATAATAATAATAACAACGCCAAATTTAAACACTGCACCATATTAGCTGCACATCTATGGCACATCATCTCAGAATAAAACACCCTGCTCAAGTTACCACTGGGCCTTGCAAACTAAGACCTCTGGAGTGTGGTGATTATAACTAAATGTACTGGGTATTTTTTTTTTTTTTATTAGAACAGTCTTCGATTTAAAATACACTGCATATCAGGTGATGTTACTTTAATTACATGATATTATTCAAGTAAATGCATGTTAAAACTTCTCAAAATATTGTTGTAAAAAAATTTGATTAATCTGAATTAATTAAGTTTTTTGCGTGATTAATCTGTTAAATATAGCTTTACAGCACTAATAATAATAATAATAATAAATAAGAAGAATAATAATAATAACAGTTCTGGTGATTGTAATGACCTTGGATGACTAGAACTAGTCTATTACAAAAAAAATACACCAAATATTCTATTTTTGTGAAAATATGTTCTGTGTATGTTAATGTTATGTCACTGAAGCATATTCACTTTTTTGAATACTACACTTGCAAAAACTTTCTTTTGTAGTGCTCTTGTTGAGAAAATTCATCTGAATATCATAACTTCCTTACGTACTCCTTTTGGAAAATATTCCCATCTTTCTTCCTGGCATTATAATTCGTTGGCCGACGGTCAAGTGTTTAAGTGTGTATTTTATCATGTATCTGCACCCTCTATGGCAATTAAACACAAAAAGAAATGTAATTGCTCTGCAAGCATTGTACCATCATTTGGCTGAATCAATTATATTACCCATCATCCCAAATCCGTCCATTGTGCGAGCAGAGTCACTGTTATCAGCAATTGGATCCTGACATTGAGGAGAAAATGAGCATTGCCATCTCTTCTTCAACAATCTAATCATGAAACAAAAGATGCTCTGCTTTTCTCCTTTCTTCCACACACTCGCATCTTTTTCTTCCAGCGAGTCTTCTCCCCCATCGCCCTCTTCTCCCCAGCTGCTTTTGGCTGCTCTCCAGTCTCACTTAAGCCCATTAGCTCTATTACTGAAATTATTTTCCTCCGCGGCTATGTCTTTGTGCACAGGGAGTGAATTTCACAGTTATCAGAAGCTGTGGAGAATAAGGGGGGATTACTGTGAGTCACTCTAGTGTGTTTGCGTCTGTGTGTGTTTGTGAGAGAGCGAGTAAGAGAGAGAGAGACTGTATGAGTGAGTGAGTTTAGTGTGTGCATTATGCTCCTTGGCTGCTCATGGTGGCTCCTTAATTAATGTTTCTCCATATCCTGGAGGACCTATGAAGCAAGAAGGATGAGAGGCTCATGCATTGACCTTAATGTGCCATTTGAGGGCAGTGCAGTCACAGTACTTATAGTGCAGTGCATTGCAGCGCAATCCTTACTTTGATTTAATAATGTGAATGATAAACTAATAAAAAAATGCATTTGCATTAGTTACCTCTTAATTATTTTTTGATATTTGGAAATGGCCCATGCTACAATGCAACGAGTATTGGCATGGTTGTATCCTGTGCTAAAATTAATCACCTAAACTTTCTTTTTTAATTTAAATTGCATGCAAAAAGGGTAAATATGTTAAAATATATTTAAAAAAAAAATTAATTACAAACAATGCTAAGAACACATTTTTATTAAACAAAATATGATCTGTAATGTGACGCTACGCAAACTGTTTCGAACATTGCAAAGGTTTGTGAATTTACGAATGAGTTTTACAAACATACTCCTAAAATATTTATCAGCATGTCTTCAACAGAAATAGGATTTATTTTCTGACATTACTTGACTTTTAACTTACTTATTACTTACGACTGACATACATTTGAAATCGTTTTTTACACCACCACTTTCGCTCTGTCCCACATTAACTTGAGTGAAACAACGACCTGGGACAAAGGGAGGCACAATATTATGCAACAATATCACATATAATGACAGGCCCGACACTGAAATAACAAGGTGCTTATCAACGGAATTAAATAGAAACCGCTCACAAAATAAACCTCTCTAACTTTTGTATGTGTCAGAGAATGGCCACACAAAGGACCATTTTTTGCTACGGCATCCTGCACAAGCACAAGCGTCTTGATAATAGTTATTTTACTTTTCTGCAACCACACTCAGGCTCTTTTTTGAATAAAGAGATGACAGTGTCGCCTGACTAAGTAGTGTTTTGCTAACCACAGAGAGAATCTGTGGTTTTGTGAATGTAGCCATCCCGCTAAGGCTTTCTTTTTTTCTACAAAGTAGCTGCTCTGCAGTTGCACATTTGACACTCAATGCCCTAGTATTTGTAAAACTCATTGCTCGGCAATTTTCCTCAGCTTTCAGAGTTGATATCTCACTATCATAACAGTACGTATGTGCCATATATAAACATGTAGTGCGATGTGATCAGTGTGGATCTTAAGTACCAGCAATGACTCCATGCTTACTTGACCATGACAACCTCTCCCTGAGGCGGTATGTGTATGCTGAGATAGGACTTGTGTGTATAATTACATTTTTCAAACTCATATGAATTAGTTATCCACCAGCAGTGGAATTATTACCAGTTAGCTGAAAGCATACATGTTTAACTCGCAACGTGAAACCGTTTCAACCGGTTTAGCATCACCCCGTGCCGCCCTGTGCGTGTATGAGAGTGTGTTTGTGTGTGTCTAACTTGGATTCCAGGCTCCTCCATGTCATTGTATTTGTTTTGAATATTACACCCCGACCACCCCACCGCCTTCTTTCTCCTTTCACCGATCCGCTGTTTGTTTCCTGTGACAGGGGAAGTGGCAGCTCTTGGTAACCCTTGACCCCTTGCTGGTCACTTAGGCAGATATGCAGGACATTAAGGACTTTGTCAGAGGGCAGCAAGGACTCTAGGAAGGTCAGTGCTAATCAGATGGAGGAGAAAAACAAAGAAGGAAGAAGCAATTGTTTGTTTTTGTTACGTCTGATGGTAACGGCTTTGTTCATGTCCTAGTTTTATTCAATCAGGGTAGTAATTAACACTAAACACAAGTCAAATGCTGGCGGCGGTCTTAGACTATCAACTACTGATTAGTGGATGAAACATTTACTCCCCCCCCACCCCCCAGCCCATTTGACTTTTTTTCCCCATTTATAGTACTTTAAGATGTCCATAAGGAAAAGGAAATCATACAGATAGAAAAACAGAAAAAAAATACAGTATTAATCTTGAGAATGAATAATAATTCACGATATCTTGATTATTTATTGAGTTTTCCAATGACCCTTTGCTCTTACATGATTTAATAAACCATATATATTACTTTTCTTGACAGCATGCTTGACAGACCCAGTCACAATTTGTCAAGAGTAAAATATGGAAACAAATATTTTGCCTTGGTCACACAGCGAAACGGATAATGAAATAGTTCTATGTCAGTAAAGCTCATTTCACTGAATTCAGCACAATTAGTAGAAATGAAATTCAATAAAAGCAACAAGCAAGGCTGCACCCCTGCCAGGCGGCACGACTCTCTCAGTCCACAGTGCTGGGAGCATACGCTATTGAGCTGCATGGCTTGCTTGACAGAGAAGGCCTGGTTCAATTACATCAATTGCTTGATGACTGAGGAGAGAGCAGCAGGGCCACGAATGCTAGTTTGTGATAAGCGCAGCACTGTCGCCATCATTATGCAAGGCTGACAGTAACCTAGAAAACCAGGGAAATTGCGCACAATACAAAGCATGTGTTTCTTGTTTCTTTTGGGGATGAAGAATGAGTCCAAGAAGGTAATGATGTACACAATGTGAGGCTGACCAAAGCCCCATGACACAAACCGCTGTACTGTCGTGGGGTGGGCGGTGTGGTTATGCCCGTGGATGTTTCTTTCTTCCTGTGTGAGCCGCACAGTTTAATTCCGTCCTCGGAGGATAAAAATGGAACCATGTGCAGCAAGTGATCCGAATAATGACTACTTTGGGGTTTTATTGTTTTCAATCCATATGATTTTAGATAAACTTGTTGACATACTGTCATAACTTAGCATAAGGGTTTTTATGGACTTATTTTTAACTGTTTCAGATCGAGTTGCTGACCAAATCTTTATTGAAATGTAGTCCGGAATGAAACATGTTGCGATGTTCTTATTTGATTTTGCGTGGACCGTGAATCAATATGAGATGCCCATCTTCAAATGTATTTAACCGATGCCACATATTGTGTAAAGTATAGATTATTTTTGCCCCAGAACAAAGTACATTTTTCTTCTATTCTTTCGTTGCCAGACAAAAGTTGCTACACTGTGACATTTAGTATTATTTATGGTATGCTTTGAATTGACTCCCCTGTTCAATGAACTGCAGTTGGCTAGTTAGCTGGGAGCATTCTGTTTGTGTCAACAGCTCCCTTTGTGTATCTGGAGTGATTTATTATGTAAAAGAGGGCTGGACGGGGGGGTGGAGGAGCAAAGAGGGTGACACTGACCTTCCTTTAATTAACACTGATGGAGACCAAGGTGAGCGGCAAGATGATGAAGATGGATCTTCCCACATAAATCATCCTTCCTTCAGGCTTGCGTGTGTGTGTGTGTGTGTGTGTGTACTTTTGTGTAGAATGTGTGTGAGCGTCATCAGCAGTAGAAATAACCTTGTGGTGCACAGGTTAAATGAACATTTGCGTAGGTGCCGAACCTCCATTATTTAACCCTGTTGGCATTCCTTTTGTAGTTTATTATTCAAAGGCTTTATTGATTAATCTTTCCAAACTCAATTTGTAAATGTTGGAATATCTGTAATGTACTTTATAGGTTCCTTTAATAAAAAAAAAAGACATTTGTTCAACATTGCTATCAAACAGCTTAAAGCAAAAATGCAACTTCAAGACACCGTCTTGGATGATTTGTTGTGATTGTTTGCACCGCAGGCCTTTGTATGGAAGAGACAATCATAATTTCAATTATTTACTTGTAGACTATTTTAAACACCATAAAGTGGTTGGTGGGAGGGGGGGGGGCAGCTCATACTAATGAAATGCTCACATTGGACAGCAATCATGCCAGAACATTTGCTCAGGTATAGTTGGAAATCTAATAATGTCTCATCTTTTGTGAAACGACACTTCTGACATTCTGATTTAGATAAGCTGATGCGTAATTTATTCGGATAATATTTGCAGTCCTTGCTGCTTCCGCGGAATCCTGCATGACTTCAAAGACTCACTCTGGCCTTGTGTTATGCTGCCAGCTGTATGTCATATTCTACATTTATGTTATTTTGTCAGAGTAATATGGCCTGACTAGCTAGCAGTTCAATTCAATCTGTAACTATATGGGATAAATCCCCACAATATCTTTTTGGGTCCTAATTATAATTTAGCATTTAAGCATACTTGGCTTGGGCGAAACAGCTTCGAAACAAGTGAAATTGTACAGTAAAACAGATTCAGACCAAGAAACTTTATCTCGTATCAACTGCATGAATAGAATTATTTTGCATATTCAATTCTATATTAAAATCTGTGGATATTGTGACAGTATGTTGTACAGAAAAGTGAGAAGTGCTGCACAGTTGATCAAAAATCTTGCCTTGCTTTTAGTATCCATTTCCATAAATTCCAGAGAGCAATTAGTCTTTATGCTGGTTGCAAAAATTGTCAGCGTAATTTTCAGGAATTCAGTAATTGAAACGTTTCCATCGCCATCGTTTCCGGACTTTTATGACATGCGTCAAGTGTGGTGTTAAATTCTGATTGAGACTACTGTTTAAGCAAACGAGCAGCAACAACTTATGCTCGGATGTACATATGCTAATTAGTTTGTTTATCAGTCAGCCAGTTGGTCGGCAGGCAGCACTTTGTGTGTCATTCTGCGTCTCTTGACATTTCCCCATCTTAAAATGCTTCATGCATTTTTAGAGTGGCTTTCATATTTCCCCCCTGTTCTTCGTCATCTTCTACCACTACAACCACATATTCATAAATTATGTATTTATTTATCATGAAAATCTGTTTTGGAATTAGAGTCTACCCCCACTTCAAAGACAGGAAACCTTTGATATGTTTGACTCTTGCCGAGTATCTGTTGGATTTATTCAATTTATGCAAAGCACCTCGGGGGTAATAAAGGTGGCATTTGAATACATTTGGCTGGACTAAATCAAATAATGAGGACAATTTCTGCCCCATATTATAACAGAAAGACACCTAATCCCTCAATTTTAATGGATAATTTGGGGGAAATGTTTTGTAGGGCAAACTGACAACAGTGGACAGATGTGATTATTTTATGTCTACATGGGTTATGATGTATTGCTTAAATTGGCTGAGATGAAGCGAGTACAGTGTGTGACCCTTTTGTTCTGGTGGCTGGGTGTAGAAATGGTATGTCTGTAGGGAATATCTTCATTCTTTCTAACGTCTCCCTTCAAAACATGGCGATAATAAATTAGACCATGACCTCATAACATATGGTGCACGGGTTACCGCACTTTGGATGTGGTGTTTCTGCATAAGGGGAAAGGATCCAGTTTGTATTTATATTTCAACATAGTGGCACTTGATGACCATGATGGGAGTTAAAACATTTGAAAACCAATGGTCCTTTGTTATCACAAAGTGAATATATATATATATATATATATATGTGTGTATATATGTATATATGATTGTGTATGTAATATAAATTACAAAATTGGCATAATCATAAAAATGTAATTATTGCATAACATTTTTCAAATACAATGCCTAATACTATAGTGTACATACTTGAGTTCAAAATGTGTACTTGAGAGATCTATTAGAATCGTTTATTCCAATTTTACAACAGTTCTATGGCAATTTGTAAGTGTATATATAGTAAGTAAACTCCAATACACATTTTGTTTATAAAAGGAAACCCAAACTTTAATTTATGCATTTGAGCTTTTCATTTTTTTTTTTTTTTTTTAATTAGCTCATTTTATGAATTTAGTTTGGTCCAAAGGGAACTTATATATTTGTTGTGTTTCAAACAATGTAGTGTCTTGATATTTTTTTACATAAACACATTTTCTTGTTTTGTGGAAAAGAAATAAATGATCGTTTGAAAAATTGTCAATTTAGTTTTTAACCAAAAAAATCATGATAATATTTTTTTCTTGATCGAGCAGCCCTAATATATTTGAGTTACCTAATAGTTTTATTTCCACCCAAAAATAGAAGTTAGATCTTTGTCCCTAATTTAGACAAAAGCACCAAATTCTGGTAATTTTGTTCACTGTCGATTCTTGTTGAGATTCAAGCCGTTAGGGCCATGTTATGAGGTGCCCCTCCTGCCCCTTCCCCGTGGAAGAGTGACGTTTGGACTCTGGACCACTAATTATCCGGGTCTGACCCTCAGCTGTCGACATGCTGCATCCTATTCAGTGGGTAGAAATCAATCCCTTTCAATACTGGTCCATTGAATATTTTTATTTCTTCTTACTGCTTGCTTCTGAATATTAAGAATAGATTTTTACATTTGTATATTTGCAACTGGGGATGGGATTGATGATAGCTTGTGGCAGAAGGGAGAGGAGGGGGCTCGGGGGAGGATGATGGGTGAATGGCGGCACTGGAAATGACGAGCAGGCCGACTGAATGCTTGTCTATCACTCGCCATTCTCTTGGTTACAGGTGGTCTCTCATTTTCTCGACCAGCGCATAACTGACTGCCTTTATATGACAGCCCGGGCTCGCCAATTTGCATGTTCGACAGACAACAAACGGGCCTGTGCATGTCAAAATAGGTGGCGGTGCGTGACAGTTTCAACACAATGCTGTCTCCTTTTGGCTTGACCCTCGACCTCACGCCATGTCTCCTTTCATAATCAGGGAAAGGGGAAGACAGGGCGAAGAAATCATCCGGCCTTTCTTCCTGCCTTCTTCTGCTGCCATCTCTTTGGAATAAATCTGATACCGACGTCATTAGCTATGCCATTTCCCGCTCACTTTCTCAGTCTCTTTTGTTGCAACTTGCTGACTGTCTATCCACCCCCTTATCTTGTCTTTTTGTTTGTGCTTTCGCATAAACCCTCACATTTCAAGAGTGGCTCATCCCAGTTTGTCTGTTGTTCGAGATAAAGTTTCAGCAGTTCTCCCAGCCAGAGATAATGAGGTATGTCTACTCGAGTGACTAAGCTAGAGCCAAAATAGGATATTATTATTTTTGGATGTGTATTTCCTTATGCTTGCTATATACATATTCATATCTGGGTTGAACTCACTTGAAAAAAAAACATGGAAAACAGTAACCATCAATTAAAATAAAAAGGTACCACTTTAGAGCAGAATGTAGATGCATATCATTGGGTTCAGCTTATCAAAACGGTCCAGTGTTCATCCAAAGTCTTCCCCTGCAAAGCAGTCACAGGTTTTCTCATTATTCTTGTCTGATCGTTCATGAAAGCAATATCAACGCTCGGACATATAATAATGAGTTTCATACCATCATTCTCATCACTCTGACTAACGCTCTGATAGCACCGAACAGCTAATTGCCTTTTAACCCCTGTGACATTCCCCTCATGTTTTGAGATCTCAACATAACGAAATTGAGAAACTGTGACCAAGAGCACTCCACTACTTCAAAACTTCCATTGCACTGATTTGTGTAATTTCCACGTGAACTTTCTTCCCCTTGTTCCGGTGGATAAGAGAAGAGATTTAAAATGGATCACCGTGTAGCACTGCATATCCAGGAGTGCAGTGTTAGGCTTAAGACATAATCACACAGCTGGGTTTTATTAAGTCTTATACTTTACATATTTAAGGAGACTGCTACATCATTATCTGCTGTTGAACGTGGCATTCTTAAAAGTCACTGTGGTATCGGAGAGAGGTTAGCAGCAAAGGGGGCAATGGGTATCAATCTACAGTCAAATAATCCTGAATTATATGATAATCAGAAGGACAGAAATGCAACGTCTTAGTCTTGGAACTTGTCTTTAAGCAGTTTTCGTCAGGAAGATTGCAGTATCGCAAGGAGTCAACCTTAAGTACCGGATACTTTTTTTCTTTGCTACTCTCTTCCCTTTTTATATCACATAGTTGATGAAATGTAAGTAAATAATGTCATAATACAATAATTTTCCAAAACATACTATAGTTTATGACAGTTGTAAGTCGTCTACCTGATATGTAAACACCCCTTGCTTCCGATATGCACCGAGATGATCAGTCCCTTGATAAATGCGCACATCGCTTCTTTGTTCCATTTGTTTGGCAAAGAAGCAGTGGCTTACTCTAGGGATTTGTTTTTAATGTGTGTTAACGCCATCTCTGCACAGTGCATTCTGGCACCACAAAGATCAGCCTTTGATGTAAAATGTTAGGGAGAAACGCTAAAACCAATATCCACTATTGGACTCCCTGTGTAAGCGATCCGCATATCAAAATTGTCAGAGCAATTCAAATCAGAACAAATCTCATTTTGATCACCGTGTGGTGTAAATTAAACACTTTATAAGTGCACACTCCATTTATTATTTTGATCAAATGTGATTGTTATTTTGTTGGTCTATGACATATCTTTATTTGAGAAAAATAAAAGTAGTAAACATTTGATTAGACGAATAGCGAATCAGGATGTCAAGGGTAATTCCAGTGACCATGTTAGATCAGTTGTTACTTTTTGCTTGCACTCTTTTAAAGCTTTTTTTTTCATTAAATTGTGCAAGTTAAAATCACATGAGAAAAGGAGTAATAAGTAGTAAGTGAGTATGTAGAAAAGGTTTTGGTCTCATATTTTTCTAACACAAAAACCTGCCATTTGAAAAGGTATTTTTCTATACGCTTTATATATGTACAGTCTGTATACGTACATGGATTTACATGGAACATGTACATATGTACATATTTTTGTAAATGTGCATGGTTGTAGGTGTGATTTGAATAACTGTCATAAAAAAACTGCTCAATTTGTAAAGAAAGGAAAAACTTCATTTCAAATGATATGGCATCATAGTACAATGTCGGTCAGAGTGTTAAAAGCAGCAACTCTCTTTATATGTTTATATCAAGACTGTGGTTGAATGTTTGCACTGAAAAGCATGTATTGTTTATATCACGCTAGTGAAAATGAAACATTGGTTGTTCTGGCCCAAAGAATGTCAATGCACAATACACCCGTACTCTAGAATGACAAAAAAGGACAGCTTCAGCTATCCAGAGCTCAAAAGAAAAAGTATAATAATCACATTTCACACGTACCACTCAGCATATAGTTGGAGGAGGAATCCTTGGTATATGTAATCATACCATCTTGTGTTTCCATCAACAAGTTTCTAACTTGTCATCACAAACACTATATATATTTATATATATATATATGATCTTGTACTTGTTCTTTCCCTCATCTTCAGTTTCTGTTCCCCGCCCCTCTTGTCGTTTCATGAGCTTGTTATTTATTATTTTTTCATTAGCACCTTTCTTTTTATTAGAGAATACCTTTTCATGCCATCATTTTCTTCTGGTAGGGCAGTGAGAGGGTAGCAAACCTCCCAATTCTGTTAAACTGTGTTGAAACAATCCTCCCTGGAAACCCCCTACTCAGCTACAACCTTGATTGACCAGGGCGTGTATCTGAGACGAACTGGAGTAGATGAACTTGATCACAAGATTCCATTATCTGTGCACTGACATTCATGTTGGTCCCCTTTAATTCTACCCTGCGATCAAACACACACACGCTCACTCATACAAACGCTCCTCACTGTGTACAGGAATTTCCCGAGCCCAAAGACAACACACAAAGCCGACTCTATTTGCAGTCATTCTCTTATTAACTTGTTTGAACACCGCACATCAAAAGTCAGCAAAACATAATTACTGACATTAATGTAAGTAGCTCTTAAAGATAATCCGCTCTTCCAAGCTCCCACCCACCTACTCCTGTACTTGGTGGTGATGAAGGAAGGGAATAGCAAAGGGAAGGTGTCGCACCACTTCAATTAAATAAGCTGTTCAACGAACATGAACAACCATATTTAGTCAATAATTAGTAGATCCTTTTGCAGGTATGTCTCGCAGGGAACACTGAAGGCAGCGTTCAAGCTAATTGCAGGGAGAGACTCAACGGAGGCTTGTGGGGTGGCTAAAATGACCTGTGGTTTTGAAATACACACACACTTCTTACTTTCTTCCTCTTTATACAAACCTTAATCTTTGCTCCATCTTTCTCTAGCCTCTGCCTTCCCCCGTCTTGCTCGTTCTCCCCGCCCTCAGAGGAGCTCTAAGTTTGTGTATGATGAGCTCCTGGGGGGCTCCGGTATTTGGCAGGAGGCTTTGTCTCTCATACGAGATGAAAAGGGGAAGATGGAATGAAAAGGAAAAGACAGAGAGGTGGGTGAAAACTTGAGAGCCCTGGGGGCACCTCCCTGCACATTGTGAGGATTTGCCTAACAGCTTCACAAGCTGGTGTATTACATCTTCCACGGAACACAAGGGGTATAATCACAGATCAAAACAAATTACCTATCTGTAGTCAACAGAGGTGCGTGTCTGTCAAAAGCCCAGAGTTACATAAGATTCGAGTCAGTGCTAACTGAGCCTCAGCTTTGGCACGTGAGGTGAATTCTTTGAGAGACCCAACTGCCGCACAAACTTACTGTGAAGAATAAAGTTTTTCCACCAGCAGCTCCTTTTGTCTTTCTGATCAGTAGGTGCAGTCCAGAGTCAGTTGTCCCCTTTCCCACGGGAGAAATTGCAACTGTTTATTAATTGTCAATATTGATTTGGGGAACATTAAACATTTATTAATTGTCATATGGTTATTAGGAGATGTCAACCACTCCACTATGATATATCCATCCATTATCTAAGCTGCTTCTCCTCACAAGGGTCGGGGGGGCTAGAGCCTAGCCCAACTGTCTTCGAGCAGTAGGCGGGGTACACCGTGAACTGGTTGCAGGCCAATCGCAGAGCAGACAAAGACGAACAACCATCCGCACTCACACTCATACCTTCGGGACAATTTAGAGTGTTCAATCAACCTGTCATGCATGTTTTTGGAATGTGGGAGGAAATCAGAGTACCCGGAGAAAACCCACGCTGGCACGGGGAGAACATGCAAATTCCACACAGGAATCAAACCCTGCACTTCAGCACCGTGAGGCCATTGCGCTAACCAGTCGCCCACCATGCCGACATTATAATATATCAAGAACAAAAAATAACAATGAGACGCATGTGTGACACATAACGTTTTTCGACATTAACGGTCATATTAAAATAATTTAAAACCGACTGCTAATGTAAAATGTGTAGACACAACACATAATTTATAGTGCAGTCTACAACTCTGTGATTCTTGCTGTAAAAAAAAAAGTGCTGGCTCATCAAGAGAGGGCGCTAGGGCAACACCCTCCAACACAGCTGAGTCACATTGAAAGGGGAAAAAATTCTAATAATCAAGAACAAAAATGAAATCTTGCAATAAAAGTGCTCCAAAATATTTTGTATGAATATCTTATTTTAGGTGCGCAGGAGTAAAATTGATTTATTTATGACGATTGAAACAATTACATACTTCCCGTTCGGAGGCACAGAGCATCCCCAAGAGACTCTTATTAAAGGTTTTCCTCGAGCAGTCGTTCCTCGTGCAATGCGCACTCTTGGGCACCATTTGGCGCTGAGTTCCACTGCCGACAGTCAGTAAAACTTAAACAGAGTTACCATTAAAGCCACGTCATTTCCCGTCCGGATATAAGGGGATCCGGCCTTTAAGGGCTATGGATGCTAGGGCTGCACTATATTGGAGAAACATGCGATGTGTGTGTTGACTATACCAATGTCGATATTTTTGCTATATTTAACAGAAACTGCATTTTTATCATCTACTGAAATAGATTTTTTTCAAGCAGTAAAATAAGCAAGCTGAAACACATTTTCGTATGGACGGGGCCTCAGACTCCAAGTCACCAGTCACAGGAGAGCCAAGTCATAATCAACTTGATGCCCAATGGAATTTGAATGATATTCCATTCAAGCCAACAGGAATTGAACAAAAAGAATAAGAAAAATGGGGGAAAACTTGGTTATGTCGACCACAAAGATTTGTTGACACAAGTTCTGCCTCAAAACTATAATTATCATAATTTCCGGACAATAAAATGCACCTGATTAAAAGCTGCAACTGCAAAATTTTACCATAAATAATAATTTGCATATACAGTGGTTGCTTCATTGGATTCATTAAAAAATCAAATAAAAATAACAGGTCTCCACATAATAACAGGATATTTGCAAAAAAAAAGACATCACGCAGATGTTTAAAAACGTTACAAACCGGCTGACACTTTTTTCCCCAAACAATGCTGAACCCATCTAGTTACACAGACAGAAGCTTTCTTAGTCTCTCATTGTCAAACGAAGCAAATTCGCCGATGAGCCTCACCACGCAGCACTGCACTTTTAAAGTTGTCACCGCAATTTCAATGTCTATTCGTAAAAAAAGTATATTCAATGCATATCCAGTGGAAATACATTAGTGGAAAATGATGGGGTCTGTCACAGTACCTGAAAAATATTCGTTTATTTAGAAAATCTCTACAATTTATTATGCCAGGTTTGCGTTGTATTATAGCCCATATTTTTCTCCATCTACCCCATCTAAGACTCAGACATCAATGGGGGTGGGAGAGGGTGAGTTCTGTGCAAACTGTTATTTATGTACACTGTTGACCCTATGGCCAAGAGGTTGGCTCTAGTTCACACAAGTTATTAGGCCTCTGGATAGAAACAAGCTAAGAGGGAAAACACATTTCTTTTCTAAATGGTGCCATCAGCTTTTTATGGCGAAAAGTTTTTCTTTTCCAAGACATTCTTTTCTATTGGATACCCTCCCACCTCTATCATGATGTCACAAAGGAAACAGAGCCTATAGCCAAAGGGTCTGCAGGTTTGAGCAAAACCTCAGCAGTTGCTCATGATCCTCACTTAAAACATGTCCAAACACCTAACAAAGTAAAGCAGACGTTCTGACACACAATACTATGTGGACAATAATTAGCAAAGGCAGCATACAGCTTTTGCTGTTTCCAGGTGGGAATTTGAAAGTTGCGGAACATTGCGAACAAATGTCACCTTAAGGTATATCATCAAAGGAAAAATAAAGTGTCCAGCCCTAGATGGCTTTGAAAACATTGTTTTGTTAGGAAACAAAGGATTATTGCTCAAAGATTAAGATGTCTAAAAGCGAGGTCTTGTTGCGTGTTAGATGGTCACAGTGGGTGTGTTTCAAAGTCTCTCAGGTGTCATGCAGGTATCAAGCAAGAGCTTGGACAAATATACGGACCCATATAATGACTCTCTCATTATTGCACAATTAGTTGCAAATTAACTTGTTAATGTTACTGACACCTCATTCTGACAAGAATAAGTAAGCTTGTGTTGTGACAATGGTTTTCTGCGGCATCTAACACAAATTACACAGCTAATGAGCCTTAAGACAATGTGTCATGTCGCATGGGCCACTATTAGTGTACAATGTTGTAATTGATGTAGAGAACAGTCACTCTTGTACAATAATATCAATCGTTTTCAGAAATACATACAATTAATAAAAAAACAAATTTATATTGTTTTTTTGTCTGCAGCTCAACAGAAGAAATATGTTTACACTTGGACTTGACCCTAATTCACTTTTTATATAAATTTGGAATTGGTTATCAGCACATCTGTTTAAAACAAATCATTCAAACACCATTTGAAACCCTTTTGGGTGGTTGTTGCCATTTGAGGACCAGGTACATGTGTGAAACTACCTAGTCGAGTTGATCACGGGTAACGATGCAGGAAATGAATGTAATAGGAACCCCTGAAATAAATTAGCTTTTTTTTGCCAGACAAACCTCACACAATCCTGCCTTAATTGATGACATAATCATCGGCCTAGTGAAACCAGCCCCGTCTTACGATGACTCAGTTGTTGATATAAAACGGACTTGAATGAAAACCTCATTAGTTTTATCTGTAAGCAGGAATCAGGTGCTGCCTGGCAAGGAGTCCCAGCAGTCAAAACAGAAAACAAGAGCCCGCAGTGTGCTCTTTGAGACATCAAGGTGTCTGATCTGAATTACTTTAGCTTGGAGGGAGAATGGCTTTTTCCCTCTCTGTGAAACCGATCCGTGAAGTGGATTAGAGACGGTTCTTCTTTCACTCACAAAAACACAGCTTGAAGAGCTGAGATGGATGAATCCTTGTTTGAGTTTGTGTTTCAGAAAGCAGTCCTACGCAATACACACTGATATATTCTTTAATTAAACTTTGACCCCCAAAAATTCACTGCCGTTTAAAACTCATTCAATACCAGCCGAGTAAAGAAAATGGATCTTTGACGTGTTTAGCCGTCAATGGCGCTATCAAGCTACCACGATACTAATAATACTTTCCCTGATATAAACTCCATTGCGAACGAGAATATGTATATAGTGAATTCTAATGTAACCAATCGGCTCAAACAAAAACTGTGCTTAGCTTTCTTTGTAAAATTAGAATTAATTGGTTTGATTAATTCATTGGCCCTGCCAATGAATCTGTTTTATTGGAATATTTGTAATGGCCAATATGGCTGATCATTGAGTCTTTGGGCGTTGGTCAGCATATACATGTACGCACACACACACACACACACACACACACACTCCCACCATTGTCCTTGACCTGGCACCTCTTTTGGCAAGGTTTGTATATGGCTCAATAACAAATGAGGGACTATCTGTGCCAAAAGTCTCTGTCCCTTGGCAGACACCACAAAATCATCTTTGCTTCCCAGGAGTTGTGACTCTGGAGAATGGATCATTAGTCAGGAATTACAGAGCCAAAAGCGCACTCTCTTTAAATGAAAAGCAGGTCACAACAAATGTGACGATGGTGGCCTAGGATGGCTAAACACAGCATTTGGATCGGATGTGTTTTCCTTTTCTAACCACCATGTATGACATGGTTAACCTCTGTGTTAAACCAGCAAATAAAAAGCGCGTCAAAACAAATGTGACGATGGTGGAGGTTGGCAAAACACTGCATTTGGATTGAAAGCGGTTTCCTTTTATTATAACCATAGACAACTTGTACAGTTCATATACATAAATGCCTTATTGAGTAGAGCTTTATTTGATGTGGTAAAGTGAAGCTCTTTGTGAAGATAACTCTTTCACTTGCTCCTTGGAGCTATATCATCAAGCCAGAATTCATTTGATTAATACCCAACCATTGCTTTTGATTGTATTATGTCATTCTGACTCAATTTTGCAAATATAATTTGCTGATTATATGGCCACACTGGCCACATCAAATATGGCGGATGTGTTGACATATCGCAGCAGAAATAATATTTGTTTTTACGCTTATGTTAAGTTTAAGACTGTCCTTTGTGCCAGTCTACTAGTGTTATTATTTGTTTACAAATAAGAAAATATTTTGCAGGCACATTACGAAATGCCACAAAAAAAAAAATGCAGAATCACTTTGAAAATTATATGGGACTCTTGCACGCCAACATAAACATATTGGTTGTGTATTGGTCTGTGCGCCTAAAATTAATTTAAGTAAGGCCGCTGTAGACTGTTGTAAATTAGACTGGCCAACAATTGAACAAAATCACACCATCAATTCTTTATGTTTAATGTCTTAGTGACGAATAACAACATCAATATTTTACAACACAGAAATGATCTTCTATTACAAAATAAAATAAAAATTACATGGGAAAGAAGTTAATTTTCTTAAAATAATAGATAACAGTCCAATGATACTTGTCCACGCTCCATCCGGTATATGGTCCTAATGCAGTTCAATTAAACATGAATTAAAAAAAAATCAATACAAAAATGACTTGTTTGGTCACAAAATCAGGGTGCCAGTCTGCAATCTACCTTGAGAGATGCGAATGTATGCCGAAATAATAGTGGGTGAGTGTAATGTGTAAGCTGGCACACCAGGCATTCAATTTCAGAGGTGAATTGAAACACACACAGCAATGACACGCCTGGGGCAATGACACATTCATTAGCACATAGGCAGATTTGACGCTGCTGGAAGATGTAGCGAGGAGGTGCTGTCAAGGTCTTGCAATGCTGCAAGACTGGCACAAACTATGGGCTGGGTGCTCATCGAGTGTCATACGAGACCTGGCACGGTCTTGTATCCTTTTTAAAAAAAGATTGATATATTATTTATTTTTCTCCATCATTGTGCTGTTGCAACACACCGAGTGTCATCATTTGCATGAATTTGACACCCCAATGTCTGGCTTCTTTGTCCTCTCTCCAACTTGTTTTCCCCTTTCCCTCCCTCTCTGTTGATTCCAGTCAACCTCGTTCTCTGTGTGTGCCGCTCCTCTTTCTGCTGATGGTGGCGGTGCCATCCATGCCAATTATGGCAGTCGGGCAGGTGGCTCTTTGCAGGTGGTGGAGGATTAATCCCTGTAAAGACCTCACTTCATTAGGAAATCTGTTTAATGTGGCCAGTTGATTGATAAATCTCCCGGACCTCTCAGAGTCCACAGATTACTGCCAAGTTTGTCTATTATATGCTAGGTTGACCTCCATGTCAGAAACAGAGAGAGGGAGCAATAGGGAATGGAGGGTTTTTTTTTTCGCATTTCAGTCATTCACATACGAGATAGTTTCTTGGGCTCTTAGTTTAGAGTTAGAGTTGCTTCACTATTTTATGATTTTACATTTGTAATCTATTTCCACTTGACTTGATTTTCCAAAGCAAGAACAATATACTTAAATGCCAGTAGTATTACCGCTTCCGATTAAGAAATTGCCAAATAGTGTATTGCTGACATCGGGCGGAATTGTCATACCTCCAACATCATCACTTTTCAGGAGACCCCAAAAGTGGCGTGATTGTTCAACCATTAAAATTCAATTGTCAAAAAAAGCAAGCCATTTTCAACACTTAAGATTGGTGAATAATTTGTAAAGATAACTTCCACACATGTGGACTGAACAATAATATACATTTTTGAAAAAATATGAAATTTACCAAATTGTGGCTTAGGAGGTTCTGTATCTGAGGTTCCGTCCTGATAACAGATATAAATAAACACATATCTACATTAGCTTAGTGTTGTATTGCTTTATAAGACATCACAGCATATGCAAGCAATCCATCAATCATCATCGGAGCTATGTGAGAGTTTGTAGGAAAATTGTATTTTTGAAGATGTGTTTGGATCATTTTTTGCCTCACTCTCAGAGTTGAAACAATAAATGTCACAATGATAACTTTTTTCAGATTGACTAAAGAATCAGACCACCCACACACTACAAACTGTGTCATGCGCATGTATTTAAGTGAACTATTTCTTTAAGTCATCCCTCTATAATTTCCCATCCCTGTATTTTCACAATTACCCTGCGAACCAGGACAGGCGAGAAATGCCCTCGCCACTTGTGATTCCTTCCGTGACACCCTTGGGCCCGTCATCTGCTTAGAATTGTGAATCTCGAAAAGACAACCCCTTAATCAAGCCTGTCAAACACGCATGACAAATGCGTCTCCACATCTCCAAGACACCTACAATATTTAAAGCCCAGGGCGAATGGCGAAGCAGACAGAACCCCCCCCCCACCTGCCCCCCATGACAGACTCAAAGTTCAAACCGCATCATGCTGTATCATTCTCAAATTTTGACGGAGGGACTAAATCGAACCTGATGCCTTCTTGACTTAATGATTGTGACAGAGAACACCCAGTGTCTTTCTCAGGTTTCTACAAGGCAGTCAAACTCGATTCAACGACATGTTCATCATCTCATGGTGATATACAGACATCCGCAATACCCCTACAGATTTTGTTGCCGTTGTATTGTTTGCCAGCAAAACTTTAAGGACTATTTTTACGTAATTAAATGGAGGGAGGAGCATGACCATATTATTTGTTTAAAAAAACAACTCGGCAATTGGCGATGAACAGTAGCTCTTCTCATTGACAATCATCGTAATATAGTGCCATCCAACATACATTTTCAAACTCAACCATAACACTGATATACTTCCATATATCATAGGTGCTCACACAGATTTGATCACTATCATCTAAGAAGAGTCGCTTCAAGATACAATCGGGCTATCAGGCAATCAAACACACAGTCATTCTTCTTCCTGCTGCCACCAAGCATGTAACTATATTACTTCGCTTGGTGCCCGGAGCCTTGTCAAAATATGACAGAAGATCGCACCTTTTTTCCCAGGGTGAGTGCTTTAATTACAGTTTAGCTTCTGGCCTTACCACATCTGTACAGGTGTCAACTCAAAGTTCATCTGTTCATCAGCTTGTGTGTGTTTGTGTGAGCATGTAACTCTACGTGTAGATAGTTTTTTTTTTGTGTGTGTTTTTTGTGATTCTGCTTCAGACCGATCGGCTGTTGAGGTACCCCCACTCTTTGTTTTTTTTTTTTCTAACTAGATACATCAAGACGTTTACTGTCATTACTCATGCTCACGATCACATTTCGTTCACAAAACCTGGCATCACTACTTTGATATCTAATATTTTAATTGCTGCTGGGGTCATACGTCTTCCCGTCCAATCTAACAATAAATGGGCCAGGAAACAAAAAGCAAAGATTTGGGGTAGACTATCTCGACAAACTTATGTTTTATTCCTTTTGCTTTCCTGAACATATAAACCAAAGACAATTTCCTTTCGTACAATGGCTTGAATTTTATAAGAATCCTCTGGAAATATGTTAGTTTACTACAATACATCAGGTTTTTAACAATGTTGCAATAGTTTCGCTTCAGACACGCTTATTGCTAAGAGCGCTTTTCTCTTCGGGCTGTGTCTCTTGGTATTTTCAATTCCCTTCAACAGCCATTGTTTCTTTGTTCATACCCAGAGCTGCAGGTGGCAGCATAGACTCAGAGGACATGAAAGGCCAGATTCCGTCAAAGACCCTCACACTCTGCTTTGGTGAGCTTTTCACTGGCCCCTGAAGTACATACTTTGACCTTTGGATATTTGTTAGCCAGATAAAGTGACATTGTGTGAAGGTCAGTGGCTCACACTTAGCTTGTCTGTCTCTCTTTGTAACGGAGTGTAATAATTAACAAGTGCACAGCCTGTGATTTTTAATGTCCCTAATTGGGCTTGTGTAGACTCCATGTTTATGCCGTGTGACACGCCACATTTCAGAGGTGTTTTTGATTAAGATGCTTGAAGAAGCGACAGGTTTTGATAGTTTTGTACAAACTGTTTTGCATTATTTTGTCTTTGGTGTCAAAACAGGGATGGAGTGTTAAGTTATTTTGGCTGCAGGGACTTTTGTTTTTACACTGATTTACCAGACGCATTGCTCTGCATCTTATTATTTGAACTATTGTTTAACCTATACTGGGCTGTGTTAGGTTGTTTATGGGTTTTCTTTTCAAGGTTTCCCAAGGTGGTTTTGTCCTGTATCAGTGTGTGAAAACAATCTAAATGAACAAATCTCAATGAATATATTCTTCTGCAATGTTAGAAAAAAAAATACTTTCTGCAGAGAAGCAACCAATCTCTGAGAGACTCCATGTTAAAGACCCACATCCCATATCTGCATTGTCACACACAGGCCTGTCGATGTCCGGTTCTCAAAAGCCCCTATACAGCCTGTTTTAGATGTCTCCCCCCTGCAACACAGCTGATTCAAATGAGCAGCTCCTATTTAATGGTGTTGATCCTACATCAATCACAACTGTTGCGTTATTAGCCTTTTAGTTATATTAATTTGAGGTTAGTATATTGCGTCATTCAACCTGTCATTCCATCCATATCATTCGCCTCTCTGGAATAGGCGCTTTGACACTGTAGCTGCTGTGAGTCCTCATCCTGCTGAAAGGCACGTGAATGCTGAAAAATGTTTGAAGAGTCCCAGCTAGGAACAGAGGAAAGGATCTTGGGTGCCAACCACAGATTCGACTTTGGAAAATGTAATGTAAAAATGTGGATGCAATTAGAATGCAATTTAGAATGCATTTAGATAAAACAATTTATAATTAAAAATGAGTACGTAAATATACTGAATGGCAAATGAAGTGTATTGGTCAATAAATATATATATATATAATTTTTTTTTCCTTTTCTTTATAGGAATGAATATAAGGGCCCAGAGAAAAATTTATGAATTTCAGCTATTTTATTTTAACATAAAACACTTAAACTTTAATAAGATGTCAATGCAACTATGAAGTAAAAAGTAAAGATTAAATATATTCCTTTTGTAAACATGTTTATAGTAGGGCTGGGTGATGTGGCTGAAAATGTTTTGCATTATAAGTACTTCATATGTGTCGATTGATAATTGTTTATACGGTGGCCGACAAAGGTCACACCAATTGCCAATTCCATAACACGACAACATTGAACTACAGCGCTATTGCAAAATCCACAACGGAAGTGACCGAAACTCTCACGTTATGAGAAAAGACGCAAAACTAGAATAATAATGTTTAACCTTCTCGGCTACCAAAAAAAAAGAAGATGTGCAGTTAATTAAATTTTAAGTATTTTCCTGTATTTTCACTTACATGGGAATATATAGAAGATTGTGTCTGAAAACTATTGTTTCCAACTTCCTAGTCAATTATGGATATAAAATCAGTAAATGTGGGGCGAGGTCAAAAATCCCTTTCTCTCTGTCTAAAACAGTTTGTTCCACTGCAATATAACCAAAAGACACTCATTAACTTCTTTCAACTCTCCTAAATTTGCATGGTGTGAACTAGTCAATCAGTATAACACATAAAAGGTAAGAATGTAACACTGCCAAATTTCAGCAGTAAACGTGTATCTGTGCTGGAGGCAAAAAGTAATGATTGTGGTAAAACAAAACCGCGCAACTCCATTGTGTTTTTTACATCTCACACAAACACACACATCATTCCTGGAGATAAGCACAAGTTGACTTGTCAGCTTGAGATGGCTTCATCAATTACTTTTATGTCCTGCTTTTCACCTTAATGGCCTCTGCATATTCACCATGGGACCTAAAGTGCTTTCGCTGGGAGAGGACACACACACACACGCAGAAAGACATACTGACACTTGCACACAAGCACATACATTGTCAAAGGTGGCTGAGTTAGATTTATGCCCTGGGACCATCACCTGTGACTTAGCGCCTGTGAAATTAGTCACAAATAGCATATTAGGGCAGCTAATCAGGCACGTCTTGGCACTTGGCTTTCTTTATGTCCTCATAAACGAGAAAGTCTATGGGTGCCCTCAGGCCTTGGTGTGAATGATCATCTTGACCTCCAATGAACCACACAAAGCAAAGCAGGGGCGTAATGTCAGCAATGGGTATGCACACAGAATTGGGCTTTGATATTTTTATTGGGTAGATGAAGTCAGAAGTCGTGACATTGCAATTTATCGCAATACATGATAATAACATTACACTTTCATAGAGAAATTTTTGATGTTCCGGTCAAGTCACAAACTAAGATAAAAAATGAAATCTTTGGGCTGCATTTTTGGTCTAAATCTACGCAGAGGTTGGTTAGACTAAGATTTGGTATTTTTGCAGACCTGTCTAAGTCTTCACATTCAAAAAAGGGAGTTTTGTGGTATTAGGATTAGCTTTTTTAACCACCTTTTGAAGTGGCTCTCACCCTTCATTCTCTTTATATGCCACATGTGAGAGGCGCATTGATAGTCCTTGACATGGCAGAAAAATAAACTGTCGGTCGAGGCGCGAGGAGTACATTTATAAAAAACTGCAAGGAGACCTCCACGGGCGGGTGATTTTAAGTCGTATGTGAAGTGAGCACTTGAAGACTGCCTTCCACCCTTGACTGCAATACTGTAAAACAGAGCCATTACTGTGAAATCCTAATTTGAAAATTGTTCTTAAAAGCTAAACTGAATTTAGTTTGTTTCATGTGCGTATTTTTTTATTTAATCCAAGTGACACCAGTCCCAAGGTATCTCCTGACGAGCAGGTGAACTGTTGGACACTGAAATCTCTGGCACTGGCAAGAAACCTCATAACCTCATGAAATAGTAAAGCTATCTCTTGTTCCCAGTCGCAAGTCTGTCAAATGAACAGGAGAGGTCACGAGAGTTGATAAATGCATTAAAGGATAGTTTCAGGAATGGATGAAGGAGAAGGATGGTGGGAGGAAGGAGAGGGACAAGAGGAGGAACTCACACATCTCTCACACGCTTTGTGCCCTACTGAGGCAATAGCATGTTTTCATATCAGCAATCTGGTGTGATGATTTAGTAACTGCCTGAAGAGAGCTCAGCTATTTTGCCCTTCATTGACTTAGTATGGCCTCACTTAAATTAGTCTTTATTTAAAGTAGCTCGCCAAATCGCCTCCCAGAGCTGTCTCCTCCCCTCAATCTCTTGCTTTTGTGATTTTTTTTTTCTCCCATTGAGGAGATGAATTTGAAATTTCAATCACAGAGTTATTAAATATTGATGGGTGTTCGAAGTCGTTAACGAGGTCTTGGCAAGGACGGGCGAATGGTCCCTTCTGTTCGCTGGCCTCCACTTTGCTGCTGCTCAGCCACCTTGAGGGATCCAACCAGGTCAGAGGTCACTGTACCCAACCATAATCTCCTGACTTCTATGAGATCCTTTAATGTCACACCAATGCTATTCTCTTTGACATCAGCTTTTAACTGGATCTCATCATACATACCATATGCAAAAAAAAAATAATAATTCACAAAACTTTCAAATTATACATTATGTAGAGCAGCCTTTATCCCCTGTTTGAGTTGTGTCAGTTATAATGAGAGTACTTGTGTGTGATTTGATATGATAATAGACATCTTTAACTGGGTCTCCGCGGACCTCCTGTGTGTCACGACTGATCACTTCTAAAGGAATAAGTGCCTCCGGGCCACCATAGAGCACAGCAGTGCTCAGATGGTTCAATACACTTTACTATAAAACCAAGATGAGACACCTTTTTTCTATTACTGCTGCTGCTGTTGGAAAGAAACTACTGCCATCTAGTCAAATGTTACGAACTTGAGATGTGATCATACGTAATATCCAAGTTTTCAACGTGTGAGAGGCAGAGTCTCTGTTTTCCAGGTGAGACATAATACCACTGACCGCTGGCAACAAAAGTGAGAACGCAATCACATCAATATTGCGAGCAGAAAGGAATGGAAATTGAAATGGCTTGTACCAGGGTCTACCATTAAAAAATGTTATCATAAAAGCAATGTTATTTGGGAATATTTTTAACATTCTTTTGAGTTATACACATGTAAAAACACCTTGACTCATATACATAACAGTAACAAAACAAACAAAACAAAACAGTCACTCTCACATATGTTGCCAAAGGTGCAGACATTATAAGAAGGTGAGCACAAATGTGCCTCATGCAACAAATGTTTCTTAATTTTTAATTGACAATGTAACAATGTTATGTACACAATTTAAATCTCAGTTCCTCTAAAAACCCACTGTAACGTCGAGTAACTTCAGTTGGATATTGGTTATTTTTCTCATGATCTTCTGCATCCACCCCATTGTCATTCTTCTGGAATAATTGTCACATAAAGCCATAAAAACAGAAACAGGTTTTAATCCCTTCTTGCTCGCTGAACTCATGTATGACAATATTTCCAAGTCTTGATTGTATGACTGCAGGGGTGTTAAACGAGAGATTCCACAGTAATGCCTTGTAAAGGCTTAGCATTACGACATTGTGATCTGTGAGGCTCTTCTCGCAATACTTTTTTTAGGATTTGGATTCGAATTTGTGCACTTTGAGTTGGCAAAATAGAAATGATGTAAATGTTTTTAAAATCCAGGTTGAAAACGTATCTTCTTATCTTCTCATACTTAGATTAGATATTTTCAAAACCTTTTTTTGTTTTCTGTTCATGTTTAAATGTTGTCAATGAAAATTATATTGATTTTGTTTCTTTCTTTTTTGCATTCAAACGCTGTTAACTGTTGTGTTTGTAAATGCTTGATGTCTCTTATCTTGTGTGAAGCACATTGAGTTGCCTCATGTATGAAATGTGGTGTATTAGTAAAACTGTCCCAAAAAAACTGCCACTTCCAAGTTCAGAATGGTACAAGAAGATTGTTTCCTCTTAACTATGCTGTTATATAACACCTGAAAGATTTGTTAGAAATCCTTTTTAGATTTGTTAGATTTTTTTCATCTCTTTATCTTAGATGAGCCTAATCATGAACTATTCTCAAATTGTATGATGCTTTGTCGTTCACTGGAAATAGACAAAACACCCATTTTTCAAAGTGGCACACTCGGTTATGTTGAACACTGCATGTGCATTTTGTGTGTGTATTGATTCATTCATAAATATGCCTTTAGTCCTAAAGCTGGGAACTGCGAGTGTAGTAGATGTCAGTAATGGTAATGCAATCAAAAGCATTACGGGGATAGCCTATTTCTGCACTTAGGTTCTTGGCAGTGTTTTGATCAAGACAGAATAAGCTTGTGACTTTTCAATTCCAGCCATAATTCGTTTCAATATTACATCTCCAGGATAGAGCACGTGATGGAATTTTTCCTATCCTCTGCTGTAGCAGTGGAGAAACTGACGATATACCATAATAGGTTATCACCAACCATATCTTTTGCAAAATAGAAACCCAACACATGTACATCTGTGGCCTGGTGTCACTGCCTTAAATATACATCAGAAATGCATTAAATTTGCTGATTGCTATTCTTTTCTTACAGCGTGTCAAGCCCAAAATTTATTTTTGCTTTGTGGCTTCCCGATTACTTGGAATTGCTAGCAGTCTCCCTGACATTGAAGGATTTGAAGAATGTGACAACGTTACATTTATTCTCTGAGTGCATATGCAGTTCATGTCTGTGTGTGCGGGTTCATGTGACTGGGTGATGTACCGTTGTTTTCTTTTAGATTGTCTTATTTTCCATCAGTGAGACTTGACCTTTTTTTTTTCTTTATACCACATACAATTTACTGAACTGCCAACACTGCTCTAACACTGATCAGCTCACCAATGTGCTGCTTTTTCTAACAAGAGATGCAGCAGACAGCGTTAAAGCTGTCTGTGATTATTTTGCCATAGATTTTTCTTGTTGGATAAATTCCACCCCCGGCCGGCTCATCCAAAATCTTACATAAGTTGCAGGTTTCATCAGAGACCTGATCAGCTGCTGCACTGGAGTTTATTAATTGAGCCGCCATTTCTTACAGAGATTAATTGAGAGGACGAGACAAACTTACCAGTTGAAAGCGGTCCATTTATTATCTTCTACATCCTTCATTGTGATCATTAAAGTCCAATACGTTTCTACGGCAGCCACAAGCTGGCGCTGCGGTCAGAAATGTTTGAACCTTCAGCTTGAACACCGGACGAGACAAAGGAAGGTTCCTACTTACCGTAAATGCCCCCAATTATCTAATGACATTTGATACGCCGTGTCAGATCATGCACAGATGTTCTGCTTCTACACGGTCTTTATGCACTGCAGAAAATAACAAAAACAGGGAACGATGTGCATTGGCAATAAAAAGTGCACATCAAAATTTCCAATGTTGTTGTTGATAAGATGATGTGCACCAGCCTTTATTTCGTACAAAGCAGTGAGCGATTCATTCAATTGTCTGAATTGTCTTAACAAGAATCCCGTTTAGACAGAGGCATCAGGCTATTGACCTCAGTTAGGGTGGGGTGACGACTGAGCACTCACGTTACTGTCTATAAATTTAAGCCATGGACATGCCGTCCTATTTCATCACAGGCTCTGACATGCCCCTCGGATTGATGTCCTCCCTGCCCATTTGTCTGTTTTACACTCCTTAGTGTCTCCGTGCTCCGCTAGGTCCGCATCCCTTCGCCTTGATTGGGTATTGACAACAAATCAAAGGCTATAATATATGGTGATGTTTGCCAGTGTCCCAACAAGACGAGACAGTCGTACAGTTGGCTCGGTTGGTTTACATGTGTTCTCTGTGAATGTCAGAGAGGCTCCATATTGATTCCGCGGAACAAAGAGTCATTCTTTTTCTGGAAGCCAATACCTAGTTAGTTAAAGGTGTGCGACAATGAGGAAGGTTGGGGAGTTTCGAATGAAGCCATACTTGACATTGTGTGGAGAGGGTTCTTTATTTTAAGTGATAGACTGTGAATTACGTTAATGCCTTGTTTTGTGATTGTTTGCTTTGAAGGTAATGTGTATATCTAAAATAAAGTTTGGTTTTTTTTGCTGACCCTTAGGCCTCTTCAGTAAATGAACACAACAGTAACCACCCCTTCCTCTCGCTCCACGTGTCTCACATACGCACGCACAGTCAGACACACGCAAACGCACGCGTGCGCATGCACGCACACACACTCTGACCGAGCATCTTTGAAATGGGTTTTGTATTGATTTTTGTAACTACCCTGTTAGATGACGTTGTGCCTTAGCGTGTCATTTCTAGATGGCCCAGCCCCGAGCAGGTCATTGAGGTGCTAACTGTCATTTGGAGGGACAGAAAAGCAATCATAGCTTTTTCATTACTTACTGTTTTCCCTCCCTTCCCCCCCTCCTTTTTTCACTCTGTTTTTACCCCCAGTCGTGGGATCGCCTGACGTATTATGGCTTCTGTGATTTAACTGCACTCTTAAATTAAGTGCGGGAATATCAAGCTGTAGCTTTGAAAAAATAAACTCTTGTGTCAATGGATCAAATACCCTGGAGGTCAAAGCCATGAACTTGTAGTGGCACACTCATGAATTTCTAACTTGTACGGCCTTGTTGTGTTTCGGGTGAACACAGGAAAATGTGCTTGTGGCTGGAAAGGAGATGCGCATATGGCATTTTAACTTTTTATTTACAGCGCCAATTCAAATGCAATATAATTTCTGGAATATCAACACACATTTGCTCGGGAGGAAGTCCAAATTAATTGTATGAATGTTCTAATAGATGCTTGTTTTGTCAATAAAAAGTAGCTAAACAGCGTGCCATTTTAAATAAATGCACTAAACACAACTTCATTTGAGGTTTGAACTATCGGCATGGCGAGAGTTTTGATTATAGTAATGATTGTGGCGTGGCAAAGCAGCATCGGTTGAGGTTAGGCAACTAAAACAATAAGCCAAGGTTTATTGTAAGTCAAGCTTACAATAAGCAATTAGCAAAAGCATAACCTATGAAAGCGCAAATGCAGGCGAGCTGAGTGAATTGCAACCTTCTTGACCAAGCACCATAATTAAACCGTCATGCATTTGCCTTTTCAGACATTGTGCTTTTTTTTTTACATTTCAGGAAACCAAAGTCATGCACTTATGTATAACACACACAGCACATTAAATGCATTTTTTTTTTTTTTAAATACTCTGGAATAATGATTTAATTTATTCACCACTTTTAGTAGCACAAACAGAAATGACAACACCCCTACATAAATCTTTCTAATGAGCCAAATTGTTATCATATGTGTCAAAAATCTGTAAGTGATTGTGATTGATAATTTAACAACAGTAAGACAAGATGACCTCCAGACTAGAATGTGTTTGAGCTCCAGATGAATCGGGGTCTGCACTTGACACCCTCTGACTTTGTATGAGATTAGCAGTTTCATTTGGAGACGTAATAAGTGGGCTTTTTGACATTAATGCGAAGGAGTTCGGTGAATGGGCACCATCTGAAACAAAGACATTGGAGACAATGGCCAAAGGAGGACGAGATCACACGCAAATAATGTGCACCATTTACTGGAGTAAGTGGCACTTCTGGGATCTCCTTTGGATTTAATCATTGGCCTGCTCAATGCCATGGCATGTGACTGACTTTACCTCCACGTGGGAAACTTAATCGCCTGGTCCCTTTTGATTCCATTGCGAGGAGGAATCAGGGTGATCATTTCACTACTACCTGAGGTGACAGTCAACACTTGGAAAAAATCGGCATCCAGCCATTTTCTTTCGGGTTTATCCTCATGAGGGTCACGGCAGGGCACCTATAGACGCACAACTATTCACACTCACAGTTACAATTTAGAATCTTCGATGAGCGAATTTCAACCACCAAGCTCAGAACGGTAACTGTTTACATGCAGTCAATATTCAGGTTAAGGTCAAAATTCTGGTTTCTGAACCATTCCATTTGACCCGTTTACATGCGTGAGTGGACAGTTGCTTGCGTAGAGATGGTAATTGTGATCAATTGGAATATCCAGTTTTAAACAATGTCATGATGCAAATAGATGTCATTTCCGCTTTTCACTTTCTATTGTCAATAAAAGACATTATATTTCTGTCTCCTAACACACAAATTAAACATTTGGTTTCCCGCTCGCTCGAAATGCGTGTTTCTGTGTTGCATCTCAGTTTTTCCATGCTTGTTTACCTCTGCTTATGTAATTGCTGTGGGTTGCACGAAAGACTTGCTCACAAGTGTGTCTATATACACACGGTTGCATTTTCGCCGCAGAGATTCAAAATGTGAAAAACTCAGCGGAGAAATTCATGTATTCAAGTTAGGCGCACACACCTACACACACACAAAAGTAAGGCATTGCCAGATCGAAAAGTATAAAAAATGTAAAATATTAAATGCACATGTGAAAACTGCGTATTTGCTATAACTGTACATGTCATTTCTTTATGTCGGGAACACACACAAACATTTTCCTCAAGTCCACTTGCCGCCCAACTTGTCCATCATGCCACTGTGCTTTTTTTTCCCAGTGAAGGTGTTATGGGCTGTTATCAGCAAGACCATTGCACGGATGGCTGCCCTAATTGAGAATAATGAGGGTCACATTGAACATATGGTCGGTGTTGTGTCCCCACCACCCCCACTTCTCTCCTTTCTCCCTCTCACTGTGTTCATGTCTCCACAAGACAAAAGATTCACTCAAACTTTGCCATGGCTCAGCAAGAATCGGTGTGGCAAGAGGAAAAGAAAAAGGACGTAGTCTTGTTCTCTTCTGACAAGTTAGTGTCCAGGCAAGTTGTGAGCAGCCTATCTTTATGTGAAATGGCTGCTAAACTCAGGGCTGGCAGTTGGCACATCTGCCTTACAGTTCTGAGGTTTTGGGTTCAAATCCCAGATCTGGTCTTCCTCTGTAGTCTGAATGTTCTCCCCGTGTTTAAATGTTGTTTTTATTTCTATTTTTTAATTTTTTTACATCAATGGAGGGATTTAATGTAAATTCCAGGAAATATGTTAATTGTTTACAAAACAGGACATTAGTTGTTTATATGCCAAAAAATTGGATAACTGATTGATTTCTATGGATTTTGTCACAAGTGATCTTCAGACGTGTCTGTTTTATGGTAAAATGACAATTATGATCTAAATTTAAAATGCTGCAAAAACCTGTTGCTGATTTTCATAAAATAGCTTTGCATGAAATCTTCCAGGACGCCGGATCTACGCCACACTGATTAGATTTAGATGCACTAGTAAAGGTTTATGAGATCACTACCAAACTGTGAAATGATTCGCTGGCATCTCATATTCTCGTGTAATTTCCTTAGGAGGCTGAATTTATGGCTATCTGTGACCCAGTTACATCGTTGTTATGACTCAAAGCCCCTGGATGCAGGGATGGGTCTCCAGTTTCATGTAGAGACAGGTGTAGTCTCATGGTATGTCTAACATGTGGATGCATAGTTGATGTATGCCTTACAGTAGACTACACATAATGACACAGCTACACTGTTTTTTTTTATCAATTTCTTGTCATGTGAGATATATCACACATGTCCAAAATGACAACTGGCCAAGTTAAATACATTTTTGAGTCATTCTTTGGATTCTGGACAGTAAAATGGCCAGTGTAAAAAAAAATGTCATAGCTCATACTCAAATTAAATGTAAAAGATTCTCTTAATTTCCCAGCAAAAAAAGTTGTACATTTGATGTCACTGTGTTATTTATTTTTCATTCAAGTTATTACGATGAAAAATGGTCAGTCAAAAATGCCAAACATAAATCTAGCCTTTGTGTCAGAAGACAAATGTTGATGCTCTATCCATACAATATTGTTTCTGTACATTATGGTTGTATTGAGAAAATTCTATCTTCATTTATTTCACTGTTGAAATATAAATGTCCATACACGTCCCTCGACCAGTACTGGAGCCAGCCACTGACATTTCTCCACTTTGAAAAGACAATGAAATCTGAATATTGCCTCGGTTGAGCAGATGCCCGTGGGGAAATAATCCAGGGTCTCTGAATAGTCCTTAATTGAATTGTCTTTTACTAAATAGAGTTTGCTCTAATGCATGCTCTCATCGGTGAATATGACAGCCGGCTATGGTTCTCATATCTGCCTAAAAGAGCCCCCAGTTCCAAGGGCTATTAACTGTATTACCCAAACCAATATCCCTGCCTAAACCCATTACCCCGAACCCATTGTGTATTTTTGTCACTACATCTTTGCTCAAAATCCAAATCAGCCTTTGATGGATGCTTAACAAGACTACACTTTTATCACGGATTGTGCTGACCTTCAACAAATTGCTTTGCAAGTTTGCATCCATTAAAATGATAGAAATGTTTTTGTTCACACATGATTTAGGGTGACCAGAAGAGTGTGTGAACCGTGTTTTTATTTACGCCATGCTGAAAGGGTCTAACCTTCATATGAACCCGTGCCATATGTCTGTTTCTGTGAGGTGCAATGTTCAAGAGTTCTCATTGCTCAAACTGCCATTTTAATAAGATAGTTTGGTCATTTAGCCAAAGTTGAAAAATAAACACGTGTCCACTGCCTCACAAATTAATGAAGACGTTGCAGGCAGGCCTTGACGAAGAACAGTACCTGTTTTGTTCGCTCTGGATAATATTCAGTGTGAATCTTGGAAATAAATCAAATAAAATAAAATACGTTTGCATTTACAACCACATTTTTGTCTAAAAGTGGTGATGGTGTCCTTTTTAACAATATAAACAGCTTTTTATCCCATTCCAACAGATCGTCACTGTTAGTCTTTATTTCTTAGTTACCGTTGAATAGAAGTACTCCCCTTTTTATGAGAGAGAACACAATGTCTTATCATGACTAATGCTCCCCAAGATAACTAAAGGAGTTAGTATCTCCCTCAGACCGAACACTGGAAAAGACAGATGGAGAGGTATCACCTTTATATCATTATTTATGCGGAAAAGTGATCTTAGGATGAGTAACAGAAGGATATATTGTATATTTACACAATTGTTCCACCGCGTCACGATTGGTGTCAGACACCACAATTATCCAGCTAACACTACAAGGATAAGTGGATTGATGGTCTGATTCCATAGAAGCTGGCGTGTAAAATGTGGTCCATTACAGAATGACCCACCTGAAGTAGTTATTCTATTTACAGAAAGTAAAAAAATAATAATAATGAGCTTCTCAACCAGACCAGTCATATTGCGGTTAGCTTGTTTGTTTATCATCGACAGATCCATATTTCACTTTTTAATTGAATTACGTTGTATCAGACTAAAAGCCCTCAGCCTAATAACATACCAATTACAATAAAGACCTACTCATAATAAATATGAATATTATATTGTCATTTATTGTTTTAAATACAACAAGGGCATGGCTCCCTTGACACCACTTGATTAATAACTGGTGCTTCAGTCTTAAAGCATAATTACGCCGAGCAATTTCAGATCTTCACAAAGGAGTTAAAATGTAATTTGTCAGAAGAAATTGGTACTCTTTACCTCTCCAGATAAACAACTGAATCAAGACTTAGACATACGCACAAGTTTAAGGCATTGGACATTATGAATGAATGGATCACGCAAGTCAAGTAGAAATATTTGTGGTAGGCTTTGTGATTACCTTGTGGCAATCTATTTCAAGCACTCAGCTTAATGATGCCTGTGCATTTGCATTTTCTTTTTTTTTTTTTTTGGGTCATTTCACTGAATCTGGTTTTAAAATCCATATGGTAATGAGTCCTCACTTTCTCATATTATTAATGGAGTTGGGGTTTGCAGCTTGTCCAAATCTAGTAACATATGTTATTTCAAAGATTAATTGATTAATTTTGTCCTTGGATAAATTATTCTGAGAATGCAAAGTGTGTGCTGTGGCTACTTAACTAATGACCTGTCTGCAGTGAACTCCTCACTGGTCACTCATAAACACAACACCGGTAACCATACAGATTGTTGTTGCTCAATTGGATATCATGCAAATGTTTTGCTTGCTCCAGCCGTGGAGGATTTTTAGTAAACATGGAATTCTTATTCCTACTATTTTATATTTGTGGTAAAGAATGATATTATAGGTCAACATTTCCATAATTATATGCAAATGCATCATTGTGAGTGATACAATTTTCCGCAAGTTTTAAGTCGGTATGTTGGCTGACAAATTTCGTGTCATTTTTAACACAATTTATTGCATGGAGTGCTGGAGCTTATCCCATCTGACTTTGGGAGAAAGGCGGACCATACCTCGAACTGGTCACCAGCCAGTCAGTGGCACACAAAGAGACAAATTAGACACACCGTCAATGAGCAGGAACCGATCCCACCGAGCCCAAGTCAGGCAAGTGTCATCATTTTGACTCTTTCATGTAAACAAAATATCAGACGCATTATTTAAACCATAAACCTTCTGTTTATTAGTATTGGGATGTGACATTTGAAACAATTAAATGTCAAATTTATGGTTTATTAAACATAGTTTGATTATGATTGAACTTGGAAAAACTTTGTCAGAGAACATGTGATTGAATATGTGACTTTGAACAGGGAAAGCTGTGTAGAAAATGAATGGTGGATGTGTCAAGTAGACAATCACGAAACAATTGCAAAATAGTGTCCTGATTTCTGCTTTTATAATGCAAACTGTAAAACGTCAGCATTTGTGGAAAAGCTGTGGTTTATTTATGGATGGATTTATACCTCAAGCCAAACTACTTATATCTGATTTATATTTTGATATCCACTTTTTTTTTTAAAGTGATCTGTATTCAGTAGCATTGAATTTTTTTTACATTGAGTGAACACTTGAAACAACCCGCAAGTGGAACCAGGTGTGAACACTTACCTAGCAGCATGGATCACACTCATTGTTTCTCTTGACCTTCTTTTCTGACCGCATAGGCTCATCTCTTAATCTCAACACCTATTGGATATCACACAAGTTCTTAACAACCTCCCCAAGGTTGTGCTGGAAGGATTGTCATGCACATAACCATTATTTTGATTCCATCGTTTGAAGCATTGTTGTGGTTAGCAGTTGAAAGTGAGATGTTTGACCTTGTTTAGACGCATGGATCTCATCATGTCGTCCATCATCCAGTCAATTATTTGTTATTTGTGTTTTGATCAACTGCTCAAGGTGATGAGTCCTGTCCCTTGTTTTCCAGCAGTCAATTTCAGCTTTCTATATGGGGATATAGCTGTTGCCCACAGCTCTGTTACCTCGCTGCTAATAGATACACCCATTGTCCTTTGAGAGCAGTGGACAGGGCAGTGTTGACATAATCCTTTATGAACTGTATAAAACAGTTAAGCAGATTGTTGAAAAGGTCACTAATTCATATTAATATGCCCTTCTAAGACGCAGCACGGAGGTTGAGTGGTAAGCATGTCTGCGTTACAGTTCTGAGGTTTTGGGTTTGAATCGCAGCTCCGTCCTGCGCACATGAATAGTTGTTGGTCTACAGTATTTGTGCCCTGCAAGTATCTGGCGACCAGTCCAAGGTGCAGTCCGCTTTTAGCTCCTGCGCTTCATGAACCAGTTGTTGTAGTTGTTGACTCCTCATTGACGTGCCATTTTTAACCCCCCTTAAGAAAAACGGCAGAAGTCAAAAAATACAACTGGTTCGTGAAGCATCTTGAAGCTTCATTTTCCCTTCACTACTGTTGATATATTCTGTTCATTCCAGGGTGATAGCACCTTTTTTTATTATCAAACATAATATACCAGTGCTGAATTGTACCTGAATTCTATTTTATAATAAGATTCTGCACACTCACATCGATCGGCTCTCAATTCCATTAAGTGCTTTACCAAATGGTTGATGGGTGATGCCGAAACAAAGCATTGAATAGAATATCCCACGGAATCACCATCATACACAGTTGCGAGATAGAACAAGTTAAACAAATGCTCAATGCTGAGTTTGGTTTTTCTTTTTTTAATTCCTCTCTGCTGTGCCCCAACTGCCTCTCAGCATCTAGTCTGTCACAGTGAAGAGGCATAATGGGCCTCAGAAGATCAACCCATATAAAGAGGGATTTGGAACCTTTCACCTCCAATAAATCCAGGCTGGGGGGAAGCTCTGTAGTTCATAAATGTGCAGAAGCAGTGTTAAAACCCTACCTACTCTCAACAATCTCATGGAAACAGATTTCTCTTAGAGTTCAAATAAAATGAACTACTGCATTCGAATCACACTCAACAGTAAGTCTATTTTGGATCGGTGAAAGTGAATGACCTCTGAGATTAGTTTAAACAAGACACATATTGGATAGTTTGTCAGTCTAATCGGATGGGCTATGATGAACCCCTCTCCGAACAGAATTGGAAATATCCATTCAGGTGACAGAAAACCTATAGGCAAGAAAGCCTAACAACATTAGCAGAATTTGATTGTTGCTGAGACCTACATGTGGAGTGATGTTATGTTATGAAAGATTGATTGGCTTGTTGCCCGAGATAATTACAAATGATTAGTCAAAAATCTTTTACTGCATTGTGCCTTTGTCTACTTAGACCACCTCAATGTTTTAACTATGTGCACAATATAATGATATCCAACCCAATCAAATATTATGAGCTGAGTAATGAGATGTGTTTTGATTGACACTGTCAGTCAGTATTCACCCCTAGAATTGAATATATTTACATTACACAAGTGGTCAGAATCTTGAATCCGCTTTCCATACATTTTTCTTCCCTATTTGATTAATAATGATGATTTCTTTAAGGTCTTTGGAAATGTGTAGTAAATGCTACTGGACCAAATTGTTTAATATAGGACAATTATTTATTAGTTAAAGAGTAAGCTATTTTAGGGGAAAAAAATGCTTGATCTTTGCCATGGATCACATCGCTCATTAAGCAAAATTTTAAGTACAGTTATCGCTTCCCTGATTTGGATAGAAAGTAGAAATACACCGTGTATTCATAAATTTTGCAAAACCTTGCCTTGTTTGAAGTTGTGACCATAAGTACAAATCCATCCTTTTTATGTGATGTCAAAGCACAAGGGTCGTTTTTATATGCAATTTGATTAAAGCCAAAGAAGCCACAATTCTGATGATCATTAATCGCAACATACTAATTACCAAGGAGTTCTTTCATGTTCAGTTCAAATGTTAGAAAATGAACTCCCTTGTCATTTGCTGGGCTTTTCAAGGCAGGGGACAAACAAACACTAATAAGATCTGTCCCTTTTCAAAGAGGACGAACATCATAAACACACATCACAGCATCTCGCTAGGTGAAAGGACCATCTGAACAGTAAATAAATTAAGCCAGAATATGCTTCATTATTTTGTTGCCTGTCCTCACTGAACATGGCTTCTTAAGTATTAACACGGTTTGTACTCAAGTGAAAACACTACGTAGACGAGTGGAACAAATTCATGAACTGGACAACTGTACTAAACATAATACAATGCATATTTGATGGAGTGTTTCACTTATACCTGGATAAATACGATACTACCTTGTCTGATGCAATTGGCTCTAGAGATGCATCAATGAAATAAGCCCTGATTTGTTGACTGCATTTGGCAGATTGCCAAAGGCAACAAAGGAACATAAGCAAAGGCCATAATGTTGTTTTGCAGGACTTAATCAAATAAGAAATGACAAACCACACTGTCTGATTCAAAAAATTACACTGAGCATTACTGTAAAATTGTCTTTATTGTTTGTTGGACTCCTCGGTGGTTGGGACCTTTTGGGCATAAGAAAAGTGCTTGACAGCCTGAAGCATCTTTGGTTTTTGATCATCTTAGATGAAGATCAAATAAGTAGCTATGGTTGGTTTATTTACTGGGAGTAGATAGGGAATTGTTTAAAAATGAAAAGATAAAAAATTCTTCCATTGTCAATGTCGTAGCGCATGTCCCATTTTGAGATTCAGTTTTGACCACTGAAAGATGAATCATTTCCCTTTGAGTGTTGTCAGAAAATGTTGTGTTTTTAAAAGACTAACATAATTAGGTGGCACAATTTGAAGAACATAAGATTTCGCCTTGCCACTAACGCAATGATAGCTCAGCCATTTGTACGAGCAACAATAGTGGTCCCGCCGCAATATCAAATTTTAGAATCAGGAGTTTATGAGCAAGGCTTTCAGTGAGCAAAAGGACCTCGGGGCCCTATAGCCCGTAGAAAGACAATTACTTGTATAGGTATTATTGTGTGATGGACTCTATTTGTTGGTGGCCTGTAAAACACACACCAACTTGGTATTTTTGATTGTCTTTTCCTCAGTTCACAGGAAACATATTGGCTACTATTTTCTCAGTTTGTATTCACTTAGCAGTGAGCTAATCACTTGATTAAGTAGTCAATGTAATTTATTATTTGAGCACAAACTGTATTTAATTTGGTTTATGTCCATTTTCAGCAGGTATCTGAAATATAATATATATAGTTTTAATAATAGTTTATTGCATTTTTTTAATTCCTCATAGTTTCAAGTGTCAACAAATTTTAATAGTAGTAATCATTATCCCTGATAGTGAGATTAAAAAAAATGACAGGACATAAATAGAAAGATGTTTTAATGCATTCTGGAGGAAGTTCAAGGTGGAGACACAGAGCATATGGAGGTAATAAGAAAACCAAACAGCTGAAACCAATGGGAGACATCTTGACCATCACTTTGCAACACACTGGAACAGGCAAGACAAGGACAAGCCCACAGGGGGTCAAAATGCTCACTGATCTCCTGAACCTCTCGCTTCTCTTCATCACAAGGCAGAGATGAGCAGTGTTTTTTTTCATTTTATTTATGGTGTTGACAGGATATTTAAATGTAGATCATGTCACAGTAGTGTGAACGATTAAGAAACAACCATTAACGGTTATAATTTTAAGATCAAATATTTTGCACATAGTACAACTGAAGACATCATACACTAATGCTTAACATGATTTACGACTTAAAATATATTCATACATACATTACAGCCAAACGACGTTGACATGCTCCAAGCAAGCAACACCTATCCAGTCATAGAATTACAGTCTCACTATGTTTTGCTGCCCCTTTTCCCTGACACAATCAATCCAGGCTCAACCATCCAGGGCCACTGTCACTGTACAGCATATGTAATATGTCCCAAGCGAACACCTGGGGACAGGGCCACGTGAACACCTGGGACACACACATACACACGCATTCCCCCCGCTCATCTTTTGAGGGAATAACACCCCGTGGAGCGGCTGCACTACCACCTGGGTCCCCCCCTTCTCCCGCTTTCCCTCCCGCTGTACCGTCTTTCCACAACATGGTGGTGTCACTGCCAATCAGGCCTCCCTGTCACAGCACTGTGGTGTGTGTGTGGATGTAAGGCAATTGCACCACCTCACCCCTGGAGTGGACACGAAGAGGCAGAGAGTGATGGAGGCTGCCACCTAACAGCCTCTAATAGTACCTGACACAGCGTAACACATGGCTACAATTTCTGTGACGCCCAGCTGAGCTTGGGCTAGGACAGACAAGGCAGAGGTGTGGAAACGGAATTAGGATGTGAGCTTTTAGCGGGATGTAGAAGTGTTAGCTTAATTGTTGGGACACTTCCGTTAAAAAGCGATAAACCAATGAGAATTGCATTATAGTATAGTACAAACTGGCAAATATAATGTGCTGAAAATGACCTAATGAAAATAAAGGGCTCTAATGTGGTCCAACACAATGTTTTGCAACTCTCAATACGCCTTCTACATCAATTTTGAGATGTCATATTCGTCATAGAATCTCCCAATAGCGGATATCGCAATGTAGCCTCAGCAAATAACTGAGCTTTGTCAGTGTTTCACAGTAGTAAAAGGTAGGCTAGTCCTTTTTTTGTATATATGGCAGAGTGAAATTGTTGGTCCCCTTATGAAAAACTTACTGAGATCACTGAAAAAAAGGGAAACTGAAGAAACTTTAACTTTCAAAAGTCCTTAGGCAACATAAAACTTTTTGAAGCATTTCTGCAACTCACTTTCACTAGTGTTTTAATATATATTGTTTTTATTACTTCTTTTAGAACACAAATAAACAATTGTGTGTTTTTTCTTTTTTGGGTGGGTACCAACAATTTAGCCTGAGTACGATTAAAGCAAAAATATCTTAAATGTCTTGGTTTATATCAAATAGGGCTAAGCAATTATTCGAAATTTAATTTAGATTTTGATTATTACACTCCAAAATTGGCATAATCATAACAAAGCTATTATTAAAAAATCTTTTGGTTGTTTTGCAGAATGCGCACATGAATTTCTCTGCCACGCCCCCCCACCCCCAAAACTCGCTAGCCTGCAACCAATTTTCATATGAGAGATCTTTTGAAATTGTTTACTTCAATGTTACAACAGCTGTGGCAATTTATAAATGGATAGTAAGTAAAAAAATAATGTTATCAATTTTATTGGGTCCAAAAAGAACATACCTAATTATAGTGTTTCAAAGAATTGTATGTCTTGATATTTTGACATGGATAAGTATTTTTTGAATGATCGTTATTTATATTATGGATTAGCATTGACTTGACAGTTTGACACACATTTTTTTTTAATGTTGAAGAGAAGCTTGTAAAAATAAAAAGTGGCCAAAACTGCCTGAGCCAAATCAATGAGTTAGCCAATAAAAATCAAAATTACTCATATAGAAGACTTCAGTGTCTTTTGCGGGGCTCTTCAGGATTAAACCACTTGTCCCGACCACTTCACAGAGGGGAGGTAGGAGTGCTTAAGTAAAGATGATCCACGCTACCTATCGTTCTCTGCCAACTGACGTCGTTGGTTAGCCCTGAGCAGATGTTCCCTGCAATAAGCTCCAGTTGAAAGAGGCATGCACACCAGGTGGAAAACCTAGGGTTCGATCCCAAATGATTTTACCTGATAAACAAAAGGAGCTTTGAGGTATCAGCTTTCGTAGACAGAAAGCCTGGGGTGTAAGGGCCTACGGTGGCGAGTACCTTTAATACAATTGTAGGTCTTTAGAGAATGGCAACAAGGTCAGGAAAGCAAACAAAGCTGCTTTGCTAACTTTTGAAGACAAAGACATGGGATTTTATATACACAAAAAATGCCATTTCAAATGAGAGAAACGGCATAGTCCATTCCATGGTGGAAGTTTGATGAAAGTGAATCTACGGCTTAAAAAAAGAAAAGATATATTAATTAGGCCTTATTTTAAGGTTGAGGAGAAACAAGCTGAGCTGGGGAGAGAGAGAGAGAAAGAGAGAGAGAGAAAGAGAGGGGCTGTGGGACTGAATCCGCCCGCCTGAGCCAAAGTCCCCTAAGCAAGGGCACAGCTCCTGTTACAGCCTACTAATGGAGCTGGTCTATTTCAGTAGAATTGATTGACTACTTTCTTCCTCTGAGCGAGCAACTTTCTCATATCTGTGAGAAAATGGATCATAAGCACCTCAACCGACAAGAGCAGGCCGGTGAAGAGAAGAGGATGATGTCGGTGGCAAGACCACTCCTCTGTCTTCCCCTTCACACTTGCTGCCTGTGGGACTGTCCGCCAGCTCAAGAGTGGAGGCGGGGTGGTGCTGGAAAGCTTCTGTGAAATTCCAGGGAAAACCTTTAGGGGGTGCAGTCATTCCACCCTGGAACTAAGCAAGGCCGCCTTTGCTCTGTCATAACTGTCAAATGCAAATCCTTCCCGGCTGATTGTTTTCATTGTGAAGAGAAGGGGTAAGGCTGGTAACTCTGACAGATTTCCTGAATAAAAAATGGGACAGGTTATGAAAATGTGTCTGACAGGTATACACAGCTGATTTGATACAAATATGAAGCTGGATTATAAGGTCACAGGCACTTTGGGGACCACATTAATGATGGGTGCTAATTGATTTGACAGGCTTGGTGGAGGCCTCCTGTTACACACATTACACTTTTGTCTATACTCTAACACACCTCTATCAATTTACGCTCACTGAAACACTAAGAAGTTTGACCATGTTCTTGTACAAATTCGAATGAACGCCCGAATTAAAAAATCCAATCTAGATGTCGTCATTTCACAAAAGGACACTCAAGCCGGCAAACTCCCTGTCTTATTTAAACATCTGCTATAAAACACACTCATTGGCCTTTCCAGCCTCAGGCATGCATCTGAATGTGTGCGCACTCGTGTGCAAGCGTGTGTGCACTGAGATTTGTGGTGAATGCCCAATTATCTGATTATATATGTTTATTCCAACTCGTCCCTCTGGAGGACTGAGCGACGCATGGAGAAAACCAGCCAGTAGACAGGAGACACACAGCAGCTTTAAGTGGCGCGAGGAGAACTCTTTTAACCTTGTCACTCGTAACTTAGCTTTCCAAATAACGTCCTCTCACCCAGTCATAATGGCCGTTTTGAGTCTTAATACACATATTTACCTCATCTGCATACGCTCTCACCCTTGCTGAACAGAATGCAGTTTTTATACAAAACTACAATAAATCAGAACGTCACGTGAAATTAATTTTTTTTATGCATGTGCTTTTAATTGTATTATTATTATTATTATTATTATTATTGCTTTTTGTTGTAGCGGTGTCGAATGTGTGTGCAGTTCAATGTATTATGACCAGGGTAGGAAAAAAAGTAATACAAAATAAACTGAAAAATTTAAAAAACTGTATCGATAATAAACGCTGCAAATAAGTAATATATTTCATTTTTTTTATTAAACTGAAATTAAAAAACATTGTAAAACATTTGGGCTGAATTAGGATTTTATTTTTACGAGCTCAGACGAGAACGACACCAAATAACGTTGCCAGTTTTGATAAACCTCTTAGAGTGAATCAATAAATATTTCAAAGGGTTCTTTAAAAATCACCTTTACGTGTGTGTTTGTATACATTTTCTACTCAATAATGTTAGAAATATGTGCTCTTGAGTTTGGGTGGCCAGAGCTTTTGAATGTGTGCTCTCTCGGAGTACAAAGCGTGTTTATCCAGCACATTTGAAAGGGACGTGCTTAATAAGCTTCAACTACATTTGCCTTTGATCAAGTTAAAGAAGAGCAAAGGGGGCTCTCTAGCTAATGTTGATCCCCATGGCTTTCTTCACACCTAGTACGCTCTCTACTGAACATGCCTACACACACACACATGCTGTGACGCTTGCACACTCCGCTCACTCACACACACACACACACATATAACCCCACCAATGAGAGGTTACAAACCAAGGTGACTCTATCCCTATTGATCTCCAAACAGCAGCGCTGTAGAACTGCAAAAGAGCAGAAATAAATATTTCTAAAGGGACAGATGGTCAGTAAATGATGTTTTTTTTTTTTGTTGACTGGGACAGTACACAGTTTGCAGTTAAATCATTTGCAGCAGAAGCTCGGTGTCTATGGTGACAATATGGAAAATAGAAAAAAAATCAAACCATAAAAAAAGGTTGCTGCAGCATTATTTTTGTCACTGTGTTGTAAATCTCAATGACGGTCACTTCAAATTATTTCAGTGACGGTATGTAAAGCCAATTAAAGTGATTTTATTTCGTTATTAGTTCTCTTTTCAATTCATTAGATGTTTGGTCAATATTCTAAAATTCCTTTTGGCAGATGGTGCATGTGAGGTTATTGTCTCATTCATGTGAACTGAGGCTAATGCATCAGCATAGTTCAAATAAATGTAATTTGGTCATTTTGAGTGTCCATTAGAAGCAAGCCACATGGAAAAAATTACAAGCCATCATGTTCATCAAGATGTAAATCAATGGTAACCTGTTCTTCCCTTGAACATAGTTCAGTTTAGGTCAGCACTTGATTCTTCAAACATTGTACATTGATTGCCTGCAGGACATTCAAAAGTGCTTTAATGGTCCACTTAAAAAATGTTATTTGTATTGATTGCATTTGATTTTGAATTGCACGAAGCACACGGATGTGTGTTTTCTTATTTTGGTAAAGGACTACTGAAAATAAATCAGATTTATCATCTATGATCATTCACCTTTGTTAGACATTGCATTGTTTTACAATAATAAAAAGGGATTACTTTTCATGTCATTTCATTTGATTTTTAATTTCTAATTGATTTCTTAAGGTTTAGCTAATTAAAATGGATTTTTTTGTCCTCCATTTTCAGAATATTTTTAAAGAAATGAAGCAAATATGTTATTAAGGCTTTCATGTGAAAAAAAATAAATAAAGTATTAAATTAGACCAACAAATTGAAATCAAATAATTTAACAAACACAAGTTTGTCCACCGCTCTTGTCCGCCGGACAAGCGACATACAAGTGGCTAAGTCTGTTAGCGTGTGAGGGAAAAGGGGGGATCGAGAGTCTCCGGGGTAAGTGAATGGTTGGAATGTGCACTAAAGCTCGGTGAATGAGCTGCACGCTGGGCTGGGGGGTACGGGAACTTTTGTGTGGAGGCGACGGGGGTCACTTTGGCTATGACAGACACAAAAACAACATTTCTTGCACTTATTTTTAAAGACCGTACCCATCTACTACACCTTGATCAAGAATTGATTTAATGGATCGTTTTGGATGCCTGCCCTTGGCGTTTTCTATCAACCAGACGTGATATTTTCGTTGATTTAGTTTAGTTGCACAATCGGCTGACTTTGGTGCAAGCTGTGTAGTTTCAATCCTCACTGGAGGTGAGGGTGTCGATGTGAGTGTGAATGGTTGTCCAAAATGTGCCCTGCAACTGAGCGACAACCAGATGTTTAACAATCTGATTTTAATGATTAAAATGGCGTGTGAGGTGACCTTTAATTTGCCTACTCTGCGGGGGACAAAATCGGTTTATTCAGCGCTGCACTGTCAAATGGACAAAAAAACTCAACTACATCCCTGGTACTGCCTTGCTCTGTCAGCCTTAAGTTTTCATTGCTCCCTGTACACATATCAATCCCTTTAATAGTGAGCTCACTGGCTGATAGTATAATTAGGGTAACATCTCTTTTAGGAGTCTATTGAGCATTGTAATTAGTAGCAGATTAATGGGCAGTGAAGGCTCAGCTTCTCAAGAGCAACACCAGTGACCCACTGTTACCTTCAGCTGTGCACCACCCAGGGGCAAGGAAGAGTGGGTGAAGTGGGGGGTTGCGGTAATGCTGATAGTTGCCTATTTGCATGGGCTGCGGCTGTGGATAAGTGCGCGTGTATTTGTGGGTTGAGAGTCAATGAGGTGTGTGTGTGTGTGGTTTTAAAATAAATCCTAATAGTTGAAATGGAGAGAAGAGAGTTTGAGGGCCTGCGTTTGAGGTGTAGAAACAAGGAGGAGGTCAAGGATGTGTGTGCGTGTGTTTGTGTGCGTATGGCCATGTGTGTGTTTTCAGGGAGAGTCGCTCCAGGTCCTATGGAGACATTGTGAGGCATTGAAAGTCTCGCCTTGGGGGTGCCCAAGCACTAATTCTAATTATCACCAGATTACAGAGATAATGGGAGTCCCTGCTGTCAAGAATCTAACTCCTCTCCCTCCGACTCTCTCTCCCCCGATCACCCCCACCCCCACCCCCACCCCCTTCCTCATTCTCTCGACTATGGCCATTTTACAGCCCAGCAGTCACTAAGGGTGCCTGGTAAATGTGTGAGAGAGTTTTGGGGAACGAATGAGCTGCAAAGGGAGTCGTTTTCAGAGTATTAGATTGGGAGAGTGGGTGAGGAGATTGAAAGGGGACCAGAACTGACAGCAGGGCGGAGGCAAGTCAAAATGTGCTAAAGAGAAAGTTAGAAAGAAATGGAGAAATATTTAGTGCCTGGGTACACCCATTTGCAATCTGGTGTAGTTCCAAAAATCTTCTGATCAGCAACATTTTCAAAGGCACAAATTGTCATCTTGGCTTAACTTTTTGTTCAGTGTCACGTTGATTACGTCAACCAAGATTATCGATATACATTTAATTGTATTTGTGTCATTTAAAATCTATTTATTTAGGCAAGGCAATTAATAACGGACTCTCATTTGCAACTCCGGCCTGGCAAGAGAAAGCAAAATTATTATTTAGATGACGTGTGAGGGATGAGTTCAGGGAGTCGCTCCCTATGGAGCAGAAAGCAAACTGGATTGGATGCCAAATAGCCTACACCACACTGTTCGACCAGTCTGTTGGCGCTTGGCTCCAGAACGCACCTGCAGACACCCTGAGGCCTGAGGTTGGCGTGGTTAATCATAGCTAAGAGCTACACATGAGTGGCGTTCAAACTTTTCCCAGACGAGACATCTCTTTTAATTGTGATTTTTCCACAGAATATTGTCTCCACAAAATGTACGCAACGTACAGTGACGGGCCTTTTCAAATAGCATAACTGATAAGTCAAATGTCAGGAGTTGTGCATTCACTTTGAACGTCTGTTCATCATACCTGATGGATTTACTAGGCACAAGAATCCTGTTTTTATTCTCAAATTAATCTGTTGAGTACTCTGAAGGGAGCCATAAAGAATGACATATTTATCTTCGGGCTAGGTGGTTTGACAAGGACAGCCATGGTGAGTTATTACAGTGCACAAAACGGGGGCTTGGGTGGAGACTTGACTTCACTGTATATCATAGCAATGCCCTGCTGTACTATCAACATGGACACTGATTTAATATGGCATTATATATAAGCTTCTTATTATTAGTCACTTCAAATAAATGTTATTCATATAAGTCATTAATTTTTTAACTTTTGCTGTAAAACAATTGTGATATTCTTATACTGCAATACCGACATGATTATGATACCACACACACACACCGCCCCCTCCTCTATCAAAGCCCTATTAATAACAAGCACCATTAAATTTATCAACCACTGTTTTATTACACTGTATATCATAAAGCCAGTCAATGCTTGTGATGTATAGCTGTAGTTTATAATGAACTGCATAACGTTGTTTTCCTCACAGGTCACAGCTGTGCCTGACCAGTTATAAATTAGCTCTAGTCAATTAGCCAAGCTTCAAAACAACCACTAGTTGCATTTGCAGAATTAAATATTGACTAACAGCGTCATTGAAATTTATCAACCTTAAAGTCAAATGTCAGTGAAATTTGTTCCATTTACATTGATTGCTTTTCTTTCTGGAGTAGTTTGTTTTCCCTCAATATATATATATATATATATATATATATATATATATATATATATATATATATATATATTATTATTTTTTTTTAATTTGATTTATTTATTTGTTTGTTTGAATACTAGCATGTTGTTTACGGTAGATCAATTTTACTGTTTACAGTATATAAACTGTCAAGATCAGATATCATAACACCTCCACCTCAACTTAACATAAACCTATTGTGTAATTGCTGTTTTCTAAGGTGACCTCGCACAACAGTCAGAAAGAGGGATGCTGATGCCGGGAATACAACTTTCCCAACCTGCTTCTAGCTTCAAAAGAATGGTACGTTTGTCATTTATGTTTCAAAGGGCGACTGCTGTAAAGCAATCCACAAGCATTCTTTCTCTCCTCGGCCTGTTCTGTGGGACTGCTGTGTTGTCTACTGAGGCATGTTGAGCTGGAGCTATGGGAGTTAAATGGATTAGTTACCTTTAAGGTCCTTTGCGTCTTTTATTTCACAGACAAGCTCACAGGGAGCTTTTGAAAAGCGTGCAACCCCCTCCTCATCTTGTTCCTAATGACATAATCACGTACTGTAATTAGGCGATTTTCCAATGGTATCGTCACATAAGTAGGGGGTTAATTTTCCTGATGGTCTATTCTCCGGAATTGCTGTCATTTTAGCGAGTACAGTACTTACAGTGTACATTCAGATGGAGAATGAATTGGTGAGAATGACAGGAATCAAATGAAAAACGTATTAGTATTTATTTAAGGTAATATGACAATTGTAGTTTACTTTTCATCAACTTGACATTTATGAATAAATATATTTCCCCCATACTTCTATTCTTTGTTGATATATGGCGATACAGGATTCAAAACTGTTGAACGTAATAGAGAGGAAGGAGTCGGTCAGGCATGGTTCCCAGAGCAACCGCTCAAATAAAGATTTCCGCTTCTTTTGGAAATTCTGTGGTAGCACAGCTGAATTGCTCTACTCATTAACTCTAAACTTTGGCCTGGTGCATACAAATACTTGGCCCTGTGCGGCGCGGTCTTGTGTGATGTGAAACAAGAAGGTGCCCTTTCATTCAGTCCATTGTGAGATTTCATGAGAACAATCAACAGATCTCCAAAGCAAAAAAAAAAACATGAGAGGCAATATTCATTCCTCCTCCCAGCTACAGAAGCAGAAGAAATCAGATTTATTAATTAAATGTGAGAAATGGTGTGGATAGAGAGGAAAGGGACGAACCTTTCTGCTCGGCTACCTCCTTGAGGTTACTTGCTCAGGCGTGGAGCGTGCAAGAGAGCAAGTCTTGGAGGTTTATAGCAATGACCCTGCAGTGTGGAAACGGTAACATAGCAGACCGTGACAAAAAAGGAACGGCACAGCCCCTCAATGCTCCACCTGGCAAACACAGACCGTTGTCAGGGACTAGCAAGTCAGGCATGTCCTCTTCGAGTGGCATCACGTCCATCAGAACCTGTTCTGAATGGGCCCTCTTGCTGTTTGCGTGGCCTGAGCTCCAATGATATGCCTCACTCCCTTCCAAAAGTCCATAGACTGTTTTCAGTGTCGCAGCAATGGGAGGAGAGATGTGGAGCTTAGGTTATTGTTGGAGTCAGATAATAGGAGAGAGGGGGCAAGTGTTAAAAATGATTGTGTCTCTGTTGGGGCTCTGTGTCAAAATCTTTGGACTGAATCACATCATAATAAGGAAGTGAAGCGAAGCACATCCCTCTCGCATTCTTTTTCAACAAAACATGACACGGCAGCCATGTTTGGTCCCCTGCTGTAATATGTTGCTACTGTTAAGTTAAACAAGCCATTGTTGAGGGAACAAAGGGGTCATCTGAAAAGGTGAAAGCAATGACATCAGGAAATAAATCCACCAAAATCCAAAATCAGTAACATGTTGATAAAATAACACACATAATTCTAAGAAATTATTATTAATTCTGTGCCTTAATGAAATGAGAAATTCAATATGAGGAACATACAAAGTAATTAGCAACTAAATGATTAATAATTAAAACTAACATGATCAACACACGCACCGGCTAGTGAATCGTATCTTAACTCACAAAAACGATCATCCCATCCATATTTAATGGCATTCTTAGAAGAAGGGGAAAAATCACATCATTTAGTCTACTATCTTTAACACAATTTGAGTTTATGAGCCCACACGCAATGCAGTTATGCGGTTTTAGGATCATGATAATTTGGTAAACATCTTAACTCGTTTCTGTTAAATCGATGACTTTAAGGTCTGAAGTGCAGGTTTAGGTAACATTGAGCTCCTCACAAATTTCTTATTAACTGTTTTTTTTTAAATTATATTTTATTTTAAACGTGGATTAGAAAAATGTAATTATTTTCAAATGCATTAATAAGGACACATTCACTCATAAGCTGCATAAGTCTCTAATTCATTCTTTTCTGTTTAATTACACACTACATTCTTTCTGAGTGTGCTGCCCACGTTTGTGTGCCCTGCTGTATATTGGCTCCAGGGTATCCCAAGAATACAAATATCTTTGCTTAGGGCCATGAACAGTGCTTTCTACACTCTATTGACTGGATATCTGGTTGTCTCATCTCTCTAAGCAGATGTCTTTCCCCAAGCATCTGTTTGTATTAGTACTGTAATTGCCGGTGATAATAAGCCCATTGATTCAGTATCTAAGGAAATAGTCAATCAGGACAGCTCATTCGTCTTACTTTTCCTGACAGATCCCCCCTAGCTAAACAGACAGTGCCAGGGCCTGCTCATTGTTGACTGCATTGAAAAAGCACACTGTGGTGGGTTGGGAATGGCTGGCCTGTCGACTCTGAGTGAGTGATGGGATCGGTGCAAACACGCCAGTGACCCAATAGCCCTTACAGGAGGCCAAGGGTGATAGATGTGTTGTTTACAGATACCAAAGCTCCATCCTCTGTTCCTTTTCTACCTTAGTCTATTCATTTTCTTCTTCTGTATGCCTTCTATTTTTGACATTGCATTCCTTACTCGTTTCGCCACCCTTGTGACTTTCCATTTTTATATGAGAAGTGGCCTCTGTTTCTTAAACCTTCACATTTACAGTTTTATCCTTTACACTTTACATGATTGTACACAATCATTGTTCGGCACCTAATATACACAACAACTCATATTGCAAATCTTTTAGGAATAATCAAAAGCTCCACTATGTTTAGTGATCACTAGGAGCAAATCTCAATCAGAATGTCATGCAAAATGTTTCAAACAAGTCCTTCATGAAGTAGTTTGTATAAAAGGAAAAAAAAATAGTTGAGTCAAATCCAAGTCACAGCGACTTGATTTCCTTCTGTTATTTGCTACTGGCCACAGATTTAGTGTCCATACTAATGTGACAGTTGAAATACTGTACGTACGGACAGTTCTCTCGTGACGTCTAGTAAATCTGGACATGGCTGCGGCTGCCATGTTCGAGGCATTATTTGGTTTGAGTGCTCATTAATTTGAAATAATACTGGTGATAAATTCTGCAACTTAAAAAAAAAAAAGAAGTGATTTTGGATGCCGTCTTTGACTGCAACAATACAGGTGGGCGGGACATATCCTCATTACACTGTTTACCGGCAACACAGCTCGGACTCTCACCCAAAATCCGCCTACGCTCTTCGTTTACTGTTTAATCAGCGAGTCTTGAATCAACTTGAATGGTTTACTAATTGGACTTCTGCAGAAAAAACAAGTCACAGTCCCAAAAATGAAAAATCCAATTTAATCATAAATGGTGATGTAAATGCAGCATTTTTTGAAAATATATCAGCGTATACTCGAAGGCACAGTGATGACAACCTAATCTTCAAATCCCTCACTGTACACTGACCAACGGCAAAACCCAGGGTCTTCTTTGGGACCAATTTTAAATCCATTCGCTTATGTTGTACCATCTGATAGCTAGTGCTTAGCTCATATTTTTCACATTTCTTCTCCCTTGTTAGGACGTTGTGAGAGGCCAACAAGTGCGTAAACTAAAATGTTGCTTCACTGCCTACGTAGGATTCTTTTATGACTGTCTGGTTTATACTCTATTTATATTTAGGTTCTTTACTGCTTTTCTGGTTTGGTGGCAGCTTGTAATATCTCTCTTTATGCCTGGAAAACTTTGCACACCAAACCTTCGTGTGCACCAGTCAAGGGTGCAGTCCGCCTTTTCCCCAGCTGTACTAGGCTTAACACCCTCCCGCGACGATTTACAGGATAAGCGGTGTTGAAGACGATGACGACATTAGTGTTTTTCACCGACACAATTTCATCAGCAATTGTTGTGCATAATGGGACAACACACAGATATTTAAAAACATATTTATCCTCTAAATGAACGTTCAAGTGATAAATATTGTATACTCATAAAATATGTAGAATTTAATTTAACTTTAAAATTTATGCATTTAATGGTGCATTTAAAAAAAAAAATTCTTTTAATTATGAAAGGTAATTATGTAATGCTAAATTACAAAAAAATATAAGTGTGCATGATAAGAGCACTTAGTCACGTTTGTGGGCAAAATGTGCAACACTCTATTTTTCTTCCACTTAAAGAATCTTTAAACATTCAGTTTCTGAGAACACATTATTTGGGCCATAAACCAGTAGAAATCTGGAAAGTGAGTGAATTCTAAATACCCTCGCAGAGGGGAACGAGAGTAAACGTGAACCATGTCCTGCTAAGTTAATGATTGTCCCATTGAATGCCCAAGGTGTCCAGTTCTACGACTTCAGAAGCCATAATATTGTCAGAAATAAATCACTGAGCTCTGGCCTAAACCAAATGTGTTCATTGGTTTGGGTTAAAGGGCAGAGCCACCCATTACTCCGTAGTGCCAAGGGGTCATTATTGTCATGTCAATGATGTTACAAATGAGACTTTGTGATGAATCTTTTCCCACCACTTCAAATACGTTGTTTAAATTTGAAGCTTACAAATGGATGCTGACAAATGATTGAAAACAAATCTAAAAAAAAAAAAAAAAAAAGAAAAACATTTTCCTACATAAAAATACTAGACTATCAGTGTTGGATATCAATGAAGTGGCCAAGAGAGTTTGATAGTGGGTGTTCACCATGCCACACAGTTTCTCTGACTGATAGAATAAGCCAACGCTATGTCCATTTAGATCAATATGCTCGCCATTATGATCGTAAAAAACACATTTACCCGGGTTGTCAGGCTCATTATTGCAGCTGATGGCAGCCTTTGCAGTTAGAATTCTAGACAAGGGAAGTGGTGACGAGACTTCACCCTAGAATCTATAATGCTAATCTATGGTCTGCTGGTGCAGAGGAGATAAAAATGCATTATACAATGCAAGACAGTGACTATTGGATGGACTCTAAATTTGGGCACAATGGGGCTAAATTTAGTACTATCTCTTTAAACTTATTCATTCTAACGCATGGAATTGCAACTTTACACATGGATCTCCACCCACACACTTTGCATTTAATGCACATACTTAAACAGACCAAGTGAAGAGAATAAAATTTATTTTGAAAGAAAATCACCAGCATGTTGTTATTCATGTGGGAGTTTCAAGCGCCAAACATGTAAGTGTGCAGTAAGAACATTAAAATTCAAATAGTTGTTTTCATGCTTTTATTTGAGGGAAGCATCAACGCATTGACACAAAAACAGCTTGCTTGCACATTGTTTTATTTCAGTATAAAATCATTTAAAACATATATTCAATATCATCCTCGCACACCTTTGAGTGTTTAGTGATGCAAGAGTATGGTTAAAATAATGGCAACAAATTCTGCATCAACCATGATGACATTAGCACTTAATAACCAGTAGTGTAGACATCAGTCACTCAGGAGGTACCTCTGTGACAAATTCAGCAGCAAATAATCACTGTAAGGAGGCCCCACAGGAGCCTGGGAATGACCTAGTCTCTGAAAAACCATACTATAGAAATCAGCTTAATCAGAAAAAAGGAGAAATATTGACGTCCTTGCAAGTGCCATATTGATAGGCTCGAGTTCATTGTCGAGGTGATCACACCATTGCTCGGAAAAAAACTCTTTGAAAGCTTAGATCAGTGAAAGTTCACTCCTGCATCATAGTCTTAGTTTCCCTTTCAGGAGGAAGTCAAGCTCTGCTCTTGTTCTGCCTGCTCCCGCACACACACACCCCCTCAAGACTCTCCAAATAAATGGCTAAAAAGAGATCTACTTAAAGCTGTCAAGAGTGCCGGCGCTAACAGCCGGGCCATTCCGCACGACCTACTTCCTGACCCCCTCTTTTCAGGGGTCACTTGTAGGCTGCCACTGGTGGGAGTGTGGGGTAGTCATGCACTGAATGACAATGGATAAACATGAAATGCTCCTTCACTTGCTTCTTTGCAGTGTCTGCTGCACTGCTGAAGAGCAGCTTTGAGTGGGCTACAGAGAGGGGAGCTGGACGAAGAAACAAGGCTTTCTGCGAGAAACATTTCAAGCATTTTTTTTCATTTTAATAAATGATTTCGACATCGCTAAAAGTGATAAAATATCCATGTGTTTGCTTTTTTTTTTTTTTTTTTTGACTTCTCTGAAGTTTTCTAATGAAAACAGATGAGCGGAACAACACTGCCAAACTAATGATTTGCTATGACCCGGGTTGATCAGATAAGATGTTTAAAATGCATGTTTCACTATCGCAATACGATACAGATTTCACCCATCATTAGACCCGCCTATTAAAAATCCATAGCTGGCATAGACGTTAGCCCATAATTACTGACCTCTTCTGAGTGGATTTTTTTTTCTCCAATTCACCTTGTTAATATTATGTGAATGATACATTATTCCATTACTTTGTGTTAATCACGACAGTAGAGTCATAAGGGCTCGGCCCCAAATCTCAATTTTAACATTAATGATCTATGCCTCATTAATATTAATATACCCCATCGTACCCGGAGAGCAAGTTGGAGATGTGAATCTTACTGGACCTGGATTGGAACAAAATCCTAAATCGCTTATGGTATAATGTAATAAAATGTAAGCTGATTTCATGTAGCACAAATATAAACTTGAGCCTGGAGAACTGGTACTCTCATGCACCATACAGTTTAGAGCAGGCGTGGGCAAACTACGGCCCGGGGGCCACATGTGGCCCATTGAACGTTTTATTCCGGTTCGCCAAACTTGAAAAAAAAAAATGAATAAACCTTGTTCATGTTTTATTTTTTGATTTGTCAAATACATATATTTTGTTGTATTGTTTTTGTTCACTTTCATTTAAAATTAATGTTTTTTTTATTTTCTACGATGAGGTGAGGTTACCAAAACACTCCATCCATCTGCTCCGGCCCCTCTGTCAAATTTTAGAACTCATTGTGGCCCGCCAATCAAAAAGCCCCAGCCAGATTGACGGTAGTTTTATTGATTAAGGATATTACTTACATAGAATTAACTGTCAGTAGGCTGTAAACTAGGCTACTAGATCTAAAAGTGAAACAATCCATAGAAATGAACAAAAGATGAAAAGCATGATGATTGAAATCAATCAGTTTGGGAAACGTTTCAAAGCCATTACCAAGCCAACCAAAATGACTCCAAGAGTGCAATAACGACTCATCCAGGCGGCATCAAAAGAACCCAGAAGGGGATCCAAAGAACTGCAAGCGTCATTGGCCTTAGTTAAGTTCAGTGACTCAGCCATAAGAAAGACAGTGCAAAAAAATGCTATCCACAGGAGAAGGGTACAACTGGTGTAAAAAATTACACAAAGGTTCCGCTCAAATTTACCAAGAAACATATTAATTGCGTTTAGAGAAATACTCTAAACAATTTAGAAGGCGTGCAGCCTTTTATATCTCATATAAAAAAAAAAAAGCAAACAAAAAAATAATTTCCTAAAAGGAACATCATGCCGACATCCAAACATGGTAGTAGAAACGTGACGGTCTGGGGCTGCTTTTCTGCTTAATGACCTGTATGACCTGCTGTTATTCATTGAACAATGAATTCTGCTTTCTACAAGAAAATGCCGCAGGCGAAAGGCCAGGCATTAGTTCATGTCCTCTATCTAGAGCGCTCTTCAGTTATGCATCAGGACAATGACCTGAAAGAACATCAAGGCAACTTCTGAATGGCTAAAAAATAAAATGAAGCTTTTGGAGTGGCCAAGTAAAAGTTTGAAATAAATCTGCTTGAGATGCTTTGGTATGAAATTAAAAAAACAGTCCATGTTCAAACGCCCCGTTATAAGTTACAACAATTCTGCGATGGAGAGTTGTAGAACAACTCATCCATGACGTGTCGCAAATTTTGGTTTGTCCCATTGAGAATCAGTTTTTGCGCCAGTTGCCCTACCTGAGTTGACCCCTCTACCAGTTTTCTTAAATTCTTGATTTCAGTTATTCAGGGGTTCAAGGGCAATTTCTGTACATAGATCTGGAATTTCTGACCCTTAAAAAAAAATAAAATCACCGTTGGAAAATGTATTTTACATTCACTTCAGTTGTTTTTGAGAGATATGAACATTGGTTTAATGATGTGAATCATTTTAGTATGATGAATGCGCAAAAAAATCAGGGCAAATACTTTTTTACGGCACTTTAGAAGCGAGAAGAGCAAAAGAACTGAGTACATGCCGGTGGGCTACTGGTGAGAGGGCCTGAGTTTGACGGATGCTTTCAGTGATGACCATCTGCCCCGAACAGCAGAGGTGCTGAACTGCAGGTTTTTAAACTGCTCCTTCCAACAGCTCCAAATGAAGTGAAGGAGAGGACCTCTGGACAAAAGGTTGTGCTGAGCGAGGAGTGAGGGCCACGCTACTGCTGTACAACTTTAATTTATGATGGATGAGATCAGATGAAAGGTCAGGTGGTGATAAATATGAGAGCATTTGTCCCGGGAGGACATCAATTATGCTGTGGTTTCTAACTTTCGATCTTAAGGGGTGAAATAGATCTCTTCTTTGTAAGAATACCATCGCTCTGTAAATTGGAATGTATTAATCATATTGGCGATGAAATGGGGTGGACTCTCGAGGCAAATCAACTAAAACCACACCATGATCAATATCTCAGGGTCTTATACTGTATCTTGAGGCATAACTACAACATTCAAGGATTTGTTCTTTGAACTTGAAGTCCGCCATTGATTTGAACTACCTTCTCATGTTAACCTGCATATTGACCTTTTTTGTTGTTATTTACAGTATGACAATTTACTGGCAAGAGACATTGAAAACAATACATTTTTATTATCCAGTGACCTGCACACCATACAAACTATCCACATACATGTGCCACTACATATTATAACATTCATAAATGCAAACCACCAGTTCTAATAAAGGTCTGTCCGTTCAGAGTCAGATTATCAATTCCCATGGCGTCCATTATCTTTAACTTAAATGTGCGAACATACATGCTTGTGCTCTGCGTAACTTTCACATCAACAGTCTAATTTATTTGAAGATGTTCAGGAAAAAGGGTTGAATTCCTTCCCGGGGTAATGAAATACACAAGTCTCTTCTTGAAAGAGCTAAAGAAGCAACAATGAGATCACAGTAGCTAACCTTTGACCAATGCCGCCATCCTTTTATCATCACCATCCTTCCCTTTTCTTCCCCTTAGCACCAAAACTACCGCCCCAGGAAAAGTTATTAGCCTCTCCTCTATTGTTTCACAAACTTAGCTGTGTAATGTCGAAAAGATTGCCATGATTAAGGGACAAACTGCAGCAAACAAAACAAAGAAGGAAAAAGAAAGGAGAGAATATTGCTTGATGGAACGGGAGGTAAAAGTCCTAATTCTTTCTTTCCCCGGTGGTATATATCACTTCAGTGCTGAAGGGGTAATGGTCTTTTTATTCAGCTGACAAGAAGCCAGGATGTCGAGCCCCTTTCCAATCGATGGGTCTCTATTGTCTCTCTGGTGGCCCACATAGACCAAAAAATAAATAAATAAGAAAAATAATAAAATCTTCTCTTGAATTATCTGCTACAGCCTCAAACAGCTTTACGAAAGATACGAATATATATTAGTGTGGCTTCTGTCATAGGGGTGACCCTGGTGAGAACGCTACACTTGTGTTACTTCTAAATCCGGGACCTGGTATGTTTTACTGTTATTATGTTTATCTTTTGGATGTAAATTACACAATTTAAATGTCCCAGCATGCACACAGTCATGATTAAAGATGATTAAGATGCCCACTGTGCTGAATCGCTATATAAATATTAGACAGGAACAAAATAGAAAGTTGAACCTTTTCTTTTTAAATGAAAGCACAAAAGAGTTTTTTTTTTTTTTTTCTTAAGACAGTACTGAGTAATGGCTCTGGTACCACAGCCCTAGATTTCAGCTGTCACTTTTAACTGTTTTTATCTCACCTTTCCACATGCCTATAAGTCTTTGTTTGCAGGGGGACATCTTGATTGTTAAAAGCCCTGCAAGAAAACTAAAAAAGCCAATATTAAACCCATGGTCAACAGTCATATTTTGTATCTGGCTTACGAGTGCAGTAAATATTTCCTCTGTGGAACCCTGACAAGTGCCACAGAGCAAATATAACATCTGAAATCGAAAAATACTTTAGGTTGGTCATGTACTTGAACAAGGGTATGGGGTATTGCTGTAGTTGTTATTGTCACGACACCCCCCACTAATCAGCAAAAAGAAAGGGATAGTGGTAATGATGCAGCAAGGGGCTCCAATCTTGCGTTCCTCGTCCCAAGGTGTGGTGTAGAGGTCGCCTAAATGTGCCATGTCGTATTGATCCACATGAGCCTTTCCAAAAAAAAAAAAAAAAAAAAACAGCAAGACTAGCTCTTGCACATGCACCCAGCTGAGTAAGGGCTATTGCTGCACTATAAAACATAATCAATTGTTTTTGTATGGAATGCCTTGTTTTTCACGTTTTCCACTAAGTTTCCATCGAAATGGGTGATTACGTAGAGCAGGCATGGGCAAACTACGGCCCGGGGGCCACATGCGGCCCGTAAAACGTTTTAATCGGCCTGCCGAACTTGAAAAAAATTAAATAAATAAAGCTTGTTAATGTTTTATTTTCCAGATTTGGTTTTTCAAAGACATATATATTGTTGTAATGCTTTTGTTCACGTTGCTTTAAAATTAAATGTATTTTTTTTCTACGATGAGGTGAGGTTACCAAAACACTCCATCCATCTGCTCCGGCCCCTCTGTCAAATTTTAGAACTCATTGTGGCCCGCCAATCAAAAAGTTTGCCCACCCCTGACGTAGAAATGCTCGTGGATTTTTTTATGTACAAAGGTTGGATTGTTATGTACCTTTTTTCCGCGGATGAAAGAAACGAATATCAACACGGTATATTGACATCCATGATATTGCAATCTGTAGTATACATTTGGGAAATTGCTTTTTTATGCTCTATAAGGCAGTTTGATCAACTGCTCGCTATAATGATCTTTTAAGAATTATGATCATTTCTCTCCACTTTATTAAACAGAATGCCTTGAAGAATTCATTTGGAAAACAACTAAGCTGTGAAGGAGACTGTGGATGATCTCAAAACTTCATCCATAGATGTGATATTCGGCTTGACACATCGAGGACTAAAGATGGTCATTGTGATATCAAAACAATCTTATTTGAAGAGGGGCAATATGATATTAGAGAATGAATTAAACATTCAAAGAGCAATTTTCAGAATGACGTTTCTGCTCTCAATTTGCAAGTACCAACGTCCATGATGTCATGCTAAGATTTTGACCGCGGAATGCAAGCAAAAGGCAGAGGGGTGATGGCGGGTCCTTGCAACACTATGTTTTTTTCAAAAGCTAATATGTGGCCCTCTGATGAAAAGTTCTGCCTTTGGAATTAAGTTGAATGTCCAGCGTTATCTCTGTTGGAATTCTCTTATCGCCTTGAGGGAAGCGAGTGACAGATTGACGCTGAAGTCCTTACCTGAGCCTCCCAACGCACTCGCTATATGTATCCTGCATCGGACAGATACTGTTAGTGCACCTTGCTATTTTATACTTTGACTTCTCAAAAGCTGTTGACAGACAGGGGTAAGGGAGATGGCCTTGACATCCTTGTACTTGGGTGGGAGGCAGATTTGGTTTCAGATGATCCACATCCTTTCCTTCAGACCACATTATACATTTTTGCACGACATATTTTGTGAATGATAAAAGCAACAGATGTGCACGTCTATCAGATGTCTAAATATACACAAAAAAAATATAATTATTTTTGCAGGTTGTTCTTTCAGGCCGTTGTGGCCAATTGTCGCTTCAACCTAGAAGTCGGCACGTCAGACCGGAAAACGACAGAAGAACTCACCGCATAAGCCGACGGAGAAGCCAACTACTACGGACTTTCTGTGCATGCATGAGATGTAGCACCCCTCCATGCCATTAACGACGATAGTCAATGCGGCCTCTGACGGTTATGTCAAATAACGGCGGTCTTTCGTGAACTTTGTCTGTCCAGTCAGCCATTATATACATAGAGGAGTTGTGAAAATAAGTAGATTTCATTTAGTTCTTGAGAAATAACTTCAATTTTCGCAGTTTATCCACCATTTCGAATCGTACTGTAACCCTTGCGCGAACCGTTCCGCAGCCCTCTGTGATATTTGAGGGGAGTGTATCACCAGTGATCAGAGCATCCTAGCAGCATATTTTGAACCATTGTACAATGGGGGATTATGACCTCTCACTTACACTAGTAGTAGGATATCAGAACATCAAAATACATCTAAAGCTGGGGTGCTGAAGCAGAATCTCTTTTGGCAGAGCTATCGGAAGGACTTGCTTCTTTCTGAGTCGCAAACGTAGCTTTTAGTTCACCAATAATCTGCACCTGGACATTGTTGTTCTACTTGTGGTCTTATCAGAAAATGCTTGTATGTATTTTATCAATTGCCAGATGCAGCCTGGACATGGTTTAAGGCTGACAAGGACTCTCGTATCAAGAAAATAAAATACATCTTGACGTCTGACGCCAGAGTGGTACAATGGACCCAGGTATTTTGGTTGAGATTCACAAATAAATGTAGAGTGACTTTATTGATTTTCAGCTCCATATACAGTATAAAATTGTATTCAAAAATACAAATGTGTCATAAGAAATTATAGCATACAACAGATCTCCAAACCTTTTTTTAAGTGAGAGTTACTTTTGAGACACTTCTGAAACAAGTCGTTTTCAGATTTGGGAATGTGTCAGTGCTTTAGTCCGACTGTGAGTTCTCTGCATTATTTCAGGCCAGCCCAGTTGGTCTGAGTCAGCCAAACGGTGTCAAGAACGGACGGTAGCACGTCACACGCAGGTGCCGCACACCGGACATGCAGCCAAATACTTAAAGAAATCAAACAATAAAGTTTGTCTTTCCATTCCACAGACCTCAATGATGTTTGTTCCATATTGTTTCTGTTCCTCGATCAGCATAGTGTGCGGGTGCGTGACCGTTGTTTTTATCTTATTTTATTTCTTTATTTGGCTGCGTTTCTGGTTATGCAGCGCCCTTTATGTGACATAGAAATTATTTTTTTATATTCTGGAAATTTTGTGACACACTGATGATGCCCATCTCTGCACGTTTGCTCAAAGTACCTCCATGTGTGATGATACATTCTTAATAAATAATGCTGTATTGAATTTCGTCAATACAGTAGAACAAGTCGAACGGTAGCACTGAATCGTCCTAAAGAATTGAGTCTGTCCTGACAGATCATCCATCTTGATCGTATTCAGAGAACACTGTACCTGTAACTTATATTCTAGTGACTCTACTGGGTCTCTCGTGGACGAAATGTGAACATGAGAATACAGGAAGAAAAACTGAAGGAGATCCATCAGGTGATATATTACCCTGTAGGCATTGTAATTTGTTATATAAGCTACACGTAACCTCGGCGGCAAGATTAAAGACCTTCAGCTCAATATATCAGTCACCCGTCAACTGCTGGGTCAATTTCCCTTTAACCCTTGTTTTGTGGTTCATAACCCTCTTAAAAATATGACACTGTCAATCTAAACGTAGTGGCCACACATTCACCGTCTGCCCTTATTAACTGCTTTGCTATTCCTACATTCGGCTTGTCCTTAATTCACCCATATGTCAACTATAATTTTTTTTTCATAGTTATTAGTGCTACTGTAAGAGATGTGTTAACATAGTCAAACATTGTACGGTATTGGCGGTAGGCACCCAGTCAGTGATGCCCTGATTTGAGAAATGATTGTCTTGAGAGACTCACTGGTCATTAGCAGCCAGCAGACATTGAATGCATTACAGACTGTGACATAAATGACTTAAGTGAATCAGCGCATCTATTAAAGGGTGTGTTCACTCCATGGTGCCATGATACGATAAGCCCCGTATTTTGTTTGTAATCCTAATGACTGGCGTAGGTGTGCATTCATCATGGATTATTGGGGTCTTAATTGAATTGAGCTGAAGCGATCGCCTGTAAATCACATTACACTGTCATTTCTTTTTACAGCAAGGAGACAAATGCCACTGCCTGGCTGTGCCCTGACACGGTGGGTGTTCCAACAGGCAGCAACATGCTAACATAGGAACAGTTTATTATTCATGATAAAGACTTTGATTATCAATTATAGAAATGACACACCAAACAATTAGAATGCTTGATTGTTGTTGTCAGAGCTGAACCTTAATCCTATTTGAATAGTGAGTCTTTGTTGCTTTAAGATGCAACAACAACACATTAATTGAGAATTCTGCTTAAAGATGGGGAAAAAAACTATTCTTTCATATTGGTTAAAATAGAATAGAAATAGAATAGAAATCCCTTTATTGTCATTGTACTCAAGTGTGCAACGAGATTAGATCATAATGAGATGATCAGGGAATTTTAGGAAATGTGCACATCCGGATTTCAGTTATTTTCCTTAAATCAGTGCATTGACACGTCACAATCCCATGGAAGTATGAACAGATTTTATGATTTTTTAAATTATTTTTTTTTATACATGGCATGTCATGGTTCAAGGCACTTACTGTCATTGTGAAGCCAATAGGCCCCATGACTGTGACACGTATGGTGATTATATACGGCAATATTTTATGCAATAATGTTGTTTCTCTGAACATTTAAAACACAGTGGCAGCATGAAAACACAAATATTGCCAAATAGTAGCAAATGTTGAAAATGTTGTTTTTTACACTATAACTGCCAATCAAACCCAATCCAAATTTTGAAGACTGCATCTTGTCAGAACGTTTTTGAAAGACAAGACAGTGTTGAGAGCCGTACAAGGCATCAGTTAAGAAGGTAGAAGAAGTGACAATGTCGACCCTCTGAGGAGGAGGCCAAGTGTATTGTATCCTCTAACCTTGTGTTATTGCCACACAACACAAGCGGCAGTGGCGGCCCCAGCCACTATGATGGAGCACCTTTCTTCTCCTGAGAAGGAATGTTTGCTTACTATTTCATCATCCCTGGGGGCCACAAGAAAATAAGCCCATCAGTTGTCATTGTGACAGGATAAAAATGGAGCCGTCATATTTCAGTAACACAATACAGTCAAAGGGGTAAGTGAGAGCCGAGTATTGAGGTGAAGTGCCACGCAGCACCTATCCAGCGATGTATTATGGTCCATCTCTTTTTTTTTTTCTTTTCACTGATCATAATCTAATATTATGTCCTCAAGGATAATTATTGCAAATTTCAATTACTAACTCGGAATTATACTGTGGCTTTCTCCTGCGCAAACTGACATCTACCGCTCTCGAAGCATTTATCTTTTCACTTCAACGTAGAATATCTGCATTGTGTCAGTGATTTATTTACTGGTACGTGCTCCCCAGCTCCACAATCATTCTTCACATACAACGATTGGACTGGCTCCCTTGAGTACCCTTGAGCTTGATGTAAGCGCTTCTTTTTAACACATGTGTTTTGGACCAATTTGTGCCCCCTCTTTTGTCTTCGGCGAATAGGGAAGATGTCTGGGATTTTGAATTTTCTCCACAAGATATATGAGCCCTGATTGCGATTAAAGGCGGCACATAAACACCATTGCAAATCTTCTGGGTGCACCATAACAACTGCATTGTGCAGGACTTCTCAACGCTCTTAATGAAGTCACAACCAAGCACACAACACGAATGTTTGCGCGACGAGCTTGACAATGACTGCAATTGAAAGTAACCAATTGTCTTTCAGTGAGGAAGGAATCATTTTGACTTTTTTTGTTAACTGGGTATGTTGAGATACCACAGAGTTCCAAAAAGAAGCATAGAGAATGCAAGCTAGTTTAATGACAAACTTTTAGTCCACCTTTTACTCAATTTGCCATCAAAATAGCATTTTTGACCTTCATTTTAACCCAGGTGGTAAAACAGCAATAATTATTTGCTAGGTATGAGTGTAAACCAGACTGACACCCGGTGCAAAATGGTCATCAGTATTTTCGGGCCCTTTATATGAATCAACACGGTACGATACATTGTATTACCCCTACAGCCGTGTTACAAACAATTGTCTTCATTCTGTGCTTCATGACCGTTTCGATTACACGATAAGCGATTTGTGCAATGACATTTAGCACATTGAGTAGGATATAAGGAAATATAAACTACAGGACAAAATTGAAGTCAGCCATTATTACATCACACGGACTCTTGTAGTCCAAGTGTGACATTTGATCTTTTGCATATTATTCTCTATACGCAGCACTCGGGCTATTTGCATAAGAATTGACTGTCTGTCGACAAAGCAATGATCTGCTTAAAGACTTTGCTGAAAATGTGTGCGTGTGTGTGTGTCATGAATATGAACGTCTAAATCCAGTGACAGTCCTAACCTCCGTGCCGCAACAATTATTTGCCAGCACCATGATAGTCACATTCAAACAAATCAAATTTAATTCTTATGAGACACATGTTTAAAGAGGTGTACACTTTCAGTAATTATTCTGTAAACTCAGCCACACATTCTAATGCAAATGTATGAGATAGTGACACGGCAAATACAAAATCCAATTTGTTGGTTATGAAACACATGTCGGGAAGAAATGTGTGCACTAATTATTTCTGGGGCATCTTGTGCTCCCCCTCCGCCCATTTCATCCACAAACTGAACTGGATATTACATTTGCTTAAAACTCAATCATAAAAAAATGAAGACTCAATTTGAGAAATTTTAATAAAGATAAGTTGCTGCTATCATTGAATCGGGGAATGCTAATCGGTGCTTTCATTCTGGTGGCGGCAGATAATGTCACCCTAGCTTGAGGCTCTTATTTTGCAATAAAGCATTTACATTCTAATGATTTTATTATGGCTTATACAGGCTGTCTGTGACAGACTAACGGAGCCTCAGCCCCTTCCTCCCTGCTTTGCCCATTCAAAACGGCTGGCAAATTGTATCAGCTATCAGCTCATAGTGCTTTTATCAAGCTGGCCCAGTGGCAAGCCATGGGCCACCACAATGAGATGTCTATTGCTTGAAGAGTCTCTATTTAATCATTTCTGCTCACTGGTATTGTTCTGCTTACAGTGCATAAATAAGTGCTTCAAATAACCCTGGAGTGCCGCTGACAATGAAGCAAAGTATCTGTCTTATTTATCTTCTTCACCTTACATTTATATATATATATATACCGTTTATTTTATATTTTCTCTTTCTTCCACATTCTTTATTTGCTGCGGGCAATGTTTCCTATTCTCTCACCTATCATCTTGGAACAGAAGAGTTGCTCACTGATGAGGAGAAAGCAATTGAGATACAGATAACCAAAAAAGTGCTCTTAGTTCCATTATAAAATGGTTGTGAAGGAGAAAAAAGAGACGAGGCTTGGGCCAGTTCTTCTCATATACTATTAACCATGCTATAACAATATAAATACATGCATTTTAATCGTCGCTGCAAATAGGAATCTCAGTATCTAAATGACAGGAAGGTGCTTCTAAAAACACCCACATGCTTATCTGCTTTGCCTCTCCAGTCCTTTAGGTCAATTTAAATGTAGACAAGATATTTGGTTGGGATTTTCAAATTACAGTAATCATGCTTTAAGTTATAGCAGGTCATCTTGAGAGCAATCCTAGCCTGCAGTGTCAAATCCAACATTTAACACACTGTTTCACAAATTTCCTGAAATTACTCATCACTGTGATTAGAGATGACAGCAATGCAACTTACCACTAATGGAGGTCTCACTTGATTGTTATTTGAAACAAAGTCTCTAAACTGATACTGTACACAAAGAGAGTAGGCGAATTGTGGTATCATGCTATTTTTTTCTGTCACGCTGTTATATATAAATCTGCTTACTACATCCAAGTAAGCAATTGATTCCAGAGCTAGAAGCACCATGTATGTTTCATTTGATTGTATGTGAGAGGAGTCGTATAATGACATCCTGCCATATTGAATTATTGTTTTGCTAAAGCGGCTAAATTTTATGGGGCCGCAGACCGAGGAGGCAACAAGATGTGTGATTAAAATCGGGATATGAAACACTGGAAATTTATTCTCCCCCGATGTGTATGGAGTCAGTGACGTGATGCCCAGATTATATTACTATCTGTTTAGAAAGCCCATTTCTGCTCGGTTATTGATAGCGAATTACTTTGGTTTGGGATTTACCTCTCATGTATGACCATTGTCCTGCAAGCATCTGTGTCAGTTAAACATTGAGAACTGTAATGACGTGATGCCCCATCATCCATGTCCTTCTCTCACAGAGTCTGGCCATGGCTACGTGTTCAAATTGTACCCTCGGCACTGCAGTATTGTGTTCCAAGTTTAACTGGAGTGCTTTGAACTCTGTTTGGAATTGAATCACTTTACCCCAGGGCGGGTTTGTCACCATCGCCTCATGTATCAACACAAGGTAGAAGACGCCTCAAAGGGACTTTGACTAATTGGGGGGTTAAACCACTCTTCATGAATCTCTGGCCTGATCCCCTCAAAATATAATGAATCTCGGCAGGTTCTGAAAAGCCAGGAAACGCTTTTTGTGACCTTAGTTTGTGGGGCATCATTCAGACAGACGTGACCGTAAGCCCATCCTTCTTCTCCTGGGGCCTTTAAATACCTGCTATTGTGCGCTATTGTTCGCTTATTGCTGTTGTCCCCTTTTCTTTCAAGCTCAATACTTTATTTTGGTGTATATTGTTACTCCAGACGAGTTCTTTTTATCCCGAAGGCAAACATCCAACTAAGAGACAATATCAGCTCCACAAAAGACTTCAGAACTCTATTATATCTTTTTTTTTTCCTTCTGTACCTTTATCCAGCTTTTTCTGTCTGTTGTCCTTGTCTTATACATGAGCAGACAGTCGTACCACAACTCTTGCATGTAATAATCTAATTGGGTGCGATTGTTGTGGTCAAATGATTCCTCTGAGCTCAAATTAAATGGAGGGCATGTATAAGAAGGTATAGTTTAGACCAGGTGTGGGAAAACAACGGCCCGGGGGCCACATGCGGCCCGTTAAACGTTTTAATCCGGCCCGCCAAACTTGAAAAAAATTAAATGAATAAACCTTATTGAGGCTTTATTTTCTAATTACTATAGTGTGTCAAAGGCACATATTTTGTTGTAATGCTTTTGTTCACTTTCATTTCAAATTAATTTTTTTTTTTTCTCATATGAGGTGAGGTTACCAAAACACTCCATTCAAAACAGTCCGGCCCCTCTGTCAAATTTTAGAACCCATTGTGGCCCGCCAATCAAAAAGTTTGCCCACCCCTGGTTTAGACAAAGAACAGCAGCCGAGTCAAGGTTTTTAATTATTATTCCTTGTTTCCCTTCACTGTAAAAGAAGAGGAAATATATTAGAAAACTCCCCTTTTATCAAATGTTTTATACATTTGTCTTTTTTGCAAACAAGCCTTTTGGGAAATCAAACAAAGAGCATGAAATCACTGTGCTGCGGATGACATTCCATATATTTCTTCCACACATTCAGGTTTTTAACCATGATGCATCTTCAACTCATCCACATGCTCTCCTGAGTCTACGTTAATAAATTTGGTCATAAAGCCATGACGATAAGACAGCATTTTAGATTAAAGCGTCTTTCCTCTTTTTTTTTTTTTTTTTGCTGAGGGAAAAAAAGAATGTGGGGACTTTTACATTAGGCACATCAAGGTAGCGCATCGCCACCAATCCGCTCTCCTTTCAGTCACTGCATTATTCACTGTGTGTTCATTTCCTGTTGATCAGATTGACTGTTTGATGTATCCCCCCTAACTTGACACAATGCTGCTGATAAAACAGCACCAAATTTACTTATTCTGGTGACAGACAGCAATTTAGCGGCAAATGAAGTTGTCTTGAAGACGATGTCATATTACATGCAAACGCTGGCAAATAACCTAGTCTGAATAATCACTGCCACTGTCTGTTTAAATGATTTTTATACCCATTTTAAAGGAACCCTTTGATATGATAATACTAATTCCCTGCCTATGAGAGGGAGGTGGTGAGAAAGTGGAAATTATTTCAGTATTAGCGTGTCAGTCAATCCTGAACCGCCCCCACCCCCCTTTATTAACTGGTAACTCCATCCACAGCACTGCCGACTGCACCTTTGCATGGATGTGTAAGACAAGATTCATATTCATATCGTTTTTTGCCAGTCTGCATGAAATAATCGTGTTTCCTTGCTGTAGAGTCACACCAGAAGAATTTCTTCCTGCTATAAATTATATCGCAGTATTAGGGAATGCCATGCTAGTGCTACTGTATTCTAGTCAAGAACTGATTTATTCAGTTTTGATCTCATAGATAAAAGCAAACATTGTAGTCTGTCACAATTGTAGTATCTCCAAATATTGTTTATTTTCCAGCATATATTGAGGATACTAACAAAGACATTTGTGAATGTCCCAAATAATAAAATCTGTTTGTTTTACATAAAAAAAAAATACTTACACATGAATTCTGAAACTCTGCATTTCAATTGCATTTGAGATAATAGAAGTAAATGATTGAACTTTCAGGAGCACGTGATGCATAGAAAATGAAAAAATTAAGTTAAGATGTTCAAAGAGTAGAAAAACAAAACATACAAAGCTCACAAAGGGATAATTAATGTATTATTAAATGAATTAATTAATCTATTTATATTAGAGCTCAAACTTGCACCCACAATCCACATTTGCTATTTTTTCACTGTTCAAGAAGCGAGTCCTTGGGTTATTAATTGTCCTTTTACCGAAAAACACGTCATAGTCCCAAAAAATTAAAAAAAACAATTTCATAATGGTAAATGGAATGCACTAATATGTAGCTTTTTCTTCACTATATATTTCCCGATGCACTTTACCAAGCCTCACGTGGAGGAAGCCATTGTGCAAGGTATGTCATCAAAAACCAAAAACCTGTTGAATCATTTGAACTGGTAGTGCCCAAGTGATGAAGTGGAAAGCATGAAAATGCCAGCAGTTTGTACAGCCTGCCCAAGAAAACATTAGCAGTTAATAGTAACTAAACGGCAGCCATTGGACAAAAGCAGCAAATCAATCGTGTCATATTTTGATCATGCACTTAGAAATTATTGCCTACCTTCTAAGGCGTATTCATTATTCCCGTGTGGTCCACTTTTAGTAATTCCATATGTTATTTTATGTGGTCAATATCGTAAAAAGTTATGTTAAAATGTTGAATTAGTCTCTAATTATCTTTGTTGTCAGTACCGATGCTTTGATACTAGCAATTTAAAAGCATTGATTCTTATGGCACACAGACACACACACCCTGTCTGCGCATGGTTGCTGGTCCGTGAACAGCATGTATTGGTTTATACCGGTCTGTGATGCAAAAAAAAAAAAAAAAAAAGGTTGGTGACCACCGCATTATCATATTGTTATTATGATTGAAAATCAATTGAAAAATAGATTGCAACGTTGTTTCTGTTGTAAATACAAGACAATGCTAATTAATCAAGAACGAAGCAAGATTTATTTAATTTTTTTTTATATCGTTGTACTGAACCTGTTCCAGGCGGCGTGTTAAAAGCTCATAGAGTAAGAGAGCTTTATTAGCATTAGTACTTCATTTAAGTCAGTGGTAGCATCCTGAATATTGATTGGCTGTAGCTTCATTAGCTGGGAACTGACATCTGAGATTGATGTCTCTTTAAACTGGGTGCTGGTCAGGGATACCTGGGGAATCATCCTATTGACTTTAGACTGTTTGTGGTACCAGGTCTCGAGAGACTTTGTTTTTTTGCTTTAATGGTATCCATCAATTCAACTTCTTTTTTAATAAGTATTGTTGTACCATTCACAAGAGACTATAGCATCCTATTTTTTGACCAAGAGGGAACAGATGTCTGTGTTTTCCTTTCGTTTCTGCATACGGAATTTACAACACCAGCATATTGTTTCATTTCACCCCCGCCAATTCATGACAAGCACTTTATTTTAACCTGTTCTTCCAAACAACAACACCACACGCCGGATGCAACAAAGAAAAGATAAAATTCTGTATGAGTAATCCATAAATCCCTGTTTCAATGACTTGACATCATTAACCTAAACACCGAGGAGAGAGACATAGCTTTGCACAGAGATTAGTATTGTGTAATTGAAAGGGAGATTTATTCTGCGCGGAAGACAATTGATTTTCATACACTTGAGTCCTGTTGTTCTTCTTAACAGTTTCTTTGATTTTCCTTGGGTTTAACACACAATGACCACAGGAACTTGGTACACATAAAAGCACAACTACATAGACCTTCAAGTTCACCTTGTAAGGTGGGGGAGGGGATGTGGGTTGCCTCAGACTGTTTAACAATTGTGTTTGGAGAGAGTGAGAGAGAGAGGGAGAGAAGAATGACAGAGGGAGAGAGGGAGAATTAAGTGATCTTGGTACACGATGAAAAGAAATGCTAATGTTAAGTACATTGATCAACTGCTGTGCTCCCGCCGCACTCCCCTTTGCCCCATGCAATATCAATACATTGAAAACATCATTTGTATCAGCAGTTGTTTCTTTAATTAAGATCTGGCCCAAATCTTTGGTATTGATCCGTGCCATTACCCTATCGACATTGTCTCGGCAAGCTGACTCAGTGGCTTTCTCTCTATTGAAATGACTGGGCTTAGGGGTACAAAGTGCACTGCGGTATTATGTCATATAAGCAAACCACGTCTTTGTCCGTTGTTCAAACGAGCTATTCAAGGTAAGTGGTGCAGACCACTATTGACATGTGTTTGTCACTTAACAAAATTAAACATGTGGGAAAATAGCCTTGAAGAATGCATCTGTTAAGGGAGCTAGACTGTTGGATTTTATTTTTCTTTATTTACCTTTACATCGTCTCAACATGAATGAATACAATTTTTCAAGTGCACGAGCTACTGTTTGAGCCGAGTACCTATCTGAAACGAATGTATTATGTATTTCCTTGTCTGTTTCCCCTCATATTTCTCTGTTCTCCAGAGTATTTTTTTCAAAGAATCTTGCAATAAATGACTCTCAAATAGCATCCATTCCTCAATAGCTTCAAAGGTATTTACTTAATCATCATTAAGAATCTATTTCACAGCCGTTACAGTGATTGATACTGTCATTGAGACCATAAATGCATTTTTTCTGTATGGAATATATCTTTACTTGGATGTGTTTTCCGTCTAATTGAACAATGGCACATTTTCTTGGGCTCTGTTATCTGGGCTTGGGTAGCTCATCCTTACATCAGCCAAGTAGCGCTTCCCTGAAGGCCCCACTCCTTCACCCTCCCTATTTGTCTTGCTTCCTTTGAGGCATCTTCACAGCCGCTTGGCGTCTCCTCCCCATCCAGCCCCTCACATGGCATGTATTTTATTGGAGAATCTCCTGAATCCACTATGTCTAGCTGTGCCTCAGGTCGGGTTTCTTAAGAGCCTGATGCCGCTGATCGTTGCCTTGCAGGCAGCGTTTGACACTCAACCATTCCGCGTCCCACTGAATACCGCCAGTCAATCCCACTTGTCTCACTGCATGAAGCAGTCCAGCATCCACCCACCTGATAAAATAAACAAACCCCCTTTCGCTCCAAGCCCCTGAAGTGTTAAATTTGTTTCCCCTCCCCACCTACCCCTGCAGACTTGCCCCATGTTACACTCCTCCAAGAAGGGAATTCTTTTTTAGGGAGGGGGGTAAAAGGATCGGTGGAGGCTTTGCATCTCCATGGGCATTTTGAACAACGCCTGCTTCTCTCCGATTGCAACCACCACAAACAAATCCAATAGCCACCACTAATCAGATCATCTCATCGCCAGCACTTTTCATGCTGGGTTCCTCCCTCAGAACCCCTTGTACTAGTTCCAGTCTGGTAGTGTGTGATAAGACACTGGAAATTTAGTCATCATCTTCCGAGCAAAGGAGCTCAGAGGAGGGATTATGATATTCCTATAACCTTACATTGGATATGGACAGGGGCAGCTCCTTGCTCGCGTACAATCCTGTACACAGCTGTCCATCCAGACCTTTTTCTCCAAGCCACATCGACTGCTTTCCCCTTTTAAAAGGTTGACTTTACAAGATTAGCGTCCGCTAGACTCCATCATGTTAGAAGAGATACCGAGGCAAAAACATAGTGTTTACTCTTGTCGGATACATATTTTCATTCAGATAAGAGGTCAGATAAATGTTAACTAAGAATTCTATATTTCCTCTCAACCGGTTTAAACAGATTAGTTTCATATGTATTATCCATTCAGTAGCACAGAGTTAGAGACAGCACCGCTATGGAATGGCAGCATCATAAATATGTCGAATGTGGCTTTTAGCAGCCAAAATATTGATGCCTATAAATATCAAAATACATTCTTATATTAAACACATTTTTTTAGGACAACACGTTTTTGACTGTGACAATCAAATTGAGCATTACTAGAATTATAGCTTAATACAAGGCGACATTGGTAAATTTAGTCCAAACATTTACTTATGGTATCACTAAATGTTGAGATATTTTAACATGAATTGCGGCAGCTCAAAAAAAACCCCAAAACAAAACAAAAAAAAAAAAGAGTGAATTTTTTTAACTACACTTCTCCTTTAGTTTGCAATTGCGCATGACGCTGAATAATCACTTTGTCATTCATGGCAGTTTTTGGCAAATTAATCATAACCCATTGCGAAGAGGAAATGATGTACTGCATACACTACATTTTGGTTAGATCACATCTCTGTATCCTTTAGTTGAACCCGCAGGAGGTGCATCAATTACTCCCGGCTCTACTTGGTTGCTCAGACTATTGGCACATAGCTCTCATTTATCCAGCTATTTAGACACACTGGAATCAAGGACGTGGATAAAACATGTCAGCTAAAAACACAAAAATCTGGAAAACTGCCTGGTGAAATGAAGTTAGTTTGGAAGAGTAATGAGCTCAGTGGTTTTTCTAAAGAAGCCCAATTACACGATTGGAAAGGAAAATCACATACTGTCGAAATAAATGGGCTTTGGATGATCTCCAATCAGGCCGTCATATATTTTTTCGCTCACATTTACTTAAAGAGATAATTAGAAAAGAAATGCATTCCCTTGATTGCCTTGCAAAGACTCTCCAAAAAGTCAAACAATGTGACAAAATAAAGTCGTACCTCAGATTCAGTGAGAAGTTGGAAACAGTAAATGGTGTCGGACAGATGATTATGCATCAGCTATTCTGTGAAGCAGCTATTTACTGTCATGCTGTTTCTTTTCCTTTCCTCAACCTCTTCCAAGCTGCATCTAATCATGAAAAAGAAAAATCCTGGGATGTATCTCGCTCCATTAGTGGAGTCACGCTTGCAGCGTAACATCAGTCAGCCTTTGGAAAAGCCTGTGTTGCATAGAAAACCTCATTGTTCTGTCAATTTTTTGAAAAAGTACATATTAGACATTTTTGACAAGCTGTGTTAAATATTGATTATCATGTGTTTGAAATGTTTTGGCAGGATATTTTAGCATAGTCTCCATTCTGTCACCTCACCTTTCACCCCTCATTCTTTGTTTCTTTTTCCCCATCCGATAAATAATTTTTTTACCTTCTCTGATACAAAACAGTTCAAAATCACTATGAATTAGGACAGGGCCGTCATGCTGAGATTGAGAGTGGCAAGCTACAGAAAGCAGGATTTATCATTCCAACACTACCGCCAACCCCCCCCCCCCCCAGTCCAACACTTCACACTCCTCCCATCAAATTTTCAATGGGGTACCCTTAGAAGCTAAGTAGAAATGAACATCCATGTGCACGTGAAGTCTGCATGGTGACAACTCACATTCATATTATTTATTTATTTCATTTATTTATTTATTTATTTTGCCGGCATGATTTGTTTTGGGGAGCAGGAGGTGTGAGATCTTAACCATTCCTTCTCCTCCAACTCTGTTTCCACCTCCTCCTTTATACCCCATTCATCTATCCACATTCAGGATGACAAAAATCAATCATTCCATTCTCTCTGGATGGCTACCCATTAAGAATGGGGACAGCAAGTGAAATGAAATACACATTTCCCGTCACTGATCGTCTGTTGTGATAGATTTGTATAGCTACAAATGGGTGCAGGTACGGTTTCTGAAATCAAAATGGAAGCATTTGTACTATGTCTTCTAATCACCCTTATTGCACAGACACTAGGGTGTTGATAATGCGCTTATCTCAAAGCAAATGCATCGTGAGTTGTCGACTGCAGCAAGCCAACCGTGTCAGTCAGGCTATGAATGCCTTCTTTGTGAGGACATAACACATTGTCACAGAATGACCGTACAAGAAAAAAAAGTCACACATACCACCGAATGTCAAAGTATGTTTTCGGGCCGTTATGCTGGTAAACATTTTATAGTTTTATACAACAGTGAAACAAGGCAATAATAGAATTGTTAACTTAATGTCATCTGCCCATTTATTATAAAAGTAAAATGGCAATATGCAAACAAAGTTGCAAGGGTTAATTTTCAAAGGAGAGCAAAGCTGCGAGTGTGATGTGTTTATCATTTTGTTTCAAATAATTATTATGCGGATTTCTTTCTCTCATTTTTACAAATTGTTAATGTAAATGTCAGTTGGCATTATTTTCAAGACATCAATTGTTAGAGAATAATTGAAAGGTTTTTTTTTTGCTACTGATAACAGTATATATTTTTAAGTAAAATTTGTACCTTTTTTTTTTTTTTTTAATAATCCGAAGCACTGATCCGAATAATTAATTGCGGAATATGAGTTAAGCATAAAGGGGGCGGCCATTTTTAAATTATGTTGACTGAAAATGACATTGCATTTGCTCAGATAACGACCAATCATGGCTCGGCTTTAGAAAACAGGTGAGCCTTGATTGGTCATTTCTTGCGCCCTGAGCAACTCTGATGTCCTTTTCAGTCGACAAAATTGACAAAATGGCCGTCCCCTTGAGATGGCTAAAAATGGACAGATTTTACTGCTTAACTCATATTCTGCAATCACAGTACGAATCCGAATGCCGTGTTCAGACTAGTGAATTTTATTGCAAAAAAATATATAAGTACATTTTGTAATTACTTATATTGCAATGGGAACATAAAAGTACACGTTAAAAAGAATTGCATGTGGGAAACCTTTTTTTTTCCTCTTCCAACAAATGAATGCGGTAGTCGACAAATGGTGTTGATTCAGAGGGCAAATTAAGCCATGAACAGGCAAGATAATGTTCCTGTGATCAATTAACACAGACACAAGGTGTACCGGTTTCACTTTGAAACTTTCAGGGCTGGCCAACAGGCCCTTTGTGCCTTTCCAGTTGAGCAGCACTAATCATTTCAGTGGCTTGCATCTAAAGGCAGCCCTGGATTCACAGTATGGATTTTGCCTGGAGACTATCCCCAGGCAACGGACTGCCGAGACAAACATGTTCACAACATCCCTAACCTTACTCTCTAACACTGACATGACATGAAAGACAATATAGTTAAATTTTTAACACACTGTTTGGTTATTTTTGTCATGGAGAAAAACAGGCGGATGATGCAAGCATAATCAAGATTGTATGTACATTATTCTGTGTGTATTAGATTGAAAGATAACTGTGAAAAAGGTACAGTCTCGCTGTGGATTAGACCACAATCTCATATCTTGTTTGTTGAAGGACATTCAATGACTTTTCAGAGAAAAAAAAAATCTGTTTGGTCACAGAGATATTCCAGCTACAATGTATAAATGGAGTTATAGTTCACGGTCAATCTCCAGTGGGTCACTTCTTTCAACTCAATGCTGAATAGTGCATGTACATTACATACAGTAAGCACTGTGAGTTTACAGACACTTTGTCCCACATGTATGAACTAAATGTAAGCCTATTCCGAGAAGAGTTATTCCTGTTACTGTGGAAAGGAAAGGGGGAATTTCATGTGATTGACATGAACCAGTAAGACATGTGTCGTGTGGTTGGGTTAGGTGGTGAAATTTTTTGGGATGTAAATTAAACATATTTATTTATCATTTAAATTAAGCGAGGTTATTTTCATAATTTATTTTGCTTTTTTTTTATTTTTATTTGAGGTTTCAAAGAGGATGCTATCGCCACTTAGTTAGTCGCCCAGGCATTTAGGTCAGCGGCCAGGTGTACTTCCCTTCCAAGCCCGTTACATTTGGATTTTATTTTGTGTGTGCAGAGAGTAGGAAACACATACTGCTCCACAGTAGCGCAGTTTTGCTCATTTTCTCATTTAAAATGACATTTCCTGTATATGACTTATTTGATTGCTGGTAACACAATAAAATTTTCTAAAATAATTTCCAGAGAAATACATTATTGTTTGTGGCAATGAGCTCCTCGTTCAGCCTTTTCAATTCAAACCAGAATGTAGTCAAAGACGTGCGGAAACTCAGGAAGCTAAAGGCGGTCATTTTGGGTGGTGTCTGTGGCAGCTGCTTGCCATGCAACTGTCATGAATGATGAATATTGTACACTTACAGATGTCAGGCTGTTTGACGAGCATAGAAGAAGAAGCATGGTCCAAGTTAATGTCCACCATCTCATGTCGTTTAGCACGTTAGCGTTTTCACTTGTCACTCATGTGTGTTTTCGGTTCCTTGTGCGGAAATATGGTAGACGTTGCATTTGGTTTTAACTGTCGCCAGGCACACCAGTGAGTGCTCTCATGAGTTGAGGGCGATGAAAGGCCTAAAATGAGTCTAGGCTAAAATGGCAAGAGCACGGCCAAACGTCTTTGGGCAGGTGGACTCGTCTAACCGCGTCCTCACAATGTTTTCTTAACTTTCTTTCTTTAGAATGAATTCACATTTTAACCAACTTCCCAACCAACTATGACAAGCTATCAATACCACAAATGTGCACAAAGCATCACTTTCAAACAAGCTGAAAAACTCTATGTAGTATAGTGGTATGTCTATAAATAGCAATGCTAAGTAATTCAATAGCAAAGAAGCCCTAATGAGTCCAACTACAAAAAAAAACGACTGACTCGGGTGAATGCACAACACTTTAAAATAAACAGATCACTCACACTAAAGAACGAGCGAAGCAGTGAGGCGGGGAGGTTGACTTAACAGCTTCTTGATTGACAGCAGGGCAACCTAATACAAGGTTGCAGGTAACCCTGGACCCATCCACGTATTGTACGTCCAGTTCACTTTTAACAGTCAGTACAGGCTGAGCTAATCTTTTGCTTTGCGCGAAACGGTTCAGGCATTATGACAAAAAAAAAAATTATTCAGATTTAATTTTGTAGTATCGAGTAACAAAGATGGCTATCGGAAACATATTTGAGTAAATGTTTACATTTCACTTTCCAAAAATGTAAATAAGTAAAGTATGGATATGTGTAAAATTCTACTTAAGTCTGTAAAGTATTTTACTCCATTACATCACAAGACTGCAGCAGACAAGTATGGTAGTATCCTTTTTGCTTTAGACCCGGACTACGTAGACATAACAGCATGGCGTTGGTGTGAGGCAGATGATGAAATATCTATAAACGTGTGAAGCAAAAGTAATAGGGTGTACCTTATAAGGCTGGCTCCACAGTGAGGGTGCGCCTTAATCCCTCTTCTAAACTACCGTTGAAATCTCTGAGCGCAGCTGATTCTCATTCGAATTACCCCTCTCTCCTTTTTTTGTTTGTTTGTCTTCAAAAGTGTGATATATCTGCCCCATCCATTTTATTTTAGATCAACTGATTGATGGGTCTCTTCAAAGCGTGTCATCCACACCATATGAATCAAGGCCAATACAAATCGCATACGTATACTGTTTGTGTTGGGGCAAGAGTGGGTTCTCATTAAACACTCTTGTTTGACAATGTGTCATCCTGCAGCCTTAAATAATATTGGGAGCTTTGTAAACTGAGGAGCCAGTATTTGTTTGCACAGTTTAAAATGCCCTTATGTAAAACTATTAAAAGTGCGACTTATGTGAAAATAGAGATGGAAATGAATCCATGCTGTAACCAGGACTGAAAAACCTACGCACCCATTTCAACACATGACATGTGTTCCAACACAATAAATATTGTGTTCATTTTGGCTTTAAACTTCTTTCTTTTTCTCCGAAGGAGGGTAAACTAACACTGCCTCCCTTTACAAATCTAAGTGTTAACGACAAATTAATGATGTTATATGGAACCTGTGCCCTTGCTAAAATGTGCTACACATCTGTGTTTGAACATTACATGCCATGGATTATGGTCCGCCTCTGGAGAACCATAAACCATTTTAGCTTGAATTACCAAATTTGAACTTTACAGGGTTTTCGCATTATATAAGTCAGAATCCACGATGAGCCAACTTTATAGGCCCATTCACTTGCCCACTCCTGTTGCTAATGGCTATAGGGTTAGGGAGAAATTCACCACAGATGTCATCCTTAAGATGAATGTCTTCATTCTGATGTGTAAGGAATGGAATCCTAGCTCAGCCTGAAAGATGATCGTCAGGGAAAAAAGAAGGCATGGTCAGCTGCGAAAACACAGCCCGTGCCAGATAAGGGACTTGTGTTCCATTCATTTTATGCTGAGCCAGTTACCGAACCGGAAGGGTTTCCATGCATGCCCGAAAACCTGAAGTGCTAATTGTGCACTCCATACTGCAAAAGAGAGAGGGAAAGACAATATGTGAATCTATGTTCAAACACATGCTATATGCAGAATGTAGTGGATGTTAAACTATTCAACTATAACACCTGATCCACAAAAACCATCACACAAAAAAAAATTCTATAAAGTAGCATCTTGATGCAGAATAACATTTTATCCCATCCAGATTTATAATTGTGCAGGACAACAATATGCAAGTCTGTGGGAATTGTCAAGCTTGCAGTGTAGGGTATGAAGAGCAATTGGCAGCTCCCAAACTGTCATGTGACAATTTGATGAATTTATGAAGTGTCATTCAGATGGCTGTTTCAGGGTTTGCACATTTGAAGCAGAGTTACAACCACAGGTTACATTCGTTGGCATAAGCTGGCATTTGGACACATTTAATTAGGCAAATGTCCACCAGAAATTGGCACACCAGTCACAATGACAGTCGAGTAATGTAGCGGTGATGGATGTGGGGTATTACTATCAGTGATCTGATCACCGTCGTGCAATGTCAGCGGGCATGTGCGCTTGTACGCTTGAGAGCAACACAGTTCAAAGGGAGAAGGCAGGACTCCACGACATACTTGCTTAACTCAGGAAACTCAACACTGATCACAACAACTAAAATTGGTTGGTGTAGTGTAAGCAGAGCAATACATTCAGATTTTCCATTGCAAGCAACAAATTAGTTCAGTGTTATATGGGATTTGGAAGCATGTCGAAAATTTTACATTATGGGCTATATTATCCCTGTACGTCTTTTTTTATATGCCATGGTTTGCACATACACAAATTTTCATGTCAAGACTTCTGAAACACCCTCTGCATATAACCTGGGAATGAGTGGGCAAACGCCAAAGAGGCATGTTTAATTGAATTTGGAGGCTGGCTGTAAATCATGAAGCATGGAATTTTTCCCAAGACATGTGAAGTCATTGAAATCCATGCGGGAAAAAAAAGCTTGGGAATGTGTTGTCATCAGTCAGAAAGTGTGCCCGGCTCTGGCTAACACATTAACACTTTAAAACAGCAATTTTTTTTCTCGATTTTTATTAGTCTGTTGTAATCTAATAAATATAATAAACATAATTAATTGAGTCAAGGCACCATGACTGAATGTTCGAGGGTCATTTATAAAAAAAAAAATAAAAAAAAAAGGTGTGTTTGCCATTTTATGGATTAGCGGTGCCCAACCTTCCTTGCTCTACAGACAGGTCGACTCACTTTATCACGTTGACATATTGTAACAACCGTCACATAAAAAAATAAAAACAGAGGAATAAATATGTAACTCCAAAAACACCTTCCAGAGGGCAGAGAGGGAAGGTATCGCATTATATTGTTCAAAGCATGGAGGCAACACCAGATAATGCAAAAATTATGGGATGACGATTTGAAGGACTGATGGGAATAATTATTAAGATTAATAATATAAATATTATTAAGTATTAGCTATTATAATTCGCTATCTGTTTAAAATCTGTTGCAATGTCATTGCTCACCTTAATACTTGCCATTATGTTATGAATCATTGTATCTTCCAAATTGAGTATTGGATCCACATACTGTACCTGGAAATCTCAATCTCACTGAACCCAAATGTTTTCAAGATGCAGAAAATTTGTCCTCACTGTTCCAATACGACAAGTCTCCCTGCATCACCAATTCCCCCCTCAATCCCTTCCCAACTACTTTCTTTTAGTATAAAAGGGATACTGGCAGTAGTTAGCATTTCAAATCCAATATGTCAAGGATGTGGGACTACTACGTTGAGTCATTTTTTTATTTTTTTTGTTTTGTTTCTATACCTCTGGAGTCTGGAAACAATGTGACATAGCACAGAGTGTATGTGTGTGTTTCTGTTCTGTAGCCATCAGATGGGAGAGGTCAGTGCCTTTGGGCTGTTTAACAGACATCAGTTGTTCTTTCTTCTCCAGGAAAAGGATGCAGCCGATTATTATCCACAGATTCATAAATTCTTTATGGGCAAGCTGAAGTTATAAGGGCTGATGAATTCAGTCTGTGAGATAACCCATGCCAAAGGCCCCCTTCCAACCCTGTCGTCTCCCATTGTAGTTCAGATAAATGGGGGAAGGGGACAGTCTGTTTCCTTCTTTGTGTCCATACCATTCTCTTTTTCATGCTTTGATTATTTTTCTTTCTGTCCATCTCTCTCTCACAGCGTAAATACTGGATTTTAGTCGAAAGGACCTAGAAGCAAACTAAAAGCTGTTTTTCCGATAAGGCTCTGCGACACTGTTTCTGTGTGCATACTCTGTGATTGACCTTGTTCATCTAATGCAAACTATGCATAGACATCCATTCCAAAATGGACTTTACAAACGTACGGAAGCCTGTCGGGTCCTTGAAGGCATTTATCATGCTTTTTGCTGGTTCGCTCTGAGTTTACATCGAGGCTTATCTGCAAATTTGTGAACTTTTACCAAATGCAGTCTGTCCAACAGTTGACTTCAGCATCCGCTTCCACATCAATCACAGTTTTAGTTTCTGCTTTCAAAGCTGGCGACGGCCTTGATGTGTCTCTTTTGCCAATGGATATCCAGAGGCTGAGTGAAGCCCTGCACACTCCCCACCACCGCCCCGCTATTTCTAAACATTTTTTTTTCTTGGGTTTGTCTTGTGTGGGGTTCACAGTAACTAAGCCAATCTGGCTTTTCCCAAGCATGCAGAGGAGTTATCCACCAGTTTGGGCTTTTTATGTAAATGAGGACATTGTGACACCGCAGGGTGTTTCACATTGGGTACTATTTGTGAAAAAATATTTAATGCTTGTCGCTTGCTCTTCAATATTTCGCTTGCCTTGTACATAGATTTTAGAGGGCACACTTTCCTCCTTGCGCTCACATTTGAAGTTAATGCAGAGTAAAAATAATTCTGTCTCAATTGGCAAACCAAAAGAAAACTATTGTGTGAGAATGCGAGTTAGTCAGCAGCCCTATTAGCAGTTACACTGAAACAAAGATAGATGGGTTTTTGGAAAACCTTGAACCGCGAAAGTGAGAAGTGTGTTCTTTGAAGTGCGCTTCCTGCTGCGCATAAGTTTCTGCATGACCATTTGTCATGTAAACCTTTATGTTTGTAATTACCTAACAACAGTGTTGAAGCTTCAAAAATTAAAAAGGCATCTTATAATTCTGCATAGTTACAACAATCAAGTTCAAATTGAGAGAATATAAAAACAATAATGTTCATGATTTAATACGGGCGCTATTTTTAGTAGACTGGCACATGTGCACTTGGTGTAAAAATTGGGACAACTTCATTTTGGTGCTGGGGCAAGTCTAGTCTGGCATGTTTGAGACTGCGTGGTACCTCACTGGGCGTTCCAACACGGAGCTTCCTCGTCCTTGACACAGCTGCAAATTTGGTCAAAGAAAGTAGACTGGGCTCGGTGTAAAAACGGACGCATGTCAATTTTCGACGTGGGGGAAGTCGAGTTTAGTGTGATTGTGAATTTAGTAGACCCCGCTGGGTGATACCAGGCCTTCTGGGGACCCAGGGCGTTTTTTTTTTTTTATTATTATTATGCTCAGCGTATATACTTAAGCACATCTACAAATTTGACTCGATTAGACTCGATTTTATACTCTGGAAAAGTGGATCTAATTCGTCGAGCAGGTGGTGTGACAAAATTTGATAGAGATGCACACAGACAAATTTGTTGCTCCACATACTTTTGATATCATCAGATTTAATTAATAAATATGACACCAGTGAGGGACAATCCCTTAGAATTCACTGAACACATTTTGATCATTTTAAAACATCAGTTTTAAAAAACAGTTTTAATGTATGACTAAGATGGCAATGTGTGGAAACGTGTTCTTAGCATTGTCAGGTCCCCTTTCCCTCCATTCCTCAAATGCTGAGCAAGAAAGCAGCTGCCTGATCTAGCCTTGTGTGATTACTCTTAGAGGTCAGACAGGTTAAAAGGTATTTGATTAAAATCAGTAGATGGCAAACTGTGTCTCTTCTTCACACATGTACCACCTATAGACAAACACACACATGCACACACCCGACTGCACAGTCACCCTCTCTTCATAGCCTTTTAAGAATAGGAGAGGGCAGCGAAAGTTCCCTCTCGAAGCTTGTTGAGGTTGTGGTGGGGTGTAGCAACAGAAGTCGCTTTTAGGAGTGTGAAGTCGACCCGTAGTTTAGGCTGGGGAAAAAAAGGCTTTCCACTGTTTATCAAGCCACCGTAAATCCAATTAGCCTGTGGCCTGCCTTCCAACCCTATTAACCTGCTCATCTGAGAGAGCACTCAACAGCTCCTGCCAATATCTCATTTCTCGCCGTCGCTGATAAGATCGTCTCTAGATATTCACTGGGGTTTGCTCCAGCTCTGTCTCATCTCCCACTGAAACCACAGAACTGCAAAGTCCATCCAGGAATTTCCCCCTTTTCTGGATAGCTCTGTCTTGCTGAAAGTATATATGTGATTCTTCTGTCTTTACCTCTCCAATACCGATCCATCACTCCGAGTCATTCATTCCTTGCTCACCGCCTTCTTCACTCCTTTTTCACCGTTCCACCTTTAGTCTTCTGCCATTAGCTGCAACGAGGCGACATAATGCCTGGGATAGTAACTTCTCGTCCCATGTCTTGTTTCCTCTCAGACAGTGATCAGGGCGCAGGCCACAGTGTCTGACAGGAGAGGAAACTGATTTTCCTTATCATGGCCTGCCCACAAAGGACCAGGCCAGGCCTGCGTGATTAGCATTCCTTGGTGGAGATGTGTCAGGCCTATTTCTATCACAGAGAGAGATTGAGGCTTTCACTCAGACTGGTGACTGAGTGACACATGGCCCTGACCGCGGGGACAACATTGTTATTTGAGTTAAGAAATCAATTTGTATCAAATGTACACTGTAATTTATTTGTTGCCTTTGAAGGGAACCGGGCTAAGATAAATGGAATGGACTAACCACCCTCCTCCCCTACCTTTAGACTGAGCTGATAAAGTTCTTGTGAAGACCATGATAGTTACCTGCGTCTGGGTAAAAAGTGACAAACATGTTTAAAGTTGTGTGGCGATCTTTAAATCTCAAAAAGAACACCTTGTCGGACATGATAGAACATTTTTACCTCTTCCCCCCTGTCTGTCAACCGGCTTTGCTGACATACAGCTTCAGTATTTTTGCTGACATTTCGCTTTATCACATATATCTTACAGCGAAAAGAGAAATGATTTGTTCCTTTTTAATATATTTTTTTTTCACTCGGGTCACACTGAGCATCTTCTTGCTCGGATCAAGATGTTCTTTGGGGATTGGAAAGATTAATCTTTTTTTTTCCGTGACATATTTTCAAGCGTTTGAAACAATAATCATGCCGTGTGATGTGAATAGCGCCGCTAAAGTTCCACAGATAAAATAAAATGTGTTTACACTCTTTCCACATCATTTTAGAATATTAACAAGGCTGTTATCTCTAAGATGTTTGAGGTAATACTTTTGCTTTTACAAACGACAAGATGACAAACCTTTTATTCTTGGTATATCCTGTATTACATTGATTAGAAATGACATGTTATTCAGTGGAGCATATTTGTTACATTTCGTACATTTAATCTACAACACGAAACAGAAACAGTCCAAAGCTGAAACGGCTCTTTGTAGATCAAGCAGTTACACAAATGAAGAGGAAATCTGCTTCCATTTAGTCTGTTGTTGCTTCCCTGCTGGCTAAGTCTGAGGAACAAATGTCTTCTGCATCATCGTGCCATAAGGGCTTAACACTCAATTCATTGGGGACCACTTGGAACGGAAAGCCTCTCAGCAGTTCAACATATATTTTACAGATCAGTGCACATTAGCTGTTGCAGGTAATTGCAGTGAGCCGGAGTGTGTGCAAACAAGTACGGGGAATGGATACATATTTGTTTTTCTTCTTTTAATCTAATTAAAAATTTGATAAATATGTTCAAGAACTTAACACATTTTTTTATTTAGAATAGAAATGCTTTTTCACCAAATGAATGCCCTCTATAGGGAAGTAGAGGACAGCGAGAAAGCGAGACACATGGCTCTAACTTTACGAATGTTTCGTTACAGGATGTAAATAGAAATGTGAACAACATTCATGTTATCCATTTTGCGAGGGATGAATTCAGCAGTTTTCTCTCCTATGATGATGTGAATGGTATAGCAGACTATCCCATTAACATCAAGAGAGTTCTGCATTCCTCAGAAACAGCAGTAGGAGGAAAAAGCAGGTGACTATCTTTACACATCAAACACGTATTACGCCTCCAGGTTGAGCCAGCAATGCCTCCAGTTTGGGTTTTCAGAGGACTGCAAAGCAGAAGCAGTCATGAATTTCAGTACAAAATTTAGATATGCAAATGTCCTCAAAGGAGCTTCCATTTAAAAAGGATGCCATATTGCCTCAAAGCCACATACTCTAAAGCTAAACAAGATTAGGGAAATTGAATCATTTCAAAAGCTGTGGGCAGAATGTAAACAGGGGACCATTCTAATCCTCTGGGCCAGGTGACCATCTCATCATGTGTACAAACAAACTGGATGAGAAATAAATGAGAGGAGAGCCTGACTGTACTAGCCCACTGAAATGATACAGAGAGAATAGTTTTTGTTTGTTTTTGTATTTCTCTTAAGAAATTACTTTACTTACCAATTTGTATCAGACATTCTTGCTTGCCTTCTGGTGACAAATATTATAATTTTTTTTAACTAATTTCCATTCTGGTATTTCATGCCATATTTCAGCTTTCTTTTCCACATGAAGGAATTCTGTCATTTTTATATATTTTTCAAACACATAAAACAGTGCAGAAAAAAATTACATTTTTTTCGACTTTTGTGGGTTTATCACTTACAGTACTTACTGTACAGTACTGTAATATTTGTAACTCAATCAATTACCATAATTACACAAAGGTTAAATAGCACTTTGCTTTATATTATCAAATTGGTTACTTTTGTATTTTTACCATTGGAATAAGATTAGCAAAGGTCATTCAAACAAGTACTGACCTAACGACCCTTAAAACTGTTAAATAAACATACATTGTCTATTATAGTATCACGTCGCAAGTGTTTGTTTTCACAGAGGCAAAAAGAATAGCTGCTTTGGTAACACATTACCGTGCAGAAAGCACTTTGATGGTCTAGACAGCTAGTCTTATCGGCTGCACAGTGGCTGACCTTTATGCTATGTTCTCAAGGCTCGACTCTATATTTGTCACATCAACTGCTCACTGATACTCATTCCCTGCTGCTCTCAAATGACATTGTGGGAAACAAATCTTGGATCAACACGGTATATTTTGATCAACAAGATGCAGACTGACGCACGGATGGGTGCTGCGCAACCAGGGTTCTAAATTAACACCCACCGGGTGTTAATAAACACTTTGCAGCCAGTTTGGGTAATTGTGTCAGTCAGATATACTTGGGATTTGAAATTGAGTCTTGAGCATCAATTGAAACCAGAACTATTCACCCGGAATCATTCGTATTTAAAATGATACTTCCTCGTAAGGTGTCTTGTCTGCCACCTCGAGGAAGAACTTGCTATGAGATCAACAAAGTGGGCACATTAGCACGTCTCATGGGTGCAACGGGCACCGATCACAAGTGTGGCTTCACTTTGTGAAACTAAATGAAAATTATCTTGTGTAAAGCAGGTGGCATAGCGTATATAAATTAATCGAGTATCATGTCTGATGTCTCATCCCACTCCAAGCCTTACCTTACTGTGCTCTAAACTTCAGTATCATAACTGGGTGAGTTAAATATTAAAACATGTCTATTGCCAACATTGACACAGCCAACAACTAAACAGTGGGTCAATTTAAGCACAAAGTACCAGCCAACATTAGCTTGTACAATATTTTCTATATTAAGCGAGTATGTGTGCCCACAATGGGCACATTGTAAACAGATCAGTACCTGCTGCTAATCTGAAAGTGGGTTGCCAAATTGCCCTGATTTGTCTGTCGACACTGCAGGTTAGCCCATCATTGAGAACTCAGTGTATACTCATTTTCAATCGTATGAGTTTATTTTCAGGTGGTTTTCAAAAATAAAGCTCTTCTGAAAGTCAAACATTCATAACTTGTAAATTAATGTTAATACATTTGATATTAATACACCCGAAAAAAAATATAATAGTGAGAGATGAGAACAAACTTTCAAGGAATCAAAATGAAGAATTGTCTGGACTCAAAATCAAAACAAGGAACCAGAATCGGAATACTATGCTGTAATGCCAATGACGTTTAATACGGCCATTGGCAGCACAAATGGATGTATTTCACACCAGAGTCAAGTCTGCAACCAGTGCCAGACACGAGCAGAACGCGTGTGAAGGAGGTAGGAAAAAAACCAGGAAATCTGAAGTAAAAAAAAAAATGTAAATTCTGATTGGCTGGTAACTTTAGAGAGTCACCAGCCATTGGCTGGTGTGCAAAAATGTTCATTCAGACTCCTGTCTGCAACATATATTAATCAGACATTACAGATCAGGTGAGGCAAGTAAAAGTTTACTTGCTACACTCCTTATGCACAAAACAACAAGCGACAAACCATTTGCTCTCCAGTTTCTTATCATCTCCTTGCATTCAAGCTGTAATGTCTACTCTGTCAGCAGTTGCCAAATCTAAATGGTGAATTTACACCATGTCAATGGAGATCTTGTTGGAAGCACTGGGGTCAGCAAACTGCTTAATCCTCTCTCTGTCACTGTCTGCTACTGACAGACTGATGGATGTGACCAGCTTTTTTCACGAAGCCATTCCCCTCTTTCGGGTGGATGCAAAAAGTAGACTGGGTAAGCTTACTGGTCAAGATTGATTGACAAAAATGGGACAATTGTATTCCATGTAATTGCCACGGCATTTAATCAAGGCTGAAAATATTAAAATATACTTATATGGTCCCAATAGAATGTTGAAAAACATTATCTCGAGAGGTGCACGTAAGTGGTGCACAGGTGCGCGTACACACTTAAAATATTAAAAGCGCACCAGATTCAAGTGCATCACTGCGCATTTGTTTACCAAAGATTTGGACTTTGTTTTTTGAAATGGGGGAAATCATTTTAGTGACCATACTGAACTGATTTGTTCCTTTATCAGTTTAGTTGGGCTCAGCCGCGAGCGTGTGCCACATGATAAACTCCCCCGCAAATGCATCACTCGAACGGAGGCAACAATGGCTGAGCGCGCAGGTGCCGCCGATGAAGAGGCAGCCGGGCTTTGTGAGCATCTCGATGTCAATGCACAGTGGCTTCAGAAGTCCATCAAAATGTGTCTTTACATGAAACCGGTCCATAGTGCAAAAATGATTTTTGACTATTGCCCTTGAGAATTGGACCAAATTAACTGAATTTGCGGTCCCATAATGTAAGAAGAAGAAGAATGTAAAAAAAATGAGCAGGAAACAACTTCTGATGCTCCTTTGCGAACCAAAGCAAAAATGCTACCCACACACACAGTGTTATTCTTATCAAATTCGTACACCTGAATACAGTATCTGCAAGTACTTTTCCTTTTCATTTTTTCTTTCAGCAGTGGCCCATCCAAAGTTTAAACTTCAGAGTTTATACAATATTCACTGCATACCAGCAAATCGTTAGTTCAACCATTCATTGAAAAACTCACCTATTTGCTGTTTGTGCTGTGTGAAAACCTTAAATTGCCACCACATGACGCCAGCACCCTTTCTTCTTGCCCTACAGTGTTGCAAAAGGGCACCAAAGTGCCACAAAACTTTGTCGATGTGACACATGTCAACTGAGAGAAATGTTTACAGGCGGGGCAATTTGTCATAGATTTTTTTTGTTTTAGTTTTTCAAAGCAAGGCTTGGCCCCTATTTTAATGTAATTTAAATTAAAATTTATTTTTGTTTTGATCAAAACAGAAGAGTGCTTAGATTACATATTACAACTGTCCACTGCAGACTGTTTTGTCTGCAAGCATATGGGTTGGATATACTTGGAAAAGTTTCATATGGACTTACTCACTTGATAGTATTTCAATCAGCAAAGCCTCCTTTGTCACACCACTTATTACATTTCTGCTGCTTTACAACCCTTTATGCCCAACACTGGCGGCTCTTTTGCTTTAGAAGTTTAATGGCGCTGCATTTCTGCTTTTGTGTTAATCTAATTTGTGATTTGTTGCCACATGTTATTTGTTGTCTTGTTTTGTGATTTGTTGTAGTAATTCCCTATTCATCATTGTGGTTTCTTACATGTTGTGTTTTTATTTGTTCTCGTGTTATTTTCATCTGTGCTCAAAATCTAGAACAGAAGTTTTGCTGGGAAAATCTACGACATGCTTGTGGGGATGTTTTAATGCAGAAGTATCACAATGTATGCACGGGATTGAGTCAAACAATATAAAATGGAATGCACTAACTAAACAAAGACAAAATGTTTTACTCACCATTATGAACATAAATAATGTACTATACACCTCAGTGTTTAAACTTCAGGTCTTTTCCGTGGACTAGCAGGAAAATGTCACCCAAGGACACTGGCTTATTTGCAGTTTAAATTTAAACAGCATGACAATTTTACAGGCTGAGTTAAATGGAATAATAATGTACAAAAATGCAATTATACAGATTTGGAAAAGATTCCATTCACATTTTGGAAACACAATCAAATAATGTAACATGCAGCATATTTTTCGAACACAAGACACATTCCAGAGCTCAGAATGTCTACCATGTGTTCACAATCTGTTTTGTGACTAGATTTGGATGTGACATCAGGTTCTCACATAACTGTAACCTCCATACAAAATTTATTGATTGGGGTTTCGACTTGAACAAAGCAAAATAGGAAATTTGCTTGGCTCAAAGTCTTGTGACGTTCGCAAGACATTATTGCTGGTGTCTTCCCGAACACCTCGAGTTTGAATTACTACACGAGACCTGGAATGTCATAAAATGATGCCCTCTTACATGTGGTAAATGTAACATCACTCGCCTGCAATTAAAAGTGAGTACTACAACAATGCTTTTAATGTTGTTGCTGTGTCATCCTAAAAACAAAACTAGCAAATCTGGCCACACCCATTTTGGATGCACCATTCATATAGCTACCAAATTGAAACATTGCTAATACAAGTGTTCTATGCCATATATCAAGACTTGGTTGCACTTTAGAGAGATTTAGTTTGGCTTTGACATGATCTCAAACCAGACACAATGCTGCTTATCACTAACAGATTCAGCATTTTTAAGAAAGTAATTTTGGTTAAGCACAAGAAGGGGGATGTTAATGGCAATGGGTGGAGGTGAAATTTCGGCCACTGTGGGGTTCAGCATATCAACTGCAAAGCCAAGAATGTGGTGATAAATCGAGTGTCACATTGTGTTTATGGTGTACAGATTGCATGCTGTATATTTTTTTCCCTCCAAGGATTAAGTGTGAATAGTTTGGCCTGGCAGACAGAATTGCTGACGAGTAGGTTGACTTTGTCACCCTTGATGACAGTGGACAGGCAAGTGGCTGAATGACTCTTTGACTGGCTGATTCCTCGCAGCCTCATGAGCTGGTTCATTTGGTGTTTGGCTGGTTGCCACTGTGCTCGGCGGCCTGACTGATTGGTTAGCTTGCTGGCTGTGTTTGTGAGGATGAGTGATATATGATGCGGTTCAGCACGGTTGCGATTAACGGATTGGCAGAACACTTGCGTCCATTAATAACTTCACCCGATAGGGCAGGAGCTATCTCCATCTGTATGCTGTTAATGCTCAAATCGATATCCTGTTATGTTCTCCAGCTTTTTTTCTTTAAATGTCTTATCCTCTTCTTTTTATATTCATCTTTGAGTTTTTAACGACCGTCGTGTTTGAGTACAATTCTAGTTGAAAACCTATTCAGAGCATAAGAAATACTGACAACAATTTCCCCGTTGCTACTTAATCATGCGCTCTGAATCGCACCCCCTCATTGCTGTAGGCTTTTAAGAATTTACGCTAATAAACTGGCTCATAGATTAAAGATGCCGTGTCATTTGATTAACTGAATGCGAACAAGAGAGGCCTCAGAAGGAAAAATAATCTTCCTCATTAAAAGAACAATTTGAAGAAACCTCTTGGGCAAAATTCAACAATGAAAATATCTCTGAAGAAAATAGTAATGATAATAATAATAATATTGATAATATTCAAAATTACAGTACGGTACAATCACTTCCCTATGTTGTGTTATTTTGCATAACACTATTTTTAAAATGTGTTTCACACATTTATTCCATCCAAATACAGCATGTGCGGTTATGGGAAAGCAATTTGTTTTATACATTGGGGGGGGGGGGGAAACAATAAAAAATATATATAATATAAATGTATATATATATATATATATATATATATATATATATATATATATATATATATCCTTGACTTTCAAGGAATATGCTTTACTCAGCATTCTTCTCTCCACAATTTATTTTTTGGTCTAGGTTGTTCGTTATGTCAAGTTCATTCTAATGCATTCCTAAAATGGTCACAATTACACTGCTGTGTGACTTCATTTCCTCATCCACATTTACTGGGGGATCAAGATTAGGTATCTGCAGAACGAAAATCCCGGAAACTCACCTGCTCGCCCTTGATATTCTGCTGGAAATATAAAATCCATTCTCAGATTTAAACATCCCTCTGAAAAAAAAAATCTATTCTGTCTTCAGCCACCGACTGACTGACTGACTGTAGCATCATTCCTTTATAGCTCAAACTAGATGTCTTAGTTATTTGGATGAAGAAATCCCTGTCAGTGGACATTCATGGGTGTACCTCCACCTTTTCTTCCTTTCGGTGAAGGGAGGTTAATTTATATTTCTCAAACCTGTTCCTTCCTCCTTGGAAATGGATTCAGTTGAAGTGTTGGCGCCGGATCGTTATCATCGTGCTATCATTCCACTGGGACAGCCCAGCCATCATCACAAATGACCACATTTTTTTTTCTTCAGCAGAATAAAACATATGAATTAAACTTCATAAGCTTATCTGGTCTTTGATATGTAGAAAGCCGAAGGTTTATTTCCACATTAATCCCCACATCCCTCCATTGCTTTGCCTCTTTGATGCATGAAGGCTGGTTTAGGTGGAAGCTGCCAGGTGTATATAAGTGTGTGTTTTACCCATTGCTTGAGCTCCAGGCTCTACTTTTCTCCCACTTCCTTCTCTCTCTGTCTTTCACACAGATTTCCTCCAAGAATTTCATCACAAAAGGAAGCCATATGCATTGAAATACTGCCGGCAAGCAGGGGTCATGTAGCCCGATACTGAATTTCCCTTGCCTTTGTGCAATCTTAATTGTCTGTCATTTCTGTCTGCAGCCCTGTCTGTGTGCACTCCAAATAAAACCTATGGAAACATGAAAGGTGGAGCGCTGCCCTCACTTTCATCAAGGGATCGCTTACCTGGTCTTGCCGTGACTACCCCAGGCTTGTGTTACGTACCTCATAAAAGTAGCTCTTGTTTCACAGATGCACTGCCCCATCTGCGTGCTGGGCTAATCTGTCAGGCCAAGATCCCAGGCAAATTCTTTTACAGCGAAATAGACACTGGTACGAACGGACTCTGCAGGCTTTTTCTTCTGCTCGTCTCAATCCCCCACATGCCTGCAGAGGGCTTCCCTCATGCTGATGACAGTTAGATGCCATGGCAAATTCTTATCTTGCTTTTGCATCTGTCATTGTTTTTGTAGAGGTGCTGACCTCCATATGTCCTCATCAGAATTTGGACTTAGTTGTGCCATTCCCAGCAAAACAGACATATGTCAGTGAATCGTCGCAGAGTAGTCATTCCACAGAGCCACTTTACCAGTTGGAAATGGTGCAGAACTTTGACAGACAGATGTGGAATTGGGTCATGGAGAGATGAGAGAACGACAGAGGCCTTACGTTGGTCACAAATAAAGCTTGTATATTTATATAATCTATACAATAGGGATGTCAAAATTTCTTCTTGTGGCAACCTATAACCTCCGCTCAGTTGTGCAGCTAGTTTACTTGCTTAATTTACCCAAATTCCAATGCCAAATTCAAATACCATATTCAATGTCTGTCTCTGGCACATCAACTCAGAAGAAAATACCCTATTTAAGTTATCAAGACATCGGAAATCAACGGTAGTGTGGTGCTCAAAGGTACATCTAAACTTGTAAGACAGAAATTTTGAGAATGATTTCGATGAGAAGAATATAAAAAAGATACTCCGTTTTGATATAATGGATGGATGGAAGAATTATTTTCAAGGATCAAATAAAGCTATTAAAACTGTGTTTGAATCTAACTCTACTAAATTTTTTTATGACATTATTACATTATTATTAGTACATGTGCATATATATATATATATATATATATGTTATGAGATACGTTTGAACGTTTCAAAGCAGGGAAGCCCAGTTTTCCCTCTCCTCCAACTCTTCCGGAATGATCCCAAGGCGTTCCCATGCCAGACGGGAGGCATAGTCTCTCCAGTGTGTCCTCCTGGGTCGACCGCGGGGTCTCCTTTCTGTGCCCAGAATACCTCACCAAGGAGGCGAACAAGTGGCATCATAATCACATGCCCGAGCCAACTTATCTGGCTCCACTCAACGTGGACCCACAGCTCATGACCATAGGCGAGAGTAGGAACGTAGATCGACTGGTAAATCAAGTCCTTTTGGCGCAAGTCAATACCCTGTGGTATTATGGGGAAAAAAATGTTGACGGTAAATCATGCTCTGCATACCTAATAAATCCGCAAAATTGCGAATAAACAATGTTAACTAGCTTAATATTGGAACATGTTGCTACACCGTTGGCCAAATGTTTTATTTTTTATTTTTTTACTTACTGGAGTACTCGAATGTTTCCTCTACTACAGTGGAGCCCCACACACTTGATATTTGGCACCCATGGATTCTCCTCTTAACAGATTTTGTTTTCCAACATTTTTTCCGATATATGTCTTTCTTTTCAACATTTTTGATTATTCATGTTTTTCATGGATTATTTACTTTTATTTTTTTAACATTGTTTTAGGTTTACAATACAAACTTTGTCCCCCACAGTTTTTCTCATCTATTTCAATGGCTGTCGATTATATGCAGATTTTCACTCTTTGACAGCTGGCATGGCACGGTTCTGAAATGTGTGACTTATATACCAGTCCAATGTGTAGTCTCTTTCACCCGAAGTCAACTTCTGACGACAAGCAATATTGAAACCGCATGATTCATTTTAATAGTTTGCCTGAAGTAACAGGTTGGCCGGAGCCAATCCCGGCAGTAGTTGACTGTTTGAAATTCAGATGGGTACCAGAGCAACCAGAGAAAACACATGTAAGCACAGAGTCAACATGCAAACAAAGTCCAAGCAGAGATTTGAACCCTGATTTTGAGACAAATGTCTAATCCACATCCCCCCACACTACCGTTTTCAGACGTTTTTTTTTTTTTTGCCACTAAAAACTAAAACCACATTAAATTTGTACTTCTCTGGTAGAGTCAATCAAAATGGTCCATCATCTTGAGGAAATGTATTTATTTATTTATTTTTATATTTTTTTTAAACTGTCACAATTCAACTGTAAATTTTCATGTACTCCCCTGCAAGTGTATGTAAGGCACTCCATTGAATTCAGAATTGACATCTCTCCTCACTGGCTGCACATTTGTTTTTTTTGTGTACACATAATATAATTTATAATTCTGTGTTAAATTCATGTAGATATATTGCATTAAGTGACATGAGATGATTAACATTTCTGTTATTTTATCCATCTTATTTTTCAAGAAGCCTCCAAGATGATCATATCATAAAATACAATACAAGACAGTATTTTAAGAAGATTTCCTCTTAAAGTGTAGGAATGGCGCAGAGTTCTCATTGAGAATAGTCTTATCAAGGATGCTGTCGGCTCTCTGGAGAGCACGACAGCCGCAGCCTGCTGAGACTCTGAGTGGTCTCACTTGGGCCGCTGCTGTTCACGACAGACAGGCTCGACAGCCGTGCTACTTGGCCTTTTTTTCCTTCATAACAGAGAGTGGCGTGGACCTTTTAGCCAACCCATTTATTAATGTAATGCTTTTTTTGAGAATGTATATGGAATTGCACAACTGATTGGTCTATGTGCGTATAAATTAAGTAAATTCACTTATGTGAGAAAAAAACAACTTTATGGATTAATGCATATATAAATCATGACAAACTAAATACTTTAAAAACTGGCAAAGTCATTTACCTGTAGTAATAATTGACTAATTATTTATATACAGGAACTGAAAATTTGACTGGTATCTATTATGATAATTTAAATATTTTACTCTCACCACAGCTTCTTGATTATTACGGCGTGCCAATTGTTATTTTTATTGGTTACAAAAGGTCACTGAATCTTTTCTGTAATTATGCTTAAAGACATACCAAGTTGTGAGTTTGTTAATGTCGCCTTACATTCCCAGTTAATTATTACTTATCATTTAAGTTTTTGTTCACGGTTGAGACAAACCAGAATGAGGCCACCCGTGTTGAAAACTTGCTTCGCTGACTGTTTTGTTTGAGTTAAAGTGCATGCTCGCTTGTGACAAATTGCCAATATGTTGAAACAGTAACTTTCTATTAATAAAGACGTGTCTCCACAATTCACAAAAGCCTATTTTGAGATGCGACATTATTTGAGTTTTACTTAAAAGTAGACAGTTTTTAAACTCAATGTATTTTTTGTATTTGTAATAGGACATAGCATAATTCCGTGTTGTTTGACAATTTCAAAAAGTTGCCGCTCCAGTGCACACTAACATTCGACGAACACATTTGCATGGATAAAATTCAATATTTATATCCATAGAGATTGTATCGTCATATAGTAGTCATATTTTAATTGCAGCAATAATAAGTTCAGTGTAAAGTGTGACACCCACAAGCACAAAGCCACATGACCTGTCAAACAACTCAAACCACCACTGATTCTTCTGTTTGTTCTGCGTCTAAATGTTTTTAATTAGCTGGAGGCCATGAGGTTCCCTCAGTGACTGCTCACTGCCTGCAAATCACAAATGGTTCCTGATGTGTCCTGGGAATGAACTCTGACAAAAAAACATAAATTGAAGGGGGGGGGGGGTGCATTTTAAAAAGCATGGTGGCTTGTGAGCTGCCTGCTGCTGCACAGAAAACTTACATCACAATCATGTTCAATTGTTCCCTAATTTGTCCTTTTCTTTCTCCACTGAAGAAGTTGCTGACATGAGAAATTAGGCAATCGGGGTGGCATTAGTGTAGAAGCAGAGGACCACGGCTTGGTTATACTATAATGTATAGGCCCCATTGGGGGTGCAAATAAGCAGGAAAATACTCACGTCTCCCTTTGAAGTGACGGCTGCTCCCAAATTAAACTCTTAGTCACACTGCTACCACAGGGATATGGTTTTTAGCCGTGCCCTACTCTGATCTGAGCACACTTCTGGATCTTATTACAATGTGACATCTGATTGATGCCCTCTAGGGTGGACTGTTGATGAGTAAACTCGCAAAGCCCGATTCTTGCCAAGTCTGTCGCAGAGCGCAGACTTATTTCATTTTTTTTATTTAAAAGTTGATTTGGGAATCATCACATCAACCTCTGTACTGCACATTAAAAAAAATGTTTATGTCACTCATGTTCACATGCATCTACAAGAGTGGCAATATTGATAGTACGCATGTTTTTAATAATATATGTGTGGTTAAGATTTTTAAAAGATAACAAGGTACATACAGTTTCAGATGGAGGATATAAATGCAATGTAAACAAAAATAAATACTTTATGCTGTAGCAAATACTGGGTAAAAAGAAAGAAAATCTTTGAGTATGAGGAAAAGAACACGCACAAGATCATGGAATTAAAATGAGCAATTTTTTAAATAAAGGTGAAAAAAAACACAATTTGAATCATTATTTAGAGATAATTTAGGAAGAGAACAGTCATCCACAGAACTCAGTCCAGTGATATATTGAAAGAGAAACCAAGCGAGAGAGACATAGACAGAATGAAAACAGTAAAGTTGCTCGAAACCTCCTGTGGGGATTCAATGAGATTACCTCCCAAAAAGATTGAATTAGTTAGGCCAACAGAAGGAAGAGATGCAAGAAACTAATGGCAAATAACAAGCTTGTGACAATTTGTCAGGCAACTTCACAGAGGGGAGGGCTTCAGTGGAATGTCTGAGACTGGACCTTTCCCCTGCACCACGTTATTCGAACAAACAATGTCAATGAAATGGCATCCCACCTCTCAGCAATTTGCATGGTTATCAGAGCAGTGAAAGCCAGTTTAAAGGTACATCCTTTATATGCTGGAGAAAGGATTAAGGCCAGCCCCACAAAGAGGCTTTGATTTCTTGCAAATGTAGAAGTTTTACTGCAAAAAGTGAGTTTTCAAAGCTTCAACTTTAACACATCCTGTGCTGTGTGCTTGAATACAAATATTTTAATGTGTCTAATATGAGTATGATTTTATGACTTCCAAATTATTGCCAAATGGTGGAACATTTTATTCGAACAATAGCCATTGTTGGGATTTGCCTAAATCGAGCAGGACCACGAATTGATGGTTTTCAACTAAAATGAACCCCAAAAGAAAACTCCCATTGTTGTTTAGTAATTTTGAAGGTGAATTAGAAACAGCAGAATCCCATCGTTTGACGTGGTCTGACTTTGTTCTATTTTCTCCGCTTGGTTCAATGATCAATATACCCTCATCCCACGTAAACACAAAGGGCGGGGCTGTGTGGGTACGCCATATGCAGTTAGCTGCGAGGTTAGAGTGCAAACCTCATTAGCATGTATAAACTCCCTGAGTCAAGAGGTCGCCTTTGACCCTAACACACAAAACACTGCTCAAAACATGGCTGACAAAGTGTATTCATGTGGGTGAGCGATGTTCTTTGCTGGCTTCGCCAACTGGTAATGTCTATTTGAACACACACCCCCCACCCCTTGGATTCCCCCAATCCCATTGCAGATCTGTTAGGACAGACAAGAAAAATATTCTTTTGGCGTAGCATTCGCATTGATTTTGGAATGCATTATGTAACCAAAATTGCTTTTGTTGAGGGAAGCTGAGCTAATTCATTTTTCATTTTGTTACTCAAAATACTAATGTTATTATTATGTTATTACAACAATAGATAAATGCAATACTGCAGCAACTTGCCATAGTAAAATCTCTTCTGCCTCTCATCTTAGCCTACAAGAACAGAACTGTTGCTTCACAAGCAAAAGTAGTTTAATCGGTTAACGCCTAAATGGTAACAGTTGCAGTATTTCCTGTAACTCCACTTGACAATGTGGAGCTTACTCACAAAAAAATAAATAAAAAATGGAAAATACACAGCTTCATGCTTAAAAAAAAAAAAAAAGATCACCACAAGGCGATGTCCCCTCAGTGGCAGTCCAGCACAATGTGTTCCAGTTCACTTTCATCATGTTGTACCAGCTGAACATGGTGTAGCTTTCAGCTCTGCCCTGTGGGAAACCAACTCGACTTTTCTCTTGTTTTGTGCGAGCGTGCGCTTGGGTGTGTGTTTGTGTGCGTGTGTCGCGCTACGTTGTCCCAAGCTTTCAATGACCCAAACTCCCTGGGCCTCCAGCATGAATTGGCCACAGAGGCTCGACGTGGCACGCAGCAAACCAATGCGATCCAGCAGAATGCCACCAATGTGAGCCTTTAAGCATGTCTGTTTGGATGTTGCTTGACGACGAACAGGAGGCCAATTTTGGTGCCACTTCACTTACTTACTTTTTCTTTGTTGTGTTGGTTTTCATTTTGAGTTTTATCTACTTTGGGTTTTTTTTCAAATAGGGAGACTCTAGAATGTATACACACATACATCTCCCGCCAGCATTTTGGTAAGAGTTAAGCCAACATTTTTTGCTCTAGTGCTCAAACCATGTTCCATAAATGTATGTTTGAGTAAGTGATTTTTTTTTTAGTAATCTTTTGGATGAAGTACATTCAAGTCCAATGGGCACTATTGTTCTTTTGGATTGAAGGACGATGGATGGATGGAACCTCCCACAAATACACACAACATATCACGAGTTTTAAACAGAGTGGAAGGTTTTTAATACCCGTAATCTGCTCTACCAGTACCTATGTCTATAAAATTTGTTCAAACTTGGATCTTCATTTTATTGCTTGACTTACAACAACTTCAAGTGCTAGTAGTTTATCTTCGTTTCTATAATTCTGGACTCAATCAATACACTCAATACACCTTTAAAAATAAATCAAATAAACAATCCGGTCTATAGGATAACCCAAAAAAAGTGATAATTTTTGATGAAACACATTTCCATATTTCATTTTCTTCATTCTTTTTCACTGCGCATTCCATTTCAAAACTATTACAACACCACTTAATAAGGTTCTCAGTTACTTGTGTCAAAAGGTTTGAGCAAATAACTTTGTTATTTACATAGGCCTCCGTTCCAATCAGAATTTTTCAGTTGTTTATATTGTTGAACACTAGATGATATTAATTCTCTCCTGCAAGATGACTTAACATGACCTAATAACAAGTGCCTCACATTCATGTAAATATACGTGACATATTCTAGCACTAAACTTGATCTCTCTCCCCGTGAATGTTTTGGCTCTCATAATAACTCAAAGCACTAAGTAATATAAACGGAGAACAATAATAATACGAAGGCGACTATGTTCAGCATCGTACAAACAGTTCAGAGTGTAATCTAGTTAGATGGTTGTTTAACTCAATAATCTGTGTGTGAGGATTCTAATCGGATCACACTGTGGGACATTCACTTCTGTGTCTGACTGTTTCTCAAACAATTACAGAGAATTTGCAATATGTTTTCAAATGATTCTGTGTGTGTGTTGAAGTTTCAAAACGTTGCTGAAAAGACCTTTGGAGCCCTTCAACAGCCGGGACATTCAGCTAGTTTAACAATTAAATACATAGTGAGCAAATGTTTTCAATCCCACGGCATGCAAACCTAAACAAACTCCAGGTTTCTATTTTCAAGCAATGTTAAAAAAAAAAAAAAAAAAAAGAAGAGTGAGAGAAGGTGAAAGTTTGAATAGGATACCTCCTTTCACATGTCCAGAGTGTTTATGTTTCGTTTCCTCTTGTATTCCCTTGGAAATGGTAATAATGTCAAGACGTGCTATGTCTTTAATTAGATTCGGGAAAGGAGGAACTTGCCTCCAAATGTCTAAACCAACAGTGTTCTGCGGGTGTTTGAAAGCAGAGCCTAATCAATTCTGAAGCTGATACGTAAGTAAAATAAATGAGACTTCAAACAAAGTAAGGGACAGGGAAAAAAGCACAAAGGGAAACGCATACCCGATGTGACACATGCAATGTTTCATCTGTAAAAAAAAAAAAAGAGAGAGAGAGTGAGAGAGAGCCACAGCCTGTTTAACGTAAACTCAGAGATGTTGGATTTGTTTGGTGTCAAATCAGTAAATAATTAGCTGATACAGAGCAATGTTGAGTTCCTCAGTAAAAAAAAAAATGTAAACACCTGAAGTATTTCTTCCTCAAAAGTTACTTTGGACCATTTCAACAAGGCGAGAGCAAAAAAATTAAATTGAGTGAACAAACAAAAGAGACTTTCAATGAATAGCAAGAACAGTTCTTCACCACATTCTAAATAAGACCTCACAAAGAATTTGCTATATTTCAAATTTTCATTCGTAATTGCACTTTGAGTGTATGACTGGAGCCAAATCAGTTGTTTCCCTCTCACGCCATTTGTATTTGACTGAAAAAAAACTGCAAATTTGTGTAGTCATGTGACTGCCATATGTAATTCTGTGTTCATGCAAAAGGGTGCGGGAACTTTGATAGAGTTAAGTCCCACTTAGTTCATGCAGACGTGTGCTTGTAACAGTACTTCACATCTCAACATGTGCCAAAAATGCTCTTTCTTTGGTTCTCATAACTTTATGACCCCCCCCCCACCACCACCACCACATAGACTAAAGACATTTAACAGTTGTGTTATAACACATTCTGTACTATACTATAGCTTTGCAATTATAACTTATGTAGTACAGATGAAATATGCTTCTTATCATAAACAACTTATGTCTATCCGTTTCAGTAAATACAGTATCTACAATAGTGGGGCGTAAATCAGTTTGCATCTTCATTCGACAATTTCTTGTTTTTACTTCCATGACACATTTGAATCATTGTTATCTGTTTTGTTCAGAATATTTCAAGTCTCCTAAAACCAGTGCTTCTCATTTTTGTTTCTGTTACATTGCCCCATGTCCTTTGCTCAGCATTCAATCGCATAACATTAACTCTAAAATTTTTCTCATTTCTACCCATCCGTACATGATTGGGCCGTGACTAGTGACTAGAATATATCATCCCGAGTCATTGGAAGGTTTTCTAAGCCATGATAAGAGGCGCTAGCTTCTAGCTAGCTCATAAGTTAACAGGCTACAAAATGCTCCGACAAGCTGACGCAGTGGACAGGCGGCAGGCTAGTCCGCTGTGTCACCTTCAAGCTCCGTGCTTTACTTTGTATGGAAGTGAGAGTGAAAGTGAATTTTGTATTAGCTCAGCGGCATTTGATCGCGTGAGTAAAAAAATATTGTAAAATTTAGGGATTTAAATCACAGCAATTCTTTAAATTGATGCATGATGCATTCATGGGGTGTAGGAATATTTTGCTACAGCTAACTAACTGGTTGCTGTAGCAGCATGTATAGTGGAGGATGGGCGACTCATACTGGTCTCATAAGTACCTTAATTAATTATTAGTTAGACTTTACTTGCTATATCTCAGGACCCCGATGAAATGAATGCTGTTGTTCACCTGTTACGTTTTCAGGAAACTTGAACAATTAAGCAAAATGAAACAATCAAGACGTCCCGAGCCAAGGATCATCTTCTGAAGCAATCAATGACCCACACTTGGAAGATGAAGTTTTGGTCAAAGTTTGGAAGGCCATTTGCTTACTTGAATAAGAATCCATAGCTGCCTGGCTCTGTAGCGATGGCTTCTCTGTGGTTTCAGCTCCTCATTCTCTGTTATCATTGCAAACCTCCTTGCGCTGACGTCATCATCTCAGTATCAGGGCTAATCTCACTCCGTGCCCATTGGCATTGAACTTGCAGTCGCTAACCCCAACTAGGTTAGCAGCACAGACACTGGCCCCCCTCAGGGCCCGGATTCAAGGCTTCCCGTCACTAACCCCGCCAAAGCTCCATATTGTCAATTACAAAAGAGGTGTTAAGACTAGTTATATACTGATTACTCCAAAAACAAATTGAGAAAACTTCAATGCAAGCTTGTTGAATTTTCTTGATTAATAATTTGAGTTCTTGAATGAAAAATGGAGGACCCTAGCCTTAGACTTGGCAGATTTTCACATTCTTCAAACGTGGCTAATGTGTATAGAAAACAAAAATAGCAGAATTCACTTTAGAGGATCTTTGAACTCTAAATGTGAAGCAAAACTATTAAGTGAAGGTTAATTGATAGCAGAGTAGCAGTTGTAATGTTAGTGGCCGCAGAAAGTATACTCCTAAAACATTTAAATTGTTTTGGCGCATGTGGTGCAATGGGATGTCATGAGTCTTTTTCAACCTTTTAATTATTTCCGTCACCCACAAAAATCGAGGAATGTCACTGTCAGCTCCAGTGAAGCCACAAGCATAAATATCTCCCATTTCGCTCCAGGTTTGTATTTGCACCCTTTTGCCAAGTCTCATTTAAAACAGCCGACCGTGATGCGGAGTGAAGTCACTCCTTGGAAATGTCTTTACAAACTGAACATTATCTGCTGGTGATTATCTCACACCAGTGCAGAAGTAGTGTGATTCAGAAGTGGCCCCCGGGAAGCCTCCCTTTTCTTCAGAATTAATGTTTACAATCGTTTAGGGGCGTCTGTGGAAGGCATACAGGAGATAGAGGCGTATGTTTGTCTCAGTTTGGAGGATTGTGGTTAAGCTGAAGCTCATCTGGCAACCTTATGGGCGGCTCATCCACTCGAAAGCTTCTGTCACTCTTTTTTTTTTCCAGTCTTCATTCTTCACTTGCTTTTCTCCTTATTTTATCATCTTTTTTTATATTTTATTGATTTGTCTTACTCCTATAATTCACAGGGTTTCTATATTTCTGTATCCACTTCATTCAAATTTAATGCTTTCAACGCATCTTTTTGTTTTTAACAATTGCGCTGGCTGCCATATATGTCATCCACTGGTATGTGCTGATATCTGAGGTTTAGCCAGTCTTTCATGTGTGCGTCATGTGTTGCAATGGCAGGAAGTTGATGTAGCTTGTGTAAATCAATTTGTCACATGAGCGCCATATCTGCTGAGTGCACAGGTTCATGAGCTGCATTTGCAGCCCAAGTCATGTCTCCCCCAAACAGTGCCTCAAAAGTTCTTTCCGATAGAGGAAACCATCTCACAACCGTCAGGTGGGACAAGCTTTCTGAACCATTCTGCATATGTAGTTTGGACACAATCTTTTCATGAAAAGGTTTTCAGTGACACTCAGGAGGGCACACATCTCCTCAAGGTAGAAAGGTTCCCGGGCGTGCTGGAGACTATCCCAGCTGTCTCCGGGCACCCTGAACTGGTTGCCAGCCAATCGTGGGTACACAAAGATGAACAACCACCCGCTCTCACCCTCACACCTAGGGACAATTTGGAGCGTCCAATCAACCTACCATGCATGTTTTTGGAACGTGGGAGGAAACGGAAGTACCCGCAGAAAACCCACACAGGCACGGGGAGAACATGCAAACTCCACACAGGAAGGCCAGATCAGGAATCGAACCCTGCACCTCTGAACTGTGAGGCGGATATGCAAATCAGTTTTTCACCGAGCCGCCACACTACAATATAATTGCAAGCAAATCATCGTAAAAAAAGACGAAACGCTCACTATGTTTCACTCGCTCCGGAGAGAGAGACAGACAGAGAGAAATGTGGACTCGTGTTTGTTTTACTCCCATGGTGCACCAGGGCCATGATGCTTAACAACATGCATATGCTCCTGTGAGGCTCGGTGCACTCTTGCGTGTGTGTGTATGTTTGCAGGTCTATGAGTGTGATTATTGCTCTGTTAATACAAATAATTTATTGTATTGACGTACAACTCTATACAAAAATGCTATCAATTATATATTGCGGAGTCAGGGAGGTATTATTTATTATAATGCATTGTAATAATTATTGACTAATGTTTACCTTGAATAGTTACATGACAAAAAAATATATATATATATAAATATATATATATATATACATTATTTGCCCCCAATAGTATATATTTTGTGTGTTATTAACGTATTGCATTCAACATTGCAAATACTGCACAATAATGCTCAAAGACAAAATGCTTAATTCTGAATCAATTATCAATTCTATTTTATAAATTACAGTTTCAAGCAATGAGCGAAAGCACGATTGTGAATACTTTTCATATAATGAAGTGGAATGGCAAACGAGTGAACCCGGCTGCGAGTGCTGAATAAACATTTGGGTTTCCCCTCTGCCTCCGCCTGTGGCTGGATGACGAAGGGCAGATATACAGCACTTCAGAGTGTGCCAATTAACAGCCCCAGCAGTGGCTGCCACACAGGAGGGCCCCTCATAAAGACCCACCCTATGGTGTAAGCCGTGCCACTTCCAAGTGCTTTATCCAGGGCCGAGCTCATAGACAGCTGTTACACTGGCAGGTTTTTTTAAGCAGCCGGGCATAGCCGACAGACCCAGGAGTTCATAAAGATTTTCTCAGCAAGCGCTTTCGCAACTTAAGCGAAAGATACATGAGAGGTGAGCGTGCGAGAGAAAGAGAGAGGGAAGGTGAGCAAGGCACACAGGCTGGACCGAGTCGCACCACACTCTCGCCAAGTATTTAGCCATCTCTTCTCTCCAACTGCACCGTTCACCCAGAAGCAGAGATTGTAACATTGGACAAGCCAATAGCATGCAGAGGACGGCCCGCTGAGAACTTGGATGTTGAGATAAGTCCAGTTGTCAGTGCCCCTGCCACATACCAACAGTTGGCATTGACTGAATTTGGATGAATATTTCAAAGGCTACCTTGAATTGAAAATCGAGTGCACAACAATCTCAGTGACACCAATATAACCTTTGTTACCTCAAAAGAGACTCTTGCTGCAAATTGTCAGTTTCCAATATGCTTCCAGGGAGCGGAATTCTTGCTCACTTTTAGGTTGCGAGTATTTGTTTGGCTCTGCATGAAACAAGCTACTTTTAAAGATTTTCTTGGATGTCGATGTTGGAAACCAAACATCTGCTTGAGACTCTGTCAAATTGATTGTTGATTTCATGCTACGCACAAGCTGTGAGTAACTGTGAAATGCAGTACAGCAAGGCAAATGGTTTTCATTAGATGAAAAAGAATGACAGTTTGCATTGTAATGGTACTGCAGTGATACGTATTGTTCGTATTGAACACTAAGCTAGGGCTGTGCAATTAATCGAAATTCAATTACGATTACTATTACTACACTCAATGAGAACTATATTGGCATAATTGTAAAAAAAAAAACATTATTATATACATACATACATTGTTAAAATAGTACTGATTTTATGTCTAATGTTCTAGTGACTCTACATGAGTTCACAATTTAAGCATTCTATTGAAATTGCTTATTTTATGAACAGTTCTATGGCAATTCAAGCAAGTCAACTCCAATGCAGTTTCTTTGTACAAGGAAAACTGACCTCACTCAAATTTATACATTGCACCGTTTTTTTATTTTTTTATTTTAAGATAAAATCCTTTTAATTTGTTCTAATATTATTTACATTTACACATTTTTTGTTGTTTTGTTCCCCCCAAAAAATGATTGTTTGAATAATCCTGACTTCAATTTTTACTAAAATAATTGTGATAATTATTTTTTATAATCAAACAGCCCTGCACTTAGCTGAATATTTTTTCCCAAATTTTCCTGAGCATGAATTGGTTTTCCCTGAAACATATGTTGATCTGTTCATGCCCAAGGTATTTATGTTCATAAGTAAAATGTCCAACATTCTAGATAGAGTACAGTACTACCTTGACTTACAGGTGCGACTATATTTCCTCAGTCGATTTTTTTTTTTCTTAATCGTTGATTAATCTTCAGATACGGCACCACTAGGTTGTGTTCCAACATTAAGCTATAAGCTTAATAACATTTTTTTTTTGGAATGATAATGATTATTTGACCCTGGGATATGAATTGTTGATCAATGAAGTAGTTTACGTCTTGCCAGCTGATTATTTGGTTATCTAATATTTTGGGATCCATAGTGGATTAAAAAAGAACGAAATTGAACATCCAATTGTTTGACTAATTAATTAAAAATTGTTTTCCGACTACTGTATCGGAATAGTGTACCTTGCACTCTCAGTCAAAGGTTTGATGGCATTGTTGCTGTTGAGGAAAGCAAGTAGAAGCTGAGCTGACCACATGTCAGACGGTATTGGCCCCAGATGTGCTCAGAAGGATCACAAAGAGAAGGCGATGGCATTTACTCAAGATGTGGAAATGTATTTTTAAACTTTGATGTGAACATGATTTTGCCCTGGAAAAGAGCCTTTGTTCCTGTGATTCACATGGTCTTAATAACACAGTTCATACATATTTTATATCTATTGAGAACAACAGTCTGAAGTCACGTATGGCCACCGGCGCTTTGTGAGGACTCCTATTAGAATATATTAGCTGAGCAGTTTAGACGTGGCGTGATTTTATGCAGTTTGATCCAACCGCGATTAAATTCGAAAGACTGCCATTCACATGCAATCTCTTAAAGACTGAAAACAAAGAATTTTGTCAACACACGACCAATATGTGTGTGTTGTTTCCACACAAATACATGCTGACTTTTTCTGAACCGCAATATTATCCATTAGTCATTATTCTTGCACTTCCAAAATATTGTATGACAAATTCGTACTAGAGCAAAGCATAGAGAACTAAATGCAAAAAATCAGAGTATGAAACGATTCTTTTTGGTCAATTCTCTAAACGTTGGCATTACTCCACCTATTGGGATCAAATTGTGAAGAGATATTTTAAAGCTGATCCTATAAATCTTTGTTCTTGTAACATTCTCATACCAATGCATAGTTTCCCATAAATGATTTACTCAGAAGATCACAAACTGGATCCTCGGGGGAGAATAAAAGTTGGCCTTTCCCCACTGAATTTGCATGACATGTATTACCACTGCCACACCACCTGTTCTGCTGGATAGCTTTTCAGTTAATATTTGACATTGCTGGCTTCTGTTGAAACTTTCTGCATTCGGCGCCATGTGACAGGGCTAACATTACACGGGGTACTGTACAGGGCAACGTCAGGCGTGAAGAAAGAGCCTCCGGTTCAAGCAGAGGCAAACGGTATCACTGCGACGTATCCTGGCTGTTCACTTCTGGCTTGTGTGAAGTGATATTTCCAACACATTGTGCTCTTGTCTCGCTCTTCTTCTGTTTCAGCCCTGGCAGGTGACCCGGCATTGGATGTACTCGCTACAGTACACCGGGTGACAGCATCTGACATTGTAATTGTCTGCTCTGGGCAAGGGCATGGTTGGTGTAATACATCTTAAGTTTCCTTGCAGTCGAAATAATTCATAACTGGCGTTGGGATGTGGTGCTGGTATCTATAACCTCGTCTCGGCGAGGTGGTGGCAATTTAGATTTACAACATTCCTTTCATGGATGAAATAACATGGATTTGAAACATTAAAACAGGTCTGAATATAAGGCAATTTTCTTATGTATTTGACAAAATTCTAAATGTTATGTTGTAAATTAGATTATTACATTTAATTGTGGAATTATAATTAAATAAATAAAAAGGACTAATTCTATAAATAAACGTTCACACATCACACAGCGTGGATCTAGAAATCTAAAGATTAATTTTACTCTGATTTAATCAAGTGAAAAGAGTCATAGAGTGCAGGAGAGTCTGAGAGCAAATATTTCATGTTTATATTGACAAACATGTTGAGCTGGATTCGATGTCACCTTCTGCACAGCACATGTGCTGTGAGTGCTCTGTGCGGGAGTTGCATCCTCCACTAAATGGAAATTCCTGTGCTTTAGCCGCAGCTGTGGCATGATACTTCATATGGCCACACTCCACTTTGTACAGCCCCAGGAATTAGCCTCAACCACAATGGCATAACATCAGACAGGAAGACAGGAAAAATCGGACTTTATTATCTGTCAGTGAGGAACTGTTTGCACGGGGTGGAAAAGGGGGCAGTGGGCTCCGACTTCTTTGTCATAGATTGGAAACACGTACGTTGTCACCTAACTTACTATAAGAAAATGTTAGTTCTTCATTTGACTTAACTCATTCGCTGCCATTGACGGATATGGAAGCCGAAAAGTAAATTCATTTTACCTGGATTGGTATCAATTAGATGACATAATCCGCAAAATTAAAAGCAAAGATATATATTGGAGTCACAAGTTCCCCATTATTTATGTCGTGTAAAAATGAAATTACTCAAGCCGTATGACCAATGTCAAACTGCATTCAGTAATCCAATCCGAGCTTGAAGGAACATTGTGAAACAACCTCTCTCCTCATGAAGAGAAGTACGATCGCAGTGAATAAAACTCCGTCAAAATGTGTTGGGCTGGGGCATTCACTTCAAAGCGATCGCAACAACAATGCCGTCTGTCTAATTGATGTTTTGAAACAAATGCCAAATGTAAAAACTTCTCTTCTGATGAGTGTATAATTACAGAGAGACAATGAATGGCTATAAATATCTCGATCATTACTAACCCCAGTGAAGAACATGATCCAAACTGACGGATAATGAAGGCATTGAGGCAAAAAATAATCCAGATTCTCCAAAACAACGTACCAAAATTGTGTGCATGTGCATCCACACAGCTTTTGGGTGTTGTTTTTGTTTGTACTTGAGTGTGAGAGGGTATTCTCCCTTCCCTAAATTTAGTTCTGATGTGCTGCACAGGAGAACTTGCGGCAGACCTGCTTTAATTGCTTGCTGGAGTCATTAACGGAACAGAAGCTGGCCCGGATTTTGCGAATCGGAACATGAGGGTTCTTGCGTGCCCGTTGGACTGTCAGTGCCCCTTTTAAACAACAGACACGAGAAAACAACTTTGATCAACAAACATGTAGCAAACAAGGAGATAATAATGAACCTTCGTGTTCAACTGAGGTCTCTTAAAATAGACTATTTCAACTATACATCAGATTTGAGGGGAATATTTGGGATATTAGGCCTGCTAATTAATGCCCCAGCATTTGGCACAGTGCACTGACTGAGCGCCAAAATAAGCATATTGTATCATTGAAGAGTAGTAAAAAAAAAAAAGCTTTGTTGTGTTCTTGATTTGGAGTCAGAAAGTATGTTCATCTGAGCCGGAGAAAACTTTACACTCTCTGCCTTGCTTTGTAACGTCTTTCTTGCTCGATCAAAACATGAGAACGTCACTTTGGGTGGCCATCTAAAAGATAAGCACGCAACAACATGAGCTACAGACAGTGTTTATTTTCAAGTGTACGGTATCTAGATGCCAGGCCAGGCTTTTGTGTCAGCAGGGGTCTACACGGGTTGTTGAGTTGTCATTGAGTTGTTGAACGAGCAGTCGGGCAAGTACCAGCTTTGTGTTTCTATTTGTGTTTGAGTGTAGCCGTGCCGAGAACCCCTCACACATTCTCTCCCCTTTCTCTAACCTCGTCCATTGGCAGGCGTGAGTGCCTTATAGCGGCCTAGCACTTCTGGAAAGAAAAGCCTTTGACCAAGGCATCCGTTGCTTTTACTGCCATTGTGTCGCGAGAACAACGAGGCAAAGAAGGGGGCAGAACACGACGTGGATCGCGGTTCCATAGCGGCCCCGCTGTGTCCGCCGCTAACTTTTTGTTGCTTGTTGTTGTTGTCTTTCCCAGTGCCGAGGCCACGCTGAGACAGCTTTTGTGTTGGCCTTCAACCAGTAGAGCACTCATGAAACCAGATAAATGGATTAGAGGGGGGGGGATATGGGCGGGCATCCTCGAGGATAGACAAACGAGATGTTTAAGTGAAGAAGGGGGGATTGGAAGAGGAGAGGAGGGAGAGGAAGAGGGAGAGACATTTGTGTTGGACAACAAGGGGTCGAGTCTGTTGTGCTGCCAAAAAAGACAAGACAGTGATAAACTTTCCTCCCCATGCAGTCACCTTTCCCCCCCTTCTGTCGCTCTGCCTCACACACACACACACACACACACACATGCACGCGCACACCCGACACACACACTGTCACAAACACAATTCAACCCTAAAATGAATGGATTGCCACACTATGACATGTCTCAGTTGCAAGGGGGAGATGGTCCTTGTTCGCCAACAAAGGACAGTGGCAACATGGGGGGACAGCCTGTGAGAGAATGCTAAATTGTTTTAGGGTCAACAAGTTATTGTCTTTGCATGAGCCACAATTTCCATATTTCCTTTGTTTCAGCTGTCAGTCCTTATGTGGAAATAGCCAAAGCTCTCATTGGCCCTTTACTTAATTTGTTTGTTTGCTCTTGGTTTTTTTATGCTTTTTTATTAAGAATGGGCTATTTGATTTAAAATACACATCCTTGTTGATATTTACTCTAATTAAAATATTTGCAAAACATTTGCCCTGAACACACATCTTGAATGATAAACATTCAAGTAGTAGCGCCAGTCTATTAAAGACATATAATTGTATGCATATTTACGCTGCTTAATCCCAAAGTGCTTTAAAAAAATATATATATATATATGTATTTAAATTCATATCTCCAGATCATTATCTTTTTAATTCATGTTCTTTATTTTCTTTCCACCATGTATTGTGGCCGGGGGTGTATAGGGAAGCAATGGCTGAAAGTGACAGCCTAATTATCAGCTCCAACCCTGCTCATTACGCATTAGACAATCCACCGTACATCCCTTACTAAATGAATAATTTTGTATATATTATGGGAACACAATATTATGGCCTGCAGCTAATGTCTTTGCTCAAACCTGAAGCTGTTTGACGACAAAGTAAATAAATGGGACACAGAGCGGTTATTTAATTTCTGCCCAAAAAGTCAGCTCACGGGGAAGAAGGGTATAGACGAAACTGTGAAATTTTCACACCTGCCTTCTCTGCCGCAATATGAATGCACATTATTTTTCCAAAAGACTGTCATTATATATTAGTTGAACCTGCCAACATTTAGTCATTACTGTTCATCTAATTTGGACAGGAATGAAATTACAGGAACAAAGTGAATCCTAGTTTGTCTGTTTATAGTACAAAGTAAATCATGGGAAGCGAATACTTATATTGACTTTTCATTAGATTTTCGGTTCTCTATGTCTGGACAAACACATTTTCTATTTCTTTGCTGTGTTTTCACCATCTATTTTGTTTTATGCAACTACAGCAAATAGCAGAATGACCCCATCTAACCTTCATTGACCTTTTTGTCAATTCTTCAACTTGGTCGTGGCTGTGTAAAACCAATAGCCACTTAAGTGACACAGATTTATGTACATAGACATGCCCCCTTTTCACCTCACAACCAGTCCACTCCCTTTACTATACAGTCAGGGCAAGTTATTTTTCTAAATGTATTTGTGGAAACAATATTATACTTCCACACATTATTTATATAACTAATGCAAAAAACATTACTAGCATATTTGCATAGTATATCACACCCAAATATATTGAACTAATATTAAGTTAGTTAGTTAGTTAGTTATACCATCATATACATTTTGGCCTTTTTTCACCCTTTTTTCTCTTCATAAACAAGAAAAACACAGTTTCTCCTGTTCTGCATAAATAGTGATTTACTTTTGAAATTAAATAATGTGACATACAGTCTTTTTGGTGATCATGAGGTATAAATACAAAATGAAACACAAAAAAAAGGCTTCCAACATAATTACTCACATCTACTGAGTTTGGAATTAACGAAATGATTGCTTTTGTGATTTATTTTGAAGTACCTGTATTATTTGAGCATGTATGATACAAAATGCCTTAAAGTATTCAACTTTTAAAAAAATTGCCACCTATATAATTGGCCGTTTATGGTCATGAAACAGGATTTATCGCGCTTTTCAAGATGAAAAAGTGTTTCCGTCTCTTGCCTATAGAGGTCGCTGTGATATAGCAAAACTGATTTGGTTTAAGGAAACTAAAGTCATAAATCCAAAGGAACGGTTCAATTTGCAGATTATCATTTACAACAACAAAAAATAATAATTTTAAATAAAAGATAATAGTGATAAAAATAATAACAATAATAATAATACCAATAATAATAATAATAATCATAATACCAATAAAATCCCTGATTCTCACAGCTAATATTGATTCAACTTGATTAAAATAACGTTGAAAGAAATATTTCACTTGAGGCAGATATTATTGTGATGTAAAAATATCGAAATATATTTATGAAATATGGAATTTACTCCTCCAAAAATCCACCCCTTACTTAAACTCAATCTGGCAATTATTGTTAGTCAATGCGCGGTTTGGGTCGTCGACGGACGATCCCAAAAATTGATTTATAGTCTAATGATCGCTATCAGCCTCTGCACAGACAGCATCCCCAAGCACTCACCCTGCTGCCTACATCAACAATGTCAGTCTGCCCCTCCCCCGTTAAAATAAAAAAAAGAAAATATTAATAATTTATCTTCGAATCGACGTCTCGCTCTGACAGATTAGATTTTAACCATTTGATTTTGTTTGGACTGGGCGTTCCCATATTATTACTTAATGACCTTCCCAGCTGCTCCTGTCCATTTTCTGTCACCAGCAACCATCTGGACACTTATTAGCACCTCAATGCCTCCACGCTGCTTTCCTCCAAAACTTGAATAAAATTAAGCATGGTAATAGACTGCCAATATTTTTTCTCTCTCTGCACCCAATACATATTAAATTATTAATAAATTGTAGTGGCATATAATAATAAATAAATAAATAAATGAATAAATAAATAAATAAATAATAGTAATAATAAAGACTTGCTGTTTCCTTATAATTCCAGTATTTAGTTTATTAGGCAAAATATACGATCTGAACGAATTCCTTCAACGTTTCCTATTTACAAATTTAAATCACATGATATTTACATTAAAGAAGGACACCATAAACACAAGATATAATAATATTATATTAATAATAATAATAACAAAGTAAAAAGCCTACCAAAAGTTTCCCAGTGTGTCTGGGTAAAATTGGGAGATATCTTAACAGTATGGGCGCGATTATAGGCTACACAACAACAGAGGAAGTATTCATCCATCCATTTTTTTCCATCCACAGGATAATACCAAATAACGCCATTTGCTCCGTGTCGACTGCAAAGACTCAAATACGCTGCTTCAGAATTTTTCCTTGTCCGTTTTTTGGGGGTGGGGGGGGAGTCTTTTTTTTTTCGTTGTCTTCCTTCATGCACACGAAAAAAAAAAAAAAAGAAAAAAAGAAAAGAAAACGAAACGAAAAATAACTCAAGCCGAAGAGAGAGCAGTGAGGACCCGTGGTGAAGCGTCTTGTGGACTCCTGGCGCTAGAAGGCAGGGATGATCTGAATAAAGCAAAAATAATAACAAAAACATCAATAATAGTAATAATATTAATACTAATAATAATAATAATTCGGCGTTATGGCAAAGCAATCCTGTCGAGAAAAAAAAAGCCAAGTGCGACCTCAACTCAAAACGAATCCAAATATAATTTCGCCACCATGGGTGGGGAAGGGGGCTATTTTGTACTTGAAACAGAGGTAAACCTTTTTCTTCCCTCTTCTGTGAGAGCGCTCCCATGGGCTCCGGGACTCCCAGGGGTCTTTAGCGAAAGCACAGCCCAGACAGAGCCCGTTTTACTCGGTGACTTGATAAGTAGCCACACTATCCCCGCAGGGGGAGGAATTAAAGGGGGTGTGGGATGAGAGTCAAGACCCCTGTCACTCGCAAAGCAAATTGTGCTTTATTTGTTTTACTTTCTAGTGTTTTTATTCCTATCCCTCTGCACTTTATTTACCCATTAATTACACGTCTTGTGTATTAACGATCTAAAACCAGGGTGCACATTTAATGAAACAGCTTTGATTTAACGAATGCAAATTGCCGTAATTTGATATGTCATGAATAAATTCGTTTTTTAAATAATATTTTTTTTTTTTTAGCAACATGTTTAATAATTCTATAAGGAAAAAGTCTCACCTGTCATGAAGGGGTCGAAAAGAAGGCTTCAGGGTTGGTGTTGGAGGCGAATCACACCGTACACCATTTTCGTGCTCTAGAGGGAAATAATAATAACATTAATAACAATCATCTAACTGAATTTCCCGTAGCTATTCCCTCTTAGTCCGTGTGGGATTAATGGAACAGCACGCTTGAATATCGTCAGTGTTAACATTAATAGAATAAAAATAAGGTTCGACCCATGCACGCATATTGCGTGGAGTTTGCTGTCACATCCTATTTTGGGATGCATGTTCTCACCTATGTGTTTGGGGCTGTCCATTGGGGCCTTGCTCTCTTGGCTGAGGGCCGCTGCAGCTGCAAGTGGGGACACCACGACTGACGTCGGCTGCTGTTGCTGCTGCTGGGCTGCCAAGTGGTGGTTCTGGTGCTGATGGTGGTGGTGGTGGCTCCCCAGGAAGGATCTCACATTGAGCAGGGAGTTCTGACCCAGAAAAGCCCCATTCGTCCAGTTGTGGAACTTTCCAATCTGGCAAGTGTACAGTCCGTGGCTGGGGAGGAAGGCGGGGTGGGCCTGGATCTGTGGGTGAGAGGGGGGCACTGGACCGGAAGGAGACGTGGGTTTCTGGGCCGATGAGTCAGGGGTCGTGGCGGTTTCTGCTAATGACCATATTTTGGGTTTATTGTTCGATGGCAAGGGGAAGCCTCCAGGTCTGTCCGGAGAAAGTACTCGTGTGGTGTTGTTGGTAGGGTCCGATGTGTCTTTGCAGCCCGGGTGGAGTGAAATGGAGCTTTTTGATTTGTCCAAGGCCTCGTGGCCCTGCAGAGTGAAGGCCCGTCTTTTCTCCAAGTTGTCCAGCTCTCCCCCCGCGTCTCCATCGCCTCTGTGGTCCCTCGTGCCCCCGTCGGTGGATTTATCATCGTCATCCTCATTACTCTGGTCCCCGTCGTTATCGTCTATTTTGTCTATATCTATGCTTTCCAAGTCAATCTCCTCCTCATCCTCATTTTTCTCTGCCTCGTCTCCGCTGCCGAATAAATTGCCGTCCTCCCCGTCCTCTTTGCTCCTGCTCCCCCATGTCACCTTGTTCTCCTTCTTCAGTCTCCTCCTGGCGTTGGCAAACCAGGTGGAGACCTGCGTCAGGGTCATCTTGGTGATGATGGCCAACATGATCTTCTCCCCCTTAGTCGGGTAAGGGTTCTTTCGGTGTTCGTTGAGCCAGGCTTTCAGAGTGCTGGTGCTCTCCCGTGTGGCGTTCTTAGGCCTGGCCGGGTCCCCGTACTGGAACTGACCATATGGGTAGAAGGCAGGAGAGGTGTGAGCTGCAAAGCTGGCCGGGTGGACGCCAGGACTGTCCTTCAGGTCGTATTGGGATCCCTTGAAGAGGAACAACACGCGTCATTATTATGTTATTATTTTAAATAACCACAAATGTAGCACATGCGTCACGTGTAATTAAAGTTGCATGCATAATAAATATTAAATCGAATAACTTCCTTGATGTAATTAAAAGAATGCTGCCTTTGCTCTACTGAACTTTTACACAACAAAGTTCCACGAGGAGGTGCTTTAAAACTTCTCTCAGGTACTTCAAAGCATGCGGTGAATTTTGTCAAGAAATTGCTCTTTTAAGACTAAAATTTATTTGCACTTTTTTTTCTCTTCGACGATACAAATCAATTCGAGCATTAAACGTAATGATACCATTTTTCGGTCGTTTTGGTACGTGTTTTTCATGCGTGCCTTCATGCGAGTTTATTTTTTTAAACCTTCAAAATGATTACATTCTAATAATCCCTTTCCTCAATAATATGCACGCCATTGCCTTATTACAGACACACACTAGATAATACAAACACCATGTGTGTATAGCCGCTAATTAATGTAATTTCATAAGTTCCATTAGAGCTTCAAAACAATTATTTATTGCGTTTAAAAATAACCACCCTGCTTTAATGCAACGAGCTGAATCAAATACAGCACTGTGGTTGAAAATATTCGGACATTTACTGTTTGTTATTATTATTCATGAAATAACAAATACAATTGTCATTATTTTTTTCTTTGGTTAGGTTGACGTTTTAAAAAAATATTTAACGTGGGAGATGAAAACTGTTTCAACCGCGAAGGCATCTCACCGCGTGAGATTATTTAGCATTAATTTGTTGCGTTAATCTATGCCATTTAAAGAGAGTTGACCAATATTTAAACACGATGTCTTACCATTTGTGAGAAAAGAGCCAGATCCGCGCTGGTGTAAGGTAAGAAAGCGCTGTAGTTGTGCGCGTACGGGTTGGCGTACATGCCCAGCACAGACGTGACGGCCGCGGCGGTGGCTGACGGACTCCCTCCGATTTCGGTGCTCCCTCCCCGGGATGAAGGCGTGAGCACTCCCGCCCTCTCGCTCCCGTAAACCGCCTGGGAGGCACTTAAGTACTGCGGGTAGCCTAGCTGGGGGAAAGACATCTTCCACCGCCGGTTTGACGCTCTGCACTGCGCGGAACGTCCACAAACTGTGCGTAAAAAAAGTGGAGACGAAGGTGAAAAAAAAGAAGAAAAACAAACCAGATGAATTGAAGGGGAAAGTGTTCAAGTCAAAGTGAGAGCAACTACTGACATGCGGCGGTAGGCAGTGGAAACAAGACTCTCTTAAATCTCAGCTTCCTCTCTCTTTGGCTTGCTCAAAGTCCGCTTGGATGTGATGTGATCACCAATTGCGCACAGACTGACGCGCCTGGCCCTGAGGTCTCCAGGCTGATCTCTCAGATACAATTTGAAGTTGAAGCTTTGATTGGCATCCCCTACTTGAGCCGACAAGCTCCTCCTAGTTTGGAGCAATGTGGGATAATGTGAATATGGAGTGAGCGCACATTGGCTGAGGCCTCTCTCTCTCCTCTCTCTTTCCTTGCTCTGTCGCCTCTCCCTCTCCCTTTCTCTCTCCAGCCGTGTTTGGACTTATTGTATGTTAAATGTTCAAGCTTTAGAGTCCATTCAACGACGGCTTTGATTGTTGTATGACAACCTGTCGACGCGATTTTACAGCTGTCCGACACCAAGGGAAGTAAACCCGTCAGAGGAAGGAACTTATTTGGAATACATTTAAATTGTAATCAAAGCCGTCTTTAGGAATTAGTTATTTGTGTATCACTGGGTGTTTGGTTTAATTCCTCATGTCTAACTCAATTCTTTCATTTTTTCTGGGATATAATATTTTTTGTTTTATCGAACGCATTTACAACTCCAGACGTTTACTAATGACCAATTATTTCAGCTAAACACATTTCAATATTGTCCCTAAAATTTCTTTTTTATACACACGTTCACCTAAAATATAGATTCTGCTATTTTTTAAATTTATTATTACTGCGCTACATTTTTAATTGACCACTGCTGTAGTCGCCTTTGATTTCTTAATGGTTTAATCATCCACCCCCCCTCCACACACCACCTCCTCTTCCTACTCTCTTCCTTTCTCCATCTGTGTGTGTTTTGTGTGTGTGTGTGTGTGTGTTTTGTGAACTTAAAGCAGATTGTTGTTGTCCTTTGTAACAGCAGAGCCACTTCACGTTTTTTTCACTCTCGCTGCTTTCAAAAGGAATGAGGAAAAAGCTGCAGGGACAAACTCAAAGAGACACCAAGCTGCAAAGTCTATGCAAGTCCCCGAATGTGCTTAACACACATAAAAATGTGCCTGCATATTTTTAACGTCTAATCTGGTAATTTTCTAAGAGTGTTTTACGTTATTACTACGTTTATATGCATGATACATTTAATTGATTAGAACTGAAGTTCCATGAGAGGGACAAAAGCATGTTGTAGATATCCTCTCTTCAACCGTTTATCCAATTTCCAGCACAAGGGGGTGAAAAAAATCCAAAGTGCAAGATACTAACCTCTACTTTCCTCCTCTGCTCGTTCCTGACACATCAACCTTTGGAGAGGATGGGGCTGTTCATGTTTCAACAGTTCTATATTTTTATTAGTGCATTTGATTCTTAGAGCACCCATCTTCCAAGAAAAAGAGGTGGCATTCTAGATCTAGATGTAATACCGTTAACGACTGAAGCCCAAGAAGTCAGTAGATTCTGATCTGCACCAGATGGCTCCGAGTGGATATTGCCGAGCGCCGAGGATCTGTTAAAAAAATATCTGAGGGGCACTGATGGTAATCTGGGTAACACATCAGAAAGAGGGGGGGAATGGCAATTGCGATAACCCGCTGGAAATGTGCGTGGGGGAAGAGGGGGGGTCAAATATGAAGGTTGGTCGGTGACTTGGTGAACGGTGGAGGGGGTGTTATAAGGGTTAAAAAAAAGTCTAATAGTTTAGAATTAATGCAAAATAAAATTAGAAACTGCATCTTGTACTTGTCTTTGTAAAGTTACAGTTGGGATAGGTGAGGCCACAAATAGTAAGATAAACAAGAACATATTAATAATAATAATACAAATACAATACAAACATAATATTAATAATAATAATAATAATAATAATAATAATAATAATAAATTATTATTATTATTATTATTATTATTATTATTATTATTATTATTATTATTTTATTATTATTATTATTAATAATAATAATAATATTAATAATAATAATGATAATAACAACATCACTATACAAAGCAAATCAGCTTTCTGTACCACTCCAATTAATCAAAGCACTCCTCCAGCTACTATCTCCGTGGAATCTCTTTTTTTTTTACTCGCACGTAAAAGATGTGATTACAGCCCAGTCTGTGACAATGCAGAAAATCCTGCGGCTTCCCATATCTGATACTTTTATCATGTAAATCTACAGGAGGCTCTTCATTAGCTGTTATGCCTTAATGGCCACATCCAGCGAGTGTGTAAGTCAACCTAATTGTTCTATTACCGCACTCAGCATGGAATACTTCTTATCAGCTGTAATTTTATCATCACGCGTTGCAAAAAAACACATCCTGTATAAGCATGTTGTTTACTTTTGTCAAAGTAAAAATCGAAAACATTATCTGTTAAGCTGTTTAGAAATTCTGAAATATTTTGAAAATGTTTTATTTTATTTGCAAGAAATGATATTTTATTCTTGTAAGTGGTTTGTCATGTAGGGAATGGAGGACAAAATATTAATTTATATTTTAATAGAATGTGTACAGAATACACATTTTAGTCATATTTTTATTAATCAGACAAATTCAGCTCATACAGACACATACTATTGTTTTCTCAGTTAATCAACAAATGCATCAACTCAGGCTGCATAAGACCTGTGAGCCAAACAACCGACCTGAATGACTCCACTAGAAGTCATAGTGAACCTGTATTACAATAACAGCAGTTATGTTGATGCTTGGCTACCACCGCAGAGGTCAAGGGTTGTCTCTGTGAACTAATAACTGTGGTGAAAGATACTCCTTTCCTGCCTCTGGGAGTGCCAAAGTTGAGGAAAGGTTAAGAATCTGCAGAATGTCCCTTTTGTGCCTTTCACGAAGATTATCAAATTAAGTGTTGAAACCAAAAGTCCTTCCCCCCTCGAGGAGAGGAGATTAGTTGAAAATGAATTGAACAACACAACCCGTCAGGTCCCCTCGTTAGGACTGCGCAGAAGTACTCCGAACCTTAGTTCCAATGAACACACGGCGAGCAGTGGCTGTAAGTCAGAGAAGCAGTGGTGTTACAGTGTGACATTTGATACACAGACAACTGCCCCACACCTACAGGTAAGGAAACAAGGAATTTCCTGGCCCATAAAAGAGGCCTATTCTGGGTCTCATAAGGTCACAACAGTGTTCACTCGACAGCTAAACACATATGGATTTCGCCCACCCCATGCGAATTTTCAAGGCGCTTTTACAGTCTTTGGAAGTACTATGTGGCCCTACAACAAGGACTTATTAATTGGATTTTTAATTCCCTTGGAAACTGCATTTGGATGCTTAAACTGTACATCCCCTGCAAAATTACCTCCAGGCTGTGAGCAGTGACATCAACAAAATCTGACTTGATGCTTATGATCATAAAATGTCACGTATTTTAGAAATGATATATATTTAGACTGTTATTTCAGAATTTTAGTCCTCTGATAAATGTGTCAAAATACAATTACTGTCAACGTTTAACTTTGAATATACAACCCGGGATTACAATGTCTAAAATAATTTCCCATTTGAACAAATGCATCATGTCGATAGGGTTGCACAGTGGCTGTACCTGCAGTATACAACATTTGCAGCAGCACTTCTGTAAGAAGTACACACAACTACTGATTGAAGAATAAACACGTAATTTTTAATGCGATTCTACAAAATGCCACTAGGCATGCTTCAATATGCATCTTCCGAGTAAGGCATCTCTACATGCCTAGCCTACCGTTATTTGTAAATCATTGTAGCTAATTATGAGTTCTATTATCAACGTTATTTGTCGTTTGTATCTCCTTGTAGTTTAATAGTAGTTGTGTGTGCTCTACTTACTTGTTGTGCATCATTTTATTGTGCCATAAGTCAAATTTGTGTTGTATTTAGTGAGGAGGACCCCGTTTGTTACCATGTGTGGCATCTACACTTTGCATTTGCGGGATTGTGATCCACGTTTAAACAAAGCTGTATACAGTTCATCAAAATGGCTGATAATGTAGAAGTTAATCATTGTGCAAGATAAAAACAACCAATAGCCACAAAGTGGTTGTTATGTAGAAAGCTTCTTCCAGAGAAAAGGTATGGTCGATGTTTGGGTTGTTATGAACCAGGATATGGACGTTGGATTTTCTTTTATACTGGATACTCTTTGAAGTCACCGCATTAATCTGTCATTGGTAAAATAACGTCACATGGTTAGTGGGCGCAATGTTGTTGACTTGGGTCTCCAATCCCGACATTGACTCATGTTAGTGTGTAAGTCAGCTCGAATGTTTGTCAGTTTTTGGCCTTTCAAAGTGAATTTTTAGAGAAAATCTTCACAGGAAGGCAGTCCACCTCACTTTGTCTTCTTCCCTGGCCAAGCATTTCTCCACCGTAGCACTTATCATCCTTATATTCTCTGGTAGAATTCATTTCCCTTTCAAAATGGAGTTTTTCACCAACGGCATTCCTCCCTGTCCGCAATTTCAGTAGCCAACCATATTCTGTCCATTACCAACCTTTACAACTTTTATGTCTAACTCAATTCTCACTCATTGTGCATCTCATGAAAACTTCTAAAAGAGCGTAGGGACTCAATTCAGTTGCTCAGGCATAAGACTGGATTCGGCTCCTTTCAGAAGAATTCAGGCAGACTCGGTTAATTCCTCTCACTCAAGTCCCACCCCTCTTTCATTCAACCTCTTCACAATTGTAACGCTGGGGGCGGCATGGCTCTGGCAGGGTCATCTCCCAACCCAAAGGGTGTGGGGTGTATCCCCAGCCCTTGTGACCACGTCAAAGTGCCCCTGAGCAAGATTCTGATCCCCCAGTTGCACCTGATGCTGTGTCATCAGTATGTGAACGTGAATCAGTATGATGCGTTTTGAGTTGCTATGTCCATTATAGCTTAATTGTTTTTTGTTTTAGCTTGACATTTTTTCAGCATGGTTAGATTACTACTTATTGATTGAAGGCCACAGACAGGGATGCATAAAAATTAATAAAAAAAATAAAAAACAATTAACAAAAGAGGATTTTGGGCATCAAGGCCTGTAACTCAGGCTGTAAGGACATGGGCTTTAGAGTCAGAGCATGCAGATTGAAGTTCAAAAAATAAATAAATAAAATAAAATAAATAAATATCCAAATGTCATCATTATCATCGCATATGTTAGACTGTCATTTAAAAGCAATACCTTATTTTCATGAATAAATATTCTGTGAATTTATTTTACAGTTATATCTGTGACCATTGTGACCACAGTTTTTTTTTGTTGCATTTTTTGTATACAGCACATAAAGAAATACCAGGATGGTGAATAAAATAATAAATATAAATATAAATATAAATATAAATACATTTATTGATTGTGTGACTTTCATTCTACTGTGCAGTCAAAGGTTAAATTTGTTTTCCATTTTTTCAAACCCGATATTTAGTATTCACTTTATCGATTCATACTTGAGTTCAGGGGCTCCTTGAGCCCTATTGCTTTGATACTGTAGTTGTTTTAACTTCTTAAATTTTGTGTTTTGAATATTGATGATGGTTCAGCAAGCACCTCTCTCAATTTAAAATGTTGCCCGATGCACTAAAAATGTAGCTGTGTTGTCAAGTGGTGGAACATAACATTATAGTAATGGTGCACTTGTTGCAATTTCTGTACATTCCGTACGACCTGCACAACACTTAGCGCTTTTTTTAATATCTAAAACACTTCCAAATACAATAATGGTGTATGTTTTTTTTGGGTTTTTTTTGCCACAAAAGTCATCAAATGGGAACCCCCTTTAACTTCCACCTTTGTCGCGCAGGACTCCCTCGTTGACCCCACCCTAGGATGTTTGTCATTGGCTGGTTGCGTCACGGTTAACATGAAATGAGATTAGTGATTGGTTGGCCTTAATATTGCATCCAAGGACAAGCATAAGAACGAATTATACATGCAGTTTCGAGCAGGGAAATCTTGAAGCAACTTGGTGCGCAGACACGGCGTCTTGTGGCCCGACCGTAACGACGGGTGTGTCTGTTGGTTACCTTTTAGTGAAGTATTTGTTCATTGGTTCATGCCAGCTGCTGCAGTAATTGGCAAGGCAAATTTACGTGTACAGCATGTTTCAGGTACACAACAATTCAAAGTGCTTTACGTGAAACATTTGAAGCCAAAACAAATGTTATAAAGATATTACAAAAATCGTAATAAAAGCATCAAAAATTATTTGATTAAAATGATTAAAACAAAGCATCTACAGGAGAATGATGGATATATTCCTGAGTATGTAGCAGTAAACAATGATGTTTTCAGCCTGATTTAAATGAACGGACAGTTTGAGCAGACCGCAGGTAATAGTAGACCCCCTCACTGACTGCGTCCTGCATTGTGAAAAACATGTCAAAACATTTGATGCTCTTGGTTACTTCATTGTGGATAAGTATTGGAGATGAATAGCGGTCGTCACCACACTGAGGCGGCGTTTTACGTAAACAATGCCACTTCATCATTGTGGACGAGTGTCCTTTAACACATTCTGGCTTCTTTACTGCTTACCATCCAAAAGACAACAGCCGAGTATCTGACTTTTGACTTCCCAGGGGCATTCTCAGAGGTAGGTAATGAACGGGTGGGCCCGGTTTTTGATGTGGTTAGGGGCCAAGGGGAGAGAAATGTGAGAAGGGGTGTTAATTGTTTTGGCTCTTTGCTGGGGAAACATATCAACATTAGATCTAATGGAGGTTAAAGACTCTCATTGCCATAGGGGCTGAAGCTAATGAATAGCTATGACTAGCCAAGGAGAGAATGAAAGATGGAGCGAGAGAGAGAGAGAGAGAGAGAGAGAAATATGCAGTGATTGGTTGTAGTCAACATTATACTGGCCTTTTAAAAAAATGCCCAGATTTCATTGCAGTACAAGCCTAAATGGATTAACATGAAATACGCATGAAAGTATTTGAACTATACTTACCTCTATTGTTCTAAGGAGCAGTTATTTCGCAACTTTCCGGGAGGAGACCTCGAGGACAACTTCAACCATTAATATAAGAAAATATAATAATCCTTATTGTTATTACAAAAGAAAAAAAATCAAATCTATTGGATGTAAACACATTTCTATGAAATAAAAGCACGTATTTTAAACCTGTTGCAAAAACACTTTGCATGCACGGGATCTCAGCAGTGAAGACTGTAGATGCTAATTAACTAATTTGGCAATTCCAAAGATAATTCTATTACATGGTATTTAACGTTTTTTTATGAACAACCAGCTGAATTCTCAGAAGCCACAAGGCAGCAAAGCTAATTCTCGCAGTCTATAGTGCATGGGCTCGTTTGAATAATTCAGCTGCAGATATATGCAAAGTACAGTAAATGAGCAAGATGTACAGAAAAGACATCGAACACAAAGATAAGCAGTCTTCCTTTTGTCTCGGTATAATTTTATGCTAAATCTAAACGAGGACTGAAACACTTGGAAGACGAGATATTCACAACATTTCCTTTCCCATTTCAGATTTGCTTCCTCGGTGTGGAGAAAAATGGGAGCATGCAAATCCGTATTAAGATGATAGAATTCCCATGTTTATTTCTAAACAGTGTTAATTGAATTTTAAGGATGGGTCCTTCCTGGGGAAAAGATTTTTGTACACTGAAGTATTCGCTTGAAATTACACCCTTTGATAGTGGTGTAAAGGATATAGATAAAATGATCGACAGACAGCATGACAAATGGAATTTTAATTAGCTTTCTTTCTTTCATCTGTTATCATGTTGTGCTGCTTTGCGCTTTGCCGTGCCTTTGTACAAACTATTGGTAGTTGAAAACCTGCTGTTTTCATGTTTCTGGACACGCTCTGTGGGATGCTTCAACCTCTCACTCCAACCACACTGCATCCACCTTGATCACTGAGCAGACTGACTTGGTTTTAGGTTCTTTTGGGAGTACTGGGTTGATCTTAAAAATCGTAAACACTCCAAAAAATGTACAAAGAAATGAAAAGTAAGTCTTGCAGTGAGTTTTGGCGGTTTCTATTTATTCGAGTTATTGCCCTGAATAACAGCCCCTCTTAAACTAACCCGTCGATGATAATTTAATATTTGACGATCATATCTCATCAATACGTGTTAGATGTTACATTTTTATGATGTGTGCTGGACCAATTTGATATACGATAGTTTATATTAACAGTCTCATCAGGGGTTTTAGTTTACTTCCAGTTGGTGAGGGGCCGTCTGAGATTTAATTTTGGATTACTTCTCAGTCGCTCACGCAACTTAAATGTACAGTACGCATATACACAGCATGTAAATATTATAAATACAGAAATAGTAATTGTTGTAGATTAACCTTTTATTGTTGAAAAACAATTTTATTCAATAAAAAAACCAGAGGTGAACTTAAAGCCTAAACATTTCCAATTGTTGTTAAAGCTTTATTCCATAAATGAAACATGCGACAAAGTAATTGTGAAAGATAGCAATGCAAACTAGAAATTCAGTGGTTTCATTCTTTTCCTGACGTAAATTTGACTACAGCTTTTTGATTGATCCCACTGACAGAGGAAATGAAAGTGGCCCACTCAACTACATGTCTTTGCGGTAAATACAAAAGTCCATCCCGATAAAAACATAACCAGCTTTATAAAAATGTAAGTTGCACAATTTACATGTGTTGCCCTTCAAACTGCAAGAGCATAAGCGCCCCGAACTATTGATTAAACCCATTACACTCTTGTCTTTTGATGAAGTTAATAACGGGAAAGACATGCAACTGTTTAACGCTTTCATGAATTCCTAAAACTCAAAAATGATACCTTCAATTTTGCTGTCTGCTATTCTGTGAATGCAAATGGCTGCTGAAGCACTTGCACTTGAAATCGCTCATCTCAAGTAGCGGAGATTCTCAACAACCATTCAAGACAGCTTTTGTGAAAGAAGAAGCGAAAAAGAAACGCTGAAAATGCACAGTAAATTTAATAGGGTACATTTTACTCTAAAAAGACTGGATTTGGTCCCAGTAAAGAAAGTAAAATTTGAGAGAAAATATTCAGCGTAAAATTCTCAGAGTAAAATTTATGGTCAATTTTTTTACTCTCAAATTTTATTCCGTTTAATGTGATCAAATATAGTCTTATCGGAGTAAAATGTACTCTACAAAATTTACTGTGTACTGTCTTAGTACACATAGTACACATACATTTGTGTTTTGAAGGAAAATATATTTTAGGTAATAGCAAAAAAAAAAAAAAATTCAAAAATGCAATATGCATCATTGAAAATAGAACATGTTGCAGATCTTGAAACTTCATTTGTGAAACTACGGTAATACACGCAATATTTTTTTTTCACGATAACTTCCAATAATTCAAATACAGAAATCAGTAAAATTAATACATTTTCAAAGTGAAATTAATGTGCTTCACGACTCACAAAGCTGCTGTTTATTATTACTTGTATACAGTTGTTGTGACTGGACAGAGGGTGGTGGGCCGGCTGCAGCGTGACGCTTTACATCACGCCCATGTCTAAGCATCAATGCCTCCGGCTGAGAGACAAACCAACGTAGACAATGAGGTTCAATAACAACTGACTCTCACCTCAAAAGGGGGCCATCTGATCTGGCAAGTGTTACGCTCAAGCATCAGCAGCACTCAGCTGTTTCAGTCAAACATTTGGCCACACCATGAAATCTGCTGTTAAGGAGAGAAAAATAGCGTTTGGATTAGAATTGAACCATTATAAACCCCCCCCCCCCGCCCCCTCCCCACACCTCCATCACTCTTGTTACGCCTCTCTTCCTTCCTTTCTACCCCATCCTGTTGTCCGCATTTGTTTTCTACTCAATGAACGTCCTGTACTCTCTCACGCACACGCACACACACACGCACAATCACTCACACCTTTTGAATGAGTAGCGGCAGTGGCCATCAAAGTCCAGATCGATCCTCCGGTGTCATTGTGTGTGGAGGTTATTTAGGTGGGCATCCAATCTGCGCCGGCTGTTTGTGTTTGAGCAAGATGGAAACATGGCCAGAGTTTGTTAACACTGAAAGGGGAAACATCAAAGCTGAGACAGAGAGAGGTGGGCCGGGGGGAGCAAAAGGGGAAAGGGAGGGGTGGGTAAGAGCAGCAGTCTCCGAACCCCATGAGTACCCGCCAGCTCACTGCCCCGTCTCTCGTGAAATGAGCACTTTCACAGTCAGTTAGTCTTTAAGTAATAGATATATTGAGTTCATCCCTTGTAACGTTAGACAACTAATTTATTATTTTTCCCCTCGTCTTCCTCTCACCGTTCGCAAGCCCTCCCCTTCCTCCTTTTGCGCCTCTTCCTCCTCTCCTACTGTGTCAATTTTCCTTCATTCCACATCAACACAGGATTATGAAGGTTAAATAAACTCTGTGAAAATGAATGAATATTGCCCGTAACCTCGCCCCCCCCCCCCCCCCCCCCCGGTTTGCCCTTCCTCTCGCCCCCCCCCCACTCTCATTGCCTGGAGAAAAGAGAGGGTCCGGTCCAGGGTATCTGGCAGCAGAATGAATGATCCTATTTATGTTAATGCAAACATGAACGTTACACAGGTTTTTCCCCTGATAAGGCGATAGGTTAATGAAATGCTCATTTCATTTTACCAGTTGTTTTCTCTGTGAAGTTCCGATAAGTAGCAAACCAATGAAGCTTGTAATTACAATCTTACAGAAACCCGGCCAATCTGTGTATAAATCTCACCATCCAATTACAAGATGTAATAATTTTGCAGTCAAGCTGGTAATGAGGTCTAATACTCATGCATGTGATAATCCCCCCTGGATGCTGACTCTATCAGATGTTAGCTTTGTAATTATATGAGCTCAAGAAAAAAAAAATCATTATTTCATGTTCAAGTAGAAAATGAGGTTGGTGGGAAGTTAATTTTCTCTATGCTCTGTGAAGCGTAGACAAGAATTTAATGATTTAATTACAGTTGTTAGGCCTTTTTTTTTTTGCAAGAGGCTTAAATTGAGCTAAGCATTTTTCATAGCCCTGACATCAAGAGTCGGAGAACATCAAAGATTATGACAGCATACAAAATGATGGCCCATTCCACCGCCCCCCCCCTTTTTTTATTTGTTGCCTTTCCTTTCTATTAATTTCCAATCCTTCCCCTTCTTTCGTTTCCTTTCTTTCCTTTCCTCCTATCATCAGCGTAACCACAGCGTCAGGGACACGAGGGACCCGCTGGATAAAAGCAACATCAACAAATATTAACCGCTCTGGCGTTCACCACCAGCAGCTAATCCACTGTAGGTGAATTTGTCATATCAGATTACTATGACAGTCATGGTGTAGCCCAGAAAAGAAAGCATCCTCCTTCTTCCTTAAAAGGCCCTTTTTTTTTTTTTTTTTAAAACTTCCCACCTTTTTGAATTTCAAAACCACCTATGAGTGGTGCCTGTAGTGCTCTGATTTCCGTAGTATGTTTGTAAATTTCAAAGAAACTGTAAATCCATTCTTCGGAGTAATCCTCAAAGCCTTTTTGCTCCTAAAAAGTAGTTAAAGCAAAGTAATTCAACTTCATGGTGATTGTATTTGGCTACGAAGTGCATGTTCGTGTGCAGCTGACATTTAACGTGAAAAAAAAACTGTGATTGTTTATAGATATATTTCATCTTTTCTCCATTTGTTACCAACTATAGTTTGTCAAAAATATCAAGATGGGATAATAAAATCGATGCAACTATCTGTCCAACCAAAGAATCATTTCTGAAAGGAGTTAACCTTTAAATATCAAAACAAGCATACACGCTAGGAACCTCGCTCATCTTTTTCTCTTTCTGCGCGTTCACATTTGCTCTCCCTTCCACATGCGCCGTTACTAACCTCATTTTTTGACCCTCTAATCTAATCCCTATCCATCACCATGCTTTCTTCATGCTTGGCCATGTCCTGTTAAACAAGGAACGTGCTGCAGTGTTGCGACCCGCAATTGTGGACAGCTTCACGACAGGTTTTGTGGGCCTTTTTTCTGCTCTGGTGTCCAGTCTGCCTCCATCTGCCACAGCCTCGCCACAGTCCCACTGGGGGAGATGGGGCTAATTCTGCAGTCAATTAGCAGAAGGGCCGCTTTTGTTCTCTCACTGGCTCCCATGGGCCCTATCTGCTTCACTGCCCCCACTTCTCTCGTCCATTTCAATGATTTTCACTTCTCACTGTCTCATTTATTTGTTCACAGCTTTTTATTTAAATCTCCCTCATGGTTGTGTTTATTCTGTCATGCTTTATCCCGATGTTCTTTCCTTGACTTTATAAATTGTACGTCACGGTATCCACCCCGTTATCGAGCCCTCTCCCCCGAGGCCCGTCCTTGCCGAATGACCTTTGTGACATTGTTGGCCAAACGGTGTCGCTTGCAATCACTGGCCATAAAAATGAATTTAATTATAGGTTGATTATCACACAAAAGATTGCTATAAACTCGGTTAAATGTGTTTTTACACTGCACTTTTGGTTTTCTAGGAAGCTTCTGACATGATCAAGTCGGCAATGTTTTTTTGTTTTTTTTTAATTCCCCCAATATTTTTTCCGCCTTTTATACAAATCCGGAACGTTTTCGGACCGGCAATTGCTAGCTAACACGTGGGTTTAATATTACCTTAATGCAACCGAGACAATTAGCATATTGACATGTGTCAAGAGTCCATCAATGATGGATGTAATGAGGAGAAGCCGGTCACTTTTCAAATTATTTTATTTTTCAGCCTCGAATAATAAGTAAATCGGAATTACTGCAATTTTTTTTTTTTCCCATCTTTGCAGCCCACCGCGGCGTGGTCCAAAGCGGCCCGTGGACCAGTATTGGGCCGTGGCCTGGTGTTTGGGGACCACTGGTTTCATAGGCGGTTTATACATTCTCAATCATTGATATTACTGAGCTAGATAATTTTAAATTTTTTTCTCATCAGATTCAGACATTTTTTGGGACTACAATGTTGTTCATGAACACAAAATCAAATCATTCTTCTCTCTTTTGATCCATAATACACCCAGTGGGTCTTACCCTGCTGTTTTCGTTGGGGTTTTACCTTGCCCTATACTGAGCTGTACCTGTCTCAAGTTAATAAATCATTTTGGCATTATGAAATATTCAAAGGGGGATGGTATCAGGCAAGGCCAGGTTCAAGAATTTCTTACATTTTCATGGCATGACAGTCTGTTCCACATACATCCTCCTTCTTGAGCTGCTTCGTGTTCAGGGTTTTGAGCGAGTTTGTGCGTGTGTGTGGCCAGGGTTCAGGAGGATCGCCCGTGTCACTCTAATAGTCTAGAATTACACTTGTATCAGTGTCACTAGCATATGGGGTCTATGTATACCCTTAGGCCCATCACATCCCCTTCCACCTTCCACTGTCATGGTATTTAAAATGATTCCATTTCAGCCAAGCTAGCTTTGACAGAAAAAGTGTGTTTCTCCCCTTTAGCTCAATGACAGAGCTGCAGCCGCTTGAGGCGCCTGCCACTGAGCAGCCAATCAAATGATATTTTATGGGATAATGATGGGAAAGGGTTTGCCGCCTCACTGAAAGATTCCCATCCCTTTTTCTCTTTGTGTCTATCTTTAAGACCGGTATTTTTTTTCTCCCCTCCATAAACTGCCATACAATTGTGCTCCTAAGTTTCCATTTATTTTAATGTTTAGTTGGATTCAAATTGAACATTTCAGAATCGCCCAATCCTTAAACATAACATAACGCTAAAGAAAATAATGAGACAGGCCCCGTTCAAAAGTGCGCAGTCTTTTGTGATATTGTCGATGAGGCCCTTTATTTTCTCAGGTGGTGAAGCTGCCCATTCTTCTTTGGGGGAAAAAAAAGCCTTAGTCTGTAAATTCTTGGCTTGTCTTTAATGCTTTACATGAGATCTCCCAAAAGTGGCTTAAAGAGATTGAGTTCAGGAGACTGTGATGGTCAGGATAAAAGCAATCATTTTTTGCAGGGCGTAAGATTTCAGTTGCGTTTCAGTATGCTTTGAGCACTGTTGTGCATCTTTAAAAAGTCACATCACTTTTAAATTTTTTTTTTTCCGTCTGCTTACTTTCATGGGATTTGTGGCCGAGCACTTTGTTGGTTTACCTAACTGTGGCTCGGTATCAACAGAACCACAAATTTTCCACTTCTTTGAAAGCGTTTGAACCCCAACGATTGACATTTTGAATTTTTATTCTTCCACGTTTCTAAAGTTCAATTTGTGTTTCTCTCGGGTCCTATAACAGTCTTTTCCTTTTGTATCCAATAAACTCAGTGCAGCCCTGTGAGTGTCAACCTGTGTGTATATTATCAGGCCAAACAGCTAATGTTCTGTAAACTTATGATCATCACTATTTGGATGAGTTCATAAGTCAAAATGATTTAAAAGTGACACACTAATGAATGTCAAAACAAATGGCTTCCCGAAATAAAAGAAGGGGTACTGCATAAAATCAGTCAGTCCTTCACAAATTTTGACTGGGTGCAGAAATATGTGAACATAACGGTGCTCTTGGTACAGAGTATTCCAGTTTTAAGGACGTTCTTATTTTAATTTACTGGAAGGATCTGAATTTAATGTGTCTTTTTCTTTGTGGTTTAAAACACTGGCCAGAGTGAGTGTCAAAACATACTTTGAAATGCGGCACTTTCTGTATCAAACAGCTGCAATGCCCCAAGGTAAATTAGGCTTCCAGAGGTTAAACAGCGTATGAAATAGTGATGAATTACAGTATCCTGCACCTCTCTTCCAAATCCCACCCCCCTTTCCCTCAATTGATTCCCGTCCGACATATCCTTTCACTGGCTCAGCATCACAGTTTTGGCTCCCTCTCATCCTCTCTTGTGATACCTTTCACCACCCCTTGATCCTCTCTTCTGCCACAACCCCACCTCCTTAATTCTACTTTTCCTCCTAACTCCTTTTCACATCACATCTATCCGTCCTAACAACCTCAGACAATGCTTTGGCTGACTGTAGCTATGTGCGATACAGTCCCTCTGGATAGAAAATTCAAGGTTTTAATATGGGAACCTGGGTAGATAAAAGGGGATGAAACTATGTGATGTCGAAAAGAAAGTTTGGAATAGGTTAAATGGGTGCCAACTGGAGGGAACTGAGTCCGTTTTACTCATGCTTGATACAAGGGTGGATACAATCCAGAACCAGTGTTGGGAAAATCAATTTTCTATGCAAACTATTTTGAAGTTCAACTCACACCTAATTAAATGAACTTGTTCAGTTCATAGTGCACAAGTGCATTTTTTCAAAGTTCATCGATTAATAATCTTTCAACGATGTGGTAAACGATGTGTTTTGACAACCTGTTGCCTTTGTTTTTGATTTGATGTTTTTTTGTCACCTGCACATAACTCAAAAGGCAATGTGACATTTCAAATAATTCTTTTTTTACTTTTAATTCCTCTCTGACCTTCTCACAAAATTATATTATTATAGGATAATTTTTTATTATTTGCCAAGACGGAGATTGGGCTGCTCATAGCACTGCTGCGAGCTACATTTTAGTGCGTTGTCACGCTTTTTCCACGCCCTCCAACATGGACTTATATGTGAATGGTCTATCAATAGGCCGCTCGTGGTCGAGGCCAGAGGCCAGCCATCTTATGTTGCCAATGTTACAGACACCTTCTGTTACTTTATTTCTGAAAATATTGTTATTGCTGGATGCATTACGCTAGGATCCCTGTACAGAGAAATCAAAGCCTCTCAAAGAACTAATTTCACTGGTCGCATCGACCGCAAATTTTTACTGACAGTGTTTAATCTGACAACATGATGCAGAAGAATCTTTGAATAGTACTCCGAGATTTACCTTATAAGTGAAATGCGCATGCAGTGGTTTTCTCAAACTGTATGCCATACACGCTAGCATTTCTGATATAGATACAAAAAATAATTTGGCTAACTTAGCGAGTACCAAGGTAAGATGGCTGCCAGTGTCTTCACTTTTCTCGCCGAAATGTAAGCGGCATTCTTAGTTGATTGATTAATTGATTTGATTGAGACATGAATGGTAGGTTGATTGAACACTCTAAATATTCCCTAGGTGTAAGTGTGATTGCGGATGTTTGTTTGTTTTTGTGTGCCCTGCGATTGGCTGGCAATCAGTTTAGGGTATAGTTTTGCTTTTTTTTTTAAATTTCGCATGAAATTGTGAATTTCTACTAAATTCTTACGACAGCAGTTAAAGAGAAAACTCCAATGGATCTGCAAAAAATGTCTCTCCCTCCCTCACTCTATTTTCCTCATACACACACACACACGCACACCCCTACACACACACGCAATCAATGATGACTTACCGCCTTCCTGATGGGGTGTTACTTGTGTATTTTGATGATATGAAAGTTGACTACATTTACATGCAAATCGAAGTTCCAGATTAATGTAGTCCACACATGAAGACGAAGGAGGACTGCATGGTAATATGCTATTATAGCTTTTAAACACATTTACCAAAGTTTGACGCTGATTTAGCATGGTCACAGCATAAGAAATTATGTTGGTATGATAGCAACTTGCTTTTCCAATTGGAATACAATTTCATCAAGTTCAACTGTCATTTCCAATAATGACACAGGTTATGCACACTAAATTGAAGATTCGTCTTCTTGCTATTTTCACACCTCAACCTTGGAGGATGAAGGTGTGAACATTGTGTTTACACAGGCGTTATTAGCCGAGAAATGCCAGGGCCTAATATTTACAGGAATTCCATGGGTTGTGTAACAAAACTAAAGTCTCTATCTTCATCCACACAAGGAAACTGAGAGCTTTTCTTTTCTGACCACTTTGTATATTTTCGCACGTTTGGAAAAATAGACCAGGTTGGGACAGGAAAACAAAGAAAATATAAAATTAAGTTTTACGATTTAATTTCTAGCTTCTGTGTTGTCTTAAGGAGTAACAAATGTCCTTAGTGCATATTTGGATGCATTTTCCTAAAATACTGTGTTTGATGGTTCATCAATTCACTGCTTTTCAGTGAATATCAGGTTCCAGTGGAGACTGGATAAAAGGGATCCAAAAAAAACACATAAAAGGATAAGTGAACGAAAAGACAATAATGAAAAACAATACAAAAAATGACAACAAAAGATGCTGGCAACACAGGGTCAAGATAAAACCAAATGAACTCAAAACACTTGATGAATGTCAAACAAAAAAATCACTTGTGACAAACAAATGGCAGGGATATAAAAATACGCAAAACAGAGCCAGAACCGGAAAAACAAAGCGACGTGAAGAAAGTTAGGCTATGATCGCAACGTAATGCATCACAGGTGCGGCGCTGGCCGCATCGCTCCAACTTACTCAGGTGCTTGAAAAAAAAAAGAAAAAACGTCTGAGAGCCGAACCATAACGATGAAATGTCAAACATCAATCACCCAGAGAGATTTACTGTTTATGGATGTATATTTTTAACTAGCACAATACTGCACATTGTTATCACATTACAATTGCTAACTGATAAGCTAGTTGCTAAAAGTTTATTGTTTTCCTCATTCCTGTTTCTATTTTTGAATTCAAGCTTCAGGATGGTGATTTTCAATCTATAAAGATTGGTAAATAGAATTTGTTGTTGTCAAACATTGACATCAGATGATATAAAGGGAATGCTCTCCTTTATTGTATGACTTGTTTATCAGCGACTGCATGTGTTAAATTAATATATTCAACTGTATTATGTTTTGATTTTCCTTAGAGCACAAGGGACACAAATCAAGGAAACTCATAAAGGAAGCTGGAAAAACATTCTGTGGCGTCTGACTGTTTTAAAATTTCCAACTCAAGAAAAACAAATAATTTACGGCCCCATGGGATTTAACACACAAATAGAATAATGAATTTGTGCCTGTCAAATGTCTTTCTATAGTTGAGCGAGCAACCATCAAACATGAATATAAAATGTGTAAACACAGCCCAGATTACTCTCCAATTAATATATACTGCGGCATTTTGTTTGCGTTATTGTGGTGTTAAAATATATATATATATATATATATTTGGGAGGACGTGCCAATTCATATGAAGGGCATACAAAAAATATATGAGATGAGGAGAACACGCACATTCATTTGGTTAGCATAATTAACTTCATCATTTGCCATTGCATCAACTGTGCACAATTGGCAAAAATAAACTGTTTAGTTTGTGTTCTTGTTAATTTGTTTTGACTCGGTTCAAATTGGTATTTGGGGAACTTTGACTGAATGGGTTAGAGATGTTCGGCCTTTGACAGGAAGGATCAATTCCACTCCGAGTGGAGTGAGAAACAGGCGGACTAAGGTTGATTGTGGCAGAGCAGGCCCCTATTTATTAACTGACCATAGGGTAGAGGGGGCTCTAAAAGGGATTTTCAATCGGGTCCATAAACCATAAACCTGGGTTTTTGCTGATTATAGAGAGAGGAAGGGGGCAGGTATTGGGTTGTAGAGTGCCTCCCGTCAAAGCACCAGGAAGAAATGGGGGTGATATCCCAGACTCCTTCATTTGATAAATGAGTGTGTATCCAGGAACACGCACACACACCACAATGCTCAAAGGCTCCACATCTAGTGTTTTTCTAAATGAGATAGCACCCTTCAGTTAATTAATCTCCCACACCTCGTCAAACTAGCAGGTATCTAGGAAACGTTAGTTGACAAATAGGCTGCTCAAGCGAGGCTGAGATAAAGGGGCTAGATAATGAGTTACTAATCAGCCGCATCAGTTAAGTCCATCAGGCCTAATTTCCCTAAAATCAAAATAGCATGCACAAGGAGCTAATCTGCTCATTTCTTTTTAGAAATTAATTTCCCAAACCAGAGGTTCATGCCACACTAATAAGGCATGTACACGCATGCATGTAAGCACCCAGTCGAATGCCCCTCCTTTCACTCACTGTGAGATTAAAAGGTGTTATGAGCCATGGACTGTGGAACAAAGAGAAATAGATAAGTAGATAAGGAGTATACTCATAAGGAACCAAGCCTCCAGGGATAATGAGGCTACCAAAGCTTAGTCGAATTAGCTTAGTTTGCTTTTCTATGCATTCGTTTTCTTTTCTTTTTGTTTGTTTGTTTTTTTTTTTTTTTGTGGTTGGACTGCCCCGTCTTCTCTATGTCTTTTCTTACAAGCTGACAATAATAAGTATATTACATATTATGCAGAACGTTTTGGTGCAGGTGTGCTCAGTTTGTGCTCTTAATGATGTTGAACGACAAGCTCTAGACAATCTTTTTTTTACCAAAATGGCTGTTGTGTGTACATTCTACCTCTAATGCCACAGCTTGACTTGTTACAGACTAAAATTTGAAGCCCTGAACCCACTGTCGAGTATGACACAACCAGCTGCAAATTAAACAAATTCTCAAACATTCTTAAATACATCAAATCTGTCCTTGGTACTTGACTGTTGTAGAAAAAAACCAATTAGCTGCACCGGTTGTTGTATAGCTGCAAACCCTAGTTATAAGAGGGAGAAGCATTTGGCCGTCTCAAGTGCTCTAATTGGCTCAGCATGTCGCTCTCAAAGATCTGCTTGGTCTTTGTTAAACTGACAAATTTAAAGAGATAGAGAGTAAGAACAAGTTAGGAAGGAGAGCGCATTAGCCCTTTAATGGAATAAGACGCCAAGTCAAACACTTTCTGTTTTCCTTCAACAAGTTTCATGGCCTTACGCTGGCCCCGTGCTGGTTACAGTATGCTTATAATGCATATTGAATTATGATATGATAAGTTTTTTAGATTATTGTAAGCGTGAATTATTTTTAAATATAGAAAATTAGGGAATTTCTTAGAGACAGTCAAGAATTGAAGGTTGAGTTACATGATACAGTAAATAAAAACAATGCATCCCCCAATGATTTTCTGCATATGAGCTGAGGATGTAATTAAGACCCACCCATTTAAATCAACGTTCAGCTTCAAAATAAATCACAATCTCACCCTTTAATTCATTTTAGCCTTTAGTAATGTAAAGGAAGGCAATATTCTATGGATGAGTAGAGCTGCCTCAAAAAGCTGCATGGCCACCAAAAGCCCAGAGAGAGCACGGCTAATATGACACCCTACGGTCTAATCTTCTTAGTGGGGTGGGATAAAATGAGTATCAATTACAGAATCAACCTTCATCCCAACCCCGTCCCTCCCACACCAACACCGCTACTATAGAACACTTTCTTCTTCACCTCTTCTTCTATCCACCCACCATCCTCTTTTATCAATTGATCACGAGTATTGAGACGATAGCAACACCCAAATCCCAAATCAGGTATTAGCCACTAATGCCGTAAAGGAAGGCAGTTAATCTTCAATTTATTAATCCATTGTATCCTTCGACAGATAATTTCCCCCTCTTTATTTATTATAGAGGGACAATGTATATTAATAAACACTTCAGTAATAAAATGTAAATGCACCCAATTATTATAATTCCCATGAATTATTCCCCTGATTGAGATGTGTTGGAACTCCAAGAAATCACTTTTTTCTTGTTTTAAAACATGCGGAGAGCAGAGTTAGTAGTTGCAAGCGTGACTGCCGCGGCGTCGAGAAGATCCAAGTTTGAATCTCAGTTTAGGCCTTCCTGTGAGTCGTTTGCATAAAGAAGATCCAAGTTTGAATCTCAGTTTAGGCCTTCCTGTGAGTCGTTTTCATAAATGGGTTTTCGACAGGAATTGCACTGTAAAGTCAGCTTCTGAGTTTTTTCAGGCATAATTCATATTTAAGTAACATATTTTAATCTGATCACTTTGGGCCTCCGTATGTTACCTTTGTGTACACTAGATCAGCAAACCACAAAATAAGAGCTGTAAAAGTTTGCCTTTTTGTTTACTGGAAATGCCATTGCTTCATCCCACTTGACGTGTTGTAGTTGTTTCATTTTACGCTCTCACACACTTGATGTCGTTATTGACTGTCGTGGACTGGGCTCACACATTTCATGATGCATTCTGAGGTGGTGGCGGTCCTTTTAAATATGAAGAAATCTGCCAGTGAGTAACTGCTGTCAGGGGAGTTCTTCTAGCGAGGGTGGTCAAGGGCAAGCTGTTGCAGGATCTACCACCACACAGGGATGCACATATATTTGATTCATTTTAGCTTGAATTTAAAAATGACATATTTAACAATCATGCACAATTTTCAAATATTTCATAATATGATATCATATGCATTAGTCACAGCTTTTTTTTTTTTTTTGATGAATAACCAAATAAACTGTTCTTCCAGTGGTGGAGCACTCTAACTAAAATGGTCTTTCTTTGTAATGAAATATTAAATTTGAACAACACATAGAGTTTACTTGTAAATTATAATAACGGTGAAAGTCCTGAAAAAAAAAAGAAATGAAAAAAAAAAAACAGTCTGTGCGCAATTCCTGCATTCTCCAGGGGGAACAGCCTGTCCTTAGCAAAGCAGACTAATGTTAATTCCCTCCAGTGAGCACAGGTCTGACCTCTAGACTTCTCCAGCAGAACGCACACACACCCCTACACGCACACACACACCCGCACACAGACTGCACCTTCTCAGAAGGTCACAGAGCAGATGACACCAGCCTGTTCCCTGTTTCACTTCGATTGGCCCATCTTTTCTCCTTCATTACCGCACACAGCTGTGAATAAGAGTTTGTGAGTGTGTGTATGTGTGCGTGTATGCCCAAATGCGGGTGTGTGTGTGTGTCTGTTTACTCGCTCGGCGAAATGGCTAAGTGCTGTTAGTGCAGTTTTTATCAGTGAGGCCACTGGTGAGACTCTGGGGAACAGACCAGTGCTATCTCTCTCTCTCCCTCTCTCTGCCCTGAAAATTGATATTGAACATGGAGGAGGAGAAGGGGAGGAATCTCTCATGCTGGTAGCAATTAGCTAAAAAAGGATTTGCAACTCTGTGATTCATCACATCAGAGATCGAAGTCCCTTTGTTTTGTTTTCCAGTTTTTCTCACTTCTTACTTGCTCACTCACATCATCGCTAACTTAGCCCACACAGGAGGCATGTTTTTATTTTCGGTTGCTTTCAAACAATAGTCAATAGTGAGGCAACTTAAAAATGGTGCCCGTCTTTGCAACATCATTTATTGAAAATCGTAAAGGCTAAAAAGTAATTCCGAACACACCACCGCCGCCACTGCTACTGCTACAGCTATGAAGTCCATAATGAGGAGTATAAAGTGTAAACGAGGATGCTAGACCGCTGTACGTTTGCATGCTGTCAATAACATGGGGGAGAAACATTGACTGAGGAGAGCGAAAACAGTAAAGGACAAACTTCCTCCAACAAACTCAAGGTGTTTTATTAGTGGCAGTTTGCAACCGCAGCGTTTACTGTGTGCGTCACAAATACCAACCAAACGTCAAACTTTAAGTATATATGAAGAAAGAAAGAACACTCTTGCAACGGCAGTGTTGACGCTCAGCTTGCATTGAGAATAGAGGCATTCATCCTATTTTGAGTGATGGAGAAAGTCTATTTTGCCGATTCAAACATGAATTTAATGAAACTCACACTGCCTATACTGAGAATGTGTGCGATGTAGGTTCGTTTGGGCTAAATATTTATACAAGTGATGGGAATGAGGTCAAAATGGCCTCAGGGTAAGGACATCAGCTCATTGGGTAGGAGGTTTGTGGTGTTTTAATTTGCTGGAGAATTCTTTGGTTGGTTGAAAAAAAACAACATGACATTGCATGCTTTCATCTTAACGGAAACAAATGTAATATTAAACATTCAGCACATCCTTTTATCATACAATTCACAGTACAGCCATAGAATGAATATTGGAAATGAAAGTATAGTGCAACCTGGAGTTGAGTATTTCTGTTATGACAAACGTTTGTCTGATGTCAGATATTGTACTTGCTCTGGATAGTTTATGATATATTTTTTTTGGTTCGATTCATTTTCCGTTCGATATATTTAGAATCGTGTAATTCCAACTAGTGCTTGCTGAATGTAAATTTAAACATAATACATTCAGTCAAGCCAAAGTTATATAGGAGATATATAGAGATTATAACCTTGGATTGCTCATTTGCGTCTGTTAAAAAATAACCATCATACTGTTCTCTCTTTGCTACAGAAGAACACATATTTAGCACAGTTGGCTACAAATTATTTTTTCGTATCACGGTTGGGCTATCGCGTGTACATAGTTGACTTGAAACATGACATGAAAATAACATTTTGTCATCAGTAATTGCAGTAGGTCACTCATCCATCCATTCATTATCTAGAGCGCTTAACCTATACAAGGTCACGATAAGTAAAATTATCCCATTGTTTTGCTGCAGAAGAAGGGAAAAAAAACTCTGACAATAACGACCAGTCAAAGTTTGACTATGCCACAAAACACACACAGTACTTAGCATGTGTGCCTATCTGTAGACGTCAGCAAACACAAGCCTTGCTCACATCCGCAAATGCTCACATGCAAAGAAAAAAAAAAGTTGGAAAGAAAATCCTCATAACACATGCACATGGCAGCAGGGGATGTTTGTCCCAGCTACCATGCATCAACAGTTTCAAACCTGAGCTGGAGCCATTAATAGACCAAGAGATGACGGATGAGTTCATATGCCATGCAAGCAGCCCTAGACAATGGCTCCAGTCTGATGACAGATTGCCGGACCATAACCCAGTTAATGTTAAACTCATTCTTGCTGCTCAATTTCACAAGTCTAATTCTATTCAGCTGTGCTGCAGTGTCCTCGCCTGTCGGTGAGGTGTAGGAGTGTGCTGTGGAACTCCCAATCCCATCCTCCGGTAATGATTCCCCTGCTCTGCTCTATTGTATTGTTTTCTGCATAATCAGGTTGGTAGTCAAGGCTTTAGGTGACACAGCCATCTGTCAAGTTCATTTGCTCTGGAAAATGCAAAGGAATAACAGCCAATCCTAGGGGAGCCGTGATCAAATAGGTGAGGGTTGTTTATGGACAGTACAGAGAACCAGGCTTTTATATATATATATATATATATATATATATATATATATATATATATATATATATATATATATATATATCAAACCCTGTGCACACATGCATGGTACACTTGTTGTGTAGCAGAGTAGTTGTTTATGCATTTTGCGTTATGAGCACTATAATTAACACGATGCGCTGTTGTCCATCTGGTACACAGAGGCAGCTGTTTGTTGAAGAAGACTTGGGCTCCCAACATGTACATTTCCCTGTGTCGCGTTCTTCTCGCTTGGGATTGGAGAGTGAAATGTGTTTGTTGGTGTTCGGACTCATGCAATAATCAATTGCAGTTATGTTTGAGCTTTTGTCTTGTTTGCCTTAATGCAGTCTGCTTTAGAGTCATGCACACCATCAACTTAGTCACCTTGATTATTTGGAACCCATGCATCTAGAATTGCACCCTCAACCCATGCACATTGTTCTTAACGCTCCTGCTAATGTAAAATAGATTATTTAAAACTTTAATGAGCAATGGGAGGAAAAATAGGCAGGTTAATCAGGGAATACATGACACGATGAAAACAATAAGAATTGAAAGACAAGGATTCTGCACAAACATACATGGCCGACAAATTAATACATACATTAGCTGGTGGTGGTGTATAGTATTAACATCGTTTTCAGATATGTAGAGTCAAGTAACACTCTTACAAACGCCATACCCAAAATTTATCACAATGGCCAATGTTGCTCCAAAATTATAAAATGCTTAATTTAAATAGTCGGACATCATTTACTGTTTTTTTTTTTTTTTTTTTTGTAGTACGTATAACAATTTGCAAAATGTTGTCTGCCTTTTACCCAAAGTCAGCTACAAAAGGCTACAGCACATGTGGAATGATCAACAGCATAATTTGTATTGAAAATGTATTACAAATAACTGTGTATCATTCCATCCAAGTAATCTATGAGGGAAAATTGGTCACTTGGTTACTATTGCATTACTTATTTTAATGAAAAAATTTATTGTAATTGTAATTAGTAAGAAGAGCAGAGGGCAAGGGATGTAATTTAAGGATGGATGAGGGCAGAGAGATCTTTAGGTATTTTGTTTGACTGGTAGCCAAAACAGTTTCTTGAATATGAAAGTGATTTGATTTGGAGCGGATCGTGAGCAGCAGAGTTCAGGTTGGTTGTGACCAAGGTATTGTCTGGCAGTGTGAGGTCTGCACGGAGATGTTTGATGTTGCCGACATGCAGTGCCATTGACACGTGCATTGTTATGGATGGCATTGAGACTTTTAACTCAAGTCAAACAAATGGGAAGTATTTTTAAATCTGTTTGCAGAAGTTTTGACTGCAGCAAGCTTTCTTGTCATCATTCCAGGCAGTAACACTTTTGGCTTCAAGGTTCCACAAATCAGGTGTAAACCAGTGGTCAGTGTGAGAAAAATTGTCAGGGCGTATTTTCAAAAAGGTGAGGTCATACAGAGGTTAGAGGAGTTTCTTGTCGCAGCGGGAGATAAGTCTATCAGGTGTGAATGACTTTTTTTATGGCACGGACAGTGTCAAGATGGTCAGACAAAGTAGAAATTGTAATTTTTTATATTCAGCAATGGTGGTTTGCTTTGGATGCTAGTAAGTTGTAGTTATTTGATAATTCTTCTCATGGGGTGTGGAATGGACCACCAGAAAAATCAACTATGAGAACAATGGCAGTCTGACTTAAAATTACATTGAGCTGAACATGTTATGTTATGGCCTTTGACCTCCAATTATCGATCAAAATATGTCAGATAAAATTCCAAATAGGAAAATTCATTTTTAAAATTTTGAATTGCACTTGTTCGTCTGGAGAAGGGTACAGTGCGCCATACTGTTTGAGGTTGCTGGTATAATTTGCAGTCCCCCGTTCCAACTTTAAAGCCGCTATTAACAATACAACAACCACTTCACCCAGTACCTTTACATCGGTGAGTAAACTTTGTTTAAAAAAAATGAATAGATTAAAGGGGACTTTGTAGGATTGCGATAACATAAATGCTGTTGGAATGAACAAGCAATCCCAGAGGAACAAAATCTGAAAGAAGCACAAAAACTGCAGTGTGAACTCTCATCGGAGGGCAGGCTCTCATCAACACCTCTGTACTGTTTGCTTTCTTTGGACAAGAATTGATTTAACTCTGCTTTTTGGTGTTTCACTCACTGGTCATCAGCCACAAGCAGCTTCAGTGTAGTTAAATAACTTACCAATACTATGACCGCATTTCAAAATAAATAAATAAATAAACAACAGCCATTCACACTCACAATCACACCGAGGGACAATTTCGAGTTATCAATTAACTTACCATGCAGGAACGGGGAAACCATGCAAACTCCACCTAGGAAGGCCGGAGCCGGAATCAAACCTCTGCGCTGTGAGACAGACGTGCTACCCAGTCTTCATCATGTTGTCTTGTTGAAAACAAGTATCTTTAAATACATTAATTTTAATGACTAATTACGAGGTAATAAACTTTGTCCCTCACGCCCCTCATGCATCTCATCAGACAATTAGATCGATAGATAATTTATTGATTCTTTTCAGGAAATCGTGCTCTAGCAGCAGCTCACACAGACGGCAACATTCATACGTTTATCATTCACACATAGGAGTACAAAAAGTGGACATCATTAACTCTGTGTATTAAACAGTTTCATAGAAGTTTTGATGACGAATGACAGGAAACTTTTTAAAAAGATGGATAAAGCACTGATGGACCTTTCAGTCCATCACTGACGGATGCCTGTTTTCCGACTTCTGACTTCTAATATTATGCAAACGATAGGCAGTATTTTTTAATAAACATAAAAAAAAAATCACTTATCATATTACAAACCACACATAGGTAACTTCAGAATGCCGAACCATGAATAAGCAGGAGTTCACTGCATTTTTGAGGTGAGTTTATCTCTGTCAAGTATAAACTGAATTTAAAAATGTCGAATATTCCCCTGTATTTTCTCTGCATGGCTTTTCTTAACCCCCTACCATCCTTCACTCGACTCTATTTGCCATCCTATGGCTTGAGTGAAAAGCGCTTACATCATTCAAAGGCATTTATCTGAATAGGGCACTGGGGAGCCGAACCATCATCACAAGCAGCCGCTAATGGTTCTCTCTGGATCCAGGAAAATCTCTATGCCGCTCGACCCAGTGCATCCAGGCCAAATGCTGTGGGCACTACAGCACTGCAACCTGGGCCAAATTTTACCCTAATGAATTTGGACCTTGCCAGGTTATTGCAAAAGGCAACCATGGCCATCAAATACTCTCCGAGATGATCTAAAGCGACTCCCGTGACCACCATTCATGCCAGGGAGCCTGGTGCCAGGTGTAAATAGGGTGGTGGCGGGAGGGGGGTATGTGTGGTGGATGTTTTTGTCTTTGGCATGCATCCCCCTCAGTTTAAGCCTTTATTCTCTCTCGCTCACGCACACACCCGCACACACAGACTCGCAGGAGCAACTGAAGGCATGCGCGTATCCAAACTTATTAACATACATTTGCAAATACATGGTCAAACACAACCAAAAGGGGCGTCTCATTCGTAAAAACACACAGAGTTCCAACCAGCGGTACTCTAGCTGTAATGAAGCCTGAGGAAAATGGCACTGTTATTTCATGTCTTCAGATTGGGGGAAATTAAGTTGTTTTGTCCATAAACGTGCAATTAACGTATCGATTTTCGATGCTCTAAATATCTGGGGATCTCTCACAAATTGTATATTGAGCTTTGGTCCAGTCAGAAATGTGCTGGTGTGTACAATGCTGCACCTAACGATTTTGGGGGTGTTGTCAAAGGAGCAGCTGATGTTGTTGATTGTTGCTCCAAGGCAGCAGCCCCAAACTCTTTTTTTTACATTATGGGTTGTTTGAGAACGGGATAACAATCGTGGCTGACATATGCGGCAACGTACTAATTTATTTTGGGTTTTCGGATAAGTGTGCTTGTTGCCTAGCTTTTGTATTTATGTATATATTTATTTATTTGTTATTTTTTATTCTCGACACTCATTTATTTACATGCTAATTTGATCTTTAGAGTTGGTTACTCTCCACTGTATTCCAATTCCAGTCAGCCTTCTTTGAAAAGTGTACTGTACCACTTGGAACTTATTTTGGTGTTTCACAGTTACATTTCATGGTAACTTGGCAGCTCGTATAGCTTCACAGTTTTCTCTTTTACTTTCTCCTCATCCTCCTCTTGGGTTAACAACTCTAAATGTTACTAAGTGTATTAATGATTTAGAGCACTCTGCTCCACAAATTCACAGTGTTTAGCATCATTAGCTATCCAGCTGCTGCACGTAGATCGCCGGTGTCGCTAGTTCCTGAGCATCTGGGAAAGTAGGTTGTGGACAGCTTAGAGCTGGTTAAAAAATGGTAGTGGCAGCGCCTCTACCTCTTTGATCAGACATTTGGTTGATATATTTTAGGGCTGCAGCAATAGAATATTTTTGGTATTCGGATATCATACTGAAAATCCTACTGAGTATTGGGATAAAAATTAAAAAAAAATAATAAAAGATGTTTGCTTGGTTAAAGAGTAATTAGAAATACAAAAGAAAAAAAAACTTAATAAAGAATAACCAACTGATTTAAATGTTTGGGTAATGAATATTTTTTACTTAAATTTAACCAGTGCTTAGAAGCACACTATTTCCCTCTCTCGAAACATTCCAGAAAAATCCATCCCCATACATTTATGGTTTATGTGATGAAGTGATGAACCACAGCAGGATATCGATTTTACTGTCTTAAAAAGCTCCCAGTAAGCCTGGTTTGTTAAAACGTGATCAGCAGGAAAGGCAACAACTGTGTCAGGCTGTCTGCATCAAAATGTGCAGTGTCATTTTCATCTATTGAACTGCCTTGAAAAGTAATTTGACAGCTCTTGGCGATAATGCTGGAGTCGCACTAAAACGCTCGTGGCAGGCGACATAAAATACAATGTCAACCTAAGTTTTTTATGTATTTGTTTTTGTATCCACTGCACCTTTAAGATTTTCAGTGCACCTGCGCACCACTTACGAGCTCCCTCGGATGCATGGCTGTTAATAGATAAGTTGTGTTACCTGAATGGCTTATTATCTGTAAGTTTTACTTCAACGAGTGTTGCATATTCATCGTTAATTGACTTTATACAAGTTTAAAACACACAACAGTTTCCATTCAACAATATTAGTTTGTTTTATCACCAACTATTTCATTTTTTTTTTTTTTTTATCTTCGGTACTTCTCGTATGCCCTTGCTGCCATCATTTAAACTCACACTGTTCAACACTCACTGAATGTGTTACTCAGTCCAATATGTTCAAGCCCCCCCCAGCTGTGTTACAGGTAGCAAAAGTCTCTTTCAATTAGTCATAATCATCACTCACGGTCAATGACTGTGCTAAAGGGTAACTTCCAGTCTATGAGGGGGCCTTCGCATCTAATGCACTGATTCAGCTTGTCTCGGCCAACTTCTCTGTCTGCTGAAACCAAAGCAATTTATTCGTCGCCCAAGGCTCTTTTGGCATGAGCCAGTTGAGTGAGCTAACAGAGAGGCAGTTTGAGAGACGTGAGAGGATGGGTGAGAGAGAGCGAGAGGGAAGGGGACTCTGTTTCTCTCGCTCTCTCTAAGACTTAATCAGAGACATCTGTGCAAAGGCAGGCAGCTTTTCCTCTGAGGAGACTTAAGCGGTGTCTTAGTTAGGGGGGCTGCGTTTGAAGTGCAAGGGAATTATCACTTTCTTCCAATAACAGTGCCAAGGATGGAGAGAGAATGAGAGAGTGAGCATAGATAAACAGAAAAATCTCGCTAATCTGCTTCATCCTGGTATATTGGGGCGTGCTCCAGACACATGAGAAGCAAATCCAATCATCAGACAGGAAAGGCACACAGATGACCAATCAAGTTGCCACATCACTGGTCAAATAAGATGAGGCAAGGGCATATTAAAAACTATAGTCTGTAGTTATAAGGCAGTGGGAGTTTACACACATACTATAGGATAAATTGTTGCAAGCAATCTGTTTAAAAAAGAAAAATCCACAGTGACGACATAAATAACTAAGTCACAAGTATTAAGAAAAACATCAAGCATTACTTTTTCATGTCCCAACAGAATTATGTAAAACTATATATAAAACACATTTTAACAAATGTCCAACTTTAAAAAAAAATAAAGAAAACAAACTAGTGATAAAATTAAAAGCTAAATTAAACTGATGAGGGAAAAAATTATGGTACCCTATATCCTTCATATTTTGCACAAATGTATTAGGTTACAACTAAACAATTTCTAAGACTGAAATTTATGATACTGTAGCTGTCCAAGGTATTTAGGCCCACTTGCCGTGAGCAAACTGCATGTTACATCTCCTTTGACAGATGCTCAACAGGTTTTAGATCTGGGCTCAGCAAAGGCCATTTCTGAATACTCCTACGTTTTGCTCTCAATTGCTCTTGGGTGTTTTTACTTCTCCGTTACATACCTTTACCTGGATGGAGGAGTCATGAAATGTGACAAAGACAAATATTTAATAGGCAGCTCATCACTGTCCAAAAAGCTTTCCCAGTCTTGTGTTTCACTGTACACTGTTCTGATTCAAGACTCTATGTACAGGATGCCGCTAATAAGCTCCAGAACAATACCCGGCTGCCTCCATTATTTCACAGTAGATTATCCGGTTAAGGGACTCATTGATTTACGTGACTGTGATTCCCTCAACGGACAACAGAAAATCCGCAAAACAGACGTGGGCGCATCAATAAATAAAATTTGTCACAAGCTAGCGGCCGGGCCTAGTATCCGTCATCGTCAGACCGTCAGCATTTCAGGCTGACCAAATATGTCATCGTCAGTCAGTCAGTTAGTCAATCAGTCCATCATCGTGATTTTAACCGTCATTGCAAGTACAGTTCATCACTGCAACTTTAAGATTGTCAACCAGTCCGTCATCGTCAGTCCATCATTGTGACTTTAACCACACTTCTGTCATCGCTAAATTATATTTAGTAATTTATTCATTCACATATACATTTTTAAATGCTTTATTTAACAATTTATTACAGTTCATCATTTACTATTTTAGGACCAGCAGAACATCTTCTTCTTCTTACTCGGTGGTGCCGCTTCAGCGACAGCCAATTGGCATCAAGAGCATATCTACGATATCACACACAAGCGCAGCACACACACACACACACACCCACACGCAGCATGGGTGAAATAAAAACAAAAGAAGGACAATATCATTGAGGAGGGTTTTATAATTACGATTTCTGTGCCAATCATCTATGTGTGATTGGCAAGTATGTATCACATAATTAAGTGTAAATATTTCCGCTTTAAAGCCACAAGATTTTTGTTGAATAATTGATTTTTTGGATTAATTGATAAACAAACAACTTTTTTTTTTTTTTACAACTAGTTGGAATTCAAGATGGTCAAGATGGAATTTACGATCTATTACTGTAGATAACCATTAATAGGCTTCTGTATGACTCAATTCCTTTCCTTCATATCTCTTACTCCAGGCTGCAATATGAACTGCCATGAGTCGCACCTCAAAAATAAAACATGACGTCTCCTGTTGGTCCATTTAATGCTGACATCCTCTTCTGAGCAGCCAAATTGTTAAAAGACGTAATCTAGGAGGTCTGAGAGTGCTGCAAGCGCCACATAAGAGCAAGGCAGGCAAGTGGGTGGGTGGGTTTTGGTTGCAGGAGGCGGGGAGGTGTTAAAAGGAAAGACATTTTCGTCATCTTGCACTTCGCTAAAGGGCAAGAGATTGGGCGGAAGAATTCAGCATGCAGGCGTTACTTGGGAGGAAGTATAGCAACACTTGTATGTTTGTAATTGTTCCTTTTGTGGGCGTGTATGAGTGTGCACATCCTCATCACTCTTTGGTATCTTAAAATAGTCAAGTGATGGAAGCTTTACAGAGATAAGAGTCTTTGAGTAGGTCGGAGTCACAGTTCGACACAGTAAAGTGTTGCCAGACATTGCCATCATCACTGTCACATCAAAGTTTATTTTTTTTCCAAAGAAGTAACCGCTCTCTGTCGTCTTAAATCATGTCTGCTAAACCTCACGATCACGAGACATGACTGTACTTAATTGTAAATCTGATAAACAAAACAGCATGTACTTTTGATCTAATGTGAAGTCAACTGTAAACTCAGAACCTTTTGGAATCATCCAAGGTCCATTAAAACTAGCCTAATTCCAACTCATCGCAACAACTTATTAACCATCTTAGTGGCCAATAAGAGTGTAAAAATAGTGTAATCCAGTGAAAGTGAAAGGAGCGACGAGTCACAAAGTGAGTAATAAATCAATCAGGGAGACTGTTACATTGACTTGAATCATAACAGACACACGCCAACAAGTGATGAGGTTCTTTGTGTCTCGATCGCACACACATACACCCACATGTTCACATGCACTCTCAAAGCCCATTATTACAGCTTGGGAAAGTAGTAATTTAGTCCATGATTACAATCTATCAGGCAGCCTCGGGCTAGACTCTGAGAAGTGTCTGTCTAAATGACACTTTAATAAGACGCCGTCAAACACACAAAGGGTAGAAGCACACATGCTCATCGAGGCACACTAGTAGCCTCACGCTTACGCGCACGCGTAAATACCTTCACACAGATATTCACTAATGTCGCACAATCTTACAGGATGACAGACTTTTTTCTTTTAGTAGTCGACACCACTTTTTGCATGCATGAAAAAAAAAACAGCCAGAAAGACACACACAAAAGATGATATCAAAAGTGATTACTTTTATCACTCTCTGTTTGTCAGCCATGCATCATTTCAGATGAACGTTCCCCTCTGTCTAATTCACTGCCTGACACTGGATGAGCCTTGAATATAGTTAAATGAGGCTCTTTGGAAAAGTCAACAGCAGCAAACTGAATAATATATTTGTCTTCTTTCTTGTACTGTTTGTCTTTAGATAAGTCTTCTATGACTGTGAAATAGGTAAATGACAGTCCTGCTAAGTAGGCCCACCCAAACAAAACATTTATAAAGTGAATTCGCAGGTGCTCAACAACTTCTTTTCTGGAGCGGTTAGAGGTGAGGGACAACTACATTTTCTTTTTTATGTAATTATTTATTTTCACTTTTTTAGGCGACACACTCACAGGCAAGCACTATTCATACAAATCTATCGAGTCATGCACAAACTTGCACTATCTGCATCTTCTTCTCTCTCATGTGAGCATTAGGATGCCGGGACTTTCTCAACTTCGTGTTCGATCTCTATGTCTCTGTACCGCTCAGATATTCATGGCCACATCTGGGAGAGTGTAAGGAGTTAATGACAGATAATTACTCTGCGTGGATGACCAACCAAATTCAGAGCGTCATTTTGTCCTCTCACTCTCTCTCGCTTATATAGTCTCTTTCTCTCTCTCTCTCTCTTTCTGAATCATTCATTGTTGATTAATAGCAGCGAGAATGAGAGGATGGGAAAGAGGCGTATTCAACATCTATTGCCATCATCAACATTGCTGGTGTCTGACTGCATTAAACCTCAGAGAGACAAAAGGCTGGTGAGCACGTGTGGAAGTGTGTTTCGCGCTGCCTGGACGGGAGACGGCGAGGCCATTAATTGAATTGAGATGATTCCATTATCAAGCAGTTTGTCTGAGCGAGGAAACCAGTTAGTCAACAAAGATAGAGGAGACCGAAAAAAAGGAAAAGGGTGGCAAGAGTAGTGAGGTGTGGGAAGAGGAATTAATAGTTGTCAATCACTCTAATCGCATGCATTGCAGTGTATACTTGAATAACTTAACTTGGGGATCATAGAATGTGTTATCCATCACCTTTGGTGTCATACCCACATGACCTCTTTCACACAACAAGAGCCTATTTGTCAATACTTGTGCGTGTTTCTTCTAATTGGTGCACGCTTGTTTTTGCATTTTTGTGGAAATGTATTTCTTGCGCAGGTCGCCAGCTAATTCCTCAGAGAAAACGCTTCTTTTGCTTCTAGGACTGAAAGGTCAGTAGCTGTGTAAGTTGGACCGACCTATGTTCTAAAAAACTGCACGTGGAGGATCTTCATATATGCGTGTGCATGAAGTCCTTTTAGTGGACCAGTTTGCACCAGTAATTTTAGCCACTAGTGTACCGTGACTTTTTACGGCGCACCGGTGCTTCACAGTCCCAGGCTCTTGTTCAATCTCTTCTCCACTTTGTGATACTCCTACTCCTATGACTATACTACATTACCCATTGTGCACAGGTGTGCACCACAAGCCTGTCCTTCACGAGGTGGTCTCGTGAGTCAAGTGTGTGACAGAAAAAGGACGTGAAGAAGAATGAAGAGTGAAGAATGTAACCACTATAGAGTGAGTTGGAACTTTGAAACAAGTTATTGACACAGTTGTTGATTGAAAACAGTTGAGCGGATAAATGTGACTCCAAAAGCTCCGTGACGAAGCGGGTGAGAATGACACAGGGTGACACGTTAATCTTGCAACTGAAGAGCAGCCAGCTAACAATAAAGTTAGTGCTTATGATTATTCTGCGGTCTGGTATTCTGGGGCGGCACGGTGAGCGACTGGTTAGCACGTCCGCCTCACAATAAAGAGGTGCGGGTTCAATTTGGGGCTTTGCATGTTCTACCCATTTTCTCCGGGTCCTCTGATTTCCTTTCACATTCCAAAAATATACATGGTAGGTTAATTTTTTATATATATATATATATATATATATATATATATTTTTTTTTATTATTATTTTTTATTTTTTTGCATTACACTCAAAGAACTGTGTATGGGTAGTAGAGCGAGGGGAGAGCAAGTATGTTGTTTTGCAGGAGAAGGAGAGAAATACCATGAAGTGAGTCGAGTCAAAGTGACAAATGTATTTTGAGTTTATTATGCAGCATAGCAAGTAATTGATACAAGTGTCTTAAGCACATCACTTCTATCTTACTATTTTTATTGTTAATAATAAATCGCTAAACTGATGTTGCTTTGGACTTTTGTACGCAGGACAGAATACATAAAGTACGAGATTCATTCATGACCATGCCAGGATGTCATTTTGATTGTTATTTACGGTTTTGTGCGGTTGTTCTCATATGTGCTTTTTGGTTTGATCTGCGTGTGTGTTGAGTGAGTGATTTGCAATGACTCATGTTTGTTTGTTGTTGTGGAGGTTGCTACTCTCAATTTACTTGGCACTGGTGTGTTTATGGTTAAAACATCAAGCCGATGCTCTCATTTTACCACTAAAAAAAGTTGTTGGAAAACTTCAGTGAAGTCATGACGACACTGTGGAGAGAGGATTGCATGCAAACGCCGCATGTACCATACATTTTATGTGCAGTCTATATGTGAGAATGTTTAAAAAAAAAAAAAAAAACACGTATAGACATACTCAGGTGATCGGAATAATGCATTGCAAAAAAAAAAAAATTTTCATGCGAATGCTGCGAGATATCTTTTTACACTAAACTAAAAAAAACAAAGCATTTTATTCATACTTTTAGTGAATTATTATGTTAAACAAAATAAATGATTTTAAACGTGCCAAATGTTTATGAACTCTGAAATGTGAGCCTTTTTTTTTAGGTAATGGCAAGACAAGATCATGCACAGAAAATGGTGTCACAGCATAGCTGGAAGATGATGGCACTTACTTTACTTACTTGTCTGATGTCATCCTCATTCGACTCATATGCCGGAGGTTACATATTTGCATGATACCATAGATCTTAATTATTTTATTTTGACTGGAATACATTACAGCAAAATCAGTGCAGCAAAATCTTCACAATTCCCTCTCTTTTCCTCGCTACCTGTTCTTCATTTTGTCACTGTTGGGCGGAAACCTCGTCGGCTATCTCCAAATATGGTCAGTGTCACAGCTTTTCACAAGTTGATATTATTTCTTACCCCACAGTCAGTCATCAGTCTAATGTGTTAAGAATAACTTGGGAGGATCTCTTAATGCTCTCAGAGTGAGGTAAACCGGAAGTACACGGAAGATCAGATTGTCTCAATTCTACAAATGCTTAAGAAAGGTGCCTGGATGGAACCTTTAACCCTTCTTTTACAAAGGTCACTCCTGACAAACCTTTCTGAAAGGATATTATCCACAATTCTTTACGGCAGCAACATATAAAGCAACAGAGTACCGAAGTAGTTGTAATTGTGCCAGCGGTTTCTATTTCCTATCTGCAGATGAGCATAAAAATCAAGGAAAGTAAAGTAAAAAAGTAAAAATGTTATAGCAACTCATTCTTCTGTCCATGATAAAACCTTTGATCATCTTACAAAATAGTGCAATATACCAGTATGCGCTTGATTGAGGAATGTAATATCTTAATCTTTCTGAACAGGTGGTGCTTTGACTGTTGAACCCTTTGACTGATTATGCTGTTATCGGACTAAGCTGGTATGAGCAATGGAGTAATACAATATTTTAATTTTCCATAGTATATGTTGTCATTAGGATCATGTGTGTTAGAGTCTATCCCAGCAGCCTTTGGCGTAGAAGCAGAAAACTATTTAGTCGATTTCATTTTATTTTTAATTTTCAATATCAAAATTAGAGTTCCTTTTTCAAATAATTACAGAACCCTAAACGTGGATTGTGATTTTAATATTGACTGATAAAGGATTAATATTGTTGTTGAAGCTCTAATACATCTCTAATATTGTTGTACACTGGCAATAAAGGGTATTCTGATTCCAATTTTCACAAAAAGATACTGCAGACGGTCCTCCTCTCTTGGTAATGAAAAAAAACATCTTTTTCCCAGCACAAACGATTAAGAGGCTATTTTTCAAACAACTAGATTAAATCACGTGTGTGACTGTAGTTACAAAGACGACATTTTTAAACCGCCTGAATATGTAAAAATAATAATGGAGGGCCTTATTTTTCTTCTGGGCGTAAGTCTAATGCAAAGTGCATGTCCAACTGTGCGCATGGGTGCTGTGGTATTTCTTTTGGTGGTGTTTTGTTAGACATGGCTTAAAATAAAAATGGGTGTAAAAAAAACCCCCATCTAATTCACAAACACTCTGAGCTAGACCAATGAACCGGCACGAAAATGACAACGCATGTTTTTCCCCCGAAAGCAGACTACTTTCTGTCATTGAATTATCATATGGGTCGGGGATGAGGCCGCTTTGTGCACCGGCACACTCAGACAGGTGCAACATGGCCCAAAATATGTACGGCTGGCATGAAAATTAAACTACTCTCAAAAAAACTAAATAAACTACCAAAATAGGGTGTTGAGTGGGAACTGGACTCATAGATGATCAACCTCGAGAAAAAAAAAAAAACATTAAAACTGGTCTGTCTAGAATCACTATCCTAATCCATAATTTTATTCAATTGTGTATTTCATGATCTGGGTCAATTATTGATATTATAAAAAAGAAAATGTTTGATATGTTTTTTTTTTTTTAATATGGCCCTAGAGGAAACACTGATCGTCTGTACAGTTTTGCAGTAAATCAATTAAAAGTAGGCCCGGCAAAAATGAATTATGCAGTAACTTTATTAAAACATTTATCAGATAGGCTTATTATAAATGAATGACTCTTGAGGAAGATTGGCAGATAAGATTGGCTTCTCCTTATTCTGCCTTTCTCTATTTTGGTTGTTTACCGTCTCGGAAGTTTTTAATAATGCAATCTATATATTCATCTGTTTTGTTGTGGTATTTGAGTTCACCCGATAATCTCTGACCAACTGCAGCCTCTCATTTTAAAAGTCATCCTGCCCTCCGTCATCAGTTTTTATCTTGAGATTATTTTCACCCGATTTACTTATCAATAACAGGCAAATCCAGATTTGGCCTGAGCGCTGTGGGTTCATCTTGTCACAGCCCTTGTGGCAAGTAAGGTGTCAGTGAGCATGCATACTGTATGTCCCAGTGAGAATTAACCACAGAAATGCAATTTGAAAAAGATTTGGCAAGAGTGAGATGACTGAAGAAAATGTCAACAAAATGTGTAGAAAGATTTTAATCCTACGAATTGACACTGAGAACTAACTCCATGTTTAACAAGCTTTTCTGTATTTTTTTTTCAAAGCTTAAAGTAAATTTATAATGCTTCAGTTAGTATAATGCAGACATGGGCAAACTTTTTGATTGGCAGGCCACAATGGGTACTAAAATTTGACAGAGGGGCCGGACCAGCGGCAGATCGATGGAGTGTTTTGGTAACCTCACCTCATCGGAGACAATAAATAATATAATAAATTTTAAATGAAAGTGAACAGAAGCATGACAACAATATATATATATATATATATATGTCTTTGAAAAACCACCGTATTTAGAAAATAAAACATAAACACGTTTTTTTCATTTAATTATTTTTTCAAGTTCCGTATAATGGGCCGCATATGGCCCCCGGGCCGTAGTTTGCCCACGCCTGTTATAACGAGATATTTCTGATGATTAAAAGAGTGATGTCACCAGAAAAACTACTTACATATACAATGGAAACCTAAGGGTTTGGTTGAAAGGTTCAAGTGTATGACAAACAATACAAGGGAGAAAGCAGAAGGACAGTTCGTCTGTAAGTGTGAGTTCCCTCTGTCTCTGTTTATGGGAGTCTTCTGGGCATTTTGGAACCTGTTGACACAGATAATTCAGGTGGAGGCCTGAGGGGCTGGCTGAGGGCGCTAAGCTGGGCCAGTGTGCACATCTCAGCGCTTCTCTGGAATGGCTGCCAGCTCCGTCTGCTCGGCTGTGATAATGCAGACTGCAGTCCCCTCTCTGTGTTGTGTGGAAATGTTTCCATTAGCCTTTGACAAGAAAAGTCCTCACTGCAATTTAGTCCATCTTTTATGTCCATCTTGTTTCTTCCAGCATGCAGATTTTCTCTCTTCCTCCCCGTGTGTCTTGCTTGTGAAGTTTCCTGTCGGCTGCAGCCCTCGAGCGCTGCAGGAATGCTGGGGTTGAGATAAAGAAAAGGCCTTGCTCTGAGCAGGTTTGAGTGATTTGCTTTTGAAATCAATGACCTCTTTTTGAGGCTTGTAAACACAAGGCATAAACGACACTGTAACAGAAGCTCTTCCAGAAGGTCTATATCCTCTGCCATTTGAACACATGCGCTTTGATGGAAGTGTTTCCTGTGACAAAATCAAAACACATTTGCTTCTCGAACAGCATCATGCACCCACTGCACTTGACGCATTTATTGTCACGCGTGAATGTGAAAATTCGAATGTAACATTGATTTGCATTCTTAAACACATCCATATGAAGAATAATTCTGTTAAAATGTTAAATATGGTAGGTTCCACTTGCTACCTTGTGAAAAGCATGTATGTTAATTTTTGTGATTTAACAAAAAAAAAGAAAAAAATCACATTAGTGGGACAATAGAAACCCCATTCACATAAAAATGAAAAAAATATGGGCATTCGTGTTTTTCACAGGACAACGATGCGATACCAGTACATCCATGAGAAAAGTAAAATGGGAATTTATCTGAATCAGGGTGATGAGGAGAGCAAGGGGGTTTAATTTCTCTGATTTAGTCACTGTCCTGCCTGTTTTTCATCTTTTCCATCTGCAACACGCCTGATTGAAATGATCAGATAATCAACAAGGTCTGCTGAAGCTGGATAACGATTCTGATCATTTGATCAGGTATGTCGCAGTAAGGAAAGTTGGAAAAACATCCAGGAAACCGGCCCTCCAGGAACAGGATCGAAGAGCACTGCCGTAAAGTGTTTCTACCACATTATGCCGACAAACATACATGAATGAAGAATGATAGTGATTTGTGACAAAATTGAAGGAAAGTGATCTGGCACGATAAAATAAAACAACTATGTTAGCACTGCTTTCAACATGCTGGCTCTTTCCCATTGAATAACAATTCGTGAGAGTTGGTCAAAGTTATCACGCCAGGGAACAGATGTGCGTCCGTTTCCGGTCTTTTGGAGCTAAATCACACTTACTATAGCTCCTCTGACGCATACACTTCGCAAGTGTTTATAGAATAAGTGCTGGATTTCACCGAGTGTTAAAAGCCTAATCCATCCAAATGTGTGAAACTGAGAAGCGTTTTGTTCACACCAGGAGGAGTAAATTGACTGAGTGTTGGCGTCAAGCACTTTGCTTGGCCATGAGAGTTTGAGGTCAATAATGGTAGCCTTAATAATGATTTAACTTCCACCCCTGTGGTTTACTGGTGACCAGTCTCTTTCTCTTACATAAATCAGATGAGTTGGGCTCCAATTTACCCATTATTCTGAAATTGTTAAGTCGTACAACACTGATGGAACAATGACTGTCAGATGTATTCCAACAGTAAGACTCACCTCACGGTCAGTGAGCAAAAAAACTGTAATAGACACAAAATAGAATTACCGGTCAAAGCACTGCAGCTATTCAAATGAGCGTTTATTTTAGGCAGAGAGTATTTCAACATCATCGTATTTGCTTGAGATTTTCTGGATTTGTTAATTGGGAAGTACCATGTGGTGAAAAAGACCAGCTCACCATGTTGCACACACTATAACGTATCAATTTGATTCCAAATATGACTTCCAGCATCGGCCCCCATTCCTTATCAGCGAACATGTCCACATCACTCTCCACGATTTAGCCACGGCTAAATTCCTCTGAATTTAGGCTGGCTGAATAATAAGGACATCTACACAGTTCCAATAGCTGCAGGCATCACCTCTTGAATAGCATTTTGTACATAAGCTTTAGCTTACTAGCCTAGGATACCAGGCCAATGCCTTATCCTTGTTAACAGAGACCCTTCTAAGACAGGATTAGTGGGGAAGATAGTCAGTGACAAGGGATGGGGGCCAGTCCGTCTCCTGGGAAGCTCTACCACTAACCCAATCATAATGCATTTGTTTAGATAAGGAGATCACAGCGGAATCGAGTAGTCCGCTCGGCCACCACTGAAACGTAACATTCATTGGACTATAATAAAAATGCTCCCCGCCCCACTACTGAACATTGTGTACTTGTTTCTTCAAATATAGCAGCTGCGGCATTTAAACCATACGGTGTAGTTATGCCATGAAATTACACCTTAATGTCATCCTTGTGATGTTTTTTTGTTTCTTCCTGATCGATCAAGAGTTATTTTTTGAGAGCCTTTCCCCAGCGATACATTTGGCCAAGATAAAATGATATCTCATGACAGTAAAGTGAGATACAGTTGTGAAAGACTAAAACAAAAAAACCTTGTGACTTTCTGGTGTGACCTTGCACTCTTCTCTGAATCCCTCTATTCCTTTACGGGTTAACCGTGCTTAATGCTTTATGTATGCCATGTGTGACACTCTTTGCATAAATGATTCCAAATAATTGGGATTTATAAATTATTCATTGTGTATTAATGCAGGTGAAATAGCTTTTTGGCTTAGACTGGTGTCTGCCATTCAGAAAATAAGAGGAGGAGGTGGCATATCAGGTTCTTGAGCAGTGAAAATATATAAATAAATAACTACCCTCAGCGAAATGTATGAAATCAAAATGCATGAGAACCATGCATGGTCATTGCCGCAAGTGGAATGATTCCCTTGTATTTATTTATTTATTTTATTTAAAACCATACTCCCATTGGAAATTTTTTTGATTCAAAGCATGGATGGAGTTGCCATAGTTTGCTAAACACCTTTTGCTCAAATATTGTGCAGTTTGTTTTTATGTTGGCAATTTTTAATCGGCAATTCGTCAGGTTGATGCTGGTTTTCTTTTCCCAATGCATCTCATGAAAAGCAAAAAGAAGATGAAGGAGCTAAGCCCCGATTTCATGTCAGATGAGAAGTGGTTGAAGAATTTTATATACTGTAAACAAAAGTGCAAAAATGTGTTTTCTGAATAGATTCGGGAAAGTTACTTCCAAAGGTGCTAATTTGTGTATATTTCATACTAACTTGCATTTGAAAGTAATGTTGTGTTTGTTTCCAATATTACTCTCTGTAGCCGAATAAGTTTTTTAAATTTTTTTCAAGACACTGATTAATTGATGAATGCTTTCTTCCTTTTAAAAGCAAAATGTGAACTTTGCTAGCTGGTAAAGTGAACTTGTAATGAGGACCGCTAACTAGCTAGAGTGGAATATAATATACATTTCGACTCCATAGTAGAAGATCATTGCCTTTGATTAATATTTGTATCAATAACATGCATTTTCTTAAATGTAAATATTGGAACTTGTATTTGGTCAGATTGATCATCAATTATCTACTCACTCAAATTAATTTATGCACATAACATTTATATTGCCAATATGTATTGCTATTATCACTTCCTATGTATAAATTCTGCTGGCGGTGATTCGTTTAGTTAACTATCAGAAATATAATGCTTTTTTTATTTATTTTTTTTGTCGAATTTTGTCCAGTGGTCCCAACACTTTCCTTGTCTCAGTAACTGTAAAACATTGAAATAATATATAATGGGTGACATGTTATATTACTCTATTACCGCCTAAATGTACTATATTACTGTAACACGGTAACCCCAGCACATTTTATAAAGTATTTTTAAATGAATACATTGTTTTGCTTGACTAATCTGTTACTGATCACAGAAAGATCCACTTTGTCCGTTTTTACCCGTGCTCATTGATAATGTCATCTCACATTGTGTAAAACACCCCTCAGTGATCGAGTGTCTGACACAGGCCTTGCAGTTCACCTTTCTTGTCCTAAATGCCTTGCCTGATATTGTAATTACAGGGCTGTCATGACCTTGCTTTGACACTGACTGACCCAAACATGTGAAACTGGGAATTCTGGAGGCTAGAAATATTTAGACTGATAAAGAGAGTCCCTGCGCCTTCCTTCTTAGTGTGCTATAATATTTCTTTTGGCAGGGGTCATGGGTGACTCACCATACATCATCGCTAACTTATTAGATCTTGAGGCAATTAGCCGAAAACAAACAGGCGAGACAGACTCGCTATTGAGTCGCCTGAATGGCAAAAAATAGACTGTGGTGCTCAGTCATTTCAGAGCTGCATCAAAGAGGAGTCCGTGGCATCAAGAAGAAGAAAGGAACACATTGTTACAATGTAATGCCAATACAGTAGTGGGGGGGTTCAGCACATTATTTTTCCAGTGATTCGGGTTACAAACCCAACTTGCCAGAGTATAATAGAGTGGTGGAAAGAACTTTTCACCTGAACACTATGTGCAATGTGCAGCATGGTTAGTTTAGGATTAAAACCCCATTTAGCCCCCCCTTGACATGGGAAATCGAGCCTGGAGATTATATTGTTCAGGGCAGGCCCTCGGTGTGTCACTGAGGTCAAGGGGACATCTTGATGTTCCCTCCCATAATGACTGCAACAAGTCTGGCTGCAGAAATCTTAAACCACTCTGGAGATATCACTTCCTCACATAATTGTCTGCAATAATTACAAATTGTCTGCCTAAAGACGAGACCAAATTAGTTCTTTGGAATGCCATGTGCTTGGTAGCGCTGCTTGATAGCATATTATTCCAACATTAGTAGACTGCAGTGTGGCAAAAAAGTAATGCTGAAAGAATACATGATCCTAAAAAAAAATATCCATTCATCCATCTTTTATCTGTTCCGCTTCTCCTCACACGGGTCGCGACAATGCTATCCCAGCTATCTTTGGGCAGGAGGTGTGGTACACTCTGAATTGGTTGCCACACAGGAAGGCCGGAGCCGGAATCATACCCTCCTAACTAACCAGTCGGCCACCATGCCGCCCAAGCTTGAACCTGGGCAAAATAATTCATGTTGGCACAGACCTGTAAAAATGAGCACATTCTTTCATGATCATGCCCCACAATATTATTACTTGGTACTTCCACTTGTTGACATATATGTGATCCCTCATGAAGATCAGTAAAAAACTGTAAATCAAACAAACAAAAATGGATCCAAAATTTTAAGTAACATAATTTGGAAATAACGGTAACGGCGTTATTGTATATTGCTGTGGATTTTTGATTGACGAGATTTATTTTGGACCGATAACCGAGAGTACAAACCAGGTGTGAGCAAACTACGGCCCGGGGGCCACATGTGGCCCGTAAAACGTTTTAATCTGGCCCGCTGAACTTGAAAAAAATTAAATGAATAAACCTTGTTAATGTTTTGTTTTCTAAATACTGTGGTGTGTCAAATACATATATTTTGTTGTTATGCTTTTGTTCACTTTTATTTAAAATCAAATGTATTTTTTTTTCTCCGATGAGGTGAGGTTACCAAAACACTCCATCCATCTTCTCCTTTGTCAAATTTTAGGACCCATTGTGGCCCGCCAATCAAAAAGTTTGCCCACCCCTGGAATAAACAATTTTAACATTTGCTCCAGAACTGGTCTGGCCCAAAGTGCTATTCTTTTTTGGGACACTAAATCCCTGGGGTTGCCAGTAACAGCATCATCAGGATGATATCTGATGCAATATATTGCGATCTACAACTTTGTATTTCCATTTTTATTTGTTCCGGTAGAATACTGGTAATATCGTAATAATATTATAGTTATTGAAGTGCACACCGTAACAGCGCAACAAGTGACTTAGGTGAAATCCCTTTAGCAGTGGCCTCGTAAGTATAGCATGAAAAATGTTTACCACCATTATGTAGTAAGTAGTGGGTACCACGTCGTCATATAAACATCAGTGTTATTGTGTGTGCTTTGCATAAAGGATCATCACAGAGGTCTCATCTTAAGCACTTTGGGGGGCCGCACCGGAGTGTTTATCCGGTGGCTGTGTGCCGACTGAGGAGGTGGAAGGATCTCACAGGGGCTACTGGGAAGGTGGTGGGGTTGCAATTGGGGGCTCATTGCCTATGCATGGCAGTGTTGTAGGGAGATTAGAATAACACTGACTATATTCTATAAATGAAGAAGAGAGGCAACGGAAACCTCCGGAGTCCATTATGGATTTTAATAATACATCAAGGTAGTGTAACTGAATAACCGATCTGGAGGGAAGAGAAGAGGAATGTGGGAGATAAAATTACACATGTGACATTTGCTTATATACAATATAAATTATGAAAACAAAAAGGACTTTTATTTAATCTTGTCGTTCTACTTTTATTCATTTTTACTGATTTACTGTTTTCCCCCCTCAACTTCCCCCTGAATCCAGAACACGGTGTAAACAAATAAAAAGAGAGGGAAAACAGTTTGGCATCTCTGTAGATTAATTAATGTGCCTGCAAGTTGGCATCACTGAGTGAAAATTATGTGCATAAATAATATCACTAATTAAAAAGATGCAGATTAACATGCAAATAATGTTAATGAGGATCTGCAATTCCAGAGTGTATTCGCATAACATCAACAATTTAATGTGTTGGTGCGACTGTGTTTGCATTACATTAATAAAATTCAAAGAGCCGTGCATAGAAAATTCTGTCGGAGTCTCTGTTTCCACTTGTGAGTTGTAAATTTTGTGGGCAGTCACAGGCACTTCTTTGGCAGATGCAAAAGTTATTATCTCAAAGGCTGGCTGAAGTGGTGCCATGAGCCAGTATGACCAGCTGTTGGTGAAGGGCTCGCCAGAAAAGCACTAAGACAATTAAGTGTATTAGTTGTTGGGCGCCGCTGTTTATTTTCTCTCAGATTAATTTCACATGGATGACCAGAAATCTGCTGGGGAAGGAGACTCAGATGTAAACAAAAAAAAAAAAAAACATTGTTCCAAATGGACAGAACACGTGAATATATTATCCCATCTTTTTCAAGAAGACATCCACAATAATGTCTCGCCAATTTACGCAATCTTACTGTATCGGCGCGAGGAGTCTTAACTTTAAATTAATTTCCATGTAAATACAGAGGTTTTTTTTTTTCCCCATGCATAAACGTAATATAATGACAATCAGATTTAATGTGCCTAAAATGAGGTCCTTGCAAAATTCTTCAATGGCAACACCTTCGACTATTCTATTTTGAATACTTATTTTGTTCAAATTCAGCAATTAATTTAAATTAATTTCTATGGTCAAAAGGTTAGTGCGGGATATTATTTTTTTGGTATCTAACATTTGCTCTGTATGCATGTTTTTGACTCACTCAAAAAAGTAGAGTTCACTCTAAAAATAAAATAAAAATCCTTCTCCTTTACTATGAGACCAGAAAGCCTACATCAAGTTAGGCAGACAAGATTCTGGATTCATTCCATGATATGAAAAAAGAAAAATCTCAGGAGCTCAATGTGTTTTGCAGTAGAAAACAAAATGTCAAAGCAGAACGAGCGCATCCTTTCCAGTGGAGCTAAACTCTATTTCAGGCCGTTACCTGCAGAATAAGCAAGTTTTTTTTTTTTTTTTCTCAAGGAGAATTACTGCCTGCGTCTATCAACACTCGGTCGAGTTTGGAAAGTGAACATCTTCCCAGTCAGCAGCGATTTGACTCAAGAGGATAATGTTTTACAGAAATAAACCCTTTCACCTTGGACTAAGATTCTAAGCCTGTTGATTTTACAATGGCTTAAATTTATCGTCAAGTGCGGCACCCATCATGTCGACGTGCCGCGTTTATAGCTGCAAAGTGTCTTAATTGAGTACTGCATGTACTCACACAGTCATGAGTTTGAATTGAATTGTACTGTTACATCAGCGTGAGAACTTTCCATTTTGTTCTATTTGTCTTTGACATGTTTTTAACCCAAGTATATTTCACAGTGACGCTCATATTTGATACGGCATTAAATCCAGAGCCACTGGAACGGATGACATGGCAGCTTGACAGGCAGAACATTTAATTGGAATTTGCTGGTCCTTTGTTGTAATTTGTGGAGACAAAAACTATAAATCTAAAATCGACCTTTGTGGCATGCGTGTGTAAAGGACGATGAAAAACAGGTTTTATGGCGCATCCATGCTTCGACACTAAATGCCCTGACTGTCGTAATAACATTAATTTGGTTGCGGTTGCACTCTATTTTCTGTATTTACGCGGAAGATGCTGGCCCTGTTAAAGTATTCCGACAGAGCGACTGCAAACGGTGTCTGCTCTGGACATAAGGTTTATATTATGCTTGGCATCGCCTATGCTACAGTTTTAAATTCTGAGGGGGAAGTGGGGAGAGAAACACAATGACCTCTTCAGCTGGGCACAGCTCAAGCAGCTGGCCAATAACTTAGACAGGGCTTTGTAATATGCTTGCTTTGGACTGTGGGGAACTGTGCAGACAACACATAAAACTATGACAAGCAGATGATGGATTAGGGTCATAAGTCTCAGTTCAGCCGTGCAAACAAAACATCGTGATTGTATGTTACGACAATGCCGGGTAATAGACAGAAATTAACAGATGTTGATTGCAGCCTGCATGCTCTCAGCATGCAAAACGCTTTGGACAGAGAAGTAGTGGAGCCGAATTAAGCAAAACGGTAAGTGGAGCTGGGGAGGCAAAGCAGGCAAATATGTTTTTACTTTGTTCAACAAACTGTGTTCTTTAGTTTGCCCCATGACAGACAGACAGACTGGCCTGTCTGTTCAAGCCAAAACTTTCAGTGAAAAGCTGAACATGAATAAAATAACTGTGAAGTCGGGCGTTTTTGATCTGCCATGGTGCTGTTTCAAAGTTGTCAGGGAGCGAACCTGTTTTAATGTAATGATTCCCGGTTTTTATGTTCTTCTTTCATAGCCTAAGGTGAAATGCACATTTCATCAAGGTTATGGAGGACTTGTGTAGTATTTGCTCTCCTCATGAATGTAAAGTTGCTTTTCCCTCTCCGAGGACTTCCAGTGAGATTTGAATGCTGAACTACAAAGCACTTGATAGAGCTCAGCTTGGCGGGTAATTAACTCAACGCTCTCAATGTCTCTCAGTGCTGGACTGGAAAGCTGGAAATTTGTGAAAATGAATTGCTGCTTCAAAATAAGTGGATCACATAATTCCACCACTCTGTGTTTGGGTTAAAAATATATAATTATTTACACTTAAATGTGATGAAGAATTGTGCTTGTAATTTTGAAACAGTCAAATAAATCTTCATAATTGCAGACAACAACAAAAAATACTTCACTTCATTTATAAGAGTGGTAGGTAAAAACATTCATCAAAACAAATAATGCAAGTCATTTAAGACACTGCTAATGACTATCGAACCCAAGACAAAAAGGTTCCATGTGATCTTTTAAACACAATTATGATCATTTACAATCTAAATTAAGAGAAGAATGAATAAACCCATCCATTCAGCTTTAACTAATGTGGAATTAATAGGGCTCACAATGGCCAAATGGTTTTCAAACTCAGAGCAGACAAAAAGAGACAGAGGGAGAGGACGAAAATGATATCGCAATTATCATAAAATCCATCATTGTAATTCACACAGGCTGAGTGTTGCACTGTTTGGATAGGTAATGATTTTCTAATATGAGGAAGCAATTTGCATAAATAGCCTGGAGATGGGTTATCATCGTCGTAGTCATCATCATCATCATTTTCAATTCCGCACAATTACAATCCCTGCACTATATATCAGAGCTCACAGCTATGTAAAACCACAGCACTAATTAATAAGCCATTTACAGACTAGCAGCTAGTTACTGTTGGTCCTGCTGATGACCTTAGCGAGGATGAGCTGTCTCAGAAGTGTCTGTGTGTAACTACAAACATAATGATGTGCCAGGAGGGAATCATTAAAAATAATTTACACAAGCCTTCATTTATCCAGATCTTTTGATAGCGCACTTCCCCCAGTGTTTAGATCCATGGCACACAACCTCCTTACCATTTGGAAAGTGCCGGCCGGGGGAACAAGTGGGGATACCTAAGTGGTTAATTAAGAGCTGTTGGGGCGCCGGGAGAGCCTCCTGAAAAATCTCTCTGATGTCTGCTGTGTCAAGTGTCGCTCCCAAACTGAGCAGCGAGAGGTAGCAGCCACGCTTGGCTAATTAATGGGGAAGGCAGGCAGCAGCTGAAGAGAGGAGAGGGGCCCATAAATGAATTACTCTCCGAGAATCCTTGCATTTAAGCGCACACATTAGGACACACGGAGACACCTGCACATTGTACAATGCAAATATTTGTGCATTTTGAGTTTGTGGTTAATGGACATTGAATCCTCTGTGGAACTATTGTTTTCACTCAATGTGGAGTTTTATACGATGACAATTTGGATCAAATGCGGCTATAGGAAAAGAATGTTGGAGAGGTACAAGTGAAATGGAAAATAGGCAATACAATGAGCAAGAGACCCTATTTTGGGGTGTCACGATATGGATATTATTCTGATCCCTTTTGATTGAATGTACAGTGTATGGATATAATGTATAGAATGTGATAAAATGTGATATAATGGTATCAATAATAGATTCTGTCAATACATATTGTAATTATGTACAGCATGAAAGAGGAAGAGAAGCCAGACAAACTAAATATATTAAAATTTAATAAACTTCTTGAACTCAACTGCACTTTTCAGCTGGTCTGGTTGCATCGCTCTGATAATTCCATAGTTTCCAGATGTAGTTCAAGTTACTTATGCCAACTTCAACTATGTATACATAACCCAAAAAAACAAAGCACACGTCTCACAAAATGTAACTATACAACATTGTTATTTAAAAGAAGTTTGTTGCACACAATTTGGATCTCGTTTTAATTGTCAAAAAGTAACAGGTTCAACCACAACCAATCAATCAGGTTTTTTTTTCCATTTTTTTTTCAATAACTACAGGAGACATTTTCTGCCCAGGAAAGCAGCAATATTTGTTTTCTTCATTTAGAAAAAATCTTGAATAATTATTCTAAATTTACAATATGTCACAAACATAAACGTGAGTGGTTTAACAGATAACCTTATTGACTTACAGTTCAGTAGTTAAACAAGTTGACCATGAAAAAGAAGCTTTCATCTGTATCTTCTTGTCTTGATGAAGTGTTTGCAACTTCCCCCCAGCACAATTAAAGTGCCAAGAAGGGAGTGTACAAAATATGTCCCCTTTAATCGGCGGAATTCCCCACCGCAGTGTCAAAATTCTGCTCAAATGCGAGCGCTGGCAGAGAGAAAGGGGTTGAACAACGCCGTGGGATGCAGGCGATAGCTGCCATGAAAGCCTATGTCGATCATGATACGTTGGACCAAGCAGTTAAACGTGCTTGGCTCCTTCTCCCTTCTTTCTCTCCCTCCTTCCACATCTCTCCCGCTCTCGATCATTCTGCGGAGGGGAGTGTACAGAGAAAACGGCTTGCTGGGGGAAAAGATAGACAATAAGGGTTTTAAGGCCTCTGAGCTGCCTACAGCAAAGCTGCTTTCCAGGCAGCGAGCAGCCAGGCTGTCATGACCAAGCCAAGTGCTCCAGCCACATCAGCCATGACAGAAGGCTGGCATAACAATCATCTTAACAATATGGTTGAGTTGCTGACCCCACACTGCAATGGGGGTATAGCTCCAACTACGGCGTGTGTATTGTGGCTGGCTTGCCACTGGCGCTAATAGCTCAACGCCAGGCCAGGCCTTGGATCAGGCTGCCTGCAGTGGGATTGCAGCCGGCTTGTAGTGGTTGTCGAGGAATGTGTGGTTACAAAGAATAAAGCCGTACAAGTCTGCTTGCTTGGTGATCTTGGACACAAGCAAGCCGATTGATGAGAAAAAAAATGTTGGAATTTAAAAATAATACAGATGGCAGTTTTTAAGAATACAACAATTTGTTCTATTTTTAACAATGATAATACTCCGGGTTTTTTTTTTGCCAGTATAAAATGGGTATTCAATTAATATATTTATACAGCAATGTGTGGTCGTAATTTTTAACGGTGTCAAACTGCATCACTTCATGTTTCCATCACTTTCTATCCTGGTATCATTGTTGGAGTGTTGGGTTACAGGAATATATTTCCACTGACTGGCAAGAGACAGGGCACACCCTGGTCTGGTCCTCAGTCAATCGCGGGGGCACTGCATCTTAACATCTGGAAATGCAAACTGTATGAAGATTTCAATAATGGCCTTACCACTCGTCACAGCAACGACCTAACACGTATTTAATGACAGCATTTCATTTTCTGCTGTATATAACAAACACAGTCGGTGCCAAATATATACATCTGTTACTACCTAAATGTCCAAAAACTCATGCCTTTCAACTTTCAACGAACATTGTATAATTATTTTTAATAGACTAGGATAGCAGCTCAAACTGTAGCAATTATATGTTTGAGTATTACTCTTAAAAGGATGCCGACGGATGAGAGAAGAGACAAAGTAGTAATTACATGATTACTGCTACGTGTGTGACGTGTGTGTCTGCCATTATCATTAATGCAATATTTAAAGTTTATCGCTTTTTTTTTTCAAATTAACATACATTGTTGTTTTACAAACTGACTCTTTAAAAATGTTTCAACATTTTCAACAGCAAATTTCACATATAGACAAATACATTGTTTATTCTTCTTCGTGCGACCAAACTTGAGGTCTTCCGTCAGGCATGGTGCGATAGTTTACTAATATACAAAGAAGCGCTTAATTTAGCCAAAACTAATTATTATTCTAGATTAATTGTCTTACATAAAAACAATCCTAAATATTTATTTGATACCGTAGCAATGCTAACGCAACAGCGACCAACCTCGGATAGCTCTTCCTATTCAGCTCACGATTTTATGCAATTTTTTACTCAGAAGATAGAATGTATTCGTGATGAGATTAAAGACACTGTTCTTAAAATTCCGTCGAATTCCGCGATAAATTGTGTTAATAGGGACATTAGGGCTGATAACTGTCCGATAACCTTATGTCAATTTAAAAAAATATCTCTTGAGAGCCTAACAAAATTGGTTAGTGCGGCAAAACCGACAACTTGTGTGCTCGATCCGCTTCCTGGCAAACTAATTAAAGAACTGTTTACGACCCTAGGACCGTCTGTTTTAAATATAATTAATCTATCACTTACCACGGGTGTAGTACCAGCAGCTTTTAGGACCGCCGTTATCCGACCGTTACTTAAGCAACCAAACCTTGACCCAGAGAGTCTCATCAACTATAGGCCGGTTTCAAATCTTCCGTTTATTGCAAAAATTCTTGAAAAAGTCGTAGCGCAACAACTTAATGAATATATGACTGTTAATAATCAATTTGAACCTTTCCAATCGGGTTTTAGAGCCGACCACTCTACTGAGACGGCCCTTGCTAAAGTTACTAATGATCTTCTCATAGCTATGGACGCCGACACCTCATCAATATTACTCTTACTCGATCTTAGTGCCGCTTTTGATACCGTTGATCATAACATATTATTAAAACGCCTTGAAACGTGTGTTGGCATTTCAGGTTCAGCGCTTTCTTGGTTTAATTCGTATCTGTCGGAGAGGACGCACCGTGTAATTCATGGCAATACGACTTCGGATCTTTGTAAGATCATATGTGGAGTTCCGCAGGGATCAGTACTTGGACCTCTATTGTTTAGCATCTATATGCTACCGCTTGGTGATATTATACGGAAATATAACATTAGTTTTCACTGTTACGCTGATGATACGCAATTATACATGCCGTTGGATATAACGAATCCCCGCGACTGCTATAAATTAGAGGCGTGCCTTGCCGAAATTAAACAATGGATGTCTTTCAATTTTTTGCGTCTTAACTCAGATAAAACCGAGATGCTCATCATTGGACCAGCGCGTCATCGGTACCTTTTCAAAGACACCACTCTGAATATCGATAAATGTAATATTATCCAAAAGGATTCAACAAAAAATCTCGGTGTTATATTTGACGCAACTATGTCTTTTCAAATGCACATTAAAAATATTACTCGAACTGCGTTTTTTCATCTGCGTAACATTGCTAAAATTCGCCCAATTCTATCAACGTGTGACGCGGAAATCTTAATCCATGCGTTTGTTACATCTCGCCTCGACTATTGTAACGCTTTGCTCTCGGGTCTCCCCATGTCGAGTATTAAAAGTCTGCAGTTAGTTCAAAATGCAGCAGCTAGACTCTTAACTAAGACGAGAAAGTTTGATCATATTACCCCGATATTAGCCAATTTGCATTGGCTTCCGGTCCACTTGAGATGTGATTTTAAAGTTCTGCTACTTACTTTTAAAATATTGCACGGCTTAGCACCTTCTTATCTCGTTGACCTCGTGGTACCATATGTTCCGTCCCGAAACCTTCGCTCACAAAATGCTGGTCTTTTAGTGATCCCGCGAGCCAAAAAGAAGTCCGCAGGTTCTAGAGCGTTCTCTATTCGGGCACCAATGCTTTGGAATGCACTTCCCTCAGATATTAGAGGCGCCACCTCAGTAGAAATGTTCAAAACACTATTAAAGACGCATTTATACTCTTGTGCATTTAGCTGAAATATTTGTTGGCCTGTTTACTGCCGCTTTTTTTTTTCTTTTGTTTTCTTTTCTGCCCCCTTTTCCCCCGGCTGGGGGATTAGGTGACGGTGACCCACTAGGAAGTTTAAGGCATTGACCAACTGGGCATGCACCTGTTCCAGTGATGTCGTCTTCCTGCAGCGCGACATTTGATCAATTTATTTATATACTTTAGCATCTAATTTAATTATTTGTTGGCCTGTTTACTGCCGCTTCTTCTCTTTTCTGCCCCCTCCTTCCCCTGCTTGGGAATTAGGTGATGGGGACATGCTTTGAAGATTACGGCACTGACGAACCGGGAAGGGACCTGCTCTGCCGAAGTCGTCTTCATGCAGCGCCTTTTCTGATTTCCTTATATTTCAGCACTTCATTGAACTACTTGTTGGCCTGTTTGCTATTTCTGTTCTTTCTTTTCTGTTCCCAATTCCCCGAATTAGGTGATGGCGATTCACTTGGAAGTAGCTGTACTGAATTTACACCAACTGACCGGTACAAGATCGAAGGCTCATCTTCGGATATGCTGCCATGGATATTACGGCCCTGGATGAGGACCCACTCCACTGAAGTCATCTTCCTGCAGCACTTCATTCAATTGACTCTTATATTATCTCATCTATTATTGTATAGCATCATTGTATGTGCCAAATGTTGCCCAGTTGGCATCCATTGCAGCCTGGTCATCCTGGAAGGGGGATTCCCCCATCTGTGGTCCCTTCTCAAGGTTTCTCACTTTTCCCCTAATGAGGTTTTGTGAGTTTTTCCTTGCCCTCCTGGGGGTTAAGATCGGGGATGTCGATTGTGGCTATGTAAAGCCCTTTGAGACTGTCTGTGATTAAGGGCTATACAAATAAAATTGACTTGACTTGACTTGACTTCTTGTGGTATTACACTGTGTTTCCCTGTAATTATGTTGGAAGTGAGTAAAATACAGTTGTCCACAAAATGGTTGTATTATTTGACACAAAAACATAAATAATGCTTCTGAAGTCTCCAGACTGAAAATGAAGGGTGTAAAACGTTACTGCGACCCTCAAGGCATGGGTCCTGTCGCCATTATCGTAATGATACTCACATTCGCTAAACATATAAGGGGGAAAGGAAGTGTAAGTTGCCGTGATGGCTGTTGAAAAGCAAATACACCGAGTTGGGTCGTCCGTCCAGAGGGCCGAACGGTACGGACCGCCGGCCCGGCCGGACCGCCAATATTGGGGAGGGGGGTGTGGGGTGACTAATTTTAAAAAGATGGTTTGATTAACAAAGGCCGGAGTTGGATTTTAGTCCGGCCCACAAACTGAATTGTGATGAACCTACTGGTGAATAGGTCAGAAGACAAAATTTGCCTCAGAACGCCTCAAAAGTGCTGCTACCGACTATTTGTGTATGAAGAGACGTCAGACAGCAGTGCTTTTTCAAGCATGCCTGTATTTCCTTATTTTGACATTACGTAGCCTGCGCCTCCCACCTGCTACTGGGGCATATCATTACAAGAGGGGTGGCAATACCACAATCCCTATAACACAAACTGTGCATACTTGATTGCATTGGGCACGTTCGTGGAAAAGAAAAAAAGAAGTAGAATAAGAAGGAGAAGAATAAGAAGAAGTAGACAAAGAAGACCATAATAAGCCCAAATTAGGTAAGCGGATTTGAATAGCAAATTAGCCAGCTAATGATGTTTAAATAAACCTCAGCCAATAGGATCTCTCCCGTGGCGGTGTCATGCACTGAGACTTTTTTGGGGGGGGCAGAACGGGTTTGGCGGTCAACAATTTTTACGAATAAGGCCAGAGGGTCGAGGCCGTAGGGCACGGGACTGACCGGTAAAAAAAGGGTCAAGTGCCCATCTCCGCAAATACATATTCACACTTAGTCATATATATTCGGTACTCTTGTGCAATCAAATGCAAAAGGAAAAAATCTCTTGCCTTTGGAGAAAGTCTTATGTCATCCCAAAAGTGAGTATGAGTCCAGCGCCAACAATTTAAATCAGTCACGTGCTTTGTTCTCTCCATCAACGAATAAACTGTTGAGGCAAATAAGTTTGTATTCACGTTTCACTTTTTTTCCTGCCTCGTGTTAATGAGATGAAAATGACAAATTTCACTTTTAATGCCGCATTTTCATGCCTGCCATGCTTCATGTAGCTCTGCGAATTAACACTGGTATCAATGGTTGGCCACAAAGTAGGACCATAAAGGCTGCCATGAAATTTGTTTATCTAGCTGCGGAATTGTATTCAGCTGGGGATATATGGCATAATAATGCAAGAACTGCAGGCTCTGTAATTAAGTCTCTCTTCAGATTCTTTCCAAAGTAATTCATTAACACAGTGTCTCACTCGCAGCTGAGCTGCAGAAACAAATCCTATTCACTGCTTGAAGAAAGTTAATTTGTTAAATGATATTTTTTGTGTTTCTTTTTTTCCCCTCCAGCTCATTATAATTAATATTTCTCATTATGGATGTTGAATACAATTATTCATGTTCCACAGTGAAGCCCAGAGCTACTTTAGGTTTTCATGTTCCATAGGTACATTTTGAATATTTGATACACATATGCATTCAGTTACTTCATTTATATTGTCATTCTCCTTGTCTAGTTTATTGACCAACACTGACTTGTTGACTTGTTTTTGTCCAAGTCAATTTCACATAATGCAATTAAAGTTGAATCAAATAAGTGGACTTTATGGACCACTGTTGTCATATTTTCTATAGTAACGTCCCGTGGGTGTTTCGATTAACCGCACCATCACTATCTAATTATTGGGTAGAGATATTGATGTAGAGGTATAATGAATCGCCTGCTTTGAATAAATTTGAGAATTCCACAAAAACAATTTCAAATTAAGGTTTAAAACATGAAAACAAATCTGCAAAAAATGTTGAGCAAGGGTATGTATTAAAAGAGCCTGGCAATATGAAATAATGCAATGCCGAGGTGCTTCTGCGATGGCTTAATTCAAATGCCTCAGATTAAATTTAAAAATGTTTGACAGATACATGCAAAAAAAAAAAAAAAAAATTTGCAAACGCACTCACTAATAATAGATGACCAGTCCTACATCACTGATTGGGGGATGTTTACTTGCACCTGCTACTTTTAGGGTTAAATTTTCTCACTAATACAATGAAAAAAATGATCGTTGTAATGCATACACTGTGCCCTTGTAGTTCTCCAGTAATAGAACATACTTGCACTGATTTCACGATAAGGGCCATTTTTGTACCATGTCATCGTGTATTCTCATGGTAACACAAAGCCTTTTTCCTTTCGTACATTTTGGACACTTTTCAATTTGCCATGGAGGCTTAGCCAACTTTAAAGTGCCTACAAATTATGAAATGAGGCTTTTGCCCCTATTGCGCTCTTGCCAGTTGGCTGCCTATGGCAACGCATTCAAAGAGAAAAGTTGGGTTTTCAAAGCCAGGCCAATTAAAGGATGTGAAACACAACATAATTTAAACTGTGATCATTTGGCAGAACCTTGGAACGAACAGTGGCTCCTGTATTGGCCCATTTAAGGGTGCTTCTAACTACTCTGGAGGGACATTAAATATGTCCTGGGAGATGGGGGAGAAACCACCAGTCTGCATTTTGTTTTTCCGGCATTTGATGGACTTATTGCTGAGTAGGGAGGAATAGTTATTTTCCGCATGTATACGCATACATCTTAAGAAGCACTCCAAGAGGAGGAAGAAGACTGTAATAAGCTATTAATAAGGTGTAGAATAAAGATAATGCCAAGGCTAGATGCGTGTTAGTGATCTAAAGCATACTACAAAAAGGCACCTCCTTGACAAAACAGTCATCTTATTTACAAGGCTCACAATAAACCTACGCAAATGTCAAAAAGCGGAATAAGGAGGGGGAGAAAAATAATTAGCATATTAATCTTTTTTATGCTGTCATTTCTCAGGTCCAGGGGACCCGTGGTGTAATTTAAATCTAAATGCTTTCCTGGCATTAGAATTCATTTTAGATGGGTCAATTGTTCCATAATAAAGGGATAGAAGGTGTACTTCATGCAAGAGATTTATGTTTGCCATTTGTTCATATTCATGTGCTACTGAATACCCCTCAATTCAAATGGTGATGGCAGCTCATATCAGTCGAGCTCCAGACCTACAGATCACTAACCGGCAGCTAAGAATTTCATTTGCCGAGGACAAAAAGAATGACAGAGGCAGGGGGAGTGAAAGAGAGACATGGGATGGAGGGGGGGTGGATCAGCTCCCCAACACCGTTTATTGATTCCCCCCCCCCCCTTGCTAGACAGAAAGCCTGTATAACAGCTCTATTGCCCTCATAATGATTAGTGACAAAAGTTTAATTAAGCAATTATGAAGCCAATAATAGAGTTGTCTGGTTTGCTTAGCTTTAGACTGTTTAAGACTTATCTCCCCCTCACACATCACAGCAGCTGGAATGTGCTTGAAGAGATTAATACCGTGAGAACACAGATGCCCACTTTAATACGGTGCCACCATGCCATTTGAATGAAGTTGAGAACACACGATTCTCTTTAGCAAATTACAAGTCTGCCTTTAATGAATATGGAGGGGGGACAAAATTGACGACTGCTTCAAGGTGTGATTATAAAAAAAAAAAAACAGGCAACAGAAAGACAGACATTTGTGTTTGTCATCTCGCAGTTGAAATATGCATCATAATGTATTACTGACTAAAGGCTTAATGTTATCAGAGGTGTCGGAAGCTTGTCTCTAATGGAAATGTGTCATTGTTACGTAATTTCAAATTCACTGTCTCCTTAGTTGTTGTTTCTCGTTTGATTAAATAACAATTATTTGGTGTTAACGATTATTACTGGTTGTGTACACTACAATTTCAAAAAGCAGAATGTTGAAAGGTTGTGATTCAAGACAAAAAAATAAGAAACAAATAAAGTGTAATTTGTGTTGTGGCTTGCAGTAATACTTTTGTTCATTTTATTTTGCACAATAATATTGCTGACATGGTCCATACATACAAACCTAAATTTTTTTTATACATTTTACAACTGCATTTCTGTTTCCACACACCCCTAGTCCACTCATGTCCATATCTTCAAGTGCATTCTCACACCACATCCAAAATCAATGACTTGTATGGAAAAGATATACTTGTGACTTTATACTGTCAGTGGACGCCCATGATGCATCAGCGGATTTAGGAAAAATAAAGCCATGGCATGAGAGGAGCCTTACTGACTAGCCTATAAAAAGTCTTTAGTCCTCGGAGATTATCAGCCGTTGCTTGAGCATAGCAACTCAAATTTGTGTTCGGTGACGGCGTAAATCCTCGAGGAAGCACATGAGCAAACAAGCTGAACAGAGGCAGCCGTTAGTATTACGGCATATCCAGTATTTATATGTTGTGAAGTAAAACTATTATAAGAAGGGTATCTTAGAAGGCTCTGGGACATGTTTACACCATTTTAGATAATACCAGCTCTTGCTCAACATATTGAATCGCAGATTAGTCCAATATCAAGTATTACACTATGCTTGTATAAAAGGGGGTCAAACTCAGTTGGATTTAATGTTTTCTGAATATGCTGCCTGAGTTTGAGATTCTTTATCCCGATGTTGTTTGCCTGTAGGGAAGTAGGATGAGGTGGAGAAATGTGCATGGATTTCACGGACCCAGGGCCGGCCGGCTGCCGTTAGGTAATACAGGCCAATGGGAACGGTGCCGTGGCTTCAAGGGGTGCTACAGAATTGGGAAAAAAAAGCACAGATTTAAGATACTGTAATTACATGTATATTAATACTAATTACTACTATTAACTCTTAGGGCTCTATTTTCGTAGAAGGTCCATGCAGAATTGCTGGCTATCCTGATTTTCATGCAGGCGCAAGAATCGCCGCACCTGTTTGCCAATTTGGCAATCTACTCTGCACCATACTGGGAGCTCTGGCATAGCGAAGCACTGTCTGCCCCCCCCCCTTTTTTTTTTTAAACCACCGGCTTGTGTCTGCAAAATTACTAACTGTCAGTCTAACATGCCTCTGTTGCTGTTTCACACCACGCGCTGCTTGTGTTTTTGTAAGAAGATATATATATATATATATATATATATATATATATATATATATACATTTGCAGTCAATAGTCAGGGAATATGTTTTTGATGACATCTGGAAAAAAAAGAATGACAATACGCGACTCAAACATAACATACACATCCTTTAAGACATCTGACTATGTCCACTGATAGCTTGTCAAATATGAATTGATATTCATTGACAGTTATGCTATGAGATGACAAGACATTAAATCGATAGCCATCACTAGCCTGAAACTGTAACCTCCATCATTGAAAAATTATGTTTGTGAACGCGTGAATATATATTGTATATACTGCATAGGAGCCACCTTATACAATACTATATTATTTTATTTATATATGTGGTTTAGGCGGCACGGTGGCCGACTGGTTAGCACGATGGCCTCACAGTGAGAGACAGCATCGGGCGTGGGTTCGATCCCGGCTCCGGCCATCCTGTGTGGGGTTTGCATGTTCTCCCCGTGCTTGTGTGGGTTTCCTCCGGGTACTCCGGTTTCCTCCCACATTCCAAAAACATGCATTGTCGGCCGATTGAACACTCTAAATTGACCCTAGGTATGATTGTGAGTGCGCATGGTTGTTCGTCTATGTGTGCCCTGCAATTGGCTGGCAACCAGTTCAGGGTGTCCCCGAAGATAGCTGGGATAGGCTCCAGCACCCCCCGCGACCCTAGTGAGGAGAAGCGGTATAGATGATGGATGGATGGATATGTGGGTTAACTTGTTAACTTGACGTCAGTGTGTCCTCCATAGAATGGAGTCCACTTCTAAAGTAATGTGAGATAATGAACTGAATTTCATAAAGGGGCAACCTACATAGTTATTGCTGTTCATTTAACCATAGCAAAGTGTGTTTGTATCGGTAAACTGCATGATCGGCCCTTAAGGATTATGTTTTTTCCCATGCAAGTGACTTGGGCAATATGAGACCACCTTGCACCCTCGATTGTGCGTGCGTCTGTTTGTGACACCATCCCACCACATAGTTGTGCTGCACAGTCAGGGATCTGTTAAAATATTTTTAAATTATTAAATGGATTGATTTCTACAATAATTCATAGGCATCTTTCCACATTGTTGTCTTATTTATGAATCAAATACGATTTTATCCACCACACACGCCTTCGGAGCACCAAATCTGTCTGCCTCTGCCTCAATCAAATCCACCAAAATTTTGTTCTACCACCTGCGCTAACAGCATCTTGTTTTACACTCGTTGAAGTATCCCTTTATTGCCAAGCTGTTGAATTGTCCATGTCAAATACTGTCATTTTACAGATCTGTGTATGTGGCACAAGCAGTGGACATGTCGCCAAGCACTAGCAACCCCAATCAACCACATCTTGGAGCACCTCTACGGGGTCATGTTCAACACCATCAGCAGTGTCTTTTCTTCCAAGCTCCTCCAGCTCAGTGTTTCTCTTGCTCCCTGCCAATGGATTAACAGCTTTCTGACAGGCAGGACACAACAGGTAACGCTGGGGGAAATCGCTTCATTCACACGCACAATCAGCAATCATGTCCTCTCACCGCTCGTCTTCTCTCTCAACATGATCGACTGCACCTGATCACATTCGGCTGTCAAGCGTCTGATGTTTGGAGTTGACACTGCAGTCATCGGCCTCATCAATGATTCCAATGAGTCTGCATATTGACAGGAGTCTGAGTGGCTGGTGTTTTTTGTGCAGAAAGGCAGTCATTTTAGCATTGTCACTTTGTGGAACACTATGGACACTTATATTTCAAATGGAAATTCTGCCCTTACACATCCTGAATGCCGTATATGGCATTATAGTGATTGCTGCAATTGTGCTGCTTGAGAGACACCAGCTACCAGTTAAAATTAATTATAGTATGGATTATTCAATTTCTGAATAGTTAGGCTTAAATAACTAGAGAATGATTGAGAAATGTATTATTTATTTATTTTCTGGCTACAAAATTAGTTCTTACTGTCATTATTATTAGTAATGGTTTTATAATTAAGTTATTACTAATCTGAACATACAGAGCTACTGTGCAATAGCTTACTTTTACACAAATCCTTTCACTTCACTGGGTCAAGGTCACGTCGGATTTCCTGTGTGAGATCTGCCTCACAGCTGGATGTCCAGGGCACAAAATAACGCACACTATGAAGGACACAAAGTGAAACAGAAACAAGGAAAAAGAGAATAAACCCAAAACAATAAGCCCAACATCCCATAACACATGCTGCGTTGTGGGATGTTGCTCTCTCTCCCCCTGGCTCTCTAGGACAATGAGATGACATGCTGAAGGTGGGATTGCATCTGGCATCATATTTAAACAGGGCTGCCACATCTCGGGAACACGGGTCGTTGCCAGATTGCAGGCTAATTAAGGAGCCTCTTGGATGACCATCAGTGCCAGTCGGTGGGCAAGGTAGCGGGCTGAGCCTTGTTCTGCCATGCTCCCACTGCGAGGCCTTGAAAAGACGAATGGCCACTGAAGCACCCTTGGGACCCCATAATGCTAAATATTTTCATCCAAAACAAAAGGTGTCCCTTATGGGATTTCTATTTGTCTTTGTCTCTTTCTCCCCTTTCAAACAAGTGTAAATTACCTTGTCTCTTTGGATACCTGCTCGAATGGCCCGTCCAAAGGCATTAAGCGATTGTCGCTAAAAGCCACATGCAGGAAAAAGTGTACTGCATTACATATGCGTCCATCCGAATAGAATAATTAACAGCAGCGTGAAATGCTGTGAAGGTTATTTAATGACTTTTACTCATTTAATAAAAGCAATAAACTAGTCTCTTGTGTAATTAAAGAAAATAAATGGGGTATAATTATGATCTTGGCTTGAGGAGAAATGTCTGAAGCTATTACAGTGTTGGCTGAGAGGAACCCTGCTTAGTGATACCATCTCTGTGGGTGCAGTTTGACTTGCTATTAATTGCAAGTGTAAAAGTGCTACATTTGGAAGGATGGCTCCAGCCTTCATTGTTCTTGTGTTTGGCATAATGCCTGCTTTTGACAGGCAATATAGCATTGCAGAGTATGGCCAGTTTGACAGCAAGCGAGGAAGCCGGAATTGTTTACTTGACTTCATTTCTTTTCCCCACTTGCTGCCTTTTTTTTTTTTTTTTTTTTGTGCCAGTGTGAGAAAAGCGGAGGGGAACAAGATGTGGTTGAAACATGCAGCTGGCTGACGTGTTGGCTAATAAGATGCCTATCATGCAAGCTAGCAGGGCTGATTTGTGTCTCCCTCTAACTCACCCCATGATTACATTCTAAGAAGCCACCTCCCCCCTATCTCTCTCGCTCTGCTCCCGCAGCTGATCCTCGTCTTGTTACGTGACATTAATGACACTTCAGTCATTGTGGCTTTCAAGCGGAGCCCTTCCACGGCGAACAGAGAGTTGACATTTCCTGACATTTTCCCAACTAATTACAGTACAAATAATTAAGCATGTTCCTCGGTGTAACAAATGAAGGCAAAAGTCGTCTGTCAGCCTGGGCCATGATTGATGACACTCTGGGAGACTTATCTGATGGGTCCTGCCACAAGGTACAGAAGAAGCAAATTTATTAGAACGAACAATGCAAATTTCGAGTCATCTCATCCAGTTATGCACCGAGGCAATATCCGTGTCAAGGTGAATGTGACAATGAAAGCAAAATATTAGCATTTTGTTGAGCGGGCTGAAGGGGAAATCAGAGCACAGAGATGACAGGCCTAATTATTTCGGCTCACACAGGCCAGGACAGCTGTTTCTGGTGTCCTGAACAAGCCTGTCACGCAGGTAACCAAATAGGCTGTGCGTACGAGCCTCTGTATCCGACACTCTGCGGATGTGCCTGCCACTAATGACCAATGCTAATGTTGCTGCCATGTCACTGAACAGAGAAAAATGTGAAGATGTCAACAGATTTATTTATTTTTTTTGGTCAAGCAACATTTTTGGGATAAAATTTGTTTTATTTTGAATTAATTCTGAAACCTATTGGACACTAATAGTTTTTAAACATTATTCAAAAAAGGATAAACATAAAAATAATGCAATATGGTTTTATTAAAGAGATCAGAGTAAATGATCAAAGGTGTGAATTGACACCTATGTGAAGCTTTCTCCATACATATATAAAAATGGGTTATCAGGCCAAATTGTGATGTTGAAAAAGATTTAACATTTAACATAAATGAATGTTGAACCACAAGTGTCTGGCAAGTGATCCGTTTGTTCTACTATAAATAAAAACAATATTGTGATATATGAACCAACAATGAACAATGAGCTCAAGTCTTTTATGCTACCACATAGCAATATGTTGTCTGTATACATCTGTTCTTTTGGGATTACAAAGGTTGCCGCCCACATTCATAATGAATGTAGAGTTTATACTCCAGGGCAACCTCACAATGTCTCTTCGGGGGCAGGCAAATCCAGATAGGTTTTGGGAAGAAAAAAAATGGGGATCAAAGTATGCTGCTTAGGAATCGCTGGCTGGCTGGGAACAGATGGACGTCGGAAGCGCTATGAGCCCATTGAGATTCAGGATCCAAAGTGGCTGCTGCTGTTCTGTATACACAGGCAGATGATGCCTTTGTGTCATTGGATTTAGTTAGGGAAGGGAGAGATGAGGGTTTGTTTGGAATATGCAAGCAGGAATAAAAAAAAAAAAACAAGACAAAGCAGCAGTGAAACAGGAGCTACTTTAAAGTAGATTGTTTTTTGAGATTCGCTCACACAGGTTGAATAAAATGTGTCTTCTGACTTAGTTGTACACATTGTAATTGGGCGTGTAGCTTAAATGAAAACAACAGGAATGTTTTATTCACTTTGCCACTGCTTTTTTGTTTTATTTAACCACAATTAGCTCCACATTCTCAGTTCAGGTTCAGCTTTACAAAGCCTATTGTTTTGTGTTGGTATACTTGTGCCGTGTTTTCTATAGAACATATAACTTTCCAGTTGTACAAACTGCACCACATGTGATAACCTGATTTGGATTAAAGGCTCTACAGGCACCATCAATCGGAGAGCAACCAGACATTGTTTATTAGGTAACCTTGCTCACCAGATATTCGTAAGGAAATTTTTTATTTTCTTTTTCCAAAATGTTCTACCCTTATGTATGCAAGATACATGGGAGTTGAGAGAGCAAGCTTTTAATGCAGAAAATACAAATTAAACTCACAAAGGGAGTTCGCTGCCCACATTCAGTATGTGCACACATGCATATAGGCATGCATATGGAGACAAAATTGTCAAGCACACTGCACGTAGCATTCCTTTGAATGTGTTATAATTCCACTTGGGTGGAAATGTATTCCATCCGATGCAGAGTGTAGCTTTAGCTTTGTTGTTCTAATGATTATTTGACAAAATCAAAACAGTAAATATGAGAGCGAAACAACAGCACGATTAACTAAAAATACATACTTTTTGTTATGTGGTGATGCATGGGAAAAAAACTGAGGTGCAGCTATAAATCTGGGTGCAAAAAAAAAAAACTTTTTGGAAACAGCGCAGCCTCCAGACATAATAAGCGTGTGTTAATCATCCTTCATTAAAAAAAAAAAAAAAAAAAAAAAAAGGGGAAGTAACCCCATAACTAATGGTCATAGTGATCACTAATTTCATAAAGTTGCAGCCAATTTCCAAAGTTTATTATACCCACACCCTTCCCACAAAATAAAATCAATGATAATCTGTAACAACTACATGCAAATTAGTCGAAATATTTAAACACAACACATCAAGTGTGTGTTTAGTATGCATTTCCTTAATAAACATTTTGATGTTTCCCTTCCAACCAGATGATGTTAGACCAGTGCCATGCCATTAATGGCACAATGCAGCAATGCTGCAGCTCCCTCTATCATAGTTGTCAGCTTTGAAAGCCTGAACTTTGAAGAGAGTCCAGAATCAGTGAGTCACTAGCCCGGTTTGCGTCTCTCCAGTATGTCCACTAGAATGCCGGTACTTTAGATAAAAAGAAAATATTGACCATTTTGTAAAAAGGTGCAACATTTTCTTCAATGGTCGTCATGAGTGATCTTCCATATGCATTTGTCTCTGGAACTGTTTGATCCTTTTTGAACACAACTCAAGGGTTGTCATTGCTTAAAAGCTATAACTGACAATATTTGCATAGGCGAGCCACGACAGATTGACAGAACTGTATATTTGATTTAAAAACCAAAGCAAGATCATTTGTTGTCTGTGACACTCAGAGTCAAAGACTCAAGTGCAAGCAAACATGTACGTGCATGTAACTTAGATAAATGGCAACAAATGTCCTTGTTTCAGTCTGTAATTTTGCTTCTGGGCAGTGTTCTGTTCTCCATCATGTAACTGTTAGTCAAAAAAAAAGAAAAAGAAAAGCTACAGCCAGAGAGGGAACGTGAGAGTGAATGCCTCAGGGGCTCACATTTAACCTGCACACCAATCCCAATCAATGTCATTACTCCTTTCCACTCCATTTTATCAGCAACTCCAGTTTCCTAGAAGCGACTGGAGTATGCCGCTTTATGAAACAGTCACAGGGCTAATGGGATGAGATGCAAAGAATTATAAATGCTGACAGTAAATCATATTACATCCCTAATAAGCATTAACTGGATAACTTGGTCAAAGCTGTATTATCTTAATTGATTTTTCTAAAGAAACCTGACAGTGAAATGTCAATGCTTGAATATTTCTTCATGCATCATTAAAACAAGATTGGCTTTTAACAAAAGGGGGAGTGGGGGATCCTTTGGGCTGAATTGATTCTTGCTCGGGGCAGACTTGCACAAGTAAGTGTATTACATAAAAATCTATACAGGATATTAAAACAACACCCATTCTGCAAGACATTTACAATTAAAAGCTGACACCCGCCCTTGCTTTGTATCTGTCACTGCTGGCTGCCAACAAATTGCATCGCAGTCCTGTGACTTTCTCAAATCAATGGGGGTGGCTGTATAAAGGCCCAGAAAATGTGTGTTAGCAGTGTAATAGAACTGGGACCGTCCATGCACAGTTGTCTGCCAATCTCCCCTATGCCCTATATGAGACAGCATTTCTATTTGTTATAGAATTAAAATTATTGTTGAAAGGCCAAACACAATCCCGGTTCAGAATGATAAGACTTCTTTTATTAGGACAAAAGACAACTTCAAAATGAAAAAGGCCACAGTTTAAAACTAATGTGGGCTAAACAGCCTTTTTATAACTTGACACAAGTGGACACCTATTTAACGTTTTTATTTCAATTTCATTGCTAAATTATAACACTGCACAAATATGATCATGTCGTAAAAAGAAAAGAAGAAAAACCTTACCTTTGTTGCTTATTACCACTGGGTACGTTGAACCAACACGTCCCACAACCAGCGGATGCGACCGAAGCTCTTGTGTTTGCATTTTTGTATTCAAGCAGGAACGTGACAAACTCCTCCAGTAATTCACACACTATCCTGAGAGCATTCTCTTTGCTAAGCCACTTTACATCATTGTGTAATAGTAGGTCACTGTGGCCAGTGGTCACAGCAACAAGTAGTTTATGAAACAGCCCTTGTTGGACGATGATGTCGTAAAATTGATAAGGCTGCCTTCTATTGTATCGAGCAGGACAGCTTTTGGCCGTAGTCATCTTGTAAACGTTTTAGTTTTTATAAGCGTGTATCCAAACGGAATAAAATGCATCAAAGTCATTGTGTTTTGTTTGAAAGTACCTCCGCAGGTTATTTTCATTTGAGATCGCATCGGCTTGTGGCAAAGCAAACACATGGTCTTCTTTGACAGTTCTGGTGAACACAAAATTTGTAGTACGTTACCTGTCCGTTATTGTCGCTTTCTACTCTTTTTTTAACAGCACCGTGTTTGTTTCAACGTGAGCCCGCTGCCCTCTAGAGAAAAGGGTGCAAAAAAATTATGCTGCTTTGTAACCTGTATACCTCACTGTTGCCCCCTGTCCTTCTGGAGGACTTACTGCAGGAACTAGCACTTCTCAAGTTATATGGAACGATTTATATTTGGGTGATGCTTCACCGGCCAGATGAAAGCCCACCGGCTAGCACTAGAATAGGCCTGTCAGAAAATCAACAATCAAGTAATTAGCAGGAGATCATAAATATTAAGCATCAAATCAGATATCACCATCCATGTGAAACTAACAGCCTCGAATGCACGGTTTGCATTGTGTTCCCAGAGCCAAAAACATAGTGTGCTGTGGGATTGTGGTCTACTCAAGTCTTGTTAAGTTTGCCCATGGTTAATCACAGTATCCGTGACGGACTATAGGGGGAAGGGATTGCTGAGTCCCAGAAGCTCAAAGGCATACTACAGTTTGGCCCGCTGTCTACCACGATTGCCAGAATGTTCCATCATGTTCTGCTGTAGTCCATCATGTTTCTCACGTTCTAATCAAGGTTTGATGCATTTTTCACATTCTGTCAAGGTTTTCTACAAATGAAACATGGATGTCTGGCACCTTTGGAGCTTTTTTCTGGCCACGGCAGACTCGAATGAAGCTCCCCTGCTGGGCCCGGTTTTATATCCAGTCCATGACTGTGCGTGCCATGTCAGACCGTAGTAGAACTATATTGCTCTGAGCCTATAAACTATCACGCATTGGGATGTGCCATGATTGAATTAGACGAACCGGCTATCATAAATCCTAGTTTGCTGCGAGACGATGACATGCAACAAACGTGGCAGATTGGGACAGAAAAGGCATCGTGGAAATACAAAGTGTAAACTCTATGTTGTACGTATGCAAAGTCAGCCATGTTATCTTCATGTGAACCAGATTTTTTAGCCCATAAATTAAAGGTGTATTTTTTTTTGTAGACAGTAACAGAACTCACTCAAATAGATTTGAGTCACATGATCTAAGTTCAAATACTTCCATACTAGATGAGATGATAGCCTCGCTATCCATCGAGTTCAAACATTTGAAACACGTTGTCCGTATGAACCAACTTGTGGTACAAGAAAGATCATAAGTGCCTCGTTGTTTGTGCTGCTATAACTCATCATGAATGTCAGATGAAACTTGTATTTTGCAGACAGCATGTAAAATCCCTCATTTCATCATCAGCTTGCGTCTTGGGCGAAATTGGAGCGACGGGAGGCATCTGCGAAATGACACAGGGGATGTTTGGCGTATAAAGTTACTGCACCTTGATTGGATGGCTCCTATTCTGAGTGTAAGCAGAGCTTGTCATGATGCTGGGATATGTGTGCGTGGTTGAGGGGATGGTGCCGGCAGCAGGTTGGACTGGGTCACTTGGCACGGCCGTACAGCAAATGCTGAGAATAAATCAGTCTCACTGACATGGTGCCTCTCATCAAGTGACATCCCGCAGTGTCCACATCAGTTCTGAACTAATAAAGATGTATGAGAGGGAAACAGAAGCGAACATGGCAGATGCCAAGGTGAAATGCAGCCGGTGTCTGAAGAGGCACTGGATGTCATGTCTCGGAAATCCATCAGGAACAATTTCCAAAATATGGCACTGTCATACCAGAGACTCCACACAACACTCACAACATGCTCATATTACAACTTTATACAACATGAAATTACAATTTTGAACACGTGCAAATCATCTGGACTTTACACTGCTGACAATGAACAGTAACATCAATGATGTGCAATAGGGGAATTGTTGAATTGCAAATCTAATTTTGTAACTTTGCAAAACTCTTAAAATGTGCATTATTTTATGTACAAAAAACCCAAAATGTATATATTCATAATTATAGTAATACTAATGACACTGATCTACAGCAGATTTTAATCAGAAATGGCTTTGGGTGTGTCTAAACGCTGATTGAGGAAAAAAAAATGTCTACACTTCTTTTTTTTCAGGTTTCTGATATATTTTCATTTTTGTTTTTTTAAGTATGACGTATAAAAGCTTGCCCAATACAGATTTTGCCATGCGTTGTAATTTATAGCCATGACGTTTCAGGAAAAAAATTATCTATCTGTGGCTCATCCTAACCTTTAATTCATAGATTATTCAGAAATATTTTACTATATTATCTATGCATCCATCCATTATTTGTACCGATTCTCCTCACGAGGGTTTCTATTATTATTATAATTCTTCTTCTTGTTATTATTAGCAATAATGATATTTTCCATATATTATCAAAACTATTATTTTTACGATTAATATTAAAACCTGATGTGCCAGAAAAACAAAAAAAACTAGGGCAGAATCGGAAGCAGTGCAAAAAAAATTACTTATATCTTCGATTTAAAAAGTTATAACAAATTTGTTGACCAGTGCACAAGTATAATATTTAATAGGCTTTCCTACTTGTTTGTTCAAGACCTTTTTTGAGTTGTTTCATCTCATTTTTTCTTTGAGAGGATGGCTTCATAACACAGAGTCAATTAGCATCAATAAATGGTTCACTTGCAGGTTATCAGTGTGTATGCAAGTATGCGTATGTGTGTTTAGGAGCTACAGTATGTGGGTATGTGGAACGCTGTAATATTCATGAAAGTCCTCATGGAAGTTGTCTCGTCTCTAGTCTGGAAAACATCACATACACACGCACACCCGCACACACACACAGATCCATGGACACTGAGTAGTGCGGTCCAGCGGTGCTCACCTGCTGACATCAGCATATGCCATTCAGAAGGGCAATGTGTGTCTGCATCAGTGATTTCTAAACACTTTGGGGTCAACAAATTATTAATATTTAGTATTAGCACTGATGACAATGTGGCATCCTCCTGAGAGCGGGCAAAATGTTGAGCGGGGGCCATTCTCTTGACGGCAACTGTGTTTGGCAGATGGTGCTGTCAGTTTGGGTCTTCGTTTATTCTTCCATGCATATGGCAGCATCTCCCCTTCGTTAAAAAAGCAAGCATGCTCATGTATTATCTATGGGGCTAAAAAGCATGCAAACACGAGCGGGAATGTATCAGAGGAGCTTAAACTTCTGTAAACAACCAGCAGTGGTTGTTGTAAATGTGATTTTACTGACAGAAAGAGTAGAAACATATGGGCTGAGACAGGGAAAGGGGGCTGATACCTGGGTGGGACGCAGTTCCACATCGACCCACAGCATAAAGCATTTGACGGCGAGGAGCCCAGAATTTGAGATGACTTATTACTTAGATTTTACCAACTGACAGCCCATTTTTTTTCTTTTTCAACTCAATTTTGGAGCTCCGCTAGTGAGAATACATATTTTTTTCAATGTCTCTAATAAGGAAACTGGATGTTCTGATATTGTTTTTTATTTATTTATTTATTTATTTATTTATTAAAATTGACATTATTTACTCATTTAATATTAATAATTAAAAACATAATAATGCTTTTTGAAAGACTCATCTTATAAAAAACATTTGCTATAGACAAGATTAACTTTGCCCACCTTTGATTTTAACAATTTCCAACAATAATTTCAGTCCTGCTGTGTAATAAAAAACATTCTCGTTGTAATTGTAGTCAATTTAACAACAGTATTCATGCTATGTGGAAATAAAGTATTGTTAATTGCTTTCTACTCTGTTAAATACAATTTATCTGAATTAATACATGTAAAATAAATGAAAGTAGAATGATAAATTAGTTCCTATGTGATAATCCTTGTACCTCAAATTTCGCATCTCTAACGGCTTATGAATTAAATTTTGGGACAACTTTAGCAAGTTCATCTTCAAGTATTAATATTAGGATTTGCTCTACAAACAAATGTCTGTGTATCAACTGGTAACGGTAGAGTAAAAAAAAATTCTGAATCGTGAGAACGTATCATGAAAGACAGCAGTTTTTTTCCCCTTTTTTACAACCAGGTTGAAAAATGAAATCTGTCTTGAAAGGCAGCAGGGGGGGAGAAAGATCTCAGTTACCTTGTGGAGTGCTCAACAGTGAGGGGTCTTACTCCTGCTTTTCTCTGATGCGAGGCAGGGTTGGACAGAACTGATATTGAGGCTGAGCAGGCGGATGAATGGAGATATGAGGGTCCCCGTGTCAACCTGGCAAGGGCCATAGCAACAGAGAGATGGAAGATAGGAAGGACAGACAGGAGAGGAAGTGACAGAGCGAGGTAGAGGATATCCCCTTGAAGTGAAATCACTTGTGACAGACCCAAACAGTGGTCGGCAGCTTTCAGGTTGGAACTCGTGTCTCCTCTTTGGAAAAGAAAAACAGTCCGGGGGAGGAGGGAGGGAGAGAGAGAGAGAGAGGTGTGACAAAGTGACAAAGACAATGATGGTCAATAATTAATCATGACACTGTTCAATGCAGTGGTTGCTGAGATGACAGCACTTTTGATTGACATATCTGGAGCATTTGATCTGCATGCTAGGGATCTTGCTACTCTGCCACAACTGGCTGCTCTGCTGTGTTTCCCTTTTGCTCCCACACCGCTCTTTTATTCTTCAAATCCTCTGCAAATAACATCGCATCGATGGCAAGGGAGTTATTGCTGCAGGGCAAAAAAAAAAAAAAACCTCCTGCCTGCACTGAAACTTGATATGTTCCATGTCGCTCTTGGTAATATGTGTTTTATACCCCAAATTATAATATATATTATGTATTACTTAATAGAGGCTGGGAAAATAAATATTTGCAAACTTAGAAAATATGAAAGGACACAAACTCAAAAATGTTTCACTTTCACTCTTAGTGTCATTAATGTACACCTGAAATTGGTCACTATACAGGAAAAGAAGCTTGTATAGTGTATTCTGTAGATTTGGAATTCTTATCCACCTATCCATTTTTTTTATAGTTCAGCACTCAAATGTACAGACTTATAAATTCACACATGAACAAAAAAAACATACATTTTCTGAATTTTAAAAGAAGTGTCCCAAAATGCATCCTGAAAATTTTTGGGACCACATTCTACTACTATATGGCCCAAATTTTTTTTTTCTTTTTAAATAGAAATTTTACTTAATCTTGCTAACTAGCTAACATTACGTTATTAAAACTTAACATATAATTTTCCATTTGGTTTAGTACATCAAACAAGGCTGGAAAATAAATTCTATACAGAAATTCCAAGAGGCAATGCTTGGCATTCTCCAATTTACTAGGGCTTGCTAAATGCTCACAAAATTTGACAGCAAATAGTGTCAGAATCAATACCGACTGCTGGTCACATTTTAAACGTTCATTCCTCTTTGCTGGAATTGCTCTGTAGATCCACTGGGGAGTGTGGAGTCCATCAGTCAGAGAGACGGTGAGTGTTGCCGGGCTACACCAGGCCTTTATTGACCTAATAACTGGCAATCAACTCAGTCACCAGCTTGTTGAGTCGTATTCATTATTCATGCTCATTAAATTACAGGCTCCGTATGAGCAAAGATTACCAGTTTGCTGCCAAACTGTGTTGATTTTGTGATGTGCCCTCATGAGATTCGGGGATTTAAAACCAGGACACCACTTGTGAAAACTATCAGACAAATATGGATGATGTCGTCTTCTTTTTGATTCATTTCAATGGATTTGACAAAATACCAAATTATAACCACCTCCATTCCTCAGTGATGAATTGTGTTTGAGATCAATGGATGGGAAAAAAAAAAAGGCACATGTGACGTGTGCAAAATACATCATGTTTGTTTTTCCCCATCGAGTGAAAATAAAGTCCCATAATATGCAGCTCAGTGTGTGTATCTTACAAAAAAATAATCTCGTGTTAAATAGAATCTAGTGACGATTTTCAATATATATGTTGTTCATTTTGTAATTGATGCAAATGTTAATTCGTCACAATCTCAGGGAACAATAAACCATGTACGCTTCAACATATGCTTGGAAGAAGCATGACAAGACACGGTACACCAAAAAAATTCTCGCAGAAAAAGCATCCATTTTGCTTCGATGTGACAAAACAATGATAGTGTCTGTCAACACCTACTCTATATGTGGAGTAGAAGAAATGTTTTACGAGTATGATGTAGTTGCAGCAGCAGGACTGTGTTGCAAACACACTATATTTGAAAGGTGGAATTTTTCACACTTTACATCTAGAAGGGATATAAAAACAGGCTATAATAGATAGGGCGGCATTTTTTTATTTTATTTTTTTATCGAGAGACACATCCAAAGGGAACCAACAGCTGTCTACACCATTTCCAGGACTCTGGAGCAATTCATATTTGTCTGTCCTGTACTCAAATCCCCAAGAAAAATATATAGTTTCAACACAGAGGAAAAATTGCTTTCCCATATGCTTCCCTGTTTAAAACCAACCGAATCAATCTACGTCTTTTCTCTTGCTCTTTCATATACTCTTAATGTACTGGAAAGCTTTCTCCAGTTGGCTGCCTTCATTGCTGGATCTGTGAATGTCTATCCCTCGTTGCATAACCGAGACCACTGGAGAACAATCGGGGTTTTCTGTTGGATAGAGAATAAACGGAGTGGTGGGTGTAAGTCACTTGTGGCTGATTGTTGTCGGCTAAGGTTGTGTTTTAATACCAATACACTTCAGCACGGGATCTTTGCGAGGAAACCGGCCTTCTTTTGTGGGCAGCTTGCCAGGGAATCCTTTGGACTCATCCAATAGATGAACAAGAGCTCCCTCTTGGTTCTCCTGCACAAGTCAACCAACCCTGGAACAACACTTTGACAAACATATTTTATGGTCTAAGAGCTTTATTAAAAGGCCTCTTCAGAGCTCGCCAGCTCTTAAAACAATTCCTTGGACATGTTGAACATATTATGGGACTTTGTGGAGGCACAGTTTGTCTTGTTTGTTAAAGACGAGTGGCAAGTGACTAAATCTTGCTTTGTATCATAAGCACGCAACACCTCTTGTGAGTCACAAACTGACAATGGCCTCCCTTGTGAGACACAGGATCAAATATTAGTTTTAAGTCTGTTTTTTTTTATTGATGGGGTTAACTGAGATTACTTCGTATAATCTTGGTGCTAGTATGAAGGGGAGTTTCCTGAAGTCAATGAGATGGGAGTGTTTCCGAACAAACATAACTTCAAAGGTTGTATGCACTGCAGAAAGGTATGATTGAGTGCAAACATGTATTCATTTAAGTCTATTTATTTTTATTTTTTTTGCCTCCCCTCAAAGCCTCTCTTTGCCCAGATCTAAAGCTTAACCTTTTGACCGTGGAGAATTCCATTGCTGGGTTTGATTTCTGGCGCTCAGTAACTGCAGCGGCACTGACTGACAGTTGGATGATCATAGGGTGCATGCTTTTTTTAGTCCAAGTAAACGTGTAATTAGTTGTTGTAATCGTACACTTTTTGAAAAGATCAAATTATTATTAGCTACATGTTAGAGGCTTGGCAAATCTGAAAAATGATATACCGTCGCTTTAGAAATGGACAATACACATTTGCAGACATTAAAATAATTGAAAAAATACAATATAACTACTGAAAATAATGATGCTTTATTTTTCTGGAATTTGCCCTCCATCCCCCCAAAAATAAAATAATGTTGTTTAAGATGTGCATAGATAAGTACAAAGGTTTCTGTATGGAGAGATTTGAATAAAATCAAATGTGAATTAAATGTTATTGTTATTTATATGTTATTCCCAGTTATATTGGTAACCTCTTTTTTGGTTTGTTTACAGTGTTCTTGTTCTTGGAGATAGAGCGAGCCTTTTTGTAATTTATTGTTGTCAGACTTCATCCAGTTCTGCACCCTTTAATTCACAGTTTGTCCTGTGGCGGGTTGGGCAAGTTGGGAGGGCTGTAAAATCCTATTTTGGTAAACTGCTCCTTTCTTTAATTGGATGCAGGACAACTAATTTAAAGTGAGAGTTAAGCAAAAATATGTTTATCTTTGCAAGAATATGTTCTATGAGCCACCACGAGTCTAAACACTGTATTGTCGTTAATAATGGGTTTGTGGAATAAAAATTACGCAGATAATTCCATTTTTTGTAGACATTTAAGGAAGTTGGCATTTTATGTTCCACCTCTCCTTGCTGTCAACTGTAATTGACATCAAATTGCCTTAAGGCTCGCGTTGCAAATCTAAAAAAAAAAAAAAAAATACAGCACACCTGATCTGAATAAGCAGTAGAAAGCAGATGGTTGAATTTACAAATGGACTACTGCATATTGACTTGTTTTTGGTAATACTATATTTGGTGAGGATATGATACATTTCTTTCTAAAGGATCCCGCTGGAATGGAGTGAAAGTAGAAGAGTGAGTGCAAGGACTAGATGGCTCTCATACACAGGAGTTATCATGCTAGCCTGTATCCAGTAATCTAAGATGTCACATGTGAGACAGCTGTGATCTGTGTCAGGTGCTTTCCGCCCCCCAGGCGGAAGGTCAGAACGGTTGACTTCATCTCCTTCCTCTGGCCTCCAATCACTCAAACATAAATCAATACTGTTAATAACTGTTTGAACGATGTCTAAATGGGATATCTTCGCTGCGAGCCATATTAAAGATATTCCTTACCGAGCCACTCCTTTCTCTCCTCTCCTTCAGCAGTTTCGAAACAAAGTCAGTGCGCTTTGTCTGCCGGGTGGTTATACTGAAAAAGCTACAAATTAGAGCACACACACACACACACATATACCTATATCCATAAATAAATAAATACACACACACACAACTATATATATATATATATATATATATATATATATATATATATATATGGCCATTGAGTGAATGTGATTCTACATTCGTAATAAAGAAATACTTAATTTTATGGTCATATTGTTTGTATAAATTTCACGCTGGGTTAATGTTAAATGTTAATACATGGCATGCCCTTATGATACTGTCCTTCAAGGCAAATTTTCAATTGAGATCTGATTGCACAAAATAACAAGACATCAAATGATAAAAGCTCAGTGTGAAAAATGTTCAGGTTCATGAAGGTCACCGCCACCGACCGTGTGTATCTTTGATATCATTCAAATGATCAATTAATTAGCTCTCTCGCGACTGTGGCAATAACCTCAATAACGTCAGCTAAGGCACATTAAGTGTTTTAAAAGGTGTTTCTGCAGTCATGTGACCTCTATCTCATCTTGCTTTCATTTTCTACGGCGTATGCATCACTGGTCTAAGTGTATTTACTCTGATAGTGCTGCCACAATGGAATTATGTGAGCTTGTAAATAGAGTTAGCAGTCAGCTGATCTTGGTTTTTTATTATCAGGTGGCGGGTATGTGAGAGAAGTGCAAACTGTTTTGCTTTATGACCCATTCTAAAACCTATTGAAATGACTGTTATAGAATAATATCATTACTTCTATGTATAAAATCTTACTGCTCAGCCATGCAGGGCAATCATCAGCACAGTTAGTAGAGGAACAGAAAGAAGGCTGGAGTGTTGTGAAGACAGTATAAGGTTTGAGAGTCGTGTGACAATATGCCGATGTTGGACAATGTAATACATGCAATGTCACAGTGTGCTTCTCATACGGTCAGCGACACTAAGAGGGGCAGTTATATTATCATATTGCGTATAATATTATATTTCTATGTGGCACCATTTTCCTGTGCTCACACTAAGTTGTTATTTTTACCTCTGATATATTACGGCGACGAGCTGTTGGAATACTTCTACAGCAATTGATTCTCAGAAAGAAAATAGGTGACTAAAAAATGCCACTGGCAGACTGAACTTGCGCAGAGCTGGCGGGGCTTTTTCATAGGTAGCCAATGCAGTTCGTGTGTTCGGACATGTTTGTATGCCACGCGGCGCATTTTAAGCTAAAATTTTGCTCTTTCGTCCATTTTTGGGTGAAGTTAAATTTTTGTGGTGTCACCAATTCCATACTCTGTGTGCAACAATATCTGCAAAAATCACCATAAATACAATAATGATTATTTCGAATGGTCAAATAAAGGAATGACCTGCTGATGAAAAAGGCATTTTTATTGTATTTTTGTTGGTGGTGTTGAAGTGCTGAGGCGACCGTAAACTCTACCCCCCTAAGATAATGCCTAATATGATTTGCTTGGGTAAAATTCCACAACAGCAACGCTATGGCAACAAAATCTGTTCAGCTTCAATGAAAGGTATGTATCGTGGTGGTAGGTGACAAAGCCACAGATAAACCAAGAGGGAACACTGAACAATGGACCCATACAGGCTCAAGTCCAAAACTCGGGGTCCCGCTTTGCACATTGCCATCAATCCCTGTCCCCTTGTGGCTCCCTTTTATGATATTGTTTGCAAAAAAAGCTGTGACAAATGTGGGACAAAATACAACCTTATAACATACTTATAAAGTAGACGCATAATTGCAATAAATCCAGTGAGTTTTAAAGTGCATGCAATCGATATTAACCATTTTTAAAGAATACACAATACATACACCCATGTACCTCTCCCTCCATCAATTGAATATTAGAGCAGGATTTCGAAGGCGAAAGCCAATGAAACGCATCGAGTAAATAACAAACAAACAAAAAAAAAACGCGTGTCCCTATTACAAAAGTGAGTACAAAGACCCTTCACAAGTTTACATGGAAAATATTGTACTGAAACGCATTAAACGTTATAAAAATGTAATTACTCAATGCATTTAAAATAATGACCATAATCGAATTAGTGAACGCTTATCAAACGAGTCTTCACTTTTGATCAACATCCAACGATTATAAGAGCACCTTTGCAGTAACCCTTCAGGATCATTCAGTGATTTATGCCTGCCTGTGACTACCACCATAACCACAAGAGCAAAAGCAGATTTCATTTCCACAAAGAAAATAAAACTTTACCACATGTTTGACATGTGCAGTGATGTAAAGTTATCGCTTTAGTGACTTTGCTTGTACCAAGGTAGCAAGTAGCAACCTCATCTTACTTGTTGAGAGATCCTCACCAAACAAACGAAAGAGCTTCATCATCACATGTGTAGTTGTGGCGCAGGGTGACAGAGTATGATCGAAGATTAAATTAGTATGGAATTTTATCGTGAAAAAATCAAACAAAGTGAATGTGGGATAATGTCTTTTGTCGTATTGGTAATAATGAAATCTTATTTATCCTTATTTGCTTCTCAGGGTAATGTAACTGCTGCATCCTCCCTTTTTACTTGATTCTTTAATGTTTATTTAGCAAATGTCCACCGTGTTCACTTGTATCACTGCCATTGCAACAAGGATAAATCCTTAAACTCAGTAATCCATTTTGTGTAAAATTAGGCGTAAAATTTCAAGTCACACTAAATGCAATTGCTGACGCCAGCCATTTCTATGCACTGAGGCTACAGTCTGGAAGCTTTGAAAATAAACAGCTGTGTTTCCAAATACCTTTAACTGGATTTGAGAGTCTAAAGATGGTCTTCCTCCCCCCAAAAAAAAGAGCAAAAAGAAGCGGTTGCTTGAGCACATCTATCAATTTGCAAATAGACTTAAAAATGTCGACAATAGTGCACAAGCTTCCTAGAATGTTCTGCTTATCCTACGCCAGTGCGACCCTTGATGTAATGCATTTTCATTCTCTACAAGAGTCTCTCTTTTAGCCCTCTTCTTCTGTCACTATTGCACAGTCGGGGCCAGGGAGAGAAAGCCAATTCCAGCAGTGACAGAAAACTTCCCACTCCCCCCCCCATACATAAAATTAGAAAAGCTGTTCGTGGTTTTCTTTTTTTTTTTATCTTTCAGATTTCCCGGGTTTTATGGTTAAATACTAAAGCACTGGAGGCTGGTCATGCTTTAAGCTACTAGAAAAAGTTAAGCTTTAGCGTTGGGCAGCAGAGATATGGGCTATAAGCTGACAAGTAATTAAACCGGCATATCTGTAACAACTGTCATCTCTTATTTCTCCACAGCCTGGACGTAAACCAAAGGCACGAAAGCTAAAAGGATGGTGTAAGAAAAAAATAAAAAAAGCACTGTGGGCAGTGTGTGAGTGAGCGAGAGTCTTTACATTGCAGGGTAACTGCAGGCTATATCTCCTGCTGAACAGTTTAGCAGACTTGGGCATTTAGGGGATTGTGGTGGAGATCAAAAGGGTCAGGGATCCTTTTACCAATTAACAGCAGGGAGACGGACATCAAATAAGGTGTAAATTTCAGCTCTGCACTTTTCAGCGAGTCAAGCATGAAATGCATTCTAATGCCCTTTTTGAGTTTCCAGGCGGATTTGCAACAACCAATGATGTCACCACGGTCCCCGCAAAGACGAGCTTAATCGCTCCTCAGAAAGGCATGTAGCCATCTTATCCACTGTGTTGACGTCAAAGGGAGTGCTGAGTCAGTTATTGATATGGCGGGACTAAAACGGACAGGAGACAAAAAGCTTGCAGCCGCAGATGTTTGACCTCTCAACGTGTGAAAGTGTTTTAAGCTGTTATTGATAAAAGTGCAAGCTTTGTAAATGGGTGATCGCGTCACATTCGTTTGGTTGAACTGAAATGTTTTCGTTTCGCGCTCAAAGCTCTTATTGGATTTTCATACAGCACAGCCGGGTCACTTGTATTCTTTCTTCCGATACCCAGATAAAATGACCACGGCGCAAATCGCATTGAGTACAGTCCAAAACATTTCACCATGCAAGGCACTTCGATTTTTGAGTATACCCCTGTGTAACTCAGCAAATCTGTCTCGCCAAAGAAATGAGGCAGCATCTTGGGGTTTAACTTCAGTTTCAAAATGCAGAAAGCGGAGACTGACTATAAGTGACCTCTGAAGAGATTAACACAGATGTTGCCATAGCAGCAATTTGATCAGAAGTGGACGAGCTCAGTGTATTCCAAAATATGTAAAAAGACAGCAGGTTTTCCTTGCTTAAACGCTAGCCATGATACAAGCAAGATAAATCTAGACCACTTGTTCTCCTTTGAATATTGTTTTATGTATATGGTCTGGTTGAACACTTCATATATTTGCAATATATAAACTGATATTTTAAAATATTCCTTAAAAACTGGTGGGTCGAAGGGAGCAGTTGAAATTTCTCTAAAACAATACAAATCCAGTACACCTGACTGCAGGTATAAATAAGACAATTAAGAACCTCTGGACACTCAGTGATATGAAAGTTAAAGAGGCTAATCCCTAATTAAAGTGGCAATACGCAAATTGAACAGGCAAACAAGAGAGAAGGGGGCAGGGAAAGAGTGAAGAGAATCAATTTTAATTCAAAATTTAAACAATTCTAGAAATACATATGAGCAATTGGGATCTGGTAAAAAAGGCCCAAGCTGTGGCTGGACTTTTGGTGGCAATCGAGGAAGCGCAGATATTTATGACGCAGTTGCAGTCATTGAATCAGTTTTGTGTCCATCCAACACATTGTGGCTTGGTACTGATATCAAGCAGTATAAATTCAGCAATGAGTTTGCAGTTAGGATTGCAAGAAAAAATAAAAAAACAATCCCAATCCACTCTTGTGGAGTTTCATGTCGCAAGAACTCTGACATTGGCAGGCGAAATTTCCAGCTCATTTCCTGAAGGTGCTTCAGAACACTGCACGCCAAAGCCACGAGACATTCCAACATTATCTTTCTAATTGCCATGAACTTTTTGAACAATTCACTTGTAAGTTCACAATGACATTTTGCAATGCGCGTAAGGGCTGCTGCATTTTTTCTGCGTCTCATTGACATTTAGCTATAATGATGCATATCTCTTTTGATCAGTATTATTGTTGCACATCTGTATTTATGAATGACTTTATCTTGATTTAATTTGTACATTTGTGTATACACTATATCCAAAATGTACATTTGGTGCCAAATCATGTTTAATTGTGTTTTTAACATACTTGACTTTTTGCTAATTCAATAGACCACTCTCTCGCCTCCAAACCCTTTTTTTTTTTTCAGACTAAGCCATACCTATTTAGCTATATAATTATATATTAAGCTTGTGAAATCTATTGTCATCCAATGTTGTGATCCCCTTGCAAGCCTACATGGCAAACAGTAAGAATAAAGCAAATGGGCTCGAGTGAGTGGGAGCAGGACTCATGTTTATGCTTCCGATAATGAACCAAACTTAATTTAGCCAACAATAATTTGAGGAGGCATCATTAAAACAATCAGATTTATATATTCTTTTTTTCAAAGTCTGCAAAATCACAATCCCGCCTGCTTCCTTTTTTTGTGTTCCTCTCGCTCTCATTATGCATGCACTAGGTAGGAGTAAGTAAAATAGTCGTTGTAATTCAACAGAGCTATCGTAACTCATTTAGTTGCGCTAAAGGCGAGTGAGGAAAAGACAAAGAGCCTCAACGTTTCACCATGGTGCTCATTATGCACATTTTAAAACAATTTGCAATTCAAGGCCACACAAAGTGATGCGGGTGGGGGGGTTGAAGGGGTGCGCCTGGCCTTCAAAGACTGCTGCAAGAGAATGACCTCGTACCCCACTTCTAGGGTCGCCGCCCTGAATGAGAGCTAGGAAGATGCAATTAAAAGAATTTAAAAACAATGTGTAACAAGAGATTGTGCTGCTTATTATCCGTTGGTGCCTCACAACATTTGTGACCTTAGCTTTTCCTTTCCTCTTCATGCTGTCTCACCCTCACAAGGCACTTATCTATTCAAATATCAGCCTTTTGCAAGGATGCATGATTATTCTAGAGATGCCCGCCCGCATTGGTTACTAACTTTACAAGTCGATGCATTTTCCAACTGCCAGGCGAGTTTCCTCCAGTATTAAAAAAAAAAAATTACCTCATCCATCCAGCCATCCATTTTCATGAACGCTCATCGTAACAATTGTTGTAGGTGAGCTCAAGCTTTTGGGCGAGAAGCGGGTGTAAACCTTGGACACAATTTCACAGATAGACAGCAACAATTCACCTTCACACCTTTGGACCAATCAAAGCTTTCAATTAACCAATGAAGCACGTTTTTGGAATGTGGTAAGAATCCAGAGTACCTGGAAAAAAATCTACATAGAAAACCTAGAGTAAAAAAAAATGAACCCAAACATGTACCTATGATATTCAGAAATTACAATTGAAATTGTGGTGGAAAAAAAAAAAACACTGTTGGTTTGCAAGAGCCCCCCCCCAAAAATTTTTTTTAAATGATTTTCAACAAAAAACATTACATTTAGCACTACATTCAGAATGATATTTGTCCGTACAACTCATATCGGAGTTACTTCAGCGTAACAGAGATGTATTTATTTTTACGGGTCGTGCTCGCTCTCTCTTTGTCAGTCTGCCTCAATAACTCCTGTGCGGTTATTGCTGAAACAAATGCAATCAAAATGTCATTTCAGGAATGAAAAGAAGCTGTTTAAAAATGCATCAACAAGCCGCCACCGAGGGTTTATTAATTCAACTCAGGCTGTGCTGAGCAGTCGTGCTGAAAGCGCGACTCTGAAACCAGAAAACATTCTCCGACACTCCCTTATCTTTATGGTGTAATTTCCCATTTAGTGAGTTAGTGAGTTACCACCTAGGGAAAGCACAGTGCTGCTGGTCTAATTGAGCAAATGAGAACACAATACAAAACAAGCTCACTTTGTTTCGACACGTGTCTCTGTTTGGAGTCATCTGACACAATTAAAGCCCTTCAAGAAACTCAAACTGGGGACATCTTAAAAGAGTATTTAACTTCTCACCAGTGTTAAAGAGCCAGAACAACTCATGCACGTTATACGCCCACGTAATGTATTCCAAAAGGCTGTCACTTCAAATTGAGTGATTGACAATCCTGCCACAGGTTTGATATGACTACTTTGTCAAGCCTATCAGGAGAGATAGATGCTCCGTTCATGATAGTTTGAAGAAACTATTCATAAAAGTTACCCCATATATTCAGCAGCTCGCCACATTTTTTCATTTACCATATCATCCACCCATCACTAAACTGATAAAAGTGGAATTACCATAAGCGTCATCAATAACTGAAGCCGAGGTGTCGCTTCACGTGATGGATAACAAACGACAGGTGGCGAGATGCTGTGGATGTTCAGTTCAGCCTTCTGCTTTGCCAAATCGCTCTTAAAATATGGGCACACGCAAACAAGCGTACACTATACACTACTAATAGCAGACACATAAATTCTGTATGAGGCATAGTATATATGAGACATAAAAAAATATCATATCACCAGCTCGCCAAGAAAAATATACAACCTCACACGTGCACAAAGGTTGAACAAAAAATTACTGAGCCATTAGGTTGGATTAGTTGAGCGTTGGGAAGGTCTGCATGTTATCAGCACCGGGCTATTTCCAAACGTTCTGACATTGACACAAGCGATCCATCATGTCGACATCCCTTCCTCAGATGTCTATATCATTGTGTGCTGTGTGAGCGTGTGTGTTTTGGCATGAGGCTCTGAGATGTTTTTCACTTCTCCTCACACACTTGGATGCTTTAGCACAACAACCGATGTTAATGAGACATTTCGAATCTACTCTTTGGTGATCTCATTTGGTTATAAGGGCAGGTTAGACTGACATGCATTGAAAACTACACTAGAATAAACATATTACTCATTTAATGCTGTATCTCCTTGACAATGTTCATGACTCTTTGAAATTGTGCAATCGCAACATATAATTTTAAGCAATCTCAAAAAATTATTGTTATTATTATTGTTATTATAATTATTATTATTATGATTATCATTATGACAAGGAAAATGAAGAGAACAATTTTGAGTTGCACTCTCTCCTCTGAGATAGTGAAATCTTGTAGCTGACTTTCTTACAGCACTTCATTAGAAAAGTACGGTATATAATTTGAGCCCGGCATGTCGCAATTATCACACTGTAATTTTCTATTTAACTTTATTGCATTCTTAAGCGAATTACTACTCATATTGCAAAATAACTTCAGAGGGAAAATAGTCCGATGAACGATAAAGAAAAACACAAACAATGAAAAAAATGATTTAGAGGAATTAAGCCGTAGGATCAGCATGAATTTGAATACAGAGCATTGTCTTTTCCTTTGCTATGGCAAGTCCAAAAACCCTCCAAAAGCTCTCTTACAGCTGCTTTGTTGTATCTAACATTGGGGTTGTAATTATTTTGTTCCATAAATATTGTATAAATAAATTGAAAAAAAAAATACTATTTGTCTTGTGGGAAGTTCTTATGTTTATTGACTGTGATAAGGCCGCAGTGTCATATGCAAAATTAAAATTATTCTTTGTCACTGTAGTGCAGCTGAAAAACGTCTTTAAAATGTAGTGGTTAAAATAAAATAGAGCGCTTCATTGTCTGTTCATGTAATTAATAAATGATCTGAATGCTGGGATTATGTTTTCTAAAGTTACAGTATTATAGAAACTGCGAAATGGAGCACGTAGCTTTGCTTTGGGGGAAAACAATCTGTTATGTAGTCTTGGTGGCTTGATAAAGATCCATGGTTGGAGTGGAAAATTGCATCTGAGACCTTTTGAACAGAGATAAGAGAGAAGATTAAGCATGTTGCTTCTTTGTTTTGTTTTGTTCTGAAAAAAACATTGAAGCCTATTGTGGTCAGTATTATGCAAAGACACATACAGCAGTACACATGCACAGATACAGGTACATTGCACCCACACTTTTTATGCAATGGCAAATATCACACATTGACTTCACTACCTGCAACCTGTTCTTTCGAAAACAAATACAGTTTATTGTTACAGTGAGCAAAGGCCGGCTGTGGCTGCTAGATGCTATCATTTCTTTCCTTCCATTCAAGGAAAAAAAAGAGTGACAAATGTGAAAGCGCAAAATGTGGCAAACCTCGTTTGAGGTTGGTGTCAGTAACATATAGGGGAAACTCAATGAGGCTAGATGTTATCGCTAAAATCAGCCAGCGTAAAGTGGAGGAATAATATAGCTTCTGTCATTAGACAACTGGTTGATGTTCATGTCAGAAACATAACTGTCAAAACCAGCATTGCGCACTTGCAAAAAAATAGGGGGGGAGACAAAAGTAGCGGGATTGAAAAAAATGTGCTGTGTTGAAAGGTGGTCAGCAAATATTATGTGACTTTGATGCTGTGACGGTTGGTTAAGTGGATTTGTTTATTTAAAATAAAAAAGGATGCTCAACACTCGTGAGGACTGTGTTCTGATTCTCACTATATCTTGATCTGTTTGAGGATCCAAAAGCTCCTTGTAATGACACACTTTTTAGACGGTGATGAAAAATGTGTCATATGAAAAGAAGAAATAAACAAAACTGAGACAAAATTCAAACAAATTTATTTCAACCGCATCGTGTTCAAAATAAACACTGACATGCTGAATTATTAAAGGCTCTTGCATATTCAGAGTGATGTTTCAGAGTGAAATAAACAGACTGTAAATGGCAGTAACTAAGTGTGCATGAAGTGAATTGTCTAATGGAAAGTATTACAATTAGGTTTTGTATTACAAATGAACACTATTTCATTATTTCTGTCCTGCCATCAAATTCAATTAGCAACTGTAAGTCATCTTTACCATTTTTTTTTTGGTCTTGTTTGTTTCTTTGTTCCCCTTTCAGCATGAAGAGATCACTCGTCTAAATTTGCATGGCAATTTTATCAGTGTGCCGCTTTGAAAATTTATAGCAACAACAAGTAACAAAAATGGCAGATATTTATGAATACGTGAACAAATAGTTGGTGTGGTATTTGGGTACATCGGTTTCTATATTTAACTACTCAAGAGAGAAAACAAAGGCTTAATTTGTCTTTATTTGATTCGAGGTAAAGTGTGCTATCATAAAGTATATATTTTAAATAGTGAAGAAAATAAATGAAATAAAATATGAGGTTTTCTTTTTTTTTTCATTTAAGCAATTATCATATTAAGGAAAGACACGGAAAGAAGTAAATACGTTAGTAAATGCACGGCAACAGTTGCTCATTTTAATTTTTTGTGTGCCTGTGTGACTACTGTTCCAAAAATAACAGCCTACTATGAGCACTTGTCTTCTCCAACCATTTCCCACTGTTAACCTAATCTTTCTGATTATTGTGATGGCTTTAGCAGCAGGCCATGTCTGACAGCAGCTCTCGCTGTAGGGACATAAGCTTTGCAAACAAACCCAACTTTCAATCATCAGGGAAGACAGGTAATTAGAGGAGAAAAAAATGGTTTTACATATTCTCTTTTATATATATATATATATATATATATATATATATATATCCCCTTTCAACAACAAAAAGAACAACTAAAACTTAAAGATGGCTGATAAGGTTATTGGCACCTCACACTGGGAACAAAAGGGGAGGCCCGCAGCTATGATTAATAACAGATGTTCGCAGGTAAGCTTAAATAATTACTCCTGTCAGAATGCAAAGTAAATGTTATTAGCAGGCCTGATCTTTGTCTGTTCGAGTCTCTTGCTTGTCACAACAGAGCAAATTACAAAAAACAAAAACAGCAAGTGCAACTAAGAGCACAATTTTGTCACCTATTATTTTGGGGTATAGTGTCCACTAACATAACAATTTATAGGTATGACAAACAAGAGCAGTATAAAAGAAGGCTCCCTTTAAAATGTAATTGTTATTATTATTTGTATTATTATTATTATTACAGTCTGTAAAGGCCAGATTTGTGATATACATTTTACATTGGACATCATTAAAGCGTGCATTTTTGTGGCCAATGTGTGTGTATTGAATGGGTTTAAACTGTTTACATTACACAGACTCATCATCACAGAGTGGCTTGTCAATGACAGGTCTCAGCTTGCATTAACCAAAGTTTAAACATCATTCAATAGCATGCAGTGACCCACTGAGAAAAGTACATGAGTAAATGTGTCGTAATATGGCGCTTATTACTGTTCCCCCTCAGGCAAATACCTTTTGCTTAAGCTCCATGCATGGGAACATTTTGTTTTATTACCCTGCAGGATAAGTCGTGATTGAGGAGGAGCAGGGGGGGGGTGGATTGACTGTAAGGGGTTGGGGGGAAAAGAAGAGAAAAAAAAGAGCTTTAAGCACCTGGGGATTAAAATATTCCGGTTCATCATATCAGTGTCTTAAGTCTTGTTTTGTTTTTTTGCCTGCTGGGGGCATATAATTACAGTATTATCTGATAGAGAAGAAAGATTGAAGTTCAACACCAAATTGATTTGCCAATTACCACAAAAATGACAACCAATGATTGACGGGGGACACCTACAAAATGTTCTTGAAAGGCAACACCCTTTGAAACGCATTCTCAAATACAAAGTTTGTGAACAAAAAAAATGGTCAAGATCTTGAGCAGTGTTCATACTTACCTGATACAGAACCAAGCAAACCCCCCACATCCCCACCCCCTTCTTCTACTCCCCCTCCTTAGTTGCACTACCACTTCCCAATGTCTCCTCTCTCTCAGATGTCTCTCTCATTAAGAGTCCTATGACCACTGGAGCACTATAGGCCTCATTAAGGCAGCCTGAAAGCATGACTGAACCTCTGACTTTAAAAGTCAAAGTAAAGGAGGAGCAGGTGGTGGTGGTGGTGGTGCTGTGGTGGGGGGGTAAGCGATGAAGAGTCATCCTGGCCTGGCAGTGTAACACAAGGTCAACGGCGGGAAAAAGGCAGTCCTCGGATCTTTTCATCAGGCTAATTTTCGAGATAAAGTCACAGTCTAACATTATCAGCGTGGCTTAAATAGGAGCAGAAAGGTTGGAGATGTAGGAGGGTTAAGAGCACCTTTATGTAGTGGAGCAGCCTGACTTTTGTAACAGCTCATTTTTAGCTGACTGCCGCCACCCGTGAGATTACACACAATGGTGAACAGTGTACTGCTTTGCAACTAGTGTGATCAGATGAATTTCTATCATTTGGTTACGCACACTTTATTATTTGGTGGTAATACATGCTTCAACACGTTGAAAAGACTCTCTTTCGAAAAGAACAACATGAGGAATTGAGGACCGAAAAAACACACTTGACTTTAGTTATTTGTATGTGATGTAAAACATACAGCATCAGAAGCAAGCGATGGGATAAATATTAGGATAAAGAAAGAACATTCTTGAGTGTCATTTGATCTACACTGGAATTACTAGTTTTATTAGGATATTATTCCGAGGATTATAAAAATTGTGTGTGGATTACAGTGTGAGTAATGTGCAGAATGGATATTCACGATTTGACAATTTGTACTGCAGCTGTTGGGTTTGTTTGAATTGCACAGAGAAGAGTAGAGCACAAATAAATTTTCTATGTAAACAGGTGTACAATGTCTTTGCATTTACTCGCCACAACATAATGTCCACCTGCTCAGGCCTCATATAGGAGTGCTAACATAAATACTGCCTATACAAAGATAGTTACATTATTCATTATCACACACAACTTCAAGTACAACTCTGAGCTTTGTGTGTTGTATCAGGAGTGGAAATAATAACATATATAACCTCACTCTTCAAGTAATTTATGCCTGATTGAGGTAATAAGCATGTCAACAGCTTAGCATTGTTATCAGATTTTCATTGCTCTGGTATTAGACCGCCTGAATTTTGCAGGTGTACCTCCTGCTGTGGTGTGGTGTGCCGTGAAGTGTTGCATGTGCGTAAAAGCTTTCCAACCTCTTCACCTTCACTCCTGCTCCCCAGCCACAAAATTCAAACACACTCACCACGCCTCCATAAACCTCACATCCTTCCTTGCTGTGAAAAGTGTTTATCCACACTTTTGTCAACCTCGCTCCGGCCCACATCTCAATCCTTCAATCCTCAGTTGCCCCTCCTCCTTACCTTCCCACACATGCCCTCTCGTCCTCAAATCTTTCTTTTCCTTCTCTTTCTCCCTCATACCCCACCCCGACATCCCTCCCTCCCTTTTCCCTTTCCTTCCTCTTGCACCCTTCACTTATTTTTCCTTCTAGCAAGCCATCAATGCACCCTGTGTAGAACCGTTTTTCCTATCCTGTATGCTTCTCCTTAGGGAACCTGTTGTGCAGTCAAATTGCTCCAAATGCTGAGGGAGACAGGGGGAAAAGTCAAGCCTCATTAGATTCTCATTACTTTTGCAAACTGAAAGCAAGAGAGATTCTTTTTCACCACATAATCGCAGCTGCTGAGCACCCTGGGAATCACAGTGCGTCCTCCCCAAAGCCCCTCTACATCTGAGCGACACGGTGTCTCCTCCATTTTCCCTTTTCACCCTTTTTCCCCTCTCCCCTCATCATCTCTCCTTTTTAACAAGTGCACAGCAAAGCATACTGATTAGCTTAGCTTAGGGAATTAAAGTTTTATTTCAATTACTCGAGTGCAGTAATCCACATCATTAAAAAAATGCTCCCTCAAAGTTAAACATGCCTTTCATTGCACATCTCCTCCATCACTTGACACCCTAATAAACATGTCTGCCATTTTTAGCGTATTGGGATCATTTCTCGTTTTCTTTGTTGTTTATTGTTATTTTAGAAACTTCTGGTTGTAAATCTATGCATGTCTATACTTATTCATGTTTTCCCTGCAGAAGCACACAAGCACCCAAGGGAGCCAGTCTATCCTCGTTTAGTGTGTACTTGAACTCACATGAGGGGCCTCCCTCATCCCTCCTCCCCTCCCAAAACACCCCCACCCGCCAACCAACACCTTCCCCTCCCTCCATCATCATAATAGACAACATTGCTCTTCAATACAAAGCCACTGTTGACGCTAAGTACATTAGCACATTGTGAAAACAATGCACCGAAAAACAACACACGCCATAAGTACAAAACACCCTGGGGAAATCACTCATTACCAAAGCTCATCACTAATAAAGTCAGAGAATAAAAGGATTTTAAGAATCAAATTGTTGTCTGCAATTTTGGGAGTTTGAGTGGTCGTAGTATGTTAGCAGGCCATCTGTTTTTTTGATTTTGCTTTGTTTTGTTTTTTTACAGCTAAATTACACATGGGTGTGCGCTGTAGCGATATATGTCATGGGACCACATTTGATAATGTCACTATAAGGCTTTGCCAGTCACTAAAGAAAGCTCACAGCCATATAATAATATCATTAAATATCGGTATCCTAATTACATATGTAATGATAATGAATACAAACTGAAACATTTTTACAGTATAAAACGTATAAGATTATGCAATAATTATTATTGCTTCAATGAGTGCCCTCGAAAGGGTTTCAATGTTAAAACTGGTCAAATGGTTGATATGAATATGATAAGTCGTATTATAGACGAGAGGGAAAAAAAAAACAATGATAAACACGAGAGTGGCATTAATGTCATGTTTATTCTTATCCTTGGTTTGCTGTCAGAGCTAATGTGTGACAGACTGCAGCTTTACATGAATTTAGCAGCGTGACGTTGAGTTGACAAAACCCTGCAGCTTGAGAGCGCTAAAGCGGTCCCAGTGCAGGTATCAAAGATGAAGTGATTTCTTTGCTCTTTTATGTGGCTTTCCCATGTGTGTTTTCTTTAAATACTGACTGACAACCTTTTGCAATGTGATGCCATGTGTGCCAATCATAATATTAATTTTCTTGTTATTCACAGTGGCATGACCAAAGAACTTACAGCACGTGCACAAAAAGAAACATCTCATGAAGATCCCCAAGCATTTAGCAGTTATAAATCTATTTACAGTATCATTGTGGTTCCAATGGCCTATATGTGCTCTCAAAGTCATCTGAACTAAAAGTGTTTTTTAATATTTACAACCCCGGATTCAATAGAGGAGTGCACAATTATGTTCGCCAATGCATGGTACAACCACAACACTAAATATAGTGATAAATGTCTAAACACCCAAATCTTTAAAAATGCTTTTTTTTTTAAATCAGTTTCAAAAGTTGGACCTCATTATATTGAGCAGGCATGGTATATATATTTTTTTAAATGTTTATCACATAATGGGCTAATGGGTCCACATACCTGAAGCCATATGACACTTTCTGTAGGCTCTGTAAAAAATGTAACACAAACGGAAATATGTAATAGAATACAGAAGAGCTCAGAAGCTCTATAATTGTCAATAACTTTTCTACTTCACTGCATCCAGTTCAATCCTATAAAAACAAATTTGAAAAATCTAAAATTTATTTAGTTGAGATATTGTTGCTCTGATTCCTCATCCAATTTCCAAATACGGCCACAACCTGTAAGTGACGAGTAAGTTGAGAGAATTCAAAGGGAACCAAAACATGGACAAAAGTTACAAAAGAGAGAGGGAGACAGAGAGAGAGAGAGAGAGAGAGAAAATAAGACAGAATACAAGTAGAAATACCATTACAGAGCAGATCCGACTTGATGAAATGGGAAATTGGCTAAATTAGGTTGGGGTTCTTTGTGGAGTATCAAAATAGGATTATCCTTTTACAGTTCAAGGCCACCTTTCACTTGCTCTCCTATAATCCCTTGTGGGTCACTGGATGCACACAAATATAGAACGACGGTAGATCAGCTACTGAAATGGTAGTGTGTTCAGTCCATGGGTAAAGAGAATATTTTTCAACACATGCAAATGCAAATGTGTGTATTTTCAGGAATTTTCAAATATTAAAAGGATGGGGGACTGTCACCATGGAGACGACATTATATGTTTATTCCGCCATTACCGCTTGTAAAAAGAAAATAACCACTGCAGCCTAGCATTGACACCTTCAGTGATGTTATTAAACATACACAGCATGGTAAAATTGTTTTTTATGTGAAGGAACCTAATCATAACGAAGAAAATAAAACATGTTACTATTGTTTTTTTGTTACTTCTCCTTTCGAATTGTTCCATTTTGCCACATTTTACTCATCAGCGTCTTGATTGGTTCCATATGCTGAAGGCACTCAAGAAGAGACCAGTGGTGCCGTGTTAAAACATTAGGATTAGTTTGAGGAATGTTTTGCAAAAAATGTATTCTGCATAACTACAAATATTGTAAATACTGGGTATTGGAAGCTTCAGCTCAACTGCAAACCAGAAATAAATCCAAAGAACATATACTTTTTCTCTATATATCTGTTTATACCTCAGAACTTTTTATAGGGTGATAAACAGAGGTGGGGAGTGTTCCTCCATATTTATATCAGTGCCTGGAACCCACTGAACCGCAACCTATCTTGAACAAATGAAGAGAGAGGGCTTTGTGATTAATGAAGTGGCCCACGATAGCAAACTGATTCTGATAACGGTTTCTCTTGCAAATAATAAATTACAACTCTTAAAAAAAATCCTCAGGGGAAAAATAGCACGGAGGTATGAGATCACCCATGGCGAATGGTAGAGGGTGAAACAGAGGAAGAGAATGCAGTTTTGGGGTGATTAAAGAGGATTATGGGTCGATCGAGAAAGATAGAACATGGAGAGGAAGACCCTGTTGTTGAAACATGGTTAATGTAAGTAAAAAAATGGATAAAGTCTTAAAGGTTAATACTAAAGAAAAAAAAACAAGTTGGGCTTCTTTTAATATTATTTTTACCGATATTTGTCACTGCCTGTGTTACACGGCACACGAACGTGGACAAAAGTTAGTTATTTTCACTGCTGAAAATGTGAATTATGAAGTTCCACTCTATCAAGCTGGTGTTGTAGCGGGGAAAACAACAAACAAAGAATACACAGAGCTTTACTTTAACAATATCAAGATGTATTAAAACCATGTTGATTTCAGGCATAGCGTTATGAAAGTGGATGAACAATGACTCAAAGCTAGTATTGATCCAATTCCTGGGTGCATCTGCCTGGACTGAGGCCAATAAGAGAAGCTTATTTTACTTTAGTCGTTAGTCCTGGAATGACCTTCAGCATCGACTCAAACAGCCCTTGTTGGTTACCGCTCATGATTGTGAGCAGGGCTGTAGTCAAGTCAAACTTTATCCAGTTCAAGTCAAGTTTGAGTCACAAAGGTCCGATTTATGTCCCCGATTCCCACGTGGTCAGGTTAACCATTCAGATTAAAAAATTGAAAATGTTAATTTCAAGTCTCTTTTGAACTAGGGTGTTAATTTAATATATAAGAAAAAAACCTTGTGGGATAAAAAATATTTTGCAAGTCCAATGGCTGAGTCCGAGACCAGTCCGAGTCAAATGCAAGGAGTTCTTTTCAAGTCCAAAACTACAAAAAACTATGTCAAGACCAGATAGTCAGCAGTACAGTGCTGATTGTGAGTGGAGCAGTCTGCAAAAAAATTGCATAGTAACTGTAATGGGTAAGACAAATAGTTGAACGCCAACAGTCGGAAATGTTCACCCTTCAATGGGATGGCGATTAACGGATTAATTCCACAGGTGTCTCTTGAGTTTTATTATTATTGTTATTATTATTAGTTGTATTACCAGACATACACATTTCTACAATATTTGTTTCACAATGCAAAATGCATGTCACATATAATCTATTCCAGGCGTAAGATCTAAGAGTAAGACCAGCAGCTGGATATGGCCTGAGCCATTACACTGGAAATTTAAGAACGGATTTGTAGACAGCACTCCTGAGGGAAAGAAAAGGCAAACATGCTTGATGGAATGAACTAATTTTGCTCAACAATTGGGGAAGAAAATAACTCTGACAGCATCACTTCAAGCCGGAAGACCCCGGCCTCTACAGCACACAGCACAGCATCAGCCAGAGGAAGTTGCCAGGCCTGCAGAAGGCTTGGAGGTAATTAATCATTTTAACCTGAAGCCTGTCAGGACACCACTCTCTCCGTCTGCCTCCCTGTACTGATTTCCCTGTCAATTAGACGTCGAGACAATTCTGCAACCTCTCACTCTATCTTTTGGGCTCTGCCGCTTCAAATAGCCATCTGTAATTCTTTAAAAGTTTAAACTGCACACGGTTCATCATTCTTAACTGCAGGCTGTTTTTCTTCAGAGTAGAGAGTGTCATGGAACCAAGATTTAAAAACAGAAAATGAAGTAGGTCTAGATTAATAGCGAGAACAAATATATATATCGCATAACACACACTGTATCACAGTTAATTTTAATGTTAATCTTTTATCCAACGGTACAGCAAATCAATCATAGAGCAATGTCACCTGGCAACCTTCACGTTCTCTCACATAATGCTAACACATTCACACAAAATAAAGTACCACTTCCAATTTGCTGTTCATTTTACTCTCTTTGCGGTATGTCCCTCAAATGTTACCCGACTTTCTTCCTCTTAAGTTACTTTACCCTCTTGCAATTTTGCTCCCTGAAGCCTCTGCTTCCCTCAAACCTACATGCATCCATCGTCCCTCTTCCTCCAGAGAGCGGCTGCAGTACTTGCTGCTGCTGTGCTTGCCAAGAACAGATGTCTCCGACAGGGAGGAAAAAAAAAACAGAGAGAGAGAGCGAGAGACACGACAGAGAGAGAGAGAGAGAGAGAGAGAGAGAGAGAGAGAGAGGCACAGATTAGGTTAACTGCTAATTCCATCTGCAAGCATAAGATTCCATTCAGAGAACCTTGAAACTGTTTATCTAAATTTCATTTTGGACAATATTCACTAAACATTGGAAAATAATGTTTTGATACACTTTTGTTAAGCAAAAATTTCATTTTTTTCTTTCTTTTTTTATATAAAGTTGCAGACTGTTTATGTTTAAGTTTTGAAAGGTTGTGAGTCTTAAACACAGAAGGAGGAGGTGGTGCTGGGCAAGGGTGGTGCGCTTAACTTCACATTTATTCACAATGGAGCCATACCCATATACAATATACTTTCCACTCCTGTGAGCCTGAATCTTGAAGCTGCTTCACGAATGAGTAATCAAGAAAATTGCTGAATATGATAAGAGTGAGAAACAAAACACAAAAACGCCAGCCTTTGTTGAACAAACCGGCGACCCACGTAACCTGGGTTCCTCCCAACAGATTATCATGGGCACCGTGTGATTAAGACCAGACTTATTTGCATAATGATTTCCCATCCTGCCTTTTCTCTCTTTCCATCCTGCTATCACACCCCCTTTTTCCCCTCCCTCTTTCTCTTCTTCACTGGGCTTCATGTTGTTAGCCACCCGCTCCCAGTGCTCCTCAAGTACTTTAAGCTTGTTAATAATCATTATGGATGTGCAATGAACTGTGGGAAAGGAATAATTACCTCACCTGAGCCAAACCAAATTAACCCCTTTTCGTTTTTCTCCCCTCTTTTACCATTGTTGGTTACCCATTCCATGTCCCCTCCCACTAACTTGCACGTATGCACACACACAGACATGCCTTCCACTGGGGACCTATTAGGGTTGTCTGTTTTTAAGAGTTGAAATAATAAATGCTTGCACACTTGATTTGCTATATGCCAACCTTGTCACACAAAAGCTAAAAGGGGCTGCTTTGTGGAACATACGATGTCAGCAGTTATAACAGTGGGGTAAATGACAGATGAATTAAAAAAAAAAAAAAGACCATCCCTAAATTACGATTTTTGTTTTTTATGTATTTATTTTGTTATTATTTTGTCAAGGTGAGGCAATTGAGAACATCCCCGGGAGCATACAGCATAAAAGCAAAGAAGATATAAGCTGTCTGATTCATTGATTGATGAATGAATAATAACTATAGAATTTAATAAAACAACATCCCAGCACTTGGTGAATAAAAGATCCAAAAGAGGCTAAAATCAGGTGCATCAATCATGTACAGCATTGCTTGCAAACTTTTTCAAACAATGCTATCGCGTCGAATGAGGTGAGTTTTATTATTTGTTGCAGGGTGTTCCAGTCGTTTGGGCAGAAAATAAAATTGACGCTCAACCAAAAGCACCGGTATTTCCGACTTTGGGAACGAATAGGTTAATAACTGTTGGCAGTTAGAGTGTGGTGGTGGTATGCATGGTAAGCAGAGAGCAAAATAGGTGGGTTCTCTAGATAAACTTGAACAATTAATTTGTTCGGGGGGGTGAAGAGGCAGCCACTTGACCAGAGAGGATAGTTCACATGGAAGTGAGAAAATGGCAGTGCAGAATACGGTGTCTAGTTTGCGGAGGACACCTTTTGAACAAAAGTTCATTTCCATAGTCTGAGACTGGGTAATTTAGCAGAATGTATTAAAGAATATTTAATCTGGCAGAGAGAGCCTAATTTGGTCTAACTTTAGTTAAGAGAGAAGATAAATTGATGAGTTTCAATACTTCATACTTTTTGTTGTCTAGGAAACCAACTTTTATACAAAACACAACCTGTTGTTTATTTCTATTTACTGTCTTGGGACGCCGTCATGATTCTTGGTGAACAGGGAAAAGGAAGTTATTGTATTGTATTGAGTTATTGAAGAAAGGGCGTTATAGGCTAGGAGGTATTTACTAGAACACTTTATGAAGAATACGTCTTGAAACTCCATGAAGCTTGGAAGGAGGTTAGGCACAGAAGTAAACCAGAAGTCCTACATGCACAAGAAACGAATGTACTAATCAGTCCTGATAAATGGGGGATTTATGACAAAATTGTATATATACATTTTTTTCAACATTAGACATAAAATATTGGATTGTAAAAAAGGTACAGTTTATTAGGTACCATAAATGTCTCTACCTTGGGTTGTCAATCCTGCTTCTCGAGGACCAGTTTCCTGGATGTTTTCCGTCTCTCCTTGTTGCAATACACCTGATTCAAATGATCAGATCATCAGCAAGATCTGCAGAAGCTGGATAACGATCTTGATCATTTGAATCAGGTGTGTTGCTGCAGGGAGAGATGGAAAACATCCAGTAAAACAGCCCTTGAGAAAGAGGACTGAAGACACCAGGTCGATACAATGTGATGAATTTCTTTTTTTTTTTTTTTCTTTAGGCCAATATATGATACACCCCTTGGTTTTGGATGGTGGTTTTCTTTTATGAGTGTTAATTTCAAGAAATTATAGTCGGTCAGTTAGGAATGATCACTAGAGGTGCCAGTACCAAATCAGTGTTGAGATTTGCTTCATTATTATAATAAACTCACAACTTTTGGGCATTTCAGCCCACTTCTAAATAAATGTTCATTTGATAAAAATATACACACACTGTCAAAAAAATGTGGATGTCAACCACTAACCACTGCTGTTTATCCATATAACAAATAGCAAGAGGACACCCTTTGTTTGAGCCAATCAACCTCACTTCAGACTCCCCCCATTCCTTTTGCTACCTCTTCATCCAAGCAATAGTATGTTGTTGCACAGGCTGAAGTCCATGTTTTGTTTTGGTTTCAATTCTCTTTGTTTTTAATTGCAATGATGGAGGTCAATTAATTTCCCTCCCCCTATTTCTATCTGCAGCCCACACAGCTGTGCCGTCGTGTTTGTTAGCGCATCTCCTCATGAGCCCTAATGCCACATCACTTCAAATGGATTAATCGAGCCACTTTGTTGTTTAATCTCGCCTTGGCAGAACTGGTGGGTGGGTGGATGGTTGGAGGAGGGGTGTGATCAGAGATGCACAGGCTTGTCTGTTTTTGTTGTGGACAGACACACTGACAAGCGCACGAAGCTATGCGTCGGCAAAGGGAAGGGTCAAATGATTATAAAGATGCAACCAAATGCAACTCTGCAAGACCAATTTTCAATCATTGATCAATTTACAGCTATTTAAAAGCACTGAATATTTTTCTGCCTACAGTCATCAGCATCAGTCCTTAACTGACTGCCAACTGTTTTTTTTTTCTGTTTGCTTTAATTTAACAAACAGTAGATGATTGTTTTGTTTTCCTTATTATCTGTACCAGCATGCAATTAGCTACTTGAATCCACAACTCAACATTTGGCTTTGTGATGCATTTAAAACATTAGAGATGATAGGCGGGATCAGTCCGCAGCACACGCACCACACACTATTGGAGGAACACAACTTACACGGGTCAAAGGGGACAAAACAACAAATACAAGCCTACAAATAGACATGTGCATATGACACCAGCTCTCCAGACGCACACAAGCACAATTAAATGTCCCGTTTGATGTAGTGATCCTTTCATGTTCTGATGACAATTTCGTCAAGAAGAGAAAGGCAGCATGGTTCAAACCTCCCGGGTATGAGCGTGCAGACACACACACAACAAAGAAATCCAGCTTCGGAGCATAATCACACTCACTTGCTCACGCTCTCTCTCCCTCGCTAACAAATACACACACGTACACGCGCACATTACATGGCTTCACCCACCAACCGCAAACAGTGCTTTTCCTACCCTTCGACATGCTGAGTCATCTCAAACCGCTTTAGACTTCAGGCCGAGGTATCAGAGGGAACGAGGGAAGAATATATGATTGGTAGGAGAAGCGGAAGAAAGTGCAGTCAATTAGAAAATATTTTCAACGGCAAAGCCTTGCATTCACATGACTTTGACAGTCCTTTTTGGTGCTTTTATTTGGGGGGGGGGTCTTGAAAATACTCCGTCGAGACATTTTCCTGCCTCGTTTTTTTTAAGGAATTTTTTCGCTGTGGTATGATCACATTTCTTAAGACTCAAAATTAACACAGACAGAAAAAGACAAAATTGAATCTCTATCCTACAAATTTTCTTTACAAATTTGAAAAAGTGATTCGATTAACAAAAGCCGGAGGTTGATTTTATTCCGGCCCACGAATTGGTCGTGCGTGTGCTGAATCCACTCGAGAAATGGACAAACGACAAAAATTGCCTCAGAATGCGTCAAGAGCGCCACTACCAATTGTTTGTGTATGAAGAGACATGAGACAGCAGTGTGCGTTCAAGCGTTACTGTGTTTCCTTATTCTGACATCACGTAACACGCGCCTCCCACGGATTTGAATAGTAAATTAGTCAGCTAATGATGTTTAAATAAGCCTCTCTCTCTTCCGTACTGGTTTAATGTAATTTTGTCGACAGATACGTTGTTGGAATATGCTGTTTTTAGCAGACACTCAATGATTGTTTTTTTCATCTCATCAGCATTCTGCAATGTGCTCTTGCAGTCAACTTTCTTCACTTATCGACATTTTATTATATCGTGGACTGATGAATATCAAGGTTTTTCTTGAAACCCTTTGCACCAATGTAAGATGACAGTTCTTATTTGTAAAACATCTGTGAGTTATTTTGTTTGAGGGATGGTTCACATGGGGCAATGCTTCTTGAGAATAGAAAATTCATGACTCCTGACACTGCTTAGCTTGTAGAAAAGTAAATCACCTAGGACTTCTTCCACATTGAACTGTACATTTTTACATTGAGTGTCCAATAAAATTATGAAATTCTGCGTGTGGTAGTTAAGTTGGCTGGTTGTCTGTTGTTGTGACTTACAGATGAAAATTATTTAACATTTCAAGACATATTTTGGAAGCCAGACTAAGCATTTTTATATCTGTATATTGTAGTATCTAAACAATATGCAATATATAGAAGAGTTTAAAAGTAACACCCCACCCCGCCAAAAAACAGCTGTACTTGTTGTATATGTTGTATCTTCTCATTACAACCGTGCTGTTGAGTGTGCGTGAGTGGGTTGTGTACACAGCAGTACTTTAACGTCTTATGTGGTTTTCCCTGCAGTGAAAGCGAGGCTCGGGTGAAGCAGTGAATTAACGGTTTTCAGTTTGCTCCGAAAAGGAAGTTTCTCTACTGATAAGGGGAACCAGAGAGGAAACGAACACGGGGGAGTTCAGGTACATTTAGAACGTTGGTGACATTTGAGTAAAAGCTGCTGCATTTATTTACAAGAAGAGGTAGAATAGTATATTAGCACATTTTATATATGGCATTGCATGAAATTAATTTTCTTTCTGAGGGACACACATAATTTGTATTACAGGTCATATTAATAAAAATATGTCTATGTGTCATTGCGTGGTTCATTCACTGTCGCAAAAAGCCTTTGGACAAAATAATACAGGAAATTAATTACAAAATGAAACTGGGGAAAGAGAGAGAGCTTAATTACTCATGCTCGTGGATAATCCTTTATTACACTAAAACCAGTGGTTAAATTTCTAAATGGCCTCCCATAAAGCACCATAACTTTCTAATCTGTTTATAATTACCATTTCAATGATCCTACACATTAACGTATGACCTTCAGGAACTCTGACCCAGTTCTAATTAGTGGTAATATCTGATCATTGCCGTATATGAAACTAGCCATGACCAAACAAATGGACCTCAGGTACAGCTAATTTCTAGAGCAATTACATTTCCGTGTTGAGGGATTTAGCTGATTATCTGCACAATTTCACACAGCTTTTTCCCTCTGTATGATTCGAAATGACATAACATTATGAAAGGTCCTTTTATTAAATGATATCCAAAGCAAGTAACCATACTGATGCTGTTTGAGTACATCAAGTGATATTAAATTGGTCATATTTTTGGCTTTTTTAGGTAAAACTTTGCAACACCATAATAGCAAGACAGTAGCGGTGTCACAATGTTTCCGTTTTGATCGTTTTGTTTAAAAGAAACTGTTTTGAGAGCACATCGCTGCTGAAAATGTTTGTTGGGCATTTGTTCTCGCAATTAGACCATTCCATTAGGCTACGTTCAGACAGCAGGTCTCAATTGAGAATTTAATTGTGACCTCACTCTGTCTGGTGTGTGAACAAAATGCATTCCCAAATTGACCCACATACGCTGTAGAAGAGTCGCCGTCACTTATAACACAGTGTTTACGGAAGTAAATATGGTCCCGTGTGTAGGGGCTCATCTCATATCTACAGAGGAGCGATGTGGGAGGTTGTAGAAATATAGGTTGGTCATTTGCCGAGTCCTGAGATACTGAAATGTCGTTTTCAGTCGACAGAAGTGGCTGAGATGGATAAAAATTAGGTGGATTTTGCAGCTTTTGAATAGTGGAGGTGTATAGGATATATTTTTTTGTCAAGAATTTTTTGGTATTGACTGCCCCTTTAACACTATAGCTAGATAATCCTGATCTCCCAATACGACAATGTAAGATTGCATCAGCATCGTGTTGTTTGATTTGTGAACTCATTCTACTAATTCAGTTAAGAATCATGCTGCTGTTTAGCCTTTGACCTCATCTATCCTGAAAAGACAACATTCAAGATAAACAATTACTGCAGCGTTTAAGGAGAATATGAGAATGGTTCCCCAAAACCACTTGTAATTATTAAAATAATAATTATGCCAACCATCAACAATGTAGTATCTTTATTTTGGTTTGTAAACTTTTGTCAACAATAATTAAATCTGCATCACTTCAGTAGATTGAAATAGTGACACTTCAATTAAGCAAGCATATAATTTTGAGTTCTCCACAATGCACAAGGACATTGAATATTTTTTTCCTCCAGCTGAGGGAGTCTAAACGCAAGTGCTATTCATACTGTATAATTAGATACAATGTATATCGTTACATCAACACATTAAGGATACCCTGTAGGCATCGAATTAAAACGATTTGGAGCTTTGCCAGAGAGGAAATGAATGTCAGCATGGAGGGTTTAAGGAAGCTGCCTGTGTGGTCCAAAGACACCGACTGTTATGTCCTCATTAGGCATTTAGAAAGGCCCAATGACAGGGTGCAGACAGGTGTAAACAGTGATTAAAAGGAGGGCTACATTTTCAAATCCAGCCATCAGTGGGGAACGTGAGAATTGTTGCAGAGTTGTATGACTGAAAATGAATAGTAAATGACCAAAATATTTAAATTACAAATATCTACTGCTCATCTTGAGCCCCTGCTGTGCTGTTCAACAAGCACGCATGTTGCCAGCAGTGTGAGTTTGTCACTGAAAATACACAATGAATGCATTGATTTCTCCCTAATAGGAACATGAATGGTAACACTTGGAATTAGTAATGCATTTGATTGCCGTTCTTATCAATACTGCACAACACAGAGTTGATCAAATGAGCAAAATTCAGTGGATTAATTAAAATATCTATTGGGGGCGTATGAACATTAAAAAGAAAATAAGTGTTCAAATAATTCACAAAGTAAAAGAACAAAAGGCATTCTGAATTCCCAACGGGCGGCGAGGTTTCTCTGATGCCAGGAGTGAACTTATAATCCAAATAAAGGACTTTTATAACGAGAGAGGTTTAATTAAACCATACTCATAAATTATAGGAATATCATGGATGTAAACAAGAGAGAGGAGATTATTTGGTTGTTGGGGAATAAAAAAAAAAAAATTAGTCCAATAAAACATTTCACTTAGCGTCGTAAATGGGCATTCGCTTTAAATCCAGAGTGAATGATTGGGATGAGTGTGTGAATATGTGTGCTTGTAAGGAGATCATTCCAAAAAGGCATCCTCATACTGTAAATTGTCATCCCATCCTCCACTCATCCAAATGTGCATTTTTCCAATGCATGAGAGGCCATATTCTAATGAAGGAGGGGAAGACCTTTCACACACACGTCAGGCTATAATGGGGAAAGCTTAGCATAACGTCCGTCTGATTTCCAATGCAAATATTAGCAGTCAAGTTCAGTGTGCGGTGGCAGATTATAGTTTATCCCTCTCACACACCACAGAGTTCTTTTACGCTCTGGCAGCATTTTTGCTTATCAGTGCAATGCAACAATCAACTCTTCTCACATCCTCCCAGTCTCATGGAGACTTGAAGAGACTTCAAGAGGGACTGGCGAACGAGATGAAGAAGGTGTGCGTGTAGCAAATGAGAAACATGAAAAGAATGCTCAACATTTAAATGTGATCCTCCCCAAACCTCAGCCACCAACCTTTTTTTTTATCCTTCTCCTCCATTTTTTCGGTGCATAAATCCTTAAACATCTTAATGGCTGTAAGCTCAACTGTCATAAAGGGAATTACAAAGGCCTCAGTGTAGTCTCGCCACCCCCATCCACTAAACTATGATTTTCCACTCCTAATAACGCATCATATACTATTGTTTATGTAATTACACTAAATGAGAGGTTTGGACCAGAACCCCCGCCCCACATGTCCCCCTGCTATTCTTGTTATAGCACAATGGCAGCATGACTGATTAGTTAGTGCATAAAACAATAGATTTAGAATAGCACAGATAATTCATTCGGCCCACCGAGTTTTCTCATAGTGTCGATCCAACAGAAATGTAACACTTAAGCAAAACTACTGCTTGTGCCTCGACAAAATATGCACAACAAAAATCATCTTTGGAATATATGGATTTGGCAGAATGATTGAGAATCTTTCACAAATGCGTGAATGATTACAAGTCAATTTCTTTAACTCTGAGCTTTAAAGCATCCGACTTTTGCGCTTGACGTCAACGGCATAGTGGAGGTGTTTCGTAACAGCAAGGGCACTAATTTTATTTAGTAATACACACTCTACAAAGAGCAGGTTGCTCCACTTTTAATTGTAACACTAAACACCACAGGGCTTGGTGAACACAGAGCGTGATGTGGTAGCACAGCCAATTAGAAGCTGCTTGAGGTCAAGTCAAGGCCTGAGGGAGTAGAGGAAACAATAAATTATTTGGAGAGTAAAAAGCAAAGTGTTGCCCGGTACAAAATGTATTGCGTTGTTTTAAGTCTTGACAAGTTATTTTCCCAATGAATTATACATGCCAGATTGTGCTACAACATGCATTGCCCAGTGAGGTGGAGATAATCTCTTAACAACGGTGTGTATGACAAAACACAGCAAGAGACGGTTGCCGGATGGAGATGTGAAGTGTGCCTTGTCACATCGCCCTGCCATTGTTGAAATACAACAAGTGATGTGGGATTTAACAATATTTCTAATTCTTGCGGTTAGATTTAGCGGTGGTTCAGAACCACAATGAATCGCATTGAGAGGTAGTAGTAGTAAATAGTCAAATGAATGTTTCCAAGAGTTTCCTATAAATGGGAGTCCAACATAAATTTGTATTCATTTTATGGCAACTTTTAAAGAAAATAATACCGATAAAAGTAAAGTGTATTGGAAGTTGCTAAATTTGGCATGCATTTATAATCCACTCTGGACTGTAGTCGATGACAATTGTCAAGCCAGGAAGAGTAAGCAAACGTGAGAAGCAGCTATTGTGTTTGAAGTTTTATGCTCTCAGATTAAAAATTTCCAATTGGCTATAAAGCGCGGAAGCTTCTCTCAGCGCCATACATATCCTTTTCAAACAAAATCCAGTCATGTACAGCCATTTGCACTTGTCTACTTTTCCCTATTTTTCTTTTCCAAAACATTAGTAGTGCAAACTGTAATGCGTGCAAATGCAATGCATCAAGCAGGCTCTCCCTCATGTTTCTTTTCTTCCCCTCACGCTTCCTCCCGCTCGCTGTATTCAGAAGGCGGGGAGAAAATCATATGGTCAGGCTTGTGCAAAGCCAGAAAATAATGGGATCAAATTCCATTCTCTTCCGCCTATCAAAGTTTTACACAAAAGCTTCCAGTTTCAATATCCAGGAAATTCGAAAGACTTCTAAACACAAATCAACTCCCTTTGACAGCAACACAATGTGTATGTTTTTTGAAGCCCCATCACAGTCTATGATAGCTACATTGACTTACCTAAACATTCTGCCAACCAGCTTGGACACAAGTTAAAGAACTGGCGTTTAGTTTACACTGTACAAAAGAACTCGATGGAGATAAAACACATGTTAAGCAAAAGACATCTGTTTTGCAAGCTCTGATGGGCTTTGCAGATTTCACAACTAAAGTCGCTTTGTTCCTGAGTGTAAAACAAAAATGAACAACTCGTGGAAATTCTAAATTGTGTCGGCTGGAAAAATGAAAGCGGTTAAAAAGTGCATTTGCCTGTTTTGTTTGTGTCGCTTATCAAAACCTCCTGATACTGCATGCGCCTGAATTGATTTTGCGGCGTGAATTGTGTTGATAAGCATGATTATTTTTACGGCTTCCAATTCAGTGGTGGTGCTTTATTAATGCGGAACTCAACTTGCTTTACCAAAGTGTGCTCTTCCTTCCTAATTGAGGCTAAAAACATCCGCAGAGACGCACCGCAAAACACATTCAAACATCCGACAGAACGAATTAGTCTTGACAGCTGCATGGGCTTTAAATGAAAACAAAACTCTTTTGATAAGGCTAAAACATAAAGAAGAGCAGCCACTTGCGTGAAAATCCTACCCGCAAGCACACATTCAGAAAGACGTGCACTTTCCTATATCATCCATCATGGCCTTGCCCTTTACTCTTGCCCCCTGCTTTGGGAAACCAACATTTCCTGGGGTCAAAGTGGGAGAGGGCTTCCCGGTAAGAGACTTCTCGATTGCGTGCGACCTGATGGGGTTGATTAATCTGCTGCAAGTATGGTTTGTCTTCTACAGCTGAGTGAACAACTTCATTTCGACTGATGAGTTCACTCTCGGGTCAGGGCCGTCGTCATCTGTGACATTACAAGAGCCGCGCCTTGTGAATTAATTCCTTTGAGGGTAAAAACAACAGCGACAGTGTACTGCAGGGAACTGACTTCGTAGACATATTGCAATTAGAATCAGACAACAGAAAGGGAATATGTTCAAGTAGTAGTTATGTGGGCACAGATTGTTTTGTTTTTTTTCGATACACCTGGCTTTGGTTAATGATGGACAAGTGCAAACAATGATGATTGTTTGGAGTTCACATCTCTCTTTTTCATCGCGCTAGAAAATGGACGCGTTTAACACAACGGTGATGTGGGGTAAACTTCAAGCGATGTTCATTTTTGTCTTTGAGACTGCCTGTTCTGAGGCACGGGCTCCATTTGCATTTCATATTTCCATCCCAAAATCAAAGAAAGATGAGCTTGTTTTCGGTTTATTTCTGCATGGTTTTCCATCTGTTACCCTCCGTATGAATTGTACATCTGAAGAGGCATTCACTTACTTTCTTTCTATTTCACTGCTATTTATCTGCTTTCCCACCTGCACCCCTTCCTTCACTTTTCCTATTTGCAGTCCATCATAAATAAATATTCATAAGCTTTTGTTGAGGATGGCCTGTGAGGCATCATCACCAGTTCACGTCATCAACATATTTAAAAAAGCAATATGTCCTGTGAGTATTTTTTGCACGTAGTGTATTTAATGTACAACAACCACACTGACAAATATATTCTACATATAGGGGGACAAAAACTACAGGCATGACAAAGTGGAACATTTAAACAGATGACGATTTATAAATCAATAAGGTCTCTCGCCAGATTTCTGCCTTTTTCTTTTGTTTGACAGAAAAGGGTGCTGGCTTTATTGCAAATAAGGATTGGTGTGAATATATAGTCATGTCATTGCTCCCTGTTCTAGCCATGCTTTGAGGAATAATTGAATCTGTGCAGATTGTGATCATGGTAAATCAATAGAGGAGAGTCTAGCTTCAGAGGTGATGAAGTGAGAGGATGCATTTCACGGTTTACCAAGGATATGTGTTATAAAATAAGTGAGAGGTTTTCCACAATGGAAAACGTCTGTCTGATGCTTTTGAAGAATTACGACGTTATTGCCAGATTGGAATATTAATTGCTGCAATTATTCAAACTTGCAGTGAACTATGTTTTCTGAAGACAAGACACAGCACGTGAAAAGTTACTCGCTACTTCTTTCGTTGCACTTAAATGAGCTTCATGTTATGGCAATCAGCAATAAACGCATGCCATGCCAAAAAAAAAAAAAAAAATGTTACCTGAAATTTTGTTGACTCCTCAAAAAATCTGCATCGAATTGACGCCTAGAAAATTACATCTTTGTATATGTATATGTAATCTGTGAACCTGTGGGGGCCAAATTGTACGTATGTGGGGTTGATTGTAAATGTAATAGTGATAATGATAATGATAATAAGAAAAGACTTTACACTTGCCAAAACCTCTTAAGTCAAATTCCCTCTGATAGAAGGTTTCCATTGAGTTTTCCAATGATTGCAAAAAAAGATTTGCCAAGCAACATGATGAACAGGACATATTGTATGTTGTCACAATTTCAAACATGAAAATGAGGTTTAGTTCAGTTTATAAAATTTTACTGCAGTGCCATAGGTTAGCGATAAACCATGACATGTTCAGATTTCGGTACAAATATGGGGGATATCTTCATGGATCTGCGTCATAAACTATGGATGCCTGGACACAGCTCCTCACTTGCCCTCACCTTAACCGTTCTTAAATAGTTGTATTTATTGGCCATACTTTCTGCATCTCTCCAGGGCTAGTCATCTAAAGTTTGCGAATGGGTATCGCACCTTATTTTTGGGCACCTGGGAAACAAGGGAACAATTGCCTTGTTGGCCTAAAGTGCAAACCTTCTTTCTTTCAGATCTGTTCTCCTTGCCCTCACTCGTTTTTCTTTTTTAAATGTGTTCTCTAAGCCCTGACTTTCTGAGAACAGTTTGGTCTCTTTCTCCTTCACCGTGTTGTGCTCTTCATGCATTTTTAAAAAGTAGTTGCAACGTTCCAGCATGCACACCCAAACACACAGACTTTACCCGTTGATGCTTTCAGGCTAGTCAGCACCCGCATGTCAGTTAAGGAAAGCAAAAGGTCCGCGGACTTGCCCCTATTTGTAAACAAGGTTGCATGACATGACCGCATTAATGTCAGTTGTGCGTAAATTCACTGTAGAAAAGCTTGTGGAACACAACGCTTTGATGAAGCCGTCATTCATCAATAATTCATCACAAATTTGCTCAACTATACGGGCATCTCAACCGGTTCCTCAGCACAACTGAAAAGAGGCAAATTAAAGGTGAAAGATTAGGAGGAAAAAAAACACACATTTATTATACATGAAAATGTTGCAATGCCTGCAATTGGCTGGCGACCAGTTCAGGATTTACCCCGCTTTGTGCCCAAAGACAGCGGACAAGTAATTGACACAATAGATGGATGGAGGTAATGTTGCAATGCACTACGGACCATGTGACTCAGAAAAGCACATTTCTGGCCGCATGCATTCTCCCATCCACGAAGGTCTGTCATTTAATGTTTACTTTTAATATACACACTGGGTGGAGCAACCCTAAACTGTGGGTGTCCCCTTTAAGATCTTGCCATGTGCGCAGCATGTGTGCCAACGTTTACCGACACTCACCAACATTTACAGATTGCCCAAACACCAAGACGTATATCTACCTTTCCAGTGTACAAACTTCAATTCCATTGAAGTTGGGACTTTGAGTAAAATCAAAAGAAAAATTAATACAATGATTTGCAAATTCATTTGAACCAAGTTTCAATTCAATACAAGTTTTTTTTTGTTTTTTTTTTAATAAATATGTACATTTACTCTGTTATTGGATGCTTGTCAAAAAGACCAAAAGGTTTTGACAGGGGCAAGTTAACCCCTGTGTTACATCGCCTGTTAAGAACACTCAATAACCATTTGGACACTAATGACACCATTTTTTTTTTACGCTTTTGTAGGTTGATTTTTTTTCCAATTCTTTCTTGATATGCAATTTCAGTTGCTCAACTGTGTTTTATATTATTATTTTATTAGTAGTATTTTGCATTTCATAATGTGCCGCGCATTGTCAATGGGAGACCCATCTGGACTGCTCTAGTGCTTGCACTTAAAATATGTTTCCACAATGTTTTCATGTAAAGAATGTGAATTGGGATTGTCTTGCTGGAAAAAAAAAAAAAACAGAGATGTACCTGTAAAATACGTTGCTTGGATGGCAGCATATGTTTTGGACTAACATATGCTGCCATCCAAGCATTAAAGGTGCCTTCACAGATGTTTAGGTTACCCCTGCCATGGGCACTAACGCCCCACCATGCCTTCACAGCTGCTGGCTTTTTTAACTTTGTGCTGATAACAATTCTCTTTGGCCTGGAGGACATCACTTCCAGGAAAAAAAAAAAATTCAAATGTGGACTCGTCAGACCACAGCACACTTTTGAACTTTGCTTCAGTGCATATTAGATGTTGAGCCTTTCATTGATGCTTTTTGTTTCTATTTAACCTGTGTAGATTTCAAAATGAGAAAAAAAAAAAAAACAAGACTGTTCATCAGTTTGCCCATTAAATATCTTTAATTTATTCAGTGGAATATAATTTGAGCAGGATTTGCGAATCATTGTAATCTGTTTCTAGTTACATTTTACATAACATCCCAGCTACATTGGTTTTATCCGTTGCCACAATCTCAATTTCCAAAAAGCTATCAAAAGTCTGAAAAAAAACATATTTTACTGATATTAAAATTGAGTCAGCTTTTATATTAGCGTTGTAGTCATGATTTTTATTGCCAAAAAATATCTGGATCACCCGACTTCTTTTTCACTTTTGCGAGGAGCTTTTGTGCTTCACATATGTTGTTAGTGCTGTTGTGTTTGTGTGTGTGTTTTTTTGAAGCACAGGATTCCAACAATTTCAACAAGAACAGTCATCGCAATGGCAGTGTAGTGAGTTAAATATACAATCATTTTTGTTTATTGTTCACTCAATATTTTTTTGAAGTTTATTTGCTTTATGCTGGTCTTCAAAATATGTCTTTGTTAAAGTGACTCGCCCGGGTTATGGCGGAAGAAATGTTAGGCTCCGCTGAGCTGTAGAATGACATGCACACCCCCTTTTTATTGATGGACCTCCAACCATGCATTCAGTTATAAGGACAGAATCCTGATTAAATGACTTTTATTGGATTTATTTCAGACAGGACCCATTGGCTACGTATCTTCAAATTTAAGGTGTACTATATTTTCAAAGAGATTTATATGACATTCACAAAAGTCTCAGAAAAATTCCAAGCTTGGATATGTACAAACAGACTTCAATGAGTCATACCTCTTTTGTGGTTGTGCACAAATTCCCATGTGATGTACTGTGGTTGTGTCAGAAATCTGGACGGGAGAATATGCGTAGATGACGTGCGCAAGCCCAGGTGCGTAGAAAATGACTTGCACGCGAACTGGAAAATGCAGCGCTATATAATACCACATTTTGAATATAGAAGCCTGGCGAAGAAGAAGGCACATGGGATGTGAAAATCAACTTTGTAAAAACACCTGTAATTTGTTCTCTTTTCACTATTTAGCTTCATATAAAAGAAAATGCAATGCTTTGGCCATCATCATGTGGTATTACATACTCATCCCCACAAACTCTTGCACATATTTGAGGCTGAAAGTGTGTGGACGTGTGTTTGCATGTCCACATGCTGTGGCACTACTTGTGTGTACGGTCAAAGTATGAATCCTTGCCATGACAGCAATCCCGTCTAAAAACACAGCTCCAAATCCTTTAACCTTCAGAACAAGAGGGCGTGGAAAACAAGCCAGTGGGCCCCACATGGGGCGAGTGAAGAGGGAGAGAGACCGACAGATGACTAAGACCCCGACCAGACCAGGAGGCCACTGATAGTCATTCACCCTCATCCTCCTCAAGGCAGAAAAAATGGATTTCTATTCCTGGTGGCCAGATATCACTGCTCGTGGTTCATCGCCCCCTTTCAGGGCCTGCAGTTAACATCGCAAGCTGATGTCAGGATGCAAACACTGATCAGAGTCGGGGAGATGGTTCCTGATGGCCTTGCAATCTGCCAAAGCTGTGATGACTGCTTTGCTGATAGCATCGCAGTAAATTCTATCACTGTCACTCTCTGTTTCTATCCTGAAGCGCTGCGATGATGTGCTGGCACATGTGTATATTTGTGTGCTTTTTCCAGCTGTCTGTGACTGACAAGATATTTGATGGCTTTGTGCTTGTTATGTATTGAAGCTTAAAGTCGACCAGTGTAGTTTCTCTAAATAGATAAATAAATAAAGGGTAAAATATTTCCACTTAAAATTGGTTTGTAAACACATTATACATTTGAAGATAATTGCTGAAAACATGCTAAGACTGAGCCTAATGTAGTCCTGAACTTTGACTTGTTTCCTTATATTGTGTTGTGTAACAAATAAAATATATAGTTTGTGTATAACCAACAATTAGATGAACAAAAAATATTAATAAATAAATACAACACACACTGTTAGTAAAGCAGGTTTTAATTTTTTTTTTTTTTTTTTTGCTTACAGTGCTATGAAGTTTGCAGACTACAAACAAAGCTTTAGTATGTGTGTGGCCCGTAAGTCAAAAAAGTTCGGCCATCCCTGGACTAGACATACCGGTGGTACTCACAAACAACAAGCGGTCCCTGGGTGGAGAAATAATGCCCTTTCCTTCATTAACACAACCTTCTCAGTTAAGATAAATTCCCTTTACAATGTGGGGTGCTTTTTTTCTTCTTTTTTTTTACCTCACTTCAAAAGTTAATGGCCATTTCCTGTCTAACAAAATGTTTATAAAGCTGTTAGAAAACAATTCTGTCGTCACAGATGATGCTACCTTATTCTGTACACAATAGGGAATGTTGCTATTGTCCTGTACTGACCTTCATTAAGCAAACAGATATCAAGTTGAGCGCACTAGTTCAGACCTGTGCACAGATGTCCCAGAATACACACAAAGGAACATTTAATACCTTCCTACTTCGAAGTAATACCCGTCGATTTATGAAGGTGAAGCAAAAAAAAAATAATAAAATATATATATATATATATATATATATATAATCTGAGAATTAGAGGTGAACTTTGGAGGAAAGAGGAAAAAAAAAAAGAGAAACATTAATTACAACTGTTGATGGTCTTACATGCTTGGAGCAGCACCAAACACTCCAATTTTATGTGTTTGCCAATGCAGATAAAAGGTTCTCCGCAAGTCACAACCATTTACGTTTATCCTTGTTAGCGTATTCACTTTGTGCAATGTTCACTCACAATAAAACCAGATAAACATCATGTCCCGTCCACTGGTGCAGGAGGCGATTCCATCCACTGCATTACATTTCCAGTAGCAGGCAGTTTGCTTCATCCTCCATACCATTAGGGCCATTAATGTTGACAGGATCAATACTTGTGTTTTGGCCCCGGTCTCCCAGCCAGAGATAGCATGTCACTGCTGACAGACAAATATCAGTGCTCTGCTGTGGAACGGAGGGGAAGTCCAGATACCTTTCTGTTAAGATCATCTAACATGGTATTGATTTGCCCTGCGCTAATCGTACATCAGAGCTGAATAAATGGCTCAGAGGCAAACCTTCCATTGTTCTCGACTGGGAGCTGTAATAAAAAAAAAAGACATTTCTTTCATTGCTTGTAACTTGGGGCAAGTCACGTAATCGGGCTTTGATGGGAAAAAGTCTGGTTTGATTGAGCTCCGTCAAAGTGTTGTTTGGTACTTTACTGATGATCACATCCACAAAAGGAGAGTGGTGATAACATGCTGGGTGGTTTATGTTTCGGCAGTTTAGTTGTATTGTCAATTTTACCACAGTTTTGATTATACACACGATGCGCTTCTTATCTAAGCTAGTGGTAATACTGTAAAGGCCCTATTGTTGTGCAGCGCAAGTGTAGCAAAGAGTGCTCTTTAACATTGTATATGGGTGGACTTTTCTTTCTCTTGGAATTTGCTAGACTACACAAGTAGACCTGGGCGTGACAGGGCATTTGCGCCGTTGTGTGCCTCAGTGGGATGAAATGTAGCATTTTACCGGCCAATTGCGGCAGCATCTCTTTGACATAGAAAAACCAGAAAAAGACTCTCTGGATTCTTTGTATGAAATTGGGACGTAAACGCAAAATCTCGCCATGTGGATAGTATAGTCAGCTGCGAATATGACTTAGGCAATTGGAGACCGTCTTGGACCCATGACATGACCGTACAGGTATTACCACCCACAATTGTTGTGCTGCATAGACAGGGCCATTAAGAAGATAATGACTCCAATTCATTGAATTAATACATTTTTCCAAGGTCCCATGTTAGTGTCATAATTATGAATGAAATCCATTGACATTCACCATGCACACTAATCTGCGGAGCACATTATCTGTCTGCCTGCACCTTGATCAAATATATCTAAATTGTGTTAGACCATCTGTACTGTAAAACAGACCTCCTTTTAGGTAGTCTACTTTTTCTCACATTGTGAGACGGACCGAGGAAAAAGCAAGGCATAGCGTATTTACCAATTTGACAAATTAGACTTGCCGCTCATTCCATTTTCAATAACTTTTATCCTGCCCAAGGTCGTAAGGAAATATAGTCAGGTAACTGGAACAGTCAGATCACCTGTGACCCTAACAAGGATAAGTAGTAGCCTTTTGAAAAGCAAGCGTTGGATACTTACATTTGGCCAGATAGATTGTTTTTAAAAACAATGATCATTTACAAGAGCATGACTGTTATATTTGTTTATTTCAAAAAATATAAAATAAAAATTACCGTTAATATAGGTACACCGTGAGGGATAAAAATAAAAAACAAATCATCAATGAAACCAAACGTGAAAAATTTGCCCACTAGTCAAGCCAGTCATTAATAGTGAATTTACACAATTACACATGTTTGAGAAGAAGTAGGAAGAGATATAAACTTAATTATTATTTCCCCTTTAATTTTAATTAGATAAAGGAGATCTTTATCTTTCTTTAACTCACTCACTGCCATTGACGGATAAATACGTCAAAGATCCATTTTTTTCGCTCAGCTGATAGTGAATGAGTTAATTAGATAATCAATATATCTCATATTCTTTGTCATTTTTTTATATTATTTCCATGACATATGGGATATGATATACAATGCACAATATATCAAATGCCATATACTTCCCAATTAAATAACCATACTTATAATAATAGTGTGGTTATACATATTAAAATAAAAGACAACATATTATACTGTTATCTTTAACTCTAAAATAGCAACTATACATCAAATATACCATACTTTATATTATTAGTATATTATATAAATATACCTGTACATTTACATATGATCTTTTCCATGGCGATACCAACAATTATGATGATAATAATCATATTACTTAGCCTAGTGTGGTTATAACCTGTTATCAAGCTCATTTGATCCACAGAATTGTGTTTCTAAAGCAGAATTTTATATCACAAAACGGGTGAACGGAACTTATATCAACAATCCAGGAGGCTGATGGATTTTTAAGCAGATGGAAGGAAATCCAGTCTGGCTGCTGTCAATACAGTTGGTAAGTGCCAAATGTAAAAAAAAAAAAAAATCACAACCCTTTTTAGCCTGCCACACACAACAATGACTTTCTCAGACAAAAACTGCTGAGCGGTAAATTATTCATGCACACGCTATGAATAAATAAAGTAAACAGGACCCACTCTAAGTCAACAAATCTAGGAAGTATTTGCCCATTTAATCATCAAATTTTAACAGAAGCTGCAACACATTTCCTAAGCACTCAAGACTCCTGGGACAGTTGCAAACTTGATCAACTGCCAATAAGTAGCTGTGCCTGATTTTCATTCTTGTCTCACATCTGATTCCTCTTGCTCTTATCAAGGCTTTGTTGGGCCCAGTACACATGCTCATCAAATTCCAATTACAACAGACAACCTTGCAATCCTGTGACATGAAGTATATTCTAAACATTTTTAGAGACCAATAGCTGTAGTTGAGTCAACAAACCAGTATTAAATGAATTTAACGCCACATATGCCTCCGAGTCTAGTCCCAATAATAGTCCCCATTCTCTACATGTAAATCACCTCCTGTCCAAGATCTTTGATTGCAGATCAATGGCTGTTTGCTTGCTTTCAACATTCAGCATCAGTGAACCGCAACGCCACAAGGGCAAATGTTGAACAGGGAATTTACAGGTTTGCTATTGAGCCCTTTGAAACAATAAAACTGCCAGCGAGCTATTAAACAAACAAGAAAATAAAGTGGCAGTTTGTGGACCAAGATTAACATGCTAGATATAACATTGAAAGGTGTAATTATTCTTTGCTGACACAAACGTTTAGCCTCCAGAGTGGAACAATGTTTACCACAAATACAGCCACTTTTTAGCTTGCAAATTGGATGTATCATTGTGTTATATAAGGAACACACACACAGACTCAGTATGGAACCAAATCAAGCACTTTAGTTCACGAGTAAATGGAAATTCAACAGGTTAATTAATATGCATCACTATATAGGAAAGATGGATGAGCAAATAAAAATGTAATACAAATGCAAAATTGTAATATGAAGCGATGACCCACACAAATATGCAAAAACAAGAATCAGTGTAGAATGGTGTGGGAGCTGGCTAAAATAACGTCTGGTGTGTCAGAAAGGCTCCACCTCGATTTCAGTGTCAGCTCTGCACAAGATTCGATTGCCAAGCCCATCACTAAAAAGACGTGACAAGTCTAAAAATGTTATTTGCGTTTGGAAAGTTCAGCAAAAAAACCTATGTTGCACAGTTTATTGCATGACTAAAACAAGTAAAAAAACATTACTCTGTATTTGTGTGCGATTTTTTAGAGATCCAGATTGGAGGACAAGCTATTGGCTTGAAATGGAACAGAATAGTGTTTATTTTTGTTAGTTATTTTCTGTATAACCCTAATCAGTTTATATCCGCAATCCATCCATCCATTATCTGTACCGCTTTTCCTCACAAGGGTCGCGGGCGTGCTGGCGCCTGTCCCAGCTAACTCCGGACAGTAGGGGGGGTACACCCTGAACTGGTTGCCAGCCAACTGCAGGGCAGACAAAGTCAAACAACCAATCGCGCTCACAATCATACCTAGGGACAATTAAGCGTGTTCAATCAACAACTATGCGTTTTTTCGGAATGTGTAAAGAAACCGGGTTACCCGGAGAAAACCCACAAAGCAATGACAAAATGACCGTCGCAAATAACTACGATCCCAGCTCAATTCAAACTCTCATCAATGCCTAAATGAGAGCAAAGACAAGTAGAAACAAATCCGATATTTTGTTTTCACTTAAAGACCTGGAATAGTTGACAGCATGGCTTACTTAACCTAAAACAGCATGGGCTTTGCCTAAAATTAGCATCAAGACTAAATCGCGGTTAGCATGTTGAGAGTCTCCAGAATCCTACATTCCTGGCACGTATGTTCATTTAATAGTATACCATAATAACGATCAACTCGTATCCAACAGAAGATAATCTACTTTATAAAGTTGTGCTAAGAGTGCTGAATTTAAACATAAGCATTGAAAACAAAGCTACAGTATGTTGTCTGGTGACTGTTTCAAAACATGAAAGCTTTCCTCTACCAGTTGTATGGTCTATGTCTAGCCAGAGCAAAATCAGGTCATCTGATTTGTGTAAGGCAATATCTTTGTCTTTTCTTTGACAAAGTCTTCTCACCCTGACTCAAATTGCGGCGGGGAAAACAGTAAAATGAGACTTTGGCTCTCACACATGTATCGTTAAGCACCAAACAGTAACTTACCAGTTTCCTTCAATTCGATTTCTCTATTCAAACCGACAATACGCGCCAGAGCAAAATAATGCATACACCACCGGCATGGCGGCCGTGTCTGCATCCATAGTTGCATGACATCACGGCAAAACTGTCTATGTTTATACGGAATAAAGGTTAGCTATCTACAATTGCACCGTGAATGGCTGCATCACGGTTGTATACACCAACTAGCATCCAGACTAGCAGAGAAAATAGGGGACCGATTTAGCCATCACTGCCAACTCTTAACTGGAGGAATTATGACAATCTATCGAAGCCACAAGATTGGGGGCCTTAATTATGACTGTGAATGCACATGCATGCATGTGTATGTGTGTGTGAGTGTGTGCATTTGTGCTTCTATGCATGGCCATTGATGTCGATGCTTACGGTTGGCACGCGTGTGCATCTACTGGTGTGTGCATATACTGTAGGTGTGTGGGTGTGGGCAAATGTGGTTCCGCCCGTGTCCGTGTGCTTGTGTGTGCACTAGCTGGCATGTCAGCTGATGTCCCCAGTAATCCAGCAGTGGGCCTGTTATGGATTAGTAACAGGCTCCAGGGGATGAGAATCCCATTCCCGTTTACAGCCCTCCCTGGCAAGAAGAAAGGGAAGGATCCCGTCTCTACGCTACCTTCACACTGGTTGTTGCCTGAAGGTGTGTGTGTGTGTGTGTGTGTGTGTGTATTTTTGGATGTCAAATGGGTAGTATGATGAATAGCAAAAGTGTGTTTCAGAAGTTCTTTCTGCATTTTTAGCAAATGCATTTCATTGGATATATTTGGTTCTGCTCATTCACAGTATGCCGCTATTTCAACCATCCTTTATCGCATCTTGAAGAACAGTTCTTAAAGAGAGACGGTGTGGGGAAAAAAAATCAAATGCACTCCTAGTCTTTCGAGATCTTCTAGTCCAGGCATGCTGTTATTGTGCCATTGTGTAACTATTAAATCAACTGCACGTACACACACATAAATTTTCATCGCTGACCATTACCTGGCAACAACATGAAATTTCATCATGATAGGATTTGTTATGAAGTCATTGGAAAGCCAACCAGAAGAGCTGACCTCTTGAACTTTGAGATGCATCCTATCTCTTGCGAATAACAATCCAACACTTGAGAAAAAAAAAACAGTGTGTGTTGGGGGCTGAGACTTGCAACTGGATAGCACAACAAAAGAGCTGTGGTGGCAAGTCCCCACGCAGACATTATATGTCAGCATGACGTGAGCTTGTCCCCACTGTACAAAGCCATCCTCATTCAGGGCACCTAACCAAGGTCAGCCTGGATTAGCCGTTAGTAACCCTATCAGGTCCAGCACAATGATTACAAAGCCCAGTGACACTGGCTGTCAGCAGACTCTTTCGAGGCAACCCTAGAAGACCGACCCTTGGTTGAAGAGCCAACGGAGAGGGTTAGTCAATTTCAAATTCACCCAGCGCCCTTTTATTTTTTTAGTCCCTTTTGTGTCACCCTTTATTTAAACCTTGTTTGATTTTTGCCAACTTCTTTGATTTATTAATCAGGCCTCTCGGGTGCATGACTGTGAATTTCATCCTGTACAAGATTTGGAGGATTTCTTTGAGAGACTGTACGTTCTTCTCAAGCTCTTAGAGCCCGTTCAAATCCAACAATGAATGATGAATATTTTTGTGGAACCTCAAGTTATGAACTTATTTGGTTCGATGAGCCAGTTTGTAACTTGAAACATTCTTTAATTGAGGTAATATTTCCCCTTTAAATAAATGGGAATGCAATGAATCCATTCCAGCCCTAAAACTAAGTTATACATATTTTTTCTTTACCAGTGTGTGATTAAAAATAAATAAAAAATATATATTGTATGAAACATGTTCAAATGGCTCTTTGAGGTGCCTTAACACCAATGAGTGACGCTGTAATATGTTCCTCCGCTCTTGCTGTACTATGCGTGTGCTAGTCTATCTCTGCATCCTCCTTTACCTCTTATTATTTCCGAATAAATACTCATGCAGTTTAGAGACATGCCATTGCACAATGCCACAAAAAAATAAAGAAAAAAAAATTGCAGATTCACTGAAAAATCTGTGTGACTCTTCCGCACCAACATTCACATATTCTCACCTAGGCCTTCACATAGAACGTTATTTTCACTAAAGCCATGCATGGCTGTTGTAGATTAGCAAACGTAAACAAAATCACTTCATTTGTTTCTTTCTATAATGTTTTATTGATAAATAACACAATTATTTCTTAACACAAAAATAGCCAATATATGACAAATTGAAATTGATGGAAAAAGGTTGATATGTAGATATCCGTGACTCAGGTGGGCGGGGGCGAATGGCGACGGGTATAGATGGATTGAGTTGTAGAGCAACAAGAGGGTGTGAGTTTTTCATAATTACTTTCAGTAATTTGTATTGGCTAGTAGGCCTAAATTGTATTTTAATCAATTTAGACAGTATAGGTGTTGAGTTAGCTTTGTGATATATGGACTATACCAGGTGTGGGCAAAGTACGGCCCAGGGGCCACATGTGGCCCGTTAAACGTTTTAATTCGGCCCGCAAAACTTGAAAAAAATTAAATGAATAAACCCTGTTAATTTTTATTTTTTTAATAATGAGGTGTGTCAAAGACATATTTTGTTCTAATGCTTTTGTTCACTTTCATTTAAAATTGAATGTATTTTTTTTCTCAGATGAGGTGAGGTTACCAAAACACTCCATCCATCTGCACCTGGTCCGGCTCCTCTGTCAAATTTTAGAACCCAATGTGGCCCACCAATTCAAAGGTTTGTCCACCCCTGGGCTATACTATACTTTGTGTTCCACATTTTCTATACAGTTTGTCCCTCTTAAAGGGTATACGCCCTGAAATAGTTGCCAGACAAACAACTCACACCGAAAAAAAATTGGGAAATTTAGAGTCTTCAATTCATCGCTCAGCATGTTTTTTAGATGTAGCTGGAAGCTGGGAAATCTCGGGTAAAAGAACTATGCAAGTAAAGGGACAACATGCAACCTCCAACAGAGATTTGAACATAAATCTCGTGACTGTAGGGCAGGTGTGCTAACCACAAATACACCATGCTGCCACTTTGTGCTCAATGCACACAAATGTATTTCACATGAAGACAGCCCTTGGCTCTGACATCTTTATACTTCCCAGACCAATTGAGACAGTCACTATTGTTAAAAACAACTTGAGCTTTAGCTACAAGTGGAGTTACTGTCTGTCTGTTGTTTCTGGATTACACTTCAAGCACATTGGTTTACAGTTGCACTTTGTTCGCTGAGAAGTGTTTCCTCAACATCCATGTTAGTGAGGAGCATGTTAAGCAAATCAAACCCTAAGACAGAGCTGCCTTTTTGTTTGCTTTTTTTTCATAGCCGGGATAAACAAGAACAAGAGCAACAACAGAGCAAGGAGCATAACATCTTGGAGGTAATGTGGCAACCAATGTTCTGCACTTCAGCACATCAGAGGCGCCCCATGTTTCAATCGCCCTAAAGGTACCCGTTTACAAAGTGATACAGCTTAGGGTTTTTTAACTCGGGGCGAGGGGCTGATTTGAAACCCCTTCTGCTGCCAAGCGCATGGACGGCTGCTGATTAGAAAAAGGGTTGGCAGCAGTGGGCAGATGCCAGGCGGGAAGAGAAATAACGGTCTGTCCTCAGTCTCCCTCCCTTATTGACCCATCCCCCACAAAACCCAAAGGGGGGAGGGATCAATTGCACAAGTATCACAATGCATCAGAAATGAGTTTTCTCTAAGGATATCAGATATTTTACAAGGATTTATTTTCTATTGATCACAAATATTTTCTGGAGTGTTTTGATCACGCGTAAAAGGTTCCACAATGTTTGAATTACGATGGAGTTTTGCTCTGTTCACTTCTGCATTTTCACACATGCACTTGATCACAAATCCAAGTGTTTTGTGTGCAAGTTTGGTATACTGAACACTCAGAAAGCAACAGCGGACCCATTTAATTTTTAGCTTTCTAAGATTCCTAAAATTCAACTGGGTGAATTATTATGTGGTTGAAACAATTCATACAGACTTTTTATTGGACTCTAGACTATGGAAATGTTTGGACAGAAAGACAATGAACTGTACTGTTCCAATCAGTGGCAATAGCATTCTGGGAATCATTAATATGAGCAAAATGACAAGCTCGGGACTTGAAAGCAGCTCAATAAAACGACATGTCTACACTCGTCCTTCGCACACCTGCGTTATATTTACAAATTATACCATGCTTTCATCCCATGTTGTCAAGAGATATACATCTCACCAATCTTTATTACCCATGTAATCGTCTATTAATTTAATCTGAGGTTTATAAAATGAAAAAGACTGATAAATATTGAAAGAAACAATGCATTATGATACAAATCAAAAACATATTGTTCAGAATCAACTTGGAAATTTGGCTACTATGTAGATGATCAGTAATTTAATAAATTCTACTGGGAGTTAAAATATTTTTAGTTTTTATTTTAACACGTTTATTTACCTATTGTTTCTATTACAATGAAGGTGTGGAATCAGAATCACCTCACTGACGATAGAATTAATAAGAATATAAGAAATGTTCATTGTTGTACTCGAGCAGAGTAAATTTAGTTGTGCAGTCAATAAATCACACAGGTAGTTGTTTACCTAATTTTACATCCTAATCAGAGTGTCTGTATCACTGTCTAAGATGATTTTCTTGTGCCGTCCTTCCTCCTGCCTTTACTTTCTCTAAATTCTGATCGGTCTTTGTTGATCTGCCTTTCTCCGGGTCCGTCTGTCTATCTGTCCATCTCTCCTCTCCCATCTCGTATATCTCCATCAGGCTGGGACGAAAATATCTTAGGAGCTGCAGTCTGTCTGAAACTGAGACCTGGAATGTACTCCTATACTGTCACACGCACGCACACACGCGCGCGCGTGCACACACACGCACACAAACGCACGTACACATGCGCGAATGCTACAGAGCAGACCAACAGGTGCACTTCCAAACTCACAATATACTTATGGACACGCTCACGCGCACTTTTGCACACACGCACTCTCACACGCACACGTGCGCACACAGACTCATCTCCGTGCACTCAAATTCACACTCCTGTCCACGACACGCTGATGTTTGGCCTGTCGTCTATGAATAGAGGAGACAGTGCCCCCTGGTGCGGACTGAACAGTACTCCTTGACCCCCATATCTTATCCCGATTATGGAATATTTGGAATTCAATCTGTCTGAAAGTGTATTATCTATCAAATACAAAACGATTATGCTGCTTTGTTTTTGTTTTTCTGTCCTATTTGGTCACAGTATTCACATGTCTCTATTGAGGGCTGTTGAGTAGGCCGATATTAAGGTGTATTCTATTAGTCTCATCGATATATCATCCTATCGTAAATATCTAAAGCACAAAAAACTGATCTTGAAACAAATGTCATATTTTATTATATAATTTGCATGATATCGTTCGGACAATGTGATCCTGATATAATCTGACTGCAGATATTTTACAAGATGGTGTGTCACGAGCTGTATTTCACCCTCATGTATGAGTTAAATAAATACTGCATTGCTCTGTTTGTTTTAAATACTATAAATCCTTATTTCTTTATGAGAAGACTACACCAAAAAATGATCCAACATGGTTAATCAGCATCTGAGTTTTTAGTATGTTCTTTTAAAAATCATTTTCATCGTATAGTCGTCAACTTTGGGGTAAAGTGGCTTGTCAGCGGTTTTGTAGTCCTAAATGTATATTTTGTCCTTATAAACATTACCTTTGAGTGCTACAAATAGTACTGCCGACTAGTGCATTAATGTAGACAGAAATTACTCATATTTACACTGTACCATCCTTGTTTTTATCCTTTGTGCATACGATTAAACATGTCTTGTGTGTGAATACCATTTAATGATTTCACTGGTAAAATTGTGTATTTTTTTTGTTTTGTTTTGTGAAGCAGAAGCTTGTGTTCGAGAGTTTCTTGTCATCGTTGCCAGCAGGCAAACTGTACTGCATATATTTAAATAACGGCTGTTTGCTGTTTACAAGACTGCTAGTCCACAATGCACTGGGGGGACAAGCACCTGATGGATGAATACTGATGAGGGAGACTGCTCGGCCACTCTCTTCATTAGTTAGTTGCCACCTTGACTGCTGTCAGAGCCTCGGGTTTCAAAGAATGCCATTGTCTCCCACAGAGGTCATAATGCCTTTAATCACAATAATAAAGGACGAGCAAATGTCTGTTTTGCGTGTAGACAACTTCAGAGCACACGGACTTAAACGCGGGCACGAACAAGCGCGCGCACGCGCGAATAAACGCGTACTCAACAGTGCGCAAAAACATTTCATTGGGACTTTTTTTTTAATTATTTTGGATTATGAAAGCAACTTATCAAAGGGCGTTAACACACCTGCTAATAAATGCATTATTGCTGATATAGTAAAACACTGAAAGGACATGAGACTGAAAATATGGAACTAATCGAGGAGCCATGCAGGGACGCCTCCCACAGGCCGCATTGCACACTACTCCATAGAGGCGCACACACTGGACGTGTCGATGTTCGACCAGCTGTAAGTTTTCATTTTATAGCTTCTCCGCCTCCGCAACGCCACCACTCTCTCACTCACGTGCACGTTCTCTCACTTGTAGTGACAATTAAGATGAATGTGGATGGATTACTTTGAATCCTGTCGAATAGAACTTCTCAATTTAACAAATAATTTTAATACAGACACCGCTTTACGGTCTGGTGGTTAATGCAGCGCGTCCATGTTAAAAAAATAAACATTGGTTTTGATAATAATATAGTTTTTTTTAATCAATATTAAGTTTGAGGGCCACAGTTTCTATTCCTAACCGTGGATCACATGGCTTGCATTAACGTGCCAGTCTGTCTGGCTTTTTGTAACAAACCCAAAAGTAAATTCCGTGGAAAAGAAGGGACCATGCTGGATGGAGCCGACTTCTTGCAATGGGCACTTTTTGTTCCGAGACTCTTTTCGAGGCGAAAGGGGGCGGGATGGATATTCAGATGAGCCCGAGTGACAGCTCCAGTTCCCCCCAATGCCGTACTGTGTGCGAGTGTGCGTGTCTGCGTGTGTGTGTGTGTGCGTGTGTGTCCAACTCCATCCGCTCCTTCCCTTCCAACTCCTCACATAGCGCTGCGTACTAAAAACACCGGACGCTAGGGGATCAAGACGCACGCCACCCAGCCTCTATTGGGCTCTTTGACAAACCTTATGGTGTTTTGCCACAAAGGGGGCTTTGGAAGGAGGACTTTTTTTTTCACTGTCTGATGTGACTGTTTGCACCGCCGGTTATTGAGTCGATTGTTTTGACCGCTGTTACCCGCCCTGTGCGCAATTCCCCCCTTCCCCTTGTGCGCCTTTTCCGTCCTTCCTCGTTTGGATCGGCCGTCTACCCCCACGCGCACCCATGTCCTATCCTCAGGGTTACCTCTACCAGCCCCCGGGCTCTCTGGCTCTGTATTCGTGTCCGGCTTATGGGGCCTCGGCTCTCGCTGCTCCGCGAAATGAAGATCTGGCGAGGTCGTCATCCGGCTCAGCATTCAGCCCGTACCCTGGATCGGCTGCTTTTTCCGCCTCGGCCAGCTCCGGCTTCTCCAGTCCGCTGTCATACTCCACGGACCCTGCCACAGGATTCCCATCATACATGGTAAAATATCTTGATATTGTAAGACGAATTTTCAAGAGAGGCATGCGAATAATCACAAAGTACGCATTGGCGCAGGTTTTTATTTTAATTTGTTTTGCTTAACTCTCCGCTCTATAATTACAACGGAACTTATCAGTTCAAGAATATTATTCAGTGCTAGTAATAGTGTTGTTATAGATTCAAATCACTGGCATCTTAATTTTAAATGGGAATTTAAAGCATGGGTTGCGAGTTGTAATGGCTTAACAGTCGATGCGCAGCTAATTATGTAAAACTGAATACCCAGCGAGGGTATTCATTTAAGCTTTCCTCTCCCAGCAGTGAATTTATGGGTCAGAGGAAATTAATACAAAGTGTGCAAACGCACTTTCCTACTCGGCAGCTATTAAAAGTCGTTAAAATCACACTGGGACGAGAAACGTTGATATATTATACTGGAGAGTGAAATACTAAAGTGTTGCCTCCTCGAAGTGTTTAGGAGCGGTAAAGAGATTATTTGTTTCCAATGCTTCCACTATGACATGATTGTATTTTAGGGGATATTAGCAAATAAATATTTAGTTATAATATTTAATTTGAAATAAAATGAAAAATTGAGCACATTGATTTCTGAAAAACAAATGAAATTATTTTACAACAATTCATGTTATGTTTATACAAATGTCAAGCATGCTATAGTATTTCAAATGACATGTCTTTACTCACCTATTTTTTAAAGCATCACGAGTTATTTATTTGGTGACATATTTTCGCACATCATTCAAAGTTTAATTAACACAGCAAATTGATATTATAATTTATCCGATAAAGCGTGTAATTATCTGATAAAACAATATCAACAGTTTGCAGCTTTACGCCCGTTTTTACATTAAATAAGATATTGGTAATCGAGTTTCGTTTAAAAAATAAAGGCTACAAACCGCACACCGAGTTTACTTCAAGCTTTCCCACTTCTAGAGCTCTCCATATGACGCACACACGACGGGCATGGCCGGGGCGTTAAGTTATCACCCCTACGGGAGTCCGGGGTACCCCTACCAGCTCAACGACCCGGCTTACCGCAAGAATGCCACTCGGGACGCCACGGCCACCCTAAAGGCCTGGTTGCAAGAGCACAGAAAGAACCCTTACCCGACCAAAGGGGAGAAGATCATGTTGGCCATTATCACCAAAATGACCCTGACTCAGGTCTCCACTTGGTTCGCCAACGCCAGGAGGAGACTGAAGAAGGAAAACAAGATGACATGGGCCCCCAGGAATAAGAGCGAGGACGAGGATGAGGAGGATGGCGACGGCGAGAGGAAGGATGTGGAGCGAACCGAAAAGAACTTGGACAACAGCGAAGCTTCTGCCGAGGATGAAGGTAGGCTGAGCAAGACGTGCAACGACCGAACGATTTCAGAAAAAACACAATGCCATTTTGGTAAATAATGACAAAATGACTGAATTATTCATCTATATATATATTTTAATAACGAAAATGTGACTTATATAGTGACCAATTAATTATTAATTAGACGACATCTTTAGAACAACCTTAGAATTTCTATAGGCTACATTACATTATATAAACGCGTCATTTCAACACAAAAGATCATATATTTGAATTGGAATCATTTATTATTATAATGATAATAGTGTGTGATATTTCAAGATGACATTTAAAAGCAAAATTAACATGTTGACAGTCATTAAAACGAATGGACTGCAAGACTGACAACTAATTTAGGACATTTTATGTAATGTTAAATACCGTAGTCATAAATAGCTTAAACATTTAAATACCCTATACTGAAAATAGAGAGGTATTTGATTTATTTAAGAATGTAAAAAGCTACAAAAATATACAAAAGTAACAATTAATCCCCTCGTGGCATTTATCGATTAAAGTGAATAGTGCCTGGAATCACCTTTATTGATTTTACGACATTCCTATTTCTGATCATTTTATCCACAGGTATTAGTTTGCACGTGGACACTCTAACGGACCACTCGTGTTCTGCCGAATCAGACGTGGAGAAGGTGGTGTGTCGTGTGGGAGATTTGGGTTCTGATCAAGCCCGGGACAAATGCGAAGATGACGTGGAGCAGCAGAACCACGCCTCTCGCTTTCAGCTTTCCCCCAAATCGGTCACAACCTCGCCTCTGATGGGAGTCGAAGCGCCGGTTTTCACTCATCAGCACCATCACCTTCATCACCTCCAACATCTCCAACGCGAGGATTTAGCTCGGAGCCTCGGCATGAGCAACACCATTACTGCCAATAAGTCCTGTCTTGAAAGCAGACCGTCCACTGGGGCTTCTCAGAACCCCAAACCCAAATTGTGGTCACTGGCGGAGATTGCTACCTCAGACCCAAAGCAGCAACTGGGGCAACCAAACTGCCCCTCCTCCTCTTCCACCAGCGGGGGGCTTCTGACTCCCCCGACTCCCTCCACGGCCTCCCCGTCTGCCACTTCACCCTCTCTATACGCGACCCCCTCCCTCATCGGAAGACCTATTTATTACACGTCGCCCTTTTATAGCAATTACACAAACTATGGTAACTTTAGCCCACTGCAGGGCCAAAGCATCCTGCGCTACTCCAACTCATCCGGGGTAAGCCTGGCTGCAGCCGCCGCCGCCGCAGCCGCTGCAGCCGCCGCAGCCAACGAGGGTCTCGGCTCCCATCAGGCTCCGGAGGCCGGCACGCTGCCGAAACAACTCAGGCCCGACTCCCCCCTGCTTAAAATAAACTCAAACCAGACTGTTGGTGTTAATGAGCAACATCAAAAACAGCAGTACAGACCCGCACATTTGGAGCCAAAGAAGGGCACGTAGAAGTGAGATGTGGCGCAAGTGAGGCATCTTGAGATTGTATTTTTTAAAGCAACAGCAACAACAACAAAAACACGCACACACATGCGCGCGCGCTGGGAGGGAACAGCTCACTTATTTCTAAATGAAGACCAACTTTTTATTTTTAAACTCTCTCACTGATGAGATCACTATTTTTTTCGTGATTATTTTTCTTTTTAATGAGCAAACAATATATGCCTATCTGATTTTGAAGTTAATTTGAGAAACATACCGTAAACAAATCATACCGAATATATCGCAGAAAAAAAACATCTTTTTCGGTGGATGCTTTGGCACGGGTCCGGGGGGACATGTGCCAGTGTGCTCCTTGTGTCATCAATCAAATCAACAAAGAAAAAACGAACCTCGCCTTAATATGATCACTAGCAACAGGTGAGTCTTATCAAACTTGCAGAAAGCGCATTTCTCGTGTTAGGTTTATTGCTTTCATCTCAGCCAACACACGTATATATGCAAATTTATACCAACTTAATCAGTGAAGATGCACTGAATAATTTATATGGTATGATTTGAGGATTTTATTTTGGATTTACGGCATCCTGTAATTTTGGGTGGAAATGAAGATTGTCTCGCAGACAGTTTTTATTTTTATTTCCATCTTCTGCAGGTAGGTGTCACAATTGCTTAGAGTTTAAAAGTCAGTGCGGTCACCACCTTTTCGTGTTTCAAACACGTGTTCTCCCTCTCTGAAGGCCACCATACAACCGGATTTTTTGAAGCTGCTTCCTTTGCCCCACTCGACAGCACACACGTTTTAAATATTATTGCTTTGCGTGTCACTTTATGTTATGCATAACTTATCATTTGACCTACTGCTCACTGTTTGTGTTTTCCCAATATATGTGATTATCACCTTATTTCTCAGGTTCCTCTTGGTTTGCTATTTCAGTATACAGTATTTATGTGTGAAAATATAATTTGGCTATTTTTTTTGATGGGGGGGAGTGGGGGGCATTAAAGGACAAGCCAGAAGAGAACCTGTGAGGACTTCAAAGTGGAATAGCCTACATTTGATATTTATTTTTTTAAATGATGGCGGAATTATGCCTATAATTTATGCAAGTTGTATTGCAAAAAAAAAACAGAGAACGGAAACTGACATCTGTTTTTTCTGTAAATATATATTAACAGTTTTTATTTGAATTTGGGAAGAGCAACACAATCTCATGATGAGGATTAGGCCTACTCCTGATAATTTATATATTTTAATGTAAATAGAAATGAAAATGAGCACTGGTGGAATACTGTACTGGTGGTATCAGCTATTCAAAGAAAAAATATTAAACTGTTTTCCCAACTATATTTTTAAGAGTCTATGTTTTATTCCCTCTCTCTCTCTCTCTCTCTCTCTCTCTCTCGCTCGCTCTATGGCTCTCTCCCCCCTCCCTCCCATCCCCCTAAAACATATATAGGAAAGTACTTTGTGGTTCTGAACCAACAATTTTCTGATGGTTCAATAGTTTCAACTCCATCAACAATATCATAGTATTCTCAAAGTGGTATATATATATATATATATATATATATATATATTGTAAATTTTTTTCAGTGATTTTCAGTGATGGCTTGGATCTTAATAGATGCTGGAACTTCCTTTCCGCTTGTCCCATTAGGGGTCGCAACGGCGCATCATCCTTTTCCATCGTCTGCATCCTCTACTCCTACACCCAGGGCCCTCATGTCTTCCCTCACTACATCTATCTATCTTCTTTACCTCGTGCAGTGCAACATCTAATCTTTACATAATCAGTGCAATCAAATGGATCTACACATAAACACATTATTTAAAAAGAGGTAACACTGACATGAGCCTGTTTCTTGGTGTGTCAACCAATATAAAAAGTCCAAAATGCTCTACAAAATAATCAGTGCTATTTCAAACAATCCTTGAACTCCTGAAGAACCCCAGTGGCACCATATCTATCTAGCCATGTATCAGCCCACACAAAATGCTTTTATTTGTATTCCTATTTCACTTTCCTTTTGCCCAATTGCAGATTCATTTGAAAGTGTGATTAATACAGCCACTGTGGGACACGTCAGGCATTTTGGGCCCCCGGTGGGACTTATCCCCGGAGCTTTTTTAGACTGGTTCATGCAGGGTGGATCTGCCCTGCCTGCTTCATTATAGCTACATGGCACTGAGCGATCCATAAAAGTCTATCTCAGCATCTGCCAGCTCCAATGGGCTGTGTGATGGGCTCTAATAGGACAGGCTTTCCTCTGCTTCTCATCATGGCTGCTTAAAATGCCCTGCTCTAGGCCACAGCTAATTAAACACTTTAGGACTGGGAGAAAAAACTTATTTGTAGTGTTATTACTTATTGGTGTGTGATATAGTCAAGCTCAATTGCCACAAGGTTCATTGCTGTAGTCTAAGGCCTAATCTTTTATTTTGAATTTGAGAATTGAGTGCTGCCCAAAAACTCTATCGCTTCCTTTCATTCTACAAATATTTGAGTTCGGTGATGAAAAAAATGCCAAATCTGGATTTTATTGAATTTATTTTTATTTTCAAGACAGTCTATATTGGTTCTCCTGTTACTGCACCCTTCAGTTGACTTTACTTTGATGAGAGACATGGATTTAAAAGCCTGTGGCTAGACTCATCTTTGGCACAAATGCTTTCATTATGTGATGTGTTATTTAAATGCATGCTTTATTGTCAGGTGGGCTCCATCGGGGACTCAATACTGTTGTCAAATAACACCAGAGGCACTTTATAGAGCAAACAGGGATTCTCCTTTTTCCCTTCATCTCCCTTACCTTTCTCTAAACTACTGCTGCCACCTCCAAATGTCAACATTTGTTCCCAATAAAGATAGTTATTGTTACTGTATGAAAAAATGAAGAAAAGTCTAGCCACCGGTTGCCTTTGAACACATGAAAAGAGACTCCCACCCTGCCTCTGTGTTTGATTGGGAGCAGTGGCAGGTGAAAATGGGAGCAAGGCATTCATTGCACATAACAGAACTCAAGCTGTGAAGTCTGTTGTGAATTTATGTCACAATTAGTCACAATTGCACAGAGGCTCCTCTGTTTCCTTTTTAAGAAACTATTCGCCAAAGAGCCCAGCTTGACCTTGAGTCGGGCCACATTGATCTTCAAGTCCAGGGCAAAAGAGAACAATTTGTGTACTTCCAAGGCTCTAAATTGTAAGAGTGATTCACCTTGGCTTTTGAGAAAGGGAACTATTTATCTTAATATTCTTTGAATCGCACCCTTGCATATCAAATGTTATAAAGCTCTCATATTGCTTACCACAGAGTGTGTTCATCCATACTAAGGACTAGTTGTCATTGAGAGCTAAATAGATGCTATCGGAGTGCTCATGGCTTCATGCGAGAGTAGACTGGAGAACAAGTGGACTCATTTCCCTTATCGTTGATAAAATAAGCAGCTCATATATGCAGATAATTTATGAGCTCTTTGTATCCTTTTATCCGCTCATCAACCCTTTCTCCTCTAAAATGCTTAAGACATTAATCTCTGATGCTCACCTGTGTACCAATCTGCCGACAAGCATTATTACAGCAACCAAGTATTACACATTACATGTTTTATTCCGATTTTCAAAGGTCTCGTGAAGGAATATTGAATTGCGGCCATAGAAACTTACATTTAAGGGAACCTAAGATTCAATTTTCAACAGCAGAGACACTCACAATGAGACAATACTCTATGAACTTTTACAGTTTTTTCACACAAAACCCTTTGGTCACTTAAAGGTGACAACTTTATAAACTTATTATTTTATTATTTTATGACACATTTTTTGGTAGGCAATGATATGTCGCTATAGCCACACCACGTGTAGTAATTTGCAAAAGTGAAAAGGACATGGTGACAAACATGGTTAGCACATCTGTGTAACAGTTCAAAGGTCATGAGTTTCAATCCGGGCTTCCTGTGTGGAGTTTGCATGTTCTCCCCTTGTATGTGAGGGTTTTCCCTGGGTACTCGGGTTTCCTAACACTTTCTAAATGCATGCATGCCAAGTTCACTGAAGCCTAGGGATAGGCACACCTTAATAAGGAGAAGTAGTATAAAAATGGATGGATGGAGATGTGTTATTTTGCAATTGTCATTTTTTTTTGTCAATTTTTGCTTTGCACATTTTTTTCTCTGTCTCTCCCCTCCCAAACCTTTTTCTGTGTGAAAGCATTCTTAATTAGTACCACAACAGAAACAACCACAGAGGGAGTTCAATCTACCCGGTTGCACTGAAAAACTGTTCCAAAAATGAAGATCCATACAGTGGCTCCATGCATGACCAAGCAGAGAAAGCAGCAGGTTAAAAAAAGAAGTAGAATTAATAAGTATATTTTAAAGCAGTAACCAAACCCCTCTGACTTCATGTTGTAGCATATTACTTTGAAAAAACATTTCCGTGTGTGTCCTTCACTAATGGACAGGTTAAAATGTCTAAAATGTAAAATTAAAATGTAAATTATCGTATTGGAATAATGTTAATCAATGGATGAGTCCAAAGGAGATTCAGGGTACAGCTAAATTGCTGCTGTATGCCAGAATATAGTGTAAACAAATTCTGGGATCATTTTTTGTTGATGAAAATCTTGTTGCCAAAAAGTGTCCTGACTTGTTCCAAGAAGTGATTTTTCTATCCATGCTGAACGAAGATAGTATACTTTCCAGTTTACTGTCAGCAAGCTGCAGCTCATTCTACAAGTGTGTCAATCGTTAAGATCAGCAGTCTCCAGACACGTTGACTGGTTAGCGTGGTCCTGTGGAGGAGCCTCCCTGATCTTTAATCTCACCCCAATTTTTTCACCGTTGGCGGCATTTGAAGGCGAAAGAGGAAAATGATACAAAATAAATCAACTCAAGACATTTATCACCAGCATAGAAACATAACTCTTGATGTGCTAATATATGTTCTTCACTGGTGGAGGACATACATTGTAATGTGTTTTCAAATAAATGGTAGTAATGTAGGTTTATATATAAATAAAAACAATTTTTCATAAAGAAAGAAAATCCTAAGTATGAAAACTCACACTGGTCAACAGCAAATTTGATACAGAATTGGGTTCATGTGTCCGTAATTTTTATGCTGTTTCAGAAAAGTATATTGCTGAACCTAGCTATTCATTCATAAATATATTATTATATTTATTATTATATTTATATTATTATTATTATTATTATTATTATCATCATCATCATTATTATTATTATTATATTATGCATATGCTGAAGAAGAACAAAGGGAGATTTGGAATCAGAGCAAAAAAAAAATTCTACATAAGTTTACGTGCATCTCCCAGTAAAAAAAAATCGGATACAAATTTGTTGATCAGTGTTATGGTACACTGCATATTCTCTCAAATATCCATCCATCCATCCATTTTCCTTACCACTTTTCCTCATTAGGAGTGCAGGAGCCTACCCCCAGGTGACTTCAGGCAAGCGCTACACTTGAAACTAGACACCAGCCAATCACAGGGCACATATAGACAAAGAAGCATTCACCTCCTAAAACCGTTTTCAATTAACCTAACATGCATGTTTTTGGAATGTGGAAAGCAAACAGTATAGAGAGAAAACCCACACAAATACAGGGAGAACACACAAACTCCAGTCAGGTAGGCCAGACAGTTTACTGTGAGAGGGACGTGCTAGCTGGTCGTTCACCATCTTTTATATTTCACCTTATATGTGACTAATGTGCAGAAGTGGCGCTAATGTAGGGGTTGACGAGCGTGTCCAAAAACAAGTGGCAAGAAAAAGGGGGGAAAAAAATCAGCTACAGGTGTGTTTAATAGTGCACATCAAAGTAGAACCAAGACTTTAAAAATGAGTTTGAGGTCTTGTCCTCTCATAAAAGTGTCAAGTCAAATGTTCACTAAACAGGTGATCAAGAGGAATAAGCAGTGCACATTTTGACACGCAAGCTCTCAGATATACATATAAACACAGATCCTTCCATACGTGATTGCCACACGTCTGCACATACACACATGCGCGCACGCACACGTGCACTAGTTCTGCAATAGTCCAAACAAGCCCATTAGAAGACCAGACTTCCACTACTAATTGACAGTTATATTTAATGCCTGTGGTGAGTAAACACTTCAGGGTAGTGAACTGCACCTTTGGGCTATGAATCAGAGACAAACTGGAGGAACAGCAAAACTCTCCCAAAGGTAGTGGTAAAAGGTGAAGTGGTGCCAAGCACATAAAATTAACTTAGTCAACTAATGACTATTAATGCACACCATCTGTCCATCGGTAAAGTAGCTTTTGGACGTTGTCTATATCATGGTCTTTTATGAGTCGTAAAGATGTTTGGAGCAAAATATTTGCACAGTAGCAGGATCATCATTATCAAAGTAAGTTGCTCCACTGTGTTGCACTTTCCTAAAAGCCAAATAGAATGATTAAAAAAAACTATTAAAACCAACATAAGAAGAAGTAATATGTTACGCAACACCCGTATCACCAGTTCAATACAATGTGTTAATTTATCTATGTTGAATATGATGATTTTATTTTTTAGAGGTGTGGAATTAAACTGGATCACACAGATAATCTAAAGAATTGTGTCCCTCTAATGCTAAATTTAATAATCAAATCATTGTAAACACCTAATTGTAGAATTTGGATATATAGTTAAATGAATATCTTTTTGACGGTGTCTATGAAAATTAAGAATTGTTGTCCTGCTGGATGGATGGATGCTGTACACATGTTGGCAACTGCAGCTTCTAGTATAACACGTGAAGCACTAGATGTTAACTAGTCAAATTTTATAATGTCACCAGTAGTACCAATAGCATGCAGCTGTCAACTGACACACAGTTTTGCCTGACTAATTGCTTGTATAAACTATTGTAAATTGTTTTAACCTAAAAAAAAAAATTTAAAAAAAAGTTCAAATATTTTTTTAATGGAAACATATGAGAAGACTGATACCATGTATTCCATACAAACATACAGGACCTTAACTCTGCTCACTATGACATGCGTCAAGTGTGGTTAACATGCAGCTTGCCCTCCGAGCTGGATTGCAAATTGACAGCTTTTAAGATTAGTGAGTCCAACAACTGACTGAGACAGACATGTGAAATGTCATTTTCTCTTCCTATCTATCTCAAGTGTTTTATAAATGAGCTTAACATGTCTGCGTCGAACTAGCAGTGTATCCCAGCCCTCCATGGTCTCTGCCCTCCCCCTTCATCACGTAAGCTCTGAGACACACGGGGAAGTGATTAATGTTAAATAGTATCTGTTAGGCTAATTAAATAAAGCTTTGCTCAGAGCCAACTCCTTAGTGGCATAAATTTTCACTTAAATCTTGAGATTTATATCCAAGCTATAATCGCAAAATGGTTGTTGTGAACATAGCATTCAGCATTACATGCAAAAGGATTGAAGAAAAAAACAACACAATGCTTGATTAATTAAAAAAACTAAGAACATGTCCAGGGGTGTTGTTGTGAGCTGCCAATAGAAATGTATGCACCACCACGTGTTAATTTCCCACGAATCATATAAAGCAGATGAATCCATTGGTAGACCCGACCTTACCTTACAAACTTAATTTGTTCCGTGACCATGTTTTTAACTAAAGGTGTTCGTAAATCAAGGTAACTTTTCCCATTGAAATTAATAGAAATGCAATTAATCTGTTCCAGGCCCAAATTTATTGGTATGTGGTTGAAAATAAATACAGTTACATAAAAAAGTGAACATATACTTTATTATAAAGACAAAAAAACTGCCATGGCAATTGCTGGGAGAATTGTCATTAGAAGAAGCGTGAGTACTGTAAGGTGGAACTTCCGGCTGCACTTGCAACAGCATGCTGCTGCAGTGAGGAGACGTGCTTTTTTTTATTTTTTTTTTTTTATTTATTTTTAAATTTAAGAGCCACTTCAATACAATAAATACTGTACATGTTATCCAAACCGTTTAATATTTTTGCCACGTTAATCAAAAATCTAGTTGTTACATCCATTACTATTTGCAGCAGTGGAGGAGACATCAAGTTATTTATGGGTTCTTAAGGGCGTTTCCAGCCAACAGTAACCTATAAGTCATTCTGAGGTCTAATGAGGAGTAAAAATAAAAAGAGCACAACCATTGTGGTGAGAAACACGCAGAGCAAATTATGGTTAAATAGCACGAGAAGCACAGCACTGATCCATTTGAGCATCTATGCTGAGATGGTTTGCATAAAGAAAAATATGTAATTAGAGGCAGATTTTCTATAAAAAAAAAAAAAAAAGAAAAATGTCAGTAACTTGAAATCGTATTAAAAAGGGTTGTTCGTAACTGGAGATTCCACTGTACATTCCTTAAAGAAAAAAATGTTTTCCCCTAAATTACTTGAAAGGGTTTTGGTGAATCTTTGTGCACCAAGAGAAAGGCTGAACTGCTCCTCCATATTGGCAGTAGAAATATGGAAAATATTTTAGAATTATGAAGAAAGAGGCAAGGGTGGCTTGAGTGGAGCATTTTGTTATCCTGTCTACCTCAACGTCAAGAGGTTCGAGGTTCTAGGTGTTCTTTGTCCACCCAATGCTTGCGTGTTTTTTTTACCCACTTTCTAAAGACATTCGTGTTTGATTAATTGAAGATTCCGCATTGCTCAGAGTTGAGAATGTGAGTGTGAATCATTTTTGATATGTGCCCTGTGACTGATTGGTGACTACTTTGGGTTACACACAAACTCTCAACGCACATCAGCTGGGATCCAGCCCACCCTCAACAGGAAAAAAAAGTGTGGGGGGGGCAGTAAATCAAGGCTTTCCTACAAAAAAATAACTCTTTTCTTCTCAACTTATTGATGCAGTAATTATAACTAAAAGAATAGCAGGGGGAAAAAAACCTGACAAATGAATTATTCAATGGCTGTTAAATGTGCAATATTGTGTTTCTTGGAGGTCTGACTTCCTTATTGTGTCTCCATTGCAAACTAAATGAAACTGTATCCTCCAGTCAAAAATCCCCCCTCTTGCAGCACTTTCACCACCCACCGGCAAATGTTCCTCCCTCCCTTCCGTTCCTCCTACGAAAGCTTTGACTGTACTCTTCCAGCTCTAAATAGGGTTATTCCCCAAGAGGTATAGGGAGGGGGGCGGAGGATAAGAGGTAGACTGCACTTTGAGCCAAACACACTCTCCTCTCTCGACATCTTCTTCAATCTCTCCCTCTCTGAGGACAATCTTTCTTTTGACTCCCAACCCACCATGGAATATTAGTCTTTTTGCATTTAATCAGCCAACACTTGCACCCAAAAGAGTTTCAATTCATTAAAAGCACTCAGATATTCAGGCCAGCTGCCTCCTGGAGACTGGCTCAAGACAAGGTGGAGACAGACAGGCAGACTTGCGTGTGTGCGTGTGTGTGCGTGCAAGCGTTTGTGTGTATGAGCATTTTTTTTTTTGTTGTCGGGAGGGGGTGGAGTGTTGTGTGTGTGTTACCTCACATTTTTTTGTGGCGACAGGGTAACCCAAACCTCAGCCGTGATGGGGCTGTGCTCACCACTATTCTACCACAGCTAAATCAAACAGCACGACTGGTTGCAAGCGCACGTGTAGTTGAGGTCAAAGAAAAAAAAAATACGTGCACATTTATATACACTTACAGATGTGCTTCCACACACTACAGATGTGCAGACACACGAGCTCAGCAAGGGTTTTAAAAGTGAGACTGTTGATCCATCTTTAAGCAAGCAAAGCGCCTTAGAGCTTTTTATTCCAGAGAACTGAGCTTGCTTCCAATACAATTACGATGACGAAGGGCATGTTAGCAAGTAGTTGCTGGAGTAGCATCGGGAGCGTGTAACTATCCACCTCTAAAATGTGTAACACAAAATATCTGGAACATGTGTTTAAATGTTTTCATCTCTGTACTCATCTTAAAATTATTGCAGCTTGTATTTATATGACTTTGTGTGAAAATAGGCACAAATTATGCAACAGCAAGTAATTGTCTGCTTTATGCTCAATATTCTCCACATACCAAATGGTTCCAGGGTGGCTTAGGAATCAATAGTGAGACACACCAACAATGCATGAACATGTATTTGGTGTACCCATGTGATAAAATATTGGCACCCTCTTTTTTTTCCGTTGTTTGATCAAAACGGATTTGATAACAGTCAGGAGCCACTGCTTGAGTTTGAGTCAACGTAAGATGTTCAGTTAGGCAGACAAGTGTGTGTCAGTCATGAAACATTGCCACTAAAAGAGGATGTCAAATAAGTAGTATCAAAGTAAAAAAAAAAAAAGATCAAATTAACAATAGCAAAATAACTATGACTCCGAAAACTGAAACATACTGAAGAACGGACGACTGGAGCCAACGAACTAAATACAAACAAATTGACGAGACACAATTGAGGAACACTTGGACAAGACGCAAAGGGTTGGAGGCAGCTGATTGGTCAACAGAAGGGATCGGTGAAACAAACACAGGTGGACATAATAAGCATGACGAGACACACACAGAGGAACATGGCTAAACATGAAACTAAAGTCAAAACCAAAAACAACAAACAAAGACCATGAAAAGTAGGAGTATTTCATTCCATTCGACAAGCTGTCTTCTTCACCAGCACTCCTCTCAAAGATTCCTCGCTAAACACATTTGGCTGGTGACTTTACTGGAATCTGACCTTGCTGCACTCAACTTCACTATAATCTTCAGTCTTTTTTTTTTCTTCTGTTGCTTGACTGCATTATACATATAGTCTGTGAATGAAGAGCACAGCTGATGGTGCTGCTGTGACAAGTGGTAGATTTCACACCACCCAAACCGAATTCACACATGTGAAAATATGTGGTCAGGGCGTTTGGCCTGAGAGATATAACTCATGTGATCCACAACGTGATATTTATGAGGATAACAATATCAAGTGAGGCACCAAAAGAGCTGATCAAGTATCTAGAAATTATGATGGAAAACACACGTAATGTAATGTCACTTGGTTAAGTTGATGTTCTCATCTTATTTACATGGATCTGTCCATACAAACACATTTTTAACTAACCTTGTAAGAAAGCTAATTTAGCATTAAAAAATGTGTAAGGACTATACGCATTTTAATGGCAATAAGAAGAAGCCGCTACTTAAGAACATGGATGGGAGTGCAGCGGCGGTCTCAAAGGAGCCCGTTTTGCCCCTGTCTCTCCAAACAGTCTGAGGCAAATGAGCATGCCTTACAAGATTTGATTAGGTGTAAATTAAAACTTCATTAACCGTCAGTGCCGATTAACAGAAGGGCAGAGGAATGCCTTTGTTTAAGTTCATCATATATTGCTGTCACTGGTTTGATAATGTTTGCCTGCATCATATATAATTGATGTCCCTGTACGTCTTGAGCATTCCGCTTTGATCTTAAACCACCCCCAACAGCGTGGTGTTCTTCTTTTTAAATATGTATGACACGGTCACATTAATTGGGTTAAACAGGTCAAAGTTCATAATGAACTAATCTTTCCACGATACTATTTGACACGTTATTATATGTTTATCAAATTTCATAACGGATGATGATCATAGTCTGATGCCGACTGATCTGTTTCAATTTATTTATTTTTTTAAATCCTGCCTTTTCCTGAGAGATCTTTGTTAGCGTCCCAATTCGGACTTTCTTTTGTGGAGGTCCAATGACTCTTAATTGTACATAGATAAATGGGTGCATGTACAGTAAACTGAGACTGATTGATAACCAATCCAGGGTGTACCCCAAGTCAGGCCCAAAGAGGTTGAAATAGGTTCCAGTAGCCTAATTCTATGTACAAGTGCAATGCACCTTAGATTCTGTTCTACGTCATGATAAATAACTGGAATGCCAGAACGAGGGTGGCTCAAGAAGCAATTGTTCACCCAAGGGACACGATTATGTAATAGTGACCGTCTCGTCAACTTTGTATTGGCATCAGCAGCAAGCCTACTGCAGTGAAGACACAATATGCATGACCACAATTCGCTGCGAGCCAACTTTCGAGTGTGGTTGTCCATGCTGCTGGAATCATGTGTGACCCGCCTGAAGACCACCAGACGGCGGCTAAGCCAAGCTCAGGAACTGCGTCATGGTGCTTGAACCCAAAGCAGGAACGTCTCTGGAGGTCGAGTGTGCATACTAAAGTCCTCTGTGACCAAAGAAGCAGAAAAAAAGTGGTCAGAACACCACAAAAATGACAGAACTGGATTTCAGAAGCCACAATTGAGCTTTCCGAACGCTTGCTTAAGTCAGAGGGGCACTGGAATGCGAAACGTCCTGCACTGCAAGCAAATTGTGGAAGAAACTGAGCAATCAAGTTGATTGCTGAAAACTATTACACCGAATCCGACAGGTAAGTCATATTGCGGACCTTACACCCTACTCACATTGAACACCGTTGACGAGTGCCTCCGTCTATGGCAAGAGTAGTTTGAGATGTTTCTGCAGGAGATCCCGCTGTTTTTTTTATATAACTGTTACGTCAATACAACTACAGTTGAAGAGACGCAAGTACCAAATAGTTTTAGTTATGTTCTACACAAACATTAGCAGTAGATTCAGGAGTTAAAAACAGTCCTGTATAATCATAAATACACACAAAGAGCATCAGGACAAAAACAGCACACGTTTCTCAAGCCCTGTCTCCCTTAGCCAGCTTTGCTCTTGTCACGAAGCCATCACAAAACCTTCATTGGCGTCTCGACACTCAATGTGGTGAAACTGCTTGGTGAAAAGGTGTTTACAGTGGGCTTTCCTTCCACTGGCTCAGGCTCTTTCCGCTAGTGAAGTGTTGGAGCTAATGCAAACTGTATAAAAACATACACAACCCATCAAAATGTCAGTCACTGCTCAAGGACAGATAGATTACAGTGCAGCAAAAAAAAAAAAACTGCTGTTGCACCTGCGTCCTACAGTCGAGATGTTTCTTTGCCTCAATGCTTTATTTCAAGAAGATTTCTAAAACCAGAATAGAGACCACTTGTAAGAGGAAGAAGAGTGACAAGAACATTTCAAAAGCAAATAATAATAATTCAGAAGCAGCAAATAATAAAACATTGACAAAACTAGAATAAAAATTGTGGCACACTGTATTTGAGTTTCTTGTGTGCTAAAACATGATGAACAGCAGTTCAGTTCTGTAAATTTTGCGCATTCATTGCTCATTGCTAACCAATGAATAAGAACTATAATAAAACGGAAGCGGCACGGGTGATGACTGGTTAGCACGATGGCCTCACAGTGGAGAGGCTGTGGGTTTGATTCTGGCTTCAGCCTTTCCTGTGTGGAGTTTGCATGTTCTCCCCGTGACTGCGTGGGTTTCCTCCTCCCACATTTCAAAAACATGCATGGAAGGGTGATTGGACACTCGTAAAAAAAATATATATATTTGGTTCTTTTTTTTATGCTCCTTGGTTCATCTTAGCTGAGTGTAGTCTCACATTATTTACAGTGGCAATGCTTTCGTGCACTCTCTTGTCGGTCCCTCACAATAATCTGCGACGCACACGTTACTAATTGTTACAATGTATTAATATTGCTTCAAAAAAGTGAGGGAAAATCAGACAGCGATCCGTCTAAAGGTTATTTGGACTGTGTTACACATTGCCTTACACCCACAATTTGATAACCTACTCACCTGAACACGCTTTACAGCCAAGCACTGCCACAGGATATTTGATCGAAAGATAAGTAGAGATGGCGAAGATACATTTTTTGACCGCTTCACAGTATACGCATCTCTCGTGGGTGGAAAAATGACGACGATAGCAGAATTTGTCAGTCGGAAGATGTGAGAGAAGCTTAAATGAAGCGCTTTAAAACCAAAACTGGCCAATTAGTGAAGTGTCAGCTGGCATTTTTTTTTTTTTTGTAGTTCACACGTGCTTTTCTTTGATGCCACGTTCACTAGATGTGGGTTTGAAGCACTTTCTTGATGTATTGGTTTTGATTAGGGTCAAGTTACACCTCAGGGGTTTGAAAGAATCACTTATGAAGCTTTCGAGAAATGACACAGTTGAAATGGAATGGGAAAATGTTTTTGAAATGTCTTTTGATGCACTTCAGATGATCACATATCTTTTTTAATAGACTCATTACACAGGATTACCTGTCCAAATCATTTGAAGATCTTAGCCAAAGCCTAAATAATATCAATGAACCAGCAGTAATGGTTTCAACACTCTGTGATTCATAGGAGAAAGACTACGGAGTTCTCTATATCATGTATGAGATATTCACAGAAACTCTGACCCAAAAAACAGGGATATTTTTTTTCCTCTGTGTCCAATATACTTTATTGTGCAACACATTATAATTACCATATTTTAAGCCACTACTTTTTTTTTTTAACCATACGGCTAATACAACAGTTCAGCTTTTTTGTGGATTTTTCTTTCACCAGTAGGGGCGCTCTATAGTTCATAAAATAGGCTAAATTTAATTAATCTTGATTTTATTTTTCTCTCTTGGGTCTGTTCTGTTTTAATTAGCAATGTTTTGGCTGTAAAAGGCACTGTTTTAAGAATCTGTTTATGTACCTTTATGTACATTCACAGTCCAAAAATCGTTCTGTACATGCAGTAAACGATTAATTATTTTCCAACATAGAAAACTGCGGTTTATAGCATGGTGCGTTTTTTTTTTTAAAGAGTTTCTGCGGCTTATATGCAGGTCGACCGTATTGTCCGGAAAATACGGTAGTACTTATTTTTTAGTATACAAATTCCAACTCCACTATATTATATCTAAACTTTCTCCATTCTTCAAACTCTAAGCAATTGGTTCCAAAATCTCATTTGTAGGCTCTAGCTACAGAGAAATAGTCACGCACAAACGTAGCACCTTCTATCAGTAACATTTGGGTGAAGTGGTAGGAGGGACGTGTGAAGAGTTTCTTGCTTTATGTTTTGCGTTTCCTTTTCTGGTAGGTGAATGCTGGATACCTCTAACTGCTATTAAACTTATTCCTGGTGATTATTCTTGTAATGTGGACAATGGGTCATACTCCACTTTATCTTTGTGGTTTGGAGCAAGAAACTTGAGGTGCATTACTCATAAATTGAGAACATGAACTGTGAAATTTAAACCTTATTTTTAGTGATATGGATTATCATGCAATTAGCCAAGGTGCTGGTGCATTTTTGCCTGTAATGACAACTAACACAAAAAAACCATTATAACATGTTCCACCACCACGGTGATTGTACACACTTCTGTGACAAGGTTACCTTTGTTGTTTTGGCCCACCTTGCCAAATGCCTCGTGCATGATCTTCCCCTTAAAGAACGGTGTGGATGCTACGATACCTGCTGACACAACCAGGGTAGTGTGAACTTGAGCACACACTTTATCACGCAAACACGCATGCACATGTGCAGGCTCGCTCATTGACAATCATTTTCCACCTCCGCACAAGCAACCCCCATCACCCTTGGGTGATGAACAACATCTGCTTATCCATCCCTTCGTCCCTGCCCCTGGCGTGGCTGCTGGCTTCCTCCTGGCTGCACTGCCACAATGACATCTTGTCTGCCTTTCTGTCACCCATTACTAAAATGTGTAGTGACAATGGGGCCTTTTTTTTTTTTTTTTAAATGAACCCTTCCCTCATATCAGACCGAGACCAGTAACATCAGCTTTCATGCATGCCTGGAGTAACCCCATGAATAAGTCTTTACATGTTTCCACGATGGGTCCTGCATTTTATTGTGAAGTGTTCCGTTTGTTTCACCTTATACTAGTTGATTTTAGCCTGGAGAAAGTAGGGCAGTTCTCCCGTTGCCTAGTTTGATAGAGAACTCAGGTACAACTTTGGTATTTCATTGAAGTAGAACGATACAAAACTTTTTATTTATTTTAAGCAGTTCCCAAATCGCTCTGTTGTCTATCCTAATTGGCCGTCCTCATCTTGTGGGAGGTCACCAAAAAAATGTTGCTGGGGAGGCTAATCCTCTTTACCCCGCCTTTTTTACCCATCTTGGCCAGTGACTCCCTCACAGGTCTGCAGTCCCGTTGTCTTTTGACACAGACAGATGACATATTTATTAGCTTGTCAGACGCTTGCCCTTGCTCATTCTGTCTCCATCGCTCTCACATAAAACAACAATAAACCACAACACATACGAACCTTCGTACTATGACTTTGCAATTTGAGCCAACTAAACACTATGTTATTGTGTCTTACATCCACTTTGAGTCCATCTTCTTCTGTCTTGCTCACTATTACACCACGGCTAAAACAATCATCTCTACTGTTTGCTAATTGGAGCGGGCTCCCGTGGAGATGAGCAGGCAATGCGCCTGATGAGGCATAAAATGATGATTAATTAATTTACTGCTCAGTTGGTTATCATACTGAGAGCTGTATGAGACTCCCAGCAGTCAGCCATGAGCCCAGCCCAGAAATAGCATTAAAACACTCATTTAATTCACTATACTGTGCTATCAAGTCTTTGGGTACAAATATTGTATTGTATAAGCAGATACATTTTCTTCTCCTCCAAAAACATCCACTTTCATATGAAAGACATAACAATGACCGACAGGCCTACTTTCCTTCTTCTTGGGTCGTCTTCAAGCTGGTCGTTTTCATTCTGCAATGGATGAAAATGTGAGAACCACTTCAATTTTGTCTGATTGTCAATCAGATCACACAAAAAAGTTCTAAGAAAATTCTATTAAACTTTGTGAAGGAGTGGAACTTGCCAAACAATAAGCAATTCAAAGCCTATTAATGAAAACCCAATGCTTTTAACACCTATTTCCACGAAACAGAAATAATATTAAATTAGATCAACTCGATTAAATATACAAATAGTTGTCCTATTTTTTTTATCAGTAAATGCAACACAAACAAAGATCTTACTTGCAGGAAACGCAGTAGTGAGTGAATGAGGAAAAGGAAAAAATTTGGGAAATGAAGAAAAGCAGTGGCAGGAGAAGAGTGATAAACATCAGGGAGAGAAACACTTGGGCTTTTCAAACACTCCATCTCATCTTCATTCCATTCTGTGAGTTTCAGACTTGTCAGTGTGATTGATCATCTGATGGAGTTGTGCTGCCAATCACTCCTCTCAAAACTGTTTGTTTTCCTTTTCTGCTTTTTATCACTAAATCCCAACTGATATGCAATTACAGTATAGTGAGATGAGTCAGAATGCGGAAAAGGTGCCAAGGATAAATAAAGATAGCTTTTTTTAAGCATCTTGTGCTTGTTTAAAATTGGCGTTTTGCAACATCAAACGATGTAGGCCTAGATTAAGCAAAACGAGTGGTAATAGGTGTTGTTGTTTTCATTTCGCCACGTGGTATGACATGCTTGAATGATGGAATATTGTCTTTATGCAGCATATATGTTTCTTTGAGGTCTACAACATGTGTTCGTGAGGTAGGAAAGACAGTTTCTATAGCAAAAAAAACATAAAATGAATAAATCCCACCTATACTTGTGAGCTTCTCACTTATTCAGTATTTATATTGTGTTTGTTTTACCAATTAATGTATTATTGTATGCTTCCACATAGCGCTTAGTTGTCGTTGTGCTCGTTTGAGTATACTTACAAGGACACTTGATTTGGCTGAACATTGGCCCATAATTATAAGTCTGACCCTGAATGTAAGAAATTATGTCAGCACTAAAATTCCCCCCTGAGTTATTTATTTTTTATTTTATATTTTTTTTTAGCTGAGGTTGAAATTCCCAATCAAATGTAGAAGTGATGAGTCTGTCTTGGAAATAAGTCTGGAAACAGGTGCAGAAGAGCACAACTTGACGAGGCACGACCTTTATTTGGGCATCTCCATTAGCCACCACACAGTGGTCACTGATAAATTGCCAAATTTGAACCAAAGTAAAAGGTCAGACGGAAAGACATAATAAAAAGAATATTCAGACATGTAGTGGATGGAATCCAGAATTTTTTATGAAACCTAACTAGGACTATACAAATCACACGAGAAAATTTGGAGGAATCAAACTCTAAGTCCAAAAACGTGAGAGGGCTATACATTTGAGGGCTGTAACCTTCAAAATCAGAAGAATAACAGTCTATGTGGGTCGTTAAAGTTGAAATAGAAGGGTAAACAGAAAAAAAAAAAATAGGTAACACGAGGGAGACCAAACGGCACCGGTGGAAGGGGACAGAGAAAAAAAATGAAGAGGTTTTCTGACTGAGGAGTGACTTGGTCAACCGGCTTACAACGATGGCAAGCAGAAGATTGCATCCTTCTATGCTCTGTTTATGATGTCATGTTTTGCGCTTTGTTTGTTATTTTGTGGTGGTGGTGTGCAGGCACAACAAGCATATGGAGAGCTCTGCTACACAAGGGCAGCAACGATGAGAACAAGTGGAGACAAAGACATAAGATGACTGGGAGACAGGAAAACAAAACTAAACTAAAAGACAACATAGGAAAATGATCTGAACTAACGTAAAAGGCACAAATCACAGAGCACAACAGAAATATTACATGCCTGTATCGGTACTTGTACTCATTTTTTGGGCGAATCCTGGTAAAATATGGAGGTTTAGCATCTCTGTCAATACTGTCAAGATATGAGAAAATTGCTTTTTCTTTGTCCTAATTAAAACAAGTGCCGGCACCCTTGGATCATGAACATAATGTATTAACATGTCTTATCCATTTCTACCCATCTTTAACATAATCAGGTGACTCTAATCTCAATCTGCTTGATAGAATGTCAATTTCTTGTCATCTACATTAAATGTTTGTCCTGTATTCTCTTTTTAAATTTGGATTTAAACTATCACTCACAATATAGCGTACAGCAACTGATTTATATCTGTTCATTTTTCAACAATGCAAAGTACTGCGGAGGAAATGATGACACATTCCACGTTCATTCTTGCAGTGTCTTGTGGCTTCTAGAAGTGTACTGAGCCATCTAAGGGACCAGTCAGATTGCAAACTTTCTAAATAAGTCATACACAACAACAAAGAACACTGGTCATAATAATCGTTACATGGACTGATATCGAAATTGACAAATGATCTTTCATGTCGCTTTAACTTCGTCTCCTGTTTGTTCAAATTGACTCTTGGGCCTTTCAGGTCTGAGCTCATTCCATTACAGAGCATTCTTCTGGGGCCAAATATGTCAGACAAACAACAAAAACCATTGTAACACAGCCGTGACCAACTACAGAAAGAGAGTGTTTAGCTTCAGGCTATGTCCTTAGGACACAGCGCCTCAAACCTCATTGGGCATTGCTCCATGAAAGATGTAAGTGCAAATCCATCAGAAACTCTTTTCAAGACATTCTGTTGTGGAGCACAAACGTGGCAAGGGTGGTTGGGAGTGAGTGCATTCCTCTTTAGTCTCTGCTGTGTCAGAAATATTTCACCTTCCGCCAAGATCACACACATACACACTCCACATACAGTACACACGTGAAACCTGGACAGCTAAACGAAAAGGCTGCGCTGTAGACCTTGTCAGTTCTGTTCATATTATACCTGACAGAGAGACACAACCCGAGCTATGTCAAAAGACAAACCCTTAGCCTCTAACAGAGGCTGCACATGGGGAATGGCTTCATATGTCTACTGCTAGCTTCTGCTAGGACGTTGACAGGTGCCATCCTTGACAGCTAATAGAATTTCTCCTCTGGTAAACAGTTTCTCTCTCTGTTGGTCTAGTGTCATGAAACGTGCATGGAATAGAAATTAATCAGCTAAAAGTGGAGTGTTATAAAACAGCAAATCTGTCTCAAAAAAATATTTCAGCATCCATTAATTGTAACACACCACCAAGGAGACATTTTCCAAAAATGAATAATCCTAATTTGGATCAACTCTAAATCTTTGCCTTCTGTGCAATTATATCAAATTCAATAAAAAAAAATTAATAGCATTGTGAATTATTACAATTACGCAATAATGCCCTATTGCCTCACAATTTTTTTTAGGTTGCTCCTTGATACTTTCAATGTCCGTCAGTTTTTTTCTGTAATATTCCGTGTTATTCTATATCCAGCATTATGTGTTTAGTTCCCTGTTCCTAACGTTATTCGGGTTCACGTTGGGTAATACTGATCCACTTTCCTGCTAGCTGCACAGATGACCTCTTAGTCACCAACAGTCGATGGTAAGCAGAGTCGTCCACCAAATTATTTATATGCAGGCCAACAGACAACCACCCCCCACCACTGGACTCTAATTCAGCTTCAACAACATTGCCATCTTCTTTAATGAGTACCAATTTACACACGTGGCCTTCGTGCCAGACCGTCCTGCTCCAATCGGTGTAGGTTCGTCTTTGTATTGTACGTTTCAATTGACTTGTTTAACGATACTTTGTACAGCAGCAACGTTCTGCTGATCCTTTGATCCGCTAAATTGTTAATGAGGGATTTGATTAGTAACAACAAACCGCCCCCACTATACTAGTGCATATGGGATCAGTGTCTAGGTCAAGAAAGAGGAGGAGGTAAGCTGTCAGGTACAGGACATGCCACGTTCTTACAAATTTCTCAAAGTAACATTTAGTGTAGTTCACACATTTTTGCATTGAATTACATAACTTGCCATACTAAGAACAGATGGTACTTATAACATTGTATAACCTGCGCATGTGTTACATTTCAACAACAGTTTTTTTAAGGAGGTTCTACACACGTACGCATATTATCCTGTGTGCTTTAGTCAGAAAAGACGCGCAGCTGCGCACGTTTTTAGGTGCGCAGATCTCCCGATCCACTATAAGCATCTCACGTATGCACCGTCATATCATATGGGATGAATGATACTTAAATGAGGGCATTCCCTGTGAAATCCACACAAAGACTTTTACCATATTTTTCATCCAAAAGCTGTAAGAAGTCAAGTTCCTCGTGAAAGTGAAACATCATATAGCACATTTTGATTCCGTTAACCACCCCTTGTACACGGAGTTTGTCTGTAAGCGCCGCTCACAGTCATCATAATAGTTCGTTAGATTTGGTGGAATTTGTTTTTATTAGATCAATACGGCTCATCAAATTCTGTGAAGTGATGCAAGTTAATTTCATATTTAAAGTGTGTCATATTATCCAAAAAAAGATCTGTGGAATTCATGTCTCCTGGATTTAGGGACAACCCCAGAATTTGAAGAGTCATGCATTTTTAGTGGTTGTGCACAAATTTCCAGGTCACACAAGGTGAGTGTGGCAGAAGACTGGACGGGAGGATTGGCATACCTTGAAAGTGTGCAAGCTGAGTGTGAAAAAGAAAAAATGGCTTAGGTGCAAATGGAGAATTGGGTCCTGTATCAGATGAAGAGAACAGTCTTGCCTTTCCATTCTATCATGTACAGACTGTTCTATACTTTTAAAACTCCCCGTAACATTTCACCCCATAAAAATGTCATATCTTTTTACTTGGATTCCAATAATTATCCTACAGATTTATATTCATACAGTTTGTACCTTGGAGGAACATTTATCGACATTTAACGGCATGTTTGCCATTCTTATATCAAATATACTTTAACATGGATCAAGTTTAAAATACTTCTTTTGGCGTGTGCATTAAGTGACACCTGCCATCTCAGGACAACGTTAAGCTACACTGGACAGGAGCAACAACAGCAAGCACTAATGTCATGCCATCGTCTTGTCAGCACCCCTTGCCTACTCAATAATTTACATCAAGGTGTCAGACAAAGCTGCCTTGGCTCATTCAACCCCTATCAAAAGAAAAAAAAGAAAGCACTGCTTGCTTCACTTTTTACATCCCCCAGCACCTCCTTGTGGCAATTAAATGTTTGTGTTGTGAGTTTATTAGTTTGCTGTAATTTTGAACAGAAAGCACACACTCACACACAATTTTACATGAGATTTTAAAATGGCAATCATAACAAAAAAGATCAAAGAGCAAACAAAAAAGGCAATATACAAAGTCAAATAAAATAATACTTTGCTATGAGCGCAAATTGGATGAACAAAGTTTATCATGATTGTAGGTGTTTAAAATGTGGCATATAATAAATTGAGTGTTTTATTTCGAAAACTTGGTTTTGTTTCTTCCGGTCAGTAAATTATAAAAGGAAAAAAATGTTCATGTTTTGAAGCAATGTTGCATAATATTTTCTCTTAATATTTTCAAGAACAGACCTGAAAATTGTGTTTTAATGATAAATTTAGATAAGATCATATATGCATTTTTTATCATTGGAGTAATGAAAAAAACAATTATATGAGTGTGCAAAGATTGTCAGTTCAATGGTTATAATGGTTTTCCTGAATTGTTTTGATGATATGGCAACGGTTTGACCTATTTTGATGTATTTGTAATACACAGTCTATTTCTTTCTGCACATCAGGCTAATTCTTTACAGAGTTTTTGAAAAAGAACTACAGTACTAATGTAAATTATTGCCTTTTTAAAGCACATTTTAGTTACAGGGTAGTCCATCATTATATTCACACTTAACCAGACTGTTTCCAAATTCACACTAATCTGTAAATGGATTTGTCACAAAACAGTATTGAAAATGTCACACAGTTGAAATGGAATTCATTGAAGTCTTTGGCTATTGCCTCCTCTTTAACTCCTAAAGTGGCCATGTGGAGCTGAGCAGGATGCAAAGAATGCAGCAAGTCACACTTGACTATGATGGATTTGACAAGAGGAAAGTGTTAATGATATTCCCCCTTTGATGGCTGGAGCTACTTCACACACATTTGCATTTCCATTCATCATCCCAGCATTTATCATTATGGGATTGCTGCCAGATCTAATTACAGTCCTGGGCCAACAGGGGCGACACTCCTGATAGGGATGCCTCCCCCCTGTCCCCTTTCTCATCTCTGTCTCTCTCTGTGTCACTGCTTCTCATTCTCTGTAGTTTACTTTAATATACTAACAGCAAGCTACAGTTTGTCTCTTATTTATTACTGGTATCTACTTCACAATCTTGATCCGTTTTATTTTATACTCCCACCCTCCCTCTACGTTTAAATCAGAGGGTGGAAACGGGGAAGAAGGCAAGCAGGAAGTGCAGCCATGTAAGTACAAGCATAATTAACTTCACTTTAGATTAAGCCATTTGAAGGCTCTCCATTAGAAAAACTGTGAAGCTAGGGAGTGGAATAAAATAAATAAATAAGGCAGATGGTTTGGTTTCATAATTCCTTTCACTTATATCACTCTGCAGTACTTTCTTTCCTTATAATCTTTCGCTCCTGTGGGTGATTTATGCAGGCAGCTAAGGAGAACGATGGTAATTGTTTACACATACTTTTATTAACACTCATCAGTCACGACCAACCACTTGTTACACATTAATTAAGAGCATGATATAATATCTGACCTCGATTTGCGTTCATATATTTCCTGTTGATACTTCCAACTGCATGATAAAAGGTTTTCACCGCATTGTGCATTGTTTATCAGGACAAAGAGCAAGTGCTGTAATGCCAAGGGGGAGCTGCAGGGTCACAGCTGGACATCCCACAAAACACCACAACCGTCTCTGTCTATTTATCACGCGCACTGCATGATGTTGGCAAGTCATCCTTCAACCGCAAAGAGATGCTTACACACGGATACATGCCCAGCTCACACAGTTGTGAACACAATTTCTGAAAGTCACTGTAAAAAAAAAAAAAAAACTTCATCATGTGCTTGCTGGGATGGGCTTTTTTTTTTTTTGGTCATGATATATTTATTGTAAAAATATTTAAATAGCTGATTGGCCAGAAGAAATCTGAATGAAAGCCTCCGGAAGCCGAAAATTAAACATTATTTTAAAAAAATGAAACAATCCAAGAAATATATTCTAAATGACAAATACATTTTGTGACAAAAATCCATACATTTTTTTATTTAGAGAGAGCCAACGACAGGAGATTTAGTCAGATCAGTGAGGAATGATAACGACAACACCGATTGAGGCGAAGCCACGCTTTGAGGAAATGAAACGCGCCCTGTACACAGACACCCAGTGTGTCATCTGACACAGCAAATTACTGCACTGACTGTTATAACTGGCATTAGGCTTTTTCATTTGAAGCACAATGACTGTGGTAAGGGAGTGAAGTTCTCAGAGACAACTTAAATTGTCTTTAAATACGTTGGCCCGTCGTAGCAAGCCGGCTTATGTGACAAGCGCGTGTAGCAGATAAAAAGATTTCAGACAAGGAGGTGCTTGCGCAAAGCAAATGCACACACCCACACACAGCTGCCATATGCTTTAGTTAGCCAGAGACCCTTCAAGATCAGAGAGGATCTGAATTATTGATCAGTGATCAGCCAATAAGACACTAATGTTAACCTTGATGTTGGTTGGCTGAGCAGAATAGGTCTATGTGTTGAGTCTGACAGAGAAGCAAGAGAGAGAGAAATTCCTCAAATCAAGTTACATACATTTGCATTTAAACTGCCAGTGTGTGCGTTTGCCGATGTCATTAGAAGCCATAAAGAGCGACCCAATTGCATTTGAAGGGGTTTCTAATTTATTATTTAGTCATGGACAAAACAGGCGATATGGGAGGCGTTTTCAGGCCTGTATTGATTACTGATAAGACCAGAGGAGCCAAGTGTCATGTGACAGTTTAAAAAAGACCAATAGACACACACATCTTGGTGGTGAAAGAAGTGTGTGTCTTGATGACAACAAACAGGAAGTTTCTGTACAATGTTTTTTTTTCTTGTGAACTTGTGTACTGAAAGGTGCAACACTCATCAGTCTCAGTCACTGTCAAAACACTTGCTATCGGGTTGATAATGTCACTGACAAAAAACAGATCTGCTTTTCCAAAGAACACAATTTTTAGGCAGTCAAAGCTGTTGAAGGCATTGGACCTAAGACATTATGATAATTAAATCATTCAATGATAAAAATATAGAATAGCAAGGAATGGTACATAAGCATATATTTAGTGATCACCTTCTGTTAGTCAAATTGTGTCATACATTTATGTGCTGAACTTAGAAATCTGCACCAGTACTTGTGACATTTTGGAAGCCGTATTAGACTTTAATGGAATTTGATTAGCACATTTATAGACCAATTGAATTACAACCGTAAGAGGATAGGAGCTGACATATGTTTCAGTATCTCCCATAGAGTTATACATTATTCCGTGGTCGGTATAAAAACATAATAAAATATAAATATCCATTAATCCTCACATTTCATCGAGTCAGAATCCACCCAGAGCTCATCTTTAGTCTGATTTTAATGCTGTGTGATGTCTGAGTGTATTTTGCATGAGGGGTTTGAGCGTATTAATAATGTCCCACGACACGCATGTGTGCGTGTGTGCGTATGTGCGTATGTGTGTGTGCGTTCTGCTGGTCAGAGGAGAGCAGTTCACACCGTGAAAGAGGCATCTTTATTATAAGCTGCCAGAAGTAGTGGCAGCTTGGGAAAGGAGCTGCCACAGCGAGGTAATCGAAAGTCACTAGGCCGAGATGCAACAAGGGGCACTTGAGAGCCCCGTAGCGGCACAAGCCATATGGTGGGTTGGCTTGGCAAACCTGGCAAGTCTCCCTTCTCAATCCAAAGAAATGTTAGCAAAACACACATGACAATTAGGCATTGTATCAAGAAACCAAGTGCTATTGAACGATTATGTTAGCATTTTTTTGAGAAATTTAAAAGCAGGAGAATTGTTCATCCCATTTCTGCTGTGTCTTGATGTTTTATCATTAAGCCATACCAGAAAGATAATATATATATATATATTTTTTTTATTTATTTATTTATTTTTCTAATATGCCATTAAATGTAAAAATAAACAGAAAAGAGAAAATTATATGGAATGTGATCCCATCTGTAACTGACTCTCATTTGACCTCGAGCATATTTGCTGTAAACTCAAAAATAATAGCACCCAGCGCAAATAATATTAGCATAATGCTGGGGGCAACAATGCCTTATCCCATGGAGAGATAACAATAAGAGAACCAAACACAACACAACATAGAATCCCGTGGTGCGGCAGCAGTTAGAGTAGAAAAGCTCATTTCATGATCAATTAAAACGCATGTTTCCTCTCATGAGATGTCATTACCATGTATTTACTGTACGAAAAGAAGTAAAATCACAGTTACCATATATTATCTTCAACATTATTAATAAAATATTAATTTCTGGGTGAATACAGCTTCTTTGTTTTTTTTTTTGTGTGTTTCAACTCTCTCGTGAACTGATTTGCATATCCCCAAAGAACAAAGAAGCAATTACTTGATCGAGATGGTTTAGACACAGCCCATCCGAGTATATTAGAATTTGTACTTAATTTAACCTTTAACCTTTGGAATTGAAGCGTAAAATTACTATTGTATATGTGTCATAAGTATACTAAGCAGTAAACATAGTTTCTACATGTATTATCCTGACTTTGGGAAAGAGGTGCTGTACCTTTGGACTGGTTGCCAGTAAATTGCACTTATTTGATTTTAAAACATTTTTTATACATTTATTATATATTATATAAATCTTATGCAGGTGTGCCTAATCTTGTGGCCTAATATACTGTACATCTTTATAAATGAGGTTTCATTTAATTCCTTTGTAGTTTATGAATTATGGCTGCTCTGCATTCCGCTCTTAACTGACTTCTTTTGCCTCGCGAGGAGGAAATCCAGTGAATAAAAATGGAGCCGATAGATCATGGCGGATGCTTAACTGTGGACAGCTGTGATTACAAGGTGCGGGGATGTGCCACAAACATGCTCAGCGCCAATATGTATTGCTTACACTTATAATAAATGTTATCTTTAGGAGGAGGGGGAAAAAAGCTGTCAAGTTGATGAAAGACGTAGATGAGCATCTATATGGCTGACCAACCATGCATAGATATGCACAAATGCAGTTTTCACGTTAGAAGTGCGTGCAAGAGGGAAAATCAGCCGCTTTAAGTTCTATTTCGACATCCATGGCTCACTGTATTGACCTGCTTGGAGTTGTGTTGTCTTAGTGGTGTGTTGCAGAAAAAAAATCTTCAGAACAAATTTGAAGCATTCTAGGTAACCATGGAATTGTTGTATGTTAATTCCTTGCTTTTATGAACAAATCCGTCTCCATGATAAACCCGAAAAAAAGTGTTTTGTTGTCCTTTACTGGGAAAGATACGAAGTTATCAAAATTCAGAAAAAATGCAATTTTCTGGAGGGATAAATGCAGCTTTAAGAGTTCCCCAAATTACCCAATGAATATATGCCAAATTCTGCTATTGGCATACAAAAAGGTGAAAAAAACATTGATATTGACTCAACATGTGTAATTCTTGGTTATTGTTGTGAACTGTTTGGCCGTCGTTGTAAATCTACACCTATAATGAGTATCATTTTAGTTGATTACACATTTTCCCAGTCTCTTTGGTACATTTCTCATTAAAAATGCAATGAACTTGTCTTAAAAAAAAAAGAATAAAAATTGGTGCACATTACCCAAAGTAATTGCACTTTTAATTTGGAACTTGATCCCTGAGTTTCTTACATTGCAGAGCCAATGAAATGAAACGACTTGAAATTGCTGATGCTGTAAGTATGTAATTATATTTTTTTCTTTAAAATTCTAATGATCGTGCTCGGACAACTTGATTATATCCTGTGGCTCACCCTGCGCCATTATCTATCCTATTGTTTTTAGAGATGATAGAAACTGTTTGTAATGAATATGTCAACTATGACAAACATCAAATGGCCTGGCGTGAAGAACACCCGAGATGGTAATAAAACTAAACATGTGTCAGAACATCACTATTGTTATTGTCACCTGGTTTAAAGGATAACGAATATATCCAAACATTAAATAACTCAACAGGAGTAAGCGAGTCTCTAATGAGTACAATTTTACTAAGACTGCTGCGGCCAACTGGAGCAGCGTAAAGATCCACATAACAAATGGATGAATACACAGCATTACAGACAACAAAAGTAGTGTTTTCCAACTCGAGTCGTCGTTGCCAGTCAATCGCAGGGCTCATAGTTGTCTCTTTAAAATGACAATCATTACACAATGTTTTCTTTTATAAGAACAAACATGAAAACTCAACCACAGAATATGCGCTACACTTCAATGCAATCACAGGGCTGCGTGGCCATGCCCTTATAGCGTTCAATTAACTCTGATCCTCATTTCCCGTCATCATGTTCATATTAATATCATGTTATTAATTAGCATTGCAACATGCATACCATCATATAATGCCAGAGGAAATGTTTCGAGCTCCATGATGATGAATTACACGGTAGTGATGCATAATAGAAGGTAGTGTGAATAGGAGTCACTTGGAAAATCGAAAATGGGCACAGCGGCGGACAAATTGATCGGAACTACGACTTTGTTACTTAAAAAAAAAAACGTAACTGTATTTTCCGAGTTAATATCCCACCAATCAACAATTTAGAGCCCTCACAAGGCACCGCGAAAAGGTCACCAATATTTGCAAGTGCCTGTCCTCTGTGGCATGTTTTCCGCTAGAATATGCTACTAACAATGCAACATGGGACTGCCCATCCAGTTGTCTGGTGCTCAAGCCCCAGGCCAACCCTGGAGGAGCCCTGCTTCAACATCACCACATAAATACATTTGCGCCTGTAGTATTAGTTCTGCCTGAATACAAATCAATCACAAAACAGTTTGTGTCCCAGTGATTAAAGTAACTTACTGACATCACAAATGGTCATCAACTAAATAAACAGCATTATTCCTCTCAATATGTAATGCTATTCATTTAAAATCATTGATTAACCTCACAATTTCATACTTTAGAAAGCCGTAGGGCCCGTTCACGCAAAAGTCAGGAAAAGAAATACATGTTTATCATTCAAATTTAGGATTTGCAAGAATGATGGTCGAATGAATACATTGCAAAAATGGATAAAAGGTTGCAGCATTATAATCATTCACAGGGCACTCACTGGTATTGGAAAATTCCAAACTAAAAAAAAACAAAAACATCAATATCTGACATCATGAAGACTCTTGGATGTCATTTCCAGCTGCTAATGTGTCAGACTATTTTGGTTGCATTTTTAAGATATTATTGCTACATGCCCCAAATTGCACAAAACATTAAATTACATATGGTTGTTTTTTTCAGCTCACATCTGTGGACCTCCCTACTACCGGTACAGTATAATACAGTACCTCTTATTTATTGCATTGAAGAATACATGGCACTTGGATGTATGTATGTATTTGCCTAGTATATTTACGAAATGTGATCATTTTAATTATGCAGCTAAAACCAGTAGCCTTAAAAGTTACGGCTACAGGTTTCTCAAGCTTCTAAACGTTATAGAAATTTTCAAAAACTTCCAAATGTAGACTCCCAAGTTGCTAATTATAGGCTGTGTTCATTAGCCATTTCATGCAAGAAAATTCAAAATAGCGAGGAAAAAGTGCTGTAGACGAACTTGTGGTCACAAGTGGAATACGCAATAAGTGACAAATAGCAAGGGAACACTGTGTAACTATTATGGTCTTTATGAAAATGTTTTTGTGGGAAGGTGGATTAGTGCACAATATTCACTTGTGATGTGGCTCAAGTTTTTGTCCTTGAAGTCAGGAAAAAAAAATTGGGGTTGGGTGGATTCATCTGATTAATTACTATTCCGAGAATGCAATATTGATCATAAGATTAGACTTGCAAGGCACACAAGGAACATATTAAAAAGAAAATGTTTGACTTGACTTCAACACTTTTTTGCGTTTCTTTTACTTTAAGTTGTTTTTAAACCATTCATTTTATACTTACTAAAAGCTGGATTTGATACTTCAACTTCACTTAAAACTTTTTGAATCCCGATATTTATACTTCTACATGATTAATAAACGTGAATTCTTTTTCTTTTTCTCCGGATTATATATATATATATATATATATATATATATATATATATATATATATATATATATATATATATATATATATATATATATAATATCTTTCTAGAGGATTACATTACTATGATTGAAGGACGAAAATGCGAGCAAATTTGAAGGAATCCTAAGGATGGTTAATATTAAAACCACAGAGTTGCATTCACATTTAACCTGTTTTAAATTGACATTTCAAAATGATAAATTCCAATCAAGATTAATAAAAATGCACTCAGGCTTATGTCGACTTATTGTTCGGAAACACTTGTATCGTTTTTTTTTTTTTTTAACAGGGAAGAGAAACCGTCCGCACTTATACTTTCAACAGCTTGTTTATCACAATAATTGAGATAGGTTCTCTGAAATCACAAAGCATAAATAAAACGGAATCCCAAAGTCATGGAAATGTATTATAGCGCATAAACCTCATTCCTCTCAGCTAATGCTCATGCTGAGATCTGCGCTATAGACAAGAGTCCCCAGCACTGTACATAACAAAGTGGCTGCTAACAAGGCTGTCTAAGACAGTCCAGATAAAGACTCATCCTTTATATTCCCCCTTATCCCATTAATTCCCTCAGTGGCAGTAAAGGAAAATGTTATAAACTCCAAGCGAATGCTCCAATTGCATTTCTCAAGTGATAAATATTTCAGCAGCGCTGAGAACATATTTAAACCGCATTCAAGGTCCCCCCCCCACTTGTGTGATTATGATCCTCCTCTTGCCTTTTGGAGATAATCAATGAGTCATGTTATCCCTTTTGCTAAAGCCCTCCTTTTTGTGTTGAATGGTGTAAAAATGAAGTGTGCGCGTGTGCGTGTAATGAAAGCTTCAAGATGAAGCACGCCGTGAGTGCCATTAATCTACATGTTCGAGAAATATATAAGCAATTGTCAGACAGCCACTAAGAGATATTCCATCACCTATGCAATTGGCTTTTAGCAAGCATAGCCCCCACTAAGATGTGCTCTGACTGCTCTGTTGATTGTGAAATAGCTTCTTCATCTTTCATGCTGAAAAGCCACTGTTGCTTAGTGCGAGAATCCTCTGAAAATAAACTATTTTAAATGATGCATTTTCAAACAATTATGTCTATTTTAGATTACGCTTCCATCCACATTGCAATTGAAATTGGGTGATATTTGAACAGAACACCAAGTTGGACATTTTGTATGATCTTAGATGGGAGAAAAACATTTTCAAATGTTGCCCAGTCAGCACGGTTGTTGACTGGTTATCATATCTGCCTCACAGTGCACTGGTCCAGGGATCGTGTCCGGCTCTGGGCTTCCTGTTTGGAATTTGCATGTTCACCCCATGTCCACGTGGGTTTTATCCGGGTACTCCGGTTCCCTCCCACACTCCAAAAACATGCATGGTAGGTTAATGGGACACTCAAAACTGTCCCTAGGTGTGAGTGTTATTGATTGTTTGCGATTGACTGGCAACCATTTCAGGGTGTACCCTGCCTACTGCCCAAACTCAGCTGAGATAGGGTCCAGTACGCCCGCTACCATTGTGGGGATAACCGCATCAGATAATGGATGGATGGATCTTACTCAGTTTGCCCGAACGTCTTTAAAGATGTAAATAGAGCTGTCCAACTAGTCTTGTTGAGCTCTAATGTTTAAGTTCAATTGCATTATTTTCTTATTTCTTTCCAATCCTGAATGAATATTTGTTTATATTTTGGTGTCTACTGTATATGTATTAGTATTAATTAGTATTTTAACTTACTGATTTCACTGTTGTATGAAAAATTGTTCTGGTCATTAACATTAATGACGAGAAATAGAGGCATTAATATACCGTATTTGCAAAGACATAACTTTTCACTATTATATTTGAATCATTCCAGTCTCCCTTAACTGCATTTACACTCATCTCTTAGTTCTCGTCCCTTGTGCCTTCCCTTCTCTTCCTGCCTACTACTGTATGCATACGTGTGCGTGCGTTATTAGCTCTTTTCCCACATTATCTGCAGCCATCTAGTGTCTGCTTTGTGCCCTAGAATTTATTCCACCACACTGCCAGCTTTGTAGATGCAGTAGCACTCTGTTCAATAACAATGTAAAACTCTGTTAATGCTTAAAGGCAAATGACAAAAGGATTGTATGCGTCCTCACAAAAATTAACAATTCTCAAGCAGTTATGACATTGCCGTATCACACTTGGCAACAAAGGGTTTGCCAGTGCACTGCTCCGGAAAGCTCGGCAATGACGAGAGAGACAGCGGAAAAGTCAGTCATACAACTCTGACAGCAACTTGCAACGACAAAAACACTTTTGCTTTCTCTCTAACTGAGACAGACAGTTAGCAATAACTGCGAACACCTGGGCTACCTCCAGGCGCTACACTCGGCCCCTTGGGCTCTTCACCTGAGACGGCTTCCCTTGCTCCTTAGAACAGCCTTAAGCATGCTGATAATCACACAGGTGCCCAGAAGGGACATGAGACCTGGAATTCTGCTTTTACATTAATCATCAGTTCAGGGTGACAGTCAACTGAGAAAATAGACTATACAAAAATAAGCACTGTTAAAGTGCATTATTTATTTTATTTTTTTTATAAAGTTATCGTTTTAAAGTTAGTATTTAGTAAGGATTAGGGTAAACCATCCTCCTACACAAAGTCTAAATATGTCACAAATTTAGAATCAGGCTTGGTTGGTTCAAATACAAAGTAGTTGAATCTGTAATCTGAAAAGGCTAATATTTGGAAAAGGCCATGCACAAATATGGCAACAATACTGCAACGCGTACCTACAAGCATTACTATACCACCACTGAATTAATTTTTTTCCGTACCAAAAATTCTTAACTTACATTTACACATGCCAACAAAAGACTGATTAGTCCAGAAGGACAAATAAGTGTTTCTTTACACAGTGCAGGATATACATTTGCAGAGATGTCGGGGTTTAAAAAAAAAAAAAGAAAAAAGATAGCCAACTTATAATAACTGTCCATATATATAGCTTTTGCATTTTGACACCTGGGACAGATTAATCTGAATGAACATCTAGCCATGACTCATGGACACAAGCAACCCTTTACACCAATGTGTCCGCCTCTATTGACACAAGGAATTTAGTGCCAAATGAAAAACTAATTAAATCAAAACGTGCTACCCCGAAAGTTGTATGTGTGTCTACTGTACACACATTGCTGTGTTAACATTGGTAACCTAATTCTGTTATGTTTCAATTACCAGATGCACCTTTAGAGTCCATAGCAAGGTTAGGCAAACATATCCAATTTTAAGCTTTGGCTCGAGGTGCGCACATCTTTATTCCAAATGCTCATATCTAGCTATTTAATTAAATTCAAGCTTAGGCTTATGGTAAATATCGCAAAAGTCGGGTTTATGGGGAGCTGGTGTAATTTGTGTTGTGGTCTTGAACCTTAAGGTCACCTATAAGTCATTATCACTAAAAGTCAACTTCATTACAGTTTAACAGCCACACATCACTTTCCTTATTATCAAAGGTGTAAATGTCAACTTTCCACAAATTTTCCCCCACATACTATATGATGAACTAATTAGTCGGGAGTTACTCTTTAAGCCTTCAGTCAGCCAGGTCCCAAGTAATTTGATTCATCAAAACACATTTTAATAAGAATGGAAAAGTTCCAGATTTCGTATAAAAAACTCCTATTTAGGTTTTCCATCTTCAGAATTATGCACAGCGGAGGGCAAATGATCCAGACTTGAAACAATGTTATTGCACATAATAAATGATTATATGTCTGCCTAAGGCAGTTATTTGTTTACATGAGCCCTCTATTTTATGTTTGGATGGCCTTCAAAACCCCTTCACAGGAAAAAGGAAATGAGGGACCACCAACGTTTTGTGACATAGTCCTGCAAGTGAAGGATGTCAAAGATAGCGAGATTCCTTGGCCTCAAGACAAGACACAATCCATTTTATCACGCGGTCATCTGAGTTGTATAAAATGTCAGACCACATCTCAAATCAAAGATTTATTGTATAACTAACTGACATTTTTGTTGTTGCACTGATCCCATATATATATATATATATATATATATATATATATATATATATATATATATATATATATACATATCCCGTACAGGGTCGCGGGAGGGTGCTGGAGCCTATTCCAGCTGCCTTGGTGTATTAGGTGGGGTACACCCTCAATTGGTTGCCTGCCAATTGCAAGGCACACATAGACGAACAACCATCCGCGCTCACACTCACAATTAGAGGCAACTCAGAATGTCCAATCAAACTGCCATGCATGTTTTGGGCGCCCGGGGGTTGCTCACTCTCTCTCACTCGTGTTCCCCACTTCTCTCTCTGTCTTTCTCTCTTCTCTCTCTCTCTCAGCATGTGTGTGTGAGTGTGTGTGCGCGCAAGCATATTTAGGTGTCATACTGTATTCCCAATCGATTTATTACGATTATTATATTATTATTTATTTTATTTGGCGGGGTCAAAAATGATCCGAGAAAAATCAGAATTTCGGTTCAGAGTTTCTGGCAAAATGAAAATAACAAATCCATTTAGAAAGAAATATTAAGGAGACAGTTTATTTACATTAGTTGGCCACATAAAAAGATATGCTAGGCCACTGTGACAACTGTGATTTAAGCAGTAATTGAAACCAGCATAAACGAAACAGTAGAAATATGCTGATTATGCATTTACATATTGTTAAAAATATTTACTGTGTGTTTTTATTGGGATTTGGCTAATCTGTACATTGAATGGTCGTGGACTGCTAAATGTCATGATTTTATTCATGTTTGTTTTACATACAGTTGTGTAAGTATTATTCTTTGAGCTCAGCTTTCCCTCAACTCCAGGGGTTGTTTTCTTCCCGATTTAGAGGGAGTAGATAAATGTGATTTAAATTAATAGCTCCCTCCAAATAACTCCTCGGCTGGTAAATGATGCATTCATCAGATACAGACAGCCAATATCCTTTGATTCATGACATTCTTTGCCATGTGAAGGGTGCCAAAAAATTGTTATTACACTTTAATAAAGTGTAACCGTCACTATTGCATTCATTAATCAGTTGAAGGCAGTTGGTTTCTGAGTAAGATGGTGTGAATTAATGTGCTTACATTCGCTGATGAAGAGGAATGGCAATAAGACGGAATGATATAGCCTAATGGCAAAGTTGAAGTCAGTGGTGTTTACGTGACTGTGTGATTTTTTTGTTTTTAAATCATAAAGCAAACAACTCTGATAATTTTGCCTTTCAGCTGAGACTGCGAAAGCAGTCATAGATGATTTCCCTTGTGCCTAGACCAATGACCCTCACAAGCAGGCCAATCAAGTAACCTTAGCATTTAGTGGGTGCTTTATGTCACTGCGTTCAAGTCTTTAACGCACATATAAATGGACACTGACTATGCCATTACGGACACTACACATTCGTACTGTATATACAGTACACACCCACACACTATTCCTTGCCTTGATACATTTCCTAGTTGTTGGGCAATGGTTTGAAAAGGTCAGGGGAGACATTCTTGACATCAACTCTGGCCTTGTAAGGTTACGTTTGAGTCCTTTACTGTTTCTCTCTATCATTAGCAATATTGAGTCGAAACCATGATATGCCCATTTTATGGGCTTTGGTCCCCCCCAAAAATTGGACTTCTAACTATACTAAGATATAAAGTTGTACAAGAAACTAAAGAATACAATTGGAATGGAATGGAAGCAACTTTAAAGAAAAAAGATAATCCCATGCACACACAAACGCACTCGCAGACACACACGCACGCGCACACACTCGCGTATCTCCCATTGTGGGTGTCAGCTGCCATCAGCTTGGTAATAGCAAAAGGCCTTCAAAGGCAGCGGTCATGTTAAATTGTTTCACAAACGTTATTGCTCAATTATCCTGGGGGAAATGTCAACTACCTGAGGGAGAATGTGGCGTGTGTGTGTTTAGGTATGTGTGTGAGTGTGTTGTCCCAGGCCAAAGAATCAAGTAAGTTACCTCAATAGTTTGACGTCCACTTTTTTTGTCCAAAATTACCTTGCAAAATCTGGTGAGGGTGTACAATACAAGTAATAGTTGAAATACACCAGAAATGCAAGCAAAAAAAACAAAACGTATTCCATAATTTACAGGTCTGATTTGAGAAAATTCAGATTCCACAATTGAAAACATTTTTAGACAAACACTACACATTTCTTCATAAAAAAAAGCTTAGTAGTTTTGACAGGGCTATATCGTTTGAACTTTTTCAGTATGTTTGAACAACTCTGCAGTACATTCGGACAACTTTATTAAGACAGTGGAACGACTTTACCAATGCGTTCAATTGACTTTGCAGTGCGTTTGACTGATGTAGCCCAATCAAAACTGTTTACTCCACATTGGCAGTTCCAAGCTTCCGTACATCATCACTCCGTTCAAAATAAAACAGTTAGACAAAGAACATAGTCTTAAAGCCTCTACACACCAAATCATCGGCCGTTATGGCCAACTGTCGCGGCCGACTAGAAGTCGACACCTTGGATTGGAAAATGGCGATAATCACTGTGAAGCCTTGCATGGTTTTTCTTGAATGAGTGATTACTTCCTCTTCTTCTTCTTCTTAGTTCTTGTGGGAAAATTTTTATAATTTCTCCGCTTTCGTGAATTCCTGTGCTTCCCAGTGCACTGATTCGCTAGCTGGCAGCCAATCACAATGATCATTTGTGCCTACAGCCTGACCCGATTGTACATGTTGAATTTGCCAAACTTGCCGCCCTGACCCCACAACAACGGCTCTGACTTTATGACCTTACACGCTACACTAAACAGACGCGGGCTACCAACTTTCCGACAGCCGACGTGAGTAGAGGCCGTTAGACTTCTTTAGTTTACAAAATATTTGTGAAAGTGTGTGTATAGTCTCCTTGCTGCCCTTTTGAGCATACTAAAATGCCATAATGCAAACCTGGTCAGCTTTTCCTCCTGAATATGTTCCCCCATCCTATGGTTTCTTGTAGCGGGTGTCCCCTTGGGGCCTGGAGAGTTTTTCAAGTAAATGTAATGAAAAGCCAGCCTGTGATTGGCAGCTCAATGCCCAAACCAACAAAAGATTGCCTCAATGAGGGGTCAGAAGTGAAAATAGCATCGGCCTTTGCCAGTGGCCTCTCCTGTCTGCCTCACTGATATTACAAGTTACCAAATTTATATTTGCAATAACAAATTGACTCCAATTGCTCTAAGTGGGGATCAGGACCTGGCTGGAAATGCGCAGTGCCACTAGGAAATAGGTTTGTCGACCTTTGTGTAAACAGGAGGTCACTGACAGTGACCTTGAGGGAATACAAAGGGAGACAGCAAAATCACACATGATCATATGTGCACAGGAATAAGTATTACATCCACCTTTATCTTATTAAATAAACAAAATAAATAGCTTGCCTGATCATCAATAATAATCTATCTTACATCATATTATGTTGACAATCGACAAAATTACAATACATATATATATATATATATATATATATATATATATATATATACATATATATATATATATGTATATATATATATATATATATATATATACATATATATATATATATTTCTTTATTTAGGTTTACAGTTATAGGAGCGATGTTACCAATAAAATGTTGTGTTGTGACTTATAAATGGCATTTGGGATTGCCAAGGAAATACGGTATGAACTTTGTCATATCCTTTCTTTTATTCTCCTTCACACGTCATTTCTCTCATCATTCTCTATTGTAAGAACATTTTTTTCCAAATAGCTCTGACCGATGGTATCGTGTTATCAGTGTAATAAAACTAAAGTGGCTGGCCGGAAATTGAAAGTGTATTCATACAGGAAATAACAGCGCTCTGTCATAATCTACAGGCGAAAACATGTGTTCGTCCGCGTATTGTTTCCTTATCTGATGTTGGGAGAAAAATGTGGTCTGACATTGTCTTTGATGCTGTTTTTTATTATTTTTCTTCTTTTTCTTGCACCCTTCATAAGCAGCCTGCGTTTGTTGTTATCAAAGTGGATAGATTTTTAATTGATTACCAAATGTTGTGACAGTGCACCCTTTTCTTTGCAGTTGAATTCAATAAGTTGCACATGGAAGCTGTTGAGTTGCATGAAGTATAATATGCTGTAAAAACAATTCCACAATATACAGTAACTTTTTGGAGTGCCTTTGATTACATTAATGTTGACGACAAGTATGTATAACTCCAAAATAAGGTCTCAGACGAAGTCGTCCGTTTTATGCATGAGGTAATTCACACCGGAGAGATTTCAATTTGCGTTTGTACAATGTCAGTCTTTGTGCATCATATAAGACTTATTAATTAACTGAATTATTTATTTAAGAGAACAATTATTAGATCAGTAATTCTCACCCTTGAGCCAAGGCACCTGTTTAGAACAATGTAACCATTCACCTCAAAACAAAATATCATAAAGTTGTATGAATGCTGAATTAAGAATCTTGTCTCAATTTTGCCACAAATGCACTTCTTCACTGTAAAATCTGGGTTTGGTTTAACACAAAATTGATATATTTGGAGGAAGTCAAGACTTCATGATTGACATTCCTTGGGTGAATGGCATTGGGCGGCTATTAAGGTGTATTTCACCTTTTGCCATCCAATTTTTAATTTTTAAAAGCTTTTTATATTATTATTATTATTATTATTATTTTTATTATTATTATTACAGGTGTTTTACAACCCCCTAGTCATCCAAGGCTTGTTATCATAATTATTTTCCTCCCACGTGTTGTCGTAGGGCAGTGTAAATCATAAAGGGTGTTTAAGAAAAAAAAAAAAAAGTCATGATTTGATTCTCTAGTGAAATATTTTATCTCCCTTCCAGCATTCAAGCCTTAAACCCTCTGTGCCTGCTGGTATTTTACGCTTTGGCAATATGTCATCAACATTCATGTTTAGTTTACTTTACTTCTGGCTTTAGAATGTGATACAAACCGTTACATGGTTCCACATCCCCACGCCCCCAGCTCGTGCTATATTTATTGGGGGGTTTTTTCTCCTCAAAATTGTCATTTAGTCATTTCCCTTTGTTCTTTTTTCTCATCTGGTGACATGCCAGCTATTAATTGGCCGATGGTGTGTAGCAGTAAAGTGACATGAGGGGAGATATTGTATCAAAACTTCTCATTTGCATTCAATTAAATAATGGCGACTTCTCTGGGATGCAGCAAATACATATCAAATATTTCAATCACAGGGTAGCTTAATGCCACCAGTTTTGTCTCAGACGTGTGCATGCAAATGTGAGTGTCTCCGAACACGTGGCAAAGCTCTCCCTCTTAGTTCTAATTGATGTAAAAGGAAAGAGTGTCGAAGGCTTGGCAAGGGTTGACCTTGTTTTATGGGGCACCTCACCCCAATTAATCACAAGATCCCAGCACAGATGCTTCAAGCTAATAAACAGCACTCAGAATCCAAAATGTCTCTCTCTCAACCACTCAAGTGATTGCACAATGCAGTAAGGATTAAAACACGCTGCGGGGGCAAGAGGTGTTTGAAACAAAGCAGAATGAGTAATTCAGTTAAGACTTGTTTTTTTTTAAGTCATTATTTAACCATTGAAACATTTCATTGCAAAATGCATGTCAATGTATCCTTAAAATATTTAATTTTGCCTTTTTTATTGTGTGGGGTGTAATTTTCACTGTGTTTTGTGTCCTTTAATACTTACTTGGGATTTGAAGGATTATGGTAACTAAATTATTTCACACATTTTAAAGGGATTATTTGAACAATGTGTGACATGGCAGTCGAGTCCACAATACATAATAGCTTTGGCACAATTTTACCATTTGAAAACACTACTGAAGCACAGACAACTCAACGTTAGGGTTGATATTGCTCTCATGTCATATTAAGTCCATTTGGCATGGCCCTGGAATTGTTTGAAAAGCAATAAAGGGGAAGTCATCTGAAATACTTTCTTGTATGCACTCCCACTATGTCTAAACGCAACGTTCTGATAGATTTGAGACTAATGGGGCTGTGTAGAACATATTATTGTAAATTATTTTGGGGGGTTGACTTCTCCTTTAAAATGTTTGCGGGAACATATCTTATCCTGGTTTCACAAACCGCTCTGCAAATAAATGAATGAAAAATGAAGATACAACTTAATTATTTGAATTTGCTAAATATAAACAATAAGAATAAGAATAAACACAAAAGCAGACAGGAAGTGAAATAATGCACAGCAAATGCCATTTATCACTTCTCTGGGCCTGAGCTCATCTAAGATGGACTGAGGTCTGTGGTCTAACAAGTCCACATCTCAAATTATTTTTGAAAATCGTGGCTCTCGCGTCCTCTGGGTCAAGGACCAAACTCAAAGTTTGAAAGCCAGCAAATGTGTCGGTATGGGACTGTGTTAGTGCTAATGACATGGGTAAAACTGTGAAGGCATCATTAATGCTGAAAGGTATATAAATCTTTTGGAGAAACATATGCTGCCATCCAAGCAATGTCTTAGAACAGCTCTGGGCAAACTACGGCCCGGGGGCCACATGCGGCCCGTTAAACCTTTTAATCCGGCCCGCCGAACTTGAAGAAAATTAAATGAATAAACCTTGTTAATGTTTTATTTTCTAAATACTGTGGGTTTTCAAAGACATATATATATATATATATATATTGTTGTCACTTTCATTTAAAATGAAATAAAATGTATTTTTTTCCTCCAATGAGGTGAGGTTACCAAAACACTCCATCATTCTGCTCCTGGTCCGGCCCCTCTGTCAAATTTTAGAACCCATTGTGGCCCGCCAATCAAAAAGTTTGCCCACCCCTGTCTTAGAAGCAAAAGTGTGTGTGCGCTCGACTGGCATGCCTGCAGTCCAGACCTGTCTTCCATTGAAAATGTGTGGTGTGGTATGAATGGTAAAATAGGACAAGGACAATTGACTGACAGAATTCCAACAGCAAAACTTCAACAATTAGTGTCTTCAGTTCCCGAATGTTTAGTAAATATTGTTAAAAGAAAAGGTGACGTAACACAGTGGCAAAAGTGTTAAACTTGTTACAGCCATAATATTCAAAATTCATGATTATTGGCTAAAAACAAGATTAAATATCTTGTCTTTGCAGTGTCTTCAATTAAGTAAAAGTTGAAAATCCCGACTTCATTGGAAATGGATTTTTATAACAAATACAATGGTTATTGTCCCACTGCAGTTCCTGTATAGAGTGACAGTCTAAACAAACAAGGAGATTCAAAGGAAAAGCAAGCAGCTTTATATAAGGAAACTTAAGAAGCAGTTAAAAATTAATGAAGCAACATATACAGAATGAACATGAATATAAACAAAGTGGATTGCTTTCTATTTACACGGCATTTGTGTGGCTGTGAGAGTGCACGAGTGAGCAGGTACAGGTGCGTACAAAAGGTTTTTGCAGTAACGTCTTTAGCTAGACACATCAAAGTCTGAGACCTATTGGCTTGACTTACACCTCATCCAATTAGCTGTTGGTATCGCAGTGACCCTGAACAATAGCCGTCGCTTTCCGAGGCTCTCTCGTCACTTGATCCCAGGTAACCCAAACCCATGGATGTGAGCGCACACACGCATGTATGTATACAACACATGTGCACACCAACACTTGATACCGTGGTGTTCATGGTGTAATGATGAAGGGGAGTGGGCACACATGTCAACAACATTAGGGGAACACAAAACAAAAAAGGAGGGGACTCATAATATGGCAGCCATTGTAACAAATTGAATTTGTCGTCCCATTGTCCTGTACAAAATACGTAATTGAAGCCAGGCCTATTGCCTCTTTGTCTGTTGCTCTTTTTTGGCATGTTTGGTAAGCTTTACAATATGCTGAGTCTCACTTGGAATGAATTATTTAGATGGGCAAGAAGCAGCAACTGAACATGGAAGGGACAAAAGAGCTCAGGATGTGCTTGTGGTACAGAGGTGAGTGATATGTTGAGCACTGTTAGAGACAAGCCAGGGTTAAAGAAAAGAAAGGTTATGGGGAAATAGTTTTCTTAATATACTTGAGAAAGGCCTCCCAAAAAGGTCATGTAAACTTTGTTGAATATTTCAATTTGCTAATTTAAAAACCTGTAAAATAATAGATCATACATGTTTGAAGGCTTGAAGATTTGAAAATATGTGCACACAGAAAATGAAGTAAGGACTACTTACATGTCAGGCCACAGCATTAAACTGTTTTTCACTATTTCAGTTTTAATGGTTTATTTTTCAGGGTGGGGTAAATGATTAGGAAATTGCTAAAAAGGGGTGCAGTCATGCACTTGGGGCCCCATGAGTCAGCCACTTTATAAGTACGTCAGCATTTTTGTTTGAATCAGCAGTTAGCTAGCTAATTAGGCCTACAACTCGAAACGAGCAATGAGTTTTCATAACAGTTGCAATTAATAAAATGAAACTTTTTCGAACAATTCAAAAAATATCTGTTTTCTACCATGTCCGATGTTTTCATGAAATCATACTAAACAGGGAGAACTTCGCAGCTACCCAGAATCAAGGACATCTGGGTTGTCTGTCTGGAATCCAATTTCTCAGCAGCCGTTTATGCTGAGTGAGGATAATTTCAATATTGACATGTCAAATTACACAAATGTCCTCAAATGCACTCTGGCAATCACAGCCCACTGCCAGAGACTGTCAGAGGACATTGTCACATTGGACGGGAAACCTGATTCGCTCACATCCGCTCTCTCTCTCTCTCTCTTTCTCTCACTCTCTCTCTCTCTCTCTCTCCCTGTCTGTCTCTCTCTCTCTCTCTCTCTCAGTTTTGTTTTTACCATGACTGATATTCTGAGCATTGAGTTATGTCCAGGGGATAAATTCCCCAGAATTCAACAGTAGGGGGATGCCATTTACCAGGAGAGTCTTTTTGACATGCCTACATGGTAGTTTCACCAAGTATAAAAGACAACCAGAAATATGGAAATCCGTCAAAGAGAGACAGAAAATATATAAACACTGCGATGGTTGCTTTTTTCCCCTTTTATTTCTGAACATTGGTCTTTTTCAACAGAGTATTATCGTTCTGATGTACCCCGATATTGCTCAGTGCTCCAGTAGGATATGCTGTTAGGTTGCATCAATCAGTTCATCACTTTGCTATACCACTGATAATGTTCAGGGTCAAGGAAGTCAAAAACATTTACCTGTGGCTCAGACTAAACCCTGGACTGGTCACCAGTTCACAGGGCAATTCTGAACAAGGCATGGAATGGGAGTGGCTTAGACGTCTAACTGCATAAAAATTCTGCTCTTGATTCAGCCACTACATGACCAAGATCCTTCTAATCAGCATTCATATTCTCAATGTATTTTCAATTACTCCTTAGCCATAGTGTGTATCAGTCTGTCTGAGGAAAGTGTAATTCTATTCTATCTCACGTTGATGTCAATATCAGCAGTCATACAAGTACTAGAAGATTTAGTCTCACTAAGGTTCATTCTGTGAACACAAAACCGAGATGGTTTCTGACATGTTGTGAAGTTGTCTCCATCTCTGGGAGGCAGCGGAGTGGGATCGCTAGCGATGCTGAGACCACCGGGCTCTCTATACTTGCCAACCACTGAATATTTAATGCACAAGGCCTCCACAAATGCATGGACAGCCTGGTGTTGTCACCCCGGCATATTTTATCACTGATCAAACATTAGTCGGCAGCTGTTGTAAACTTGTAGCTGTCTCGGCAGCAGTGGCACTGACAGGCTGTGACACACTGCTGAGAGACTGAGGCCCAGCTGGCTGCTGTACTTACTTACATGCTGTCTTTGTGCAAAGTTAAATAAATAAGTCCTTGTTTCCTTCACCTCAAGCAGTGGTCTTGCTTTCTGTCACACACACATTTGTTCCCCTTCCCTTAGTGCTCTCATTTTCCATCTGCTGTTTCCATCTCCCTCTCATGTCTTGTAAATTTTCTCAACTACCGGTTTTGTGTCCTGCAGGTCCGTGAGTGAGGACACACAGATTGCGTATCGCACCGCTGACACCGGTATCCGAAATGTGATAGAAACATTGTTCCTATGGCTTGTCAGAGAGAAGACATTCTATCAACATGAAGAGCAAAGTGAGAAATTAACTGACAAATCATTGTTTCGTTGATTTGGATGGCCAGATCAATTTGGCACCACTTTTCAAAAAGGGTAGTAAGATTGAATCGTTCTGTTTACCATGAATGAGCACATAATACATAATTTTACAACAATAAACTTTGAAAATACTGTGGCCGCTCCACAACCCATTCCGTAGTGCTGGTCAAACATCTTTTTGATTATCTCCCTAACCACAATGTCCGATTGAGATCATATATTATATATTAATTAATTATATATTATATATTAATAATTAGTTACAGAGCACAAACCATCATAAAACATTCATTTACTGTAGGGACGCTGTTTTAAGCAACATTTCAACATTGTTAATAATCAAGTAGACAAGCAATTTAGGATTTCATTAAAAATAATGAAAGAATAGCGCTGAGCAATATATAATCAAGCTCTATTCAATTAATATATTATTAATGATATATACGGGGCGGCAAGGTGACTGACTGGTTAGTACGATGGCCTCACAATGCAGAGGCTATGAGATTGATTCTGGCTGCGGAATACAAGAACTTAATTCAGGTTTGAAAATGGAAACCAAGAGTTCTTATTTGGGTTTTAAAAGCCAAATATGAGCATATTCAGGTTTTTACGCTTGTTTACGCGGTCTTTCAAAACCAGAATATTGTCAATAATGTTACCCGACTGGATATAAACTGTCCCTGATCTCTTTTCTAACCTTAAATCTCACTCAAGTACAAAACACTTCCAACCACTCATGCAGTGTTCAGCAAAAACAGCAGAGCCACATGGGGAATGAATCATGAAGATTCTACGGGACGATAACGTACAGTGGCCTTGCAGCTAAAATGGCAAAGAGTAATTTCAATTTGCCTCTTTTAAGTGGTGGAGCCCCAAGTGATATTTTTTCACCAGTTTCTAAATCTCAGGTGGCACCGTATGAGCATAAAACACACAACCCTTTCATTGCAAGTGACGAGCATACGGCAGCATGCCAGCCTGTGATTAGCTTGTGGCTCGTAGACTTTATCGATAGCTTCAATCGCTTCACATTTATGGCACATGACAACTTGCACCTCACTCACATTATAAAAGCGCCCTGAAACAGTCTCATCTCAGGGTGCAACTTGCAACCACACATTTCTCAGACCTGTTTTCATCATTTGTGAAACCCTCATCACATTACATCAACAAGTAAAGTCGTTCAACTACTGCCATATCCCCAAATCCTCTCGACTTGTTCATAATGCCCAAATGCCTCATCCTGAATGAGAAAGCCGTCTGATCACAGAGTCCCATACTGGAGATCAGAGGTGGGCAATTCATGTTTTGAATGAGTCATACAACTCAATTCTGTTAAATATGAAGTGAATCCCTTTTTATAAAACAATAAATTCATTAAATTCTATAGTTTTATTAAGCTGCCATTATGTGGCCTTGATACTGTATTGTGTCCTAATCAAGACATAAAAAATAGCTAACTGAAAAAAAAGTTCAGTTACTTCAGTTACATTAAAATTATACATCGATAATATAACGATAAATCTGTATTTAAGTAACAACCCCCCCAAAAAAATCATGCCTTCATTGTCCATATTTCTTTCCCTTATATTTTAAGGTTTGCTGACTTTATGAGCACAAACCACTATTAATCATTCAACATCATTGCAAGTGCAAATTTCTCTCATTGTGCACGAAACAAGATTAGTGCTAACCTGAGGACCCTCGGACCACAGACCGAAGTCAGTTGAATACAATGAAACGATATGTAAATTGGCAAGACTGGAGAAAAGTCGCTGTTTTTGTTTGCATGCACTGTTGACACGCATGCACATCAAAATAAAAGCAATGCATAAATGATGTTTAAATTTGATTTTATATAGGCTGCAGAGACTTTGGACTGGATGATTGTGCCCCGCTGGCCCTACCTTGCCAATGTGTGTCCTGTGCTATGAGTTCATCCATTAGGTTGGTGGGTCTGGAAAAAATGAGCCTCAAACAACAACCTCGAATGCTCATTTTACAACCACACCAACATTTTTATGTGCACCCCTGTTTACAGTCACCAAATGAGAGAGGGGCGCTATTGAGCCATTATTTTAACAAACCCCCCTCTGAACAACATGGTCTGCATTTCAACTGTTACACTGATGGCACTGAAATAAAATACTGAGTTTTAAGAAACTGTTTACAAATCCAGTGCAAAACTAATCATAGTCTCAGAATCCCTTCACCAAAATCACCCACACGATACACAACTCTGACTTTGCTGTTACACTCCCTCCATCCCCACACATTTACCACCTTGGTTTAATTCTTCACTGCAAAATGTTTATAAATGGTTTATTTAAATATATGCACATACACACTGAAACACAAAATATAATCTTGGTTCCATGTGGGCATATTGTTGGGCGCTTGGGCAACCAACATCATTCAAAGCAAATTGATCAATATTTAATTCTGTCATTTATTATGTAAATTCTTCAACTGAATATTTCAGTAATTGCTTTGGATGGAAGACCTCCCTCTTCACAGCATCCATGTGTCTCTTTTGTACTTTAGCAATGGTTGTACGACTCACTAGTGGGAATTACGTTTTGCCTGACACTAAATAATTTTTATTTCTATCCCAGTTTATGATGGGCACACGCAAAGGCAGAGACGGGCAAGCAGCGCCTTGTTGGCAATGATTGATGACCCAGTATCTAATTAGCTGAGATCCAATCACATATTATGCAGAGTGTCGGACAAACAGACTGAAGTCAACTGTCAGGGGATTGATTGATGACTCTCCCAATACGTCTTTTGTTTGCTCTAATGTCTGACGCTTGTTACAACCACGAAAGCTCACTCAGACAATGCAGTCTGTCAATCTAACAGGAAGTTCCCTCCGTTCCTTCCCTCCAATGGAGACATTAATTTATGTGTGGGTGTTTTTGTGCATGTATATTGTGTGTGAAAAATACATTAATGGTGACATATTGAGATTTATTGACTTGGCCTGGCATAACCCAGAGGCAAGGTTGTTTTTTTTAATTTGGCACAGGCAAATGAAGAAGGCTAACAACAGAACAGTGTGATATGTTAGGCACTAAACCATGCAGTTTGGAGAAGGCACAATTGAAATCCATAATAGCTGAATGTAATGGTTGTCTACTTATGGGAGAATGCAGAAAAAGTAACAGGTGAGGTGAAACTGAAACTGTGGCATTAAGAACAGGGACAAGAAGAGGATATTCCTACAACAGCCTTCCATTGAATCTGCCAAAAAAAAACAATACCTATGATTTGTTCCCAGGATAGTTTTATGATATTAGTTTGTTTTACGTGCTAACGGACCACCCAAAAAAAAATAAAAAATTTAAAAAAACACAATACTTAATGTTCTTGAATTTCCAAAGTGTTTTTATTTTAAATGTTGTCAGTTTCATACTGTTATGGATTCTTTACAGTTTGGCCAGAAGCACTTTTACTTTTTTTCTGTCAGCTTTTATCACTGGGATCATTTGTCTATTCCAATGTGGAAATAGTTTATTGATTATACACGGGTTTTAACCAAACCATCTCATGTTACACAACTTGTACTGTTGGCCTTTATTCTGCCTAATAACACTTCATTCCATTTGCATTTCAGCCAGTTATATTTCCTTTCACCATCAAATGGAAGAGTGAACTGACAATTTGACATCATTAAAAATTTAGGGCGACTCAGAGGGCTTAGAGGCTTCCATTAGTAAATAGGGTCAACACACACATACACACACACCTCACATCCACATGTGATTCAAAGATCAAGGATGAAAGCCTTAGAGGTCCAGATGTAATTTATCGTGAGATATTCAACATCGGATCTCGGTGACAGTAGCCTCTAGCTTCGTTCATAAGAGCTAAAATGTCTTTCCTCTAACCTTTGTGTGAGTGTCTGTGTGTGCTTGTGCAGGCGCATACGATTGAGTGTTTTCAACGTGAGTGCAGAAGGGTCAACAGCATTCCTGTCAAGATTGAATTCTCTGACATGCATCAAACAAGTGAAGACTGATGCCGAGACAGTATTAATCAAAACTTTCTCGTTTCATGAAAAATTAAACATTAAATAATTCACTTAGTTGCTACTGGCAGCGGTTTAAAGGGGCTTGTGCCTTCCCGCTGGTTAGAATTAGTCCTTGTCACAATGGGAGATTGATGTATTTATTATTTATCAGATTAATCATGGCCAGAGACATTAGGATCCACTGTTGGGATCATAGCAGTTTTAATGTAAGAGGAGATGGGCGAGAGACGGTGGGATCAAGAGAGAGAAGCAGGTGGCAGCTGTGTTTGGTGATTACAGTGCAAGGTGATCAAGGGTATGCTGGAGGGCCTGGATACACGCAAACACACACATATACAAGCACACACACTTTCGCATACACACGAACATCAAACAGTCCAAAGAGTGTTGGCAGACATGATGTGGTGGAGCTGAGTCGGCCTCTTGTTTCTGAAGCTGCTGCAGCAAGAGGCAGACCATGGGTATTGTTGACTCAAGCGGTTAAAAGAGGTCATGACAGGTCCTGCAGAGGCAAATATCTGGAGGATAGCCTTTGGGTTGTGATCACTGACAAATTCACATCATATTGTTGTCTTTTTCAGGGTGTGTGTGTGTGTGTGTCCTGGGCGTCAGTAATGGTTAAGATTATGGCTCTCTCGATCATTCCATCCATTCCATCTATTCAAATAATCAGATACAAATCTGATTTTATTTTACATTAAAGTGTATGACAAAACAATTTTCAACCAATTGCTGTTTATTAACCATTAATGTTATTTAGTTTGTGTTGATTAGTGATTAAAAAAGAAAAAACAAATACAACAAAAATGTATATAATTAATCAATATAAATATAATAATCAATGTAATATATTCAGTTATCGTTTTCGAAAGTAATTGCAGATTTTTGCAATGTTGTATTTTGATTAAACGCAAAGATCTAAATATATTTCATTTTTGTTCATACATTTTTCAATGCATATATAAACAAGCCACTATTCTAAACCAACAACAAATGGTTCAAAGCAAACAATAACATCTGGTAATTTTTGTAGTGGCAATTGTAAACTACAATTCAAGGATGGCAATAAACTGCTGAACAAGAAGCCAACATTAAGTGCAAGAACTCATTTTGTCTCAGGAGGGTGCACCGTCAACATTGCATAATAGTGGCCATGGGGTGCTGCCGACCTCCACATAGGACTTTGTGAATCAGCGGTGAGAATACTTCAAAGATCTCCTCAATTCTACCAACATGCCTTCCCATGATGAAGTAGAGTCTGGGCTCTCTGAGGCGGGCCGTCCTATCTCTGGTGTTGAGGTCACTGAGGTGGTTAAAATGCTCCTCAGTGGCAAGGCCCCAAGGGTGGATGAGATCCGTCCTGTGTTCCTAAAGGTGTTGTGGGTGCTGTTGTTGTTTGTTTAATGCAAAGTTGATGCTTGTTAGACTAAAGTTGCAGGAAGGCGCTACATTACATTTCTCACATTAATATGGTGACTAAATAAATCCTCTTCTTCCTACTCCTTTTCAGGCCAGGTTTTAATTATGAATTCGAATTGTGTTTTGGTTGTTTCTGTTGACTGCTGCTAGAAATAAATGAATAAATCAAATAAATAAATTAAATGTAAGTCAATGGGAATTGTCTCTTGAGATTCAAGTGGAATATTCTTTCAAAATCGTCTCTGGACGTATTGTCAAATTTTAGTCACGTCATTGTGAGTTTGTCTTTCTTTAACGAATGACACAATCTCTCAAATTGATTTACAAATATGAGCGCACATCACAAATGTGTACTCTGACTTTACCATGCCCTCGCCCTTTTACCTTCAATGACACAAATACACACGCGCATATGCGCGCACACACACTTCTAAGAGCCATAGAGGCTGCTTTTAAATGAGCTTTGATTTCAAATTCTGTCGTCTCAAATCCAAACACAAAACACATTACACCTTGTCCTGCACCGGAACGCTCTCTGGTGCTCTCGTCTGCTCCTTGGAGAATTGATTCATTGAAATGGAGGGGAACAAATCAAAGTACATAATAATTTTGCCGCACAAATAAATGGTAGCCATAGCATTGGAATCAATTTTGCAATTAACTCACTAATGCTAACACAGCAAGGATTTGTGGTTATTTTGTAATGGCTTATAAACCAATTTGGCTAGAGTAAATAAAACAACTGTCATCACGGGTTGTGGAATATTGCATTTTATGGTTTGTGGAAAATGGAAGCAAAAGTTGCAGAAGATTTCTTATGAGTTATTTAGGCTGGCATAGAGAGTACTACTACACTACTCGGTTTGAACTTTATTAAAAAGATGAGCATCACTGTAAATGCAGCACAAAACATATTAATTAAGGTGTCATAAAATACCACAGCAGTTCAATTAATAAAAAAAGAATTATTGAAAGTGAGAAGGCACATCTGTTTCTTTCTCAGTGTTGATTTGGCTCCAGCATTGAATCACTTTGTACCATTTGAAGACCACACCTTGACAGCTCCTGAAGCCACTCATTTTTAAGTGGTTGTTTAAAATGAGATGACGGGGCCTTACAAGAGTGGACTGGGATGGATGGTTTTCCAAGCTAGCCAAGTGGAGCAAGCTACAGCTGTCCTCCAAACAAACGTACCATCCTTTATTTATTTCTGCTGAAATATTGATGCGTGTTATGAAAGGTTTAAAATAATGTGTCTGCCGTTTTCTGTTGCCCCAGCACACTGTTTTCCAATGCATAAATAATTCTTGCCATGGACCCTGTGCGGACACTGGGTCTGGCCCATTATGTGGGGTGTATCCGCTGTATCACATTCTTTCTGCCTGAGAGAAAATACTCATCCCAAGTAATTTCCTACACTTATACAATCGGGGTTGACGGTAAATAATTCATGTATACATTTAAGGGCTAAAACTCCAACACAATATGACTACATGTCAAGGGTAAGTCCCTGAAGATTTGAAGGCAAATCATCTTGCAAAATGGATTCTTCCTCTTGGCAAAATTGATATTTTTTTTCTGTGTGACTCCCTCCATTTGTTCACCTATTGCAAAAGCCTACCTTGAATTTGCCCATTCAACGCCATTTCCTTTGTTCTTATCCGGCATCCTATCTCAAAGCATGATGAGTTCTGGGCCTGCTCGCCCGCATAATGAGGACAATCATTGCATTGCCAGACTGACATTACCTGATTTAGCTTTTTAATAGCGCCCTGCTCTTGAACAAAAATCGGTTCTTAAGTCCAACATCCATTTGAGTTTGAGTGTATGCATGTGTTGTTGTGTGTGTGTTGACCTACCCACTCATCCACTTGTCTGGATCTGAGCCACAACACATATTTCTTAACAAACGAAACATTGCAGACATGTTGAATCCGAATTTTCACCCTCAAGTTGAATATTGGGTATTTTTTCTGAGGAAAGTATTTATGGGGGTGAAAAAAATCATGTAACAGTTAATGGATTTACAATTTACAATCACAAAGCATTCATTCTGAAGGCGCTCTTTTGGTAAGCGATTATCAACATTTTTCCAACTCCATCCATTCATTGTCTCTACCACTTCTCCTCACAAGGATTCTTAACTGTGTCATCAAATACAACAAATTGCATTTTCTGGATAAGTGAAGTTACCCATTCGAGTTTATTCGTAACTCGTTCATTTATATTAACACATATAGCGAATAGGGATTTCCGGTGCCAATCCATTTTCTAAAACATATTTATATATATATTTCATTCTGAAAACATTCAGGTAACTGTGTAGAGTGAAAACAGCATTGTTGCGCTCAGATTTCTGTGGCAGTTGTCCAGTTGACAGCACTAATCTTTTTAGTACAATGCAGCAATATCTGCTTCACAAAATTCGCCATCATGGTATTGACTGATCTAAACACAATTTAGTGTGTTTGTGAAACTTATACTTATACTTATAATACCCACTTGATAATATTTCTACTATTGTAAGCAATGTTCCATACTGGATTGTACATCTCACTATGCACAGCTCTATCAGGCTGCAGGGTGGATATGGGTGGTGGTGGTGGTAATTTATTCCCTCCTGGATGCCGGAGGGCAATAAAAGGTGCCAGTTTGAGTCTTTGAGATCTTTACATCCTCGCGCAGCCCTACTCTCTTCTTCAGTATAAACGCTCTCTTTTCATGCGTTTTTAGTTCACCCTCTTATAATCTGAGTAAGATAGGTCTCTTCTCATGGCTGCAAGCTGTATAACTTTTCCCCGCTTTGCTTTATCTCCATGTTCGTACAAGTCAGCTTGAATAGGAAAAACTATTATCTCAGGGCTCACAAAAGAGCCAGATGTCGACATTCAAGATGTTCTATACATGATATATTGATCAATCTACAGAGACTAATAGTGTTGCAGTGAATAGAGGCGAGGGTGGTAATGTCTGCGGGGTTCATACAAACTGCAAAGTGCAAATGAAGCACTTAAGTGACACAAAAGGTCTGGTCCGCTGAATTATAACTTGACCCTACATGACTCAGTAAAAGTCAAAGGGTTGGTGTTGGGCCCTCTGCCTAATTACAACTGACGACAACAGCAGCCTCAAGTTTACAGGTTCACAGTTTATACTGTTTTCCTCAGCATCCATGACTGCTCCATTTCAGGCCAGCATTGACAAGATGGGCTGGTTGTGAGACATCATGCGGGCTAAGAAAGCCTTGACAGACAGTGACAAATGTGAGAAACCCCATCAGAAAGTGACGGGCAGGGAGGGAATCTATAGATTATATGGACCTATTTTGTCCTCTGTCCACGACTTGGGTACCCTTCCGTCATCGCTCCTCTGGCCTTATTCATAAAAGTAATCGTCCTCCGTCTTAGCCCTTTTGAAGTGCTTCTGTCTACGCATTTCGTCTGTCCGCCTTAGCTCCCCAAAAAAAAAAAAAAAATGTCCGTGCATGTTGACACCGTGGGAGAGAAGCAAAGGTTTCATATTTCAAACATAAACATGATTTAAATCACATTAGTTAGCTAATTTCCTATTCACATGCACTTACCATAATATTTATGGGGTTGCTGGCTTTCCCCAAATTTTCTTTAACTCATTCATAGGTTTGTTTGCTTCTTCCACTAGCACTTCCAATTCCTTCACTGTAAACCAGATTTTGCGCTTGCACTACTTTCCAAAAGCTCCATGATAAAAACCATCAGAGCTCCCTAATGCACAAAATCCTCTAAAATATGGCAGTCTCCACACTTGTTGCCAGCAGTGCATGTAAAATGTTATCGTGAGGGAACTCTTACTTATTGGGATCTAGATAAATCATGATCTAAGAAAGCCTACTTAGGTGTGCTTCCCATATTTCTCTTTTGGGCATATACTATATATCTTCATTTAATTATAATCAAGGAAAAACTCTATTTAGGTTTAATGGATATGAAAAAAAAAGGGGAGATAAACCAATAAGTCTTGAACTGTGATGTGATCAAATGAAAGAAATAATGAGTTATTTTGGATGAAAATAAATTTGCAGCGCATGGCAACAGATTATGTATTAAATTAGTTTTATTTGCATCATTTGTTTTGTCGGTATCTGTACAGTGATATGTACAGTGGATATAACCCTTTCATAATTCATAACACATGCAAAAGATAATGCAAACACATATATCACACCTGTGTCAACTCCTCAGCCATTTTTTCGTCCATCCAGCACCTCTTTTTGTCTTCACAATCAATGCTAAATTACTCACTGACAGCATTGCCTCCCCTCTCAATATGTTCTAGCAACATCACAAGCACTGAAGACAATTTGTATCTTTATGGGCAGGCTCTCAGCAATATGTTTAGATGTAAGGGGGTGGGAGGGTCTGTAGGCATCTGATAGGCTAGAGCTTAGTTGGTTAGACAATGGGGGCCTCTGGAGTAATGTGTGATTTTCTTTTCCTTTCAGTGGCCCCTAGAGTAATGGTGTGTGATTTCCCCCTTTTTTTTCCTTTATGGAAAGCACTCCAGGCAAAGCCCACCTACAGCTTGACGTGCGAACACGCCTACTTTTAATCCTCTGCCATTCATTGGAAGAGAAAGCTAACAAAGATGACTTTTGACAACACAAGAAATCAGCTATGGTTTAGCTGTCAGAGATTTTCATGAAGTGAGGGTGGGGTGCGGAACTGAGAGGAAAGGCGCAGCCTACACAGTCAGCTCTCTTCATGCTTACACCTTTCACTTTGCAAACACACACACACACACACACTCAGGGACAAGTCCTGCCTCATCTTCTGCAGCTCAACAAGAACTTTTGCTGACACGTTTTCTCTCAGTGAGGACGGTCAAAAAAGAAGATGGGGAAGCTAAGGAGTAAGAGAGAGGGAGAGAGATGAATGAGCACCTTTGTGATATAGCTAGAGATGGGGAGCATTTAAACGGATTAAATACAGAACTAGTTCTCATATCAGAAGGCTCACTTTGCTGATCTGGTGAGCAATTCACTCAAAGAATCTCTTTCCATCCCTTCACTCCACCTCAATTCTATTTTTCCTGCCTCAATAGGTTGGTAGAATGAGTGGCCCGCTTGGCAGTCACTCCAGGTGTCATTTTGTGGGTTCGCTAAGGGCACCAATGCTTTTTTTTTTTTCATTCTTCTTTTTGGATTTTAGGGTCAAGGAGACGATGAAATCTTGCTGTGGTTCAAGTGGAACAATGGCTGCCTTGCAAAATCACGTCATGCTTGGGGGTGGTGGCTTGTGAAAAATGTTGTTCTGGGGCCCCTTGCTTCTTGAATAGATTTGTTAAAGCCCCTATGGTCGCTTTATGCTAAACAGAGCGCAAGCATGAGGGAGAGGGCAAAGGCATGCCCAAACCAGAACATAACTACTTTGGGCTTACTTTGATGCCTTTTCTCCATTTTTTTAAGGGGGGAATGCCCACTGAAATCCAAATCTTTCTCCCCCTCTCGTCACTTTCTTGTTCCATATATTCTCCTCCTTCAGTTCCCTTCCTTACCCTTTTCTTCTCTTTCTGCCATGCAAAGATAATCAGCTTTATGTAAAGTATGTGTGCTCTTTTGACAGTCGGCAATACCTCATTAATTCAATCACACCAAGCACCATTGTTCCCAAAGTGTTTGAAATGCGTAACAGGGACGGAGGCCTTTTTTAATCCTGTCAATCAATGTTAACATTTTTCAAGCTGTTGCCATGGTTGAGGCCAGAGTTCATGAAAACAGTGAATATGGGCCAACAAAACAAGAATAAAGACTTATTTGAGATTGGTCTTTTTAAAAGGACATCTAGCATGCACAAAAACACGAGAGGCAAATGTAGACAACTTTGGCCACTATAGTGTGGCTGAGAGGGGGTGAGAGAAAAGAGCATTTGGAAACCAAACAGGCACCATAAAAACTTGACCTGGGAGGGCTCTGGGAAAAACCTGATGAATCGCACTCCGGAAGGAACATGTTTTTTTTTCCCAGTGCACGGTCTCCTATAGCAGAATGACAATGATATATTTAAACAAAATGCTTCCACATTCAACACTGTAATACAACTACAGGACTATGACCTCCGTGATACTGGAAATATGTGTCCCTTGTTATCTCAAATATACACATTTAAGTATGTCTTCTTTTTTTAACTCAAGTGCAGTATTAAAATTCTAAATAGAATTATGAATGCAGATACAGTGAAAAAAAAATAAAACAGTGTTTGCAGGACAATTAACACACATTCACACGACCAGGACCAACTTCCACACTTTTCAGTCAGTTCACATTGCACAAGTGAATCAAATAGTCATGTCTGCCCTCTAGTTGTCAAGCGTGTTGTGCCACCTGCATCGATACAGCAAACAGACAAAAAAAAAGAGAAAGAAACACACACAATCTCAATGTAAGCGTATCTTCTGATGTGATAATTCACAAGAAACACATTAGTCATTGACTGTAATTTTTACAATACATTTCCCAATTGGGTCACTGTTGATTTAGTTATCTACTATTCAATTCTCTCTCAATGGCGGTGTGAATGGTTGCCTGTCTCAATACGTGTCCTGTGACAGACTGGCTTCCACTCCCGAGAGTCTCATCAGGACCCTGAACATGATAAATTGTATAGAAAATGGCTGTAAAGGTAGGATTGCCCTCAGTTAATTTAGGCACATTATTTTGGGAATGTGTCTTGATGGTGAGGAACTATATAATTTATCAGCTCTCACACTGCTTGACAAAAGAAGAAGACAAAATAAATTTGTATTTAGCGCTTATTATTTGGGAAAAATATTGTCAAATATCTTAGAAATGTCCTACATGAAAAATAAGTATTTATTTGAATATTAATAATATATTTTAATATTATTAAATGATTTAAAAATGTGGTAAAGCTGTGATATTGAAGCTACTTCAACTGTGCAAAAAAAAAAAAAAAACATATACATTTGATCCTGCTCAGGCAACCCTGGCTGCTCTATTATAAAATACAACATAACGTTAGGGTGGAAGGTTCTAGTGTCAAGGAGATCCGAATCCCCTCTTCCTATGTTCATTTACAACCTAATCTGTTGTGAGAAAGTGAAAAAGCAAAGTGAGAAAGAGGCAGATTAAGCTATTGAAGCGTTGGGGGTGCTTCCTACGCATCACTGACTCCTTTCAGGCCAATTTAAACACTGTTTGTTTATTAGTGTTTTACGGACAGCATTAGCATCCTGGCTTATCTCAGCACACACACAGAAGGCCACAATACGTTACTGTTCAAAGCCCAGATATGTGTGTGCATATGTGTGTGTATGGGTTTGTGTGTGGTAGCTCAGTTGTTCTCATTGCTGCTCTGACCCTGTTTAAATAGTGAAAGACCATGTGAGACACTAATTATTGGACACGGATGCTCTTGTGCTCTGTGTAAACATGCTCCACACACACAGTGGCAACACAGCCTCTGTGACACTGACAAAAGACTTTAAGGTGCAGTGGGGAGATTTGCTTTTAACTCATCCGTCTCATCTGCTATTTTCCATTAATGCACACACTGATCAGCTGCTGATTCCGCTACTTCTTGAGAAATACCAACATGGTAGCAAAGTGTAAACCTATTTTGACCACAGTCAGGCATAGCTCCCTTTTTGTCTAAAGGCTTTCTCGAACCCTATTTGTTCTCTCTCCATTTTATAATGCACATGCTCTGTTTTATTGTTGTAATGTTCATTGTTGATGATTAAAAAATAAAAATAAAAAAAAGAATGAATCCTGCACTGTAGGATATACATAAGTGAAACGCCTTAATAAATATCCATTATTCGTTTTGAAATAAATTATTTCACTACTAGTCAAATTAAAAAGTAGATGCTAAACAATAAAGGGTCAAGTACTGATCCCTGCGGAACGCCACAATTAACATGACAAAAGTCTAATTAGTGCAACGGACTAAATGAAATGCCAGGTAAAATGGCAACAACACTAAGAAATTCATAACAAGAACTTTAAATGCTTTGATTTTGTTTTGCACATTGTCCCACTGTTAAGTGAAATATTTGTCTGTTATTAGACATAAAGATGGTTATGGTACAAATTTATTGTCCTTGTTCTTTCTTTTTTAAAAAAAAAAATATTTGTTACTACAGCATTGTTTGAAAAAAATGTCAGTTTCAAAATTCATCCCGAGTATATGTATATATATATATATATATATATATATATATATATATATGTATATATATATATATATTAATTGCATTCAGAAGAGGGAAATGTAATAGGTTGAAAGGATGTTGTTTTCAGGTAACTATTTCTTTTCAATTTATTGTGTTCAACGTGAGGACAGATACAGTAGGATATGGCTTCGACAGTAGGTTATACACGTCAAAGGCAATCTGTGCTGCAAAATCAGAGACATCTTCATTGTGTGAGTGACAAGACCCATCAATGTTGCATGAAAATAATTTGCCAGCTTTATTCAATCTACATACATCTAACCCCCACACCCTCTTTTCGCTAACTCTAAAACTCAGTCAGATGAGACGCCATGTGATTGTTATCTCGCCGTGCCTTTGTATGAAAATCAAATTGGGAATTGCTTTTTTTTTTCCTTGATTCACTTCCATGCAAACAAAGAACTTGTTTTCTTATTTTCATGTAAATGTCGTTTTCATAGGAGACGACAAGTGTAATCAATCTTCCTCAAGACAAGGTAGGAGGGCCTGCCAAGGGGGTATTATTGGTGCTTAGTAGCCCGCGGATCATAAAACACGGAAATTGAAAGTGATATTTAATTGACACTGCCATTTCCACTGCATGCCGAAGTCTCGTCTCCCGTCGCTGCATCTCTCCCACATACTCGACCATTTCACTCTCCACAGGTGAAGACAGGGGGACAAAATGCAACCTATATTCTTTGCAACCCTCCTCCTGAGAGCAGGCTGTCAATCTAAAAGCACAGTGCTGTGAAAAAAAACAAGGAACGGAAAGTTTCTACTCTAAAAAATAATATTTCATGAATATCACTTCATCTATGTGGTGCTCTGCACTGGTGAAGTGGAACATGATCATTACTTTTTATCCTCCATAAACACAATTGAATTTATACCAAAACATAAAACGTAAATGCATTTCGGTATTGAAGACATAAAATTTCCTGCTACCATTTTTGACACTTCCTTTACAAATGAAACTGCTTTTCATTTCATTACTACTCTGACAGTCTCTGGCGGTGCACAAAACAGGAAGAATAGAGTAGAATTACCAGCTGAGATAATGTCCCTTAAATGGAAAGTGACACTGTCTAATTAGAGTAAACTAATGAGATTAGAAGTCTTTGTCCAGAGACAGGTTTGACTTTGTGACCATTTTTAATGTTTTTATAGGACCGATTCCATAGAGTTACACCGCCATCAGCCATTATACACTGTATGTTTAGTTCAGTCTTAAAGACAAATTGAAATAGCAAATAATTACATTTATGAATGTGTGTCCTTGAACACAGTGGATTTGATTGCCAGAAGAAATCAAATCAAATTCACCTTTAGGTAAAGTTCACGCTGACAATGTAATGAAATCCAATATTAAATCACACGTAAAACAAAAAATTGGTCATTAAAAAATTTAAAAATTCAAATTTGTTTCAGCACTTAAGAAATTAAAATCAAAACATTACATTACGTATTAATGAAAGTGGTGGAAAGTCTTTTAGCTGAATGCAAAAAAAAAAAAAATAAGTGAAATGTCCCTTTTCAGTAAGAAAGAAGTTTTTATTTCATTTTATAATGTGTCATTTCAACACGGCAGCCACTCAGAGTGAAGGCTCTATCTATTAATATTTATGTTTTATACATCGATATCTATATGCTGATGATGGCCTGTCTGATATGCATGATCGTCAGACCCGTAGCATTTCAAAATGTCTTGGGCAGCTGGGCAATTTGTTGCAAAGTTGGCTTTTGGTGGCAAATTACAGCAGTTGTCTTTTTTAGGGTAGATCAATGGGCTGTCATGTGACTAAATAAACATAAAATGCCATTCCTATGCAGTTACAAGAAAAATTATAACCTAAATTAGTTTTAAATAGTGACAGGAAAATTAAATCTAATTTATGTGTGCTCTCAAAAGATATAATTATATATATTGCGCTGCAGTTATTATTATTAATTTATTTTTTAATGGCAGTTTTGAAACTGGCACTATTGCTATTTTTACATCTTTGCTACTGTGTCCAGCTGAATTGTAATGCCTTATTTCTTAAATAATATATTTCCAAACCCACACAAGCAGGGTTTGGATTTGATGAGTGAACATCGTTATTGTTTGTACATGAAACTTGCAAAGGAAAACGTTTTATATTTTCTCTCAGGTCTACCAAATGTAGAAGTTAATGTATTTCTTGGAAACGTTTTGTAGTGTGTCAAATTTTCTTTATATGTGGGTTCGCATGAGCACACCTTGGAGTGATCTGCATAAGTCTATTTTTTTTCTTTATTTTTTTCATGTTTATAAATTTGGTTTCTAAATACTATAATTATTGTCACTTCCACATTATGTTTTTCATTCCACGGCTGCAGCATGACCGTGTCAGTCTGACTGACAAGAGCTGTTTAAAGAGCTTGCCATTCACCTACGGCGGCATTAGGTGAGCTTTGGGGACAGGCAGCAATTGGTGTCAAAGAGAGGCCAAACAGGAATGATTTATAGCTTGGAAGATGTGACGGGCTGTTACTGCTGCCACAATTACCTTTACTGCAAAACTCACAAGTTGCATGCGTACTAGATGTATCCACAGCCAGCGGTTCATGTGAACCCCAACACACAGACATACCTCTCTCCCTTTGCACGTGCCGCTTATGTTTGAATGGCCAGGCCTCTGCTTTGCCTGCCTTGTCCACTTTAAAGGGCATTAATCAACTGCTACTTTATAAATCAGGAGGTCCTCGCAGGCTCAAAGCGATTATGAGGTCAAGACTCTGCAGAAGTACTTAACCAATTCCCAAACCCATTTGGACTGGATATATTTTGCTTCCTTGAGGCCAAGCGATTCATCATCATTCTCCCACTGAGGCATAATGGGGCAGGCAGCAAGGGAGGACTGGATATTAAACAAAGAGTAGGATTTCGGAGGGGGATATATCTCACCCTCTATTAGCTGTCTCTTTCCTGTAACTCTCACCAGGTATGTCTCTTACCATGCTTGCTAAATGAGAGTTAATGAAAAAAAAAAGTCAACACTGAGCAGACTCACTAAGGAATCCAAACACTCCATTATGAGTTAAATGGGAGGCTTTATCTGGTACACAAGAAGAATAAGTAGACTCATGGAAGGATTATCAGATGAGCCGATTAAATCAACTTTGATGATCCAGTTGTATCGAGTGAGAGGAACTCACTGGAAACCCAAAGGAGTCTGATTTTTTTTAAATATGCAATTATCCAAGTGATTCAGTGAACAGTATCTCCATGATTAAATTTCGAGAGTAACCGAAGCACATGAATTTAACCAAGTTTATTGTTCGCTTATACTAAATTATCCAAGTAAAAATGACTCAGGCTGTACTGAATGTATATTGTTTTTTGTTTTGTTTTTTTACATTGAAAAATGCTCATACTGATTCCAATGCCTAAATGTTAAATTAGAATTAATGATTCAATTATTCATTGTCATACAAAAACACATTTCCAGATATTGTATGAAATGTGATACCAAAGGTTGCAGGTTAGCCCAGTAAATCCCAAACTTGTCAAAATAAAAATAGAAGAATGCAAGATAAAATAAATCTGATAAAGACATCGGGAGATGCGCATTTACATCTTGAAGGTGCAAAGCAAAGTTGCGAAAGCAGCAGAATACAAATACAAGATGCTTGAATGGCACATGATGTGTACAGGGTCATTTTGTACTTGGTAATTGACAATAATAATCGTGTTCAAGGATAAAGTGTTCTTTTTGGGTGGGCTATGGAGCTCTGAGTTGAACAATTTAACAGCTTGCGGAAAGAAGCTGTTCCTCAGTCTTTTGGTACTGCCCTTGATGCTCCGTAGCCTCCTACCAGAGTGGGGGGTGGAAGAGGAAGTGTGTGGGGTGGGGATAGTTTTTCTGCATCCACTGGTGATGACGTCTCTGGTTGAAAGTAGGCTGTTCCCCACAATCTTCTGTGCAGGTTTGACTATCCTTTGAAGAGCCTTGTAGCTGGAGACCCCTTCAATGGTGTTCGCCTCTAATATGCAGGGGAATGGTCCACCGCCATCCTCTTCGTCTGCCACATATTGTTGGGGACCTCAAAGCAGATTCAGGGCATGGCTGGGAGGGGCCTTTTGAGCGTTGCACATTGGTGTTTATGTTAGTTTATGATCCACTTAATGACTTTCCACAAGCCCCGAAGGATATTGGAGGTGAAGTGGCCCTGGATTTTCTGAGCACCGGAGTATTTAACCCTCCTGATACCGGAAGCAAGTTCTCTTCTTGCTGCCTTGAGTGCTGATGTTTCATGTGGTCCGAAGGCAGCATCATTCTCAAGCCTTCAGTTCCTCCAAGTTTCCTTTCTGAATAGCTGCTTCTCTGTGCATTTGCCAATTCGTGTACTGAAAAACAGTCTTGAAGCGCAGAGGCAGCAACTGCCAACTGAATGGAGAATTTGGAGACATTCATAAAATGTGCCTCATAAATATTTCTCCTGCATCTCACCTCTTTGCTTTGTTTCTGAGTTTGGAAGAGGTTCTAAGTTCCATTGTTCCTAAAAATGGCAGTGATCGAGTTAAATTTAAGGTGACATGCTGTCGTCAGTGCTTCATCAAGAATCAACTCTAACAAGATGCTTTCATACTTCCGGGGTGTAATGTCCAATTTAGGGAATCGTATCAGATTAATTTAGCCTTGAAAACAGAAAAGATGATGACGATGAAAAGGAAGGAATGCAAGTAGCAAAGAAAAATGATCAAATCACTGAAAAAAGCAATAGGAAACAGAACAAATGCAGAACGAAATTAGGTTTCACCAAAGCAGCTGAGAAGCTGGACCTAAAGTGAAGAAGACAGTTTCCATTATGCATGGCACCCATCTTAAAATAATTTGCTGAGGCTGAGTAATTTGTGATTTAAGAGGTGTAATCGTGTCATCGTTTTCTATCTGTTAATAGTCGAGGATCCTTGAGAAATTGAAAACCAAGAGTGAAAGAAACACAAGCAGTTACAAACTGCTGGACACCTGTGCAGATATGATATTAATTTAGAACTTGAGCACATTTTCTGGAGAACACTCTTGTCAGGTGCGCCGGGGGCGTGTCAAAGGTACACCAGAACGCCCAGCATGGCACAGAGAGATGAACTAAATTCCCAAAACAAGCCCATCGAGGCTAATGTCGGCATGAAAATCAGGACAGTTTTTTTTACATTCAACTATAGAACCAATTGTATTACTAAAATTCATTCAAAGTGTGAGGTACACTTTGAAGGAATAATAGTTACAATGCAGAATAAGTAGCTGTTCAGTTTAAAGTAGTTGAAACAATTTCCAGCGCCATCCATCCATTTTCTGTACTCCTTCTCCTCACAAGGGTCGCGGGGGAGCTAGATTCAATCCCAGCTATCGTTGGCCAGGAGGCAGGGTACACTCTCGACAGGTTGCCAGCCAAACACAGGCCAAACAAAGACAAACAACCAGCCTTGCTCACACTCACACCTAGGGACCATTTAGAGCATCCAATAAACCTGCCATGCATGTCTTTGGAATCTAGGAGTACCCGGAAAAAACCCACGCAGCAGAACATGCATGGGTCAACGCAGGAAGACGGGAGCCCGCATTCGAAGCCCGCACCTCTGAACTGTGAGGCGGACGTGCTAACCAGTCAATCACCGTGCCGTACCTGCAGCTACGATATAAATCCATTCTTTTTTTGAAATGAGAAATGTATATTTTCAGTAAGATTCAAATGATGACTGATGTTATCCTTTATTGTCACATATGGGCCCTCAACAAAAGAGTTTCATCTTTGACACATGTAATTTAATAAAAATAAAGGACCAGTCGTACTGTTATCCAAGCCTCATCACAAGCTCCAATAGAGCAGGGAATCATCTCCTTTGAGTGATTGCATTACCGTTTAATGTAAATCTGCATAGACGTGCACAATTTCAGAAGACTCTGCCTAAAGATCACAAGGCAGGTAAAGAAAGCCAACACATCCTCAGTGAACTTTAAAGAGACAAAATATTTTAAGAAATGATAGGTTGAAAACTTGCATGTTAATGTAAAGTACCCATGATAAACATACAGGAAATACAAACTGGCAAGTCAATTTGCAGCAAATTCTTCGATTGAGTTTACAACAGAGAATTTAGTAGTTTAATCTAATGATATGAAAGGCATCAAGCACAAATGGCTCAGCAGATAAAGCATGGAATTGTAGTCACAAAATGTTTATTAATATCAATAAGACATCTGTATAAAGTCTTTCTTTTCAAGGATGCATATTGTATTTATGCAGAACATTAAACGTCATGAATCAAGGTTTTATGGATGTCAATGCAGCGTAGTAACGAAGTGGCAGTGACAATGCCACAGATGTACTTTCTGCTATTTAGTATTGGACATAAATTTCATTTTAAAATCGTTTCATCATTTAATTTATTGTATCCTTTTTTATAATGACGACAAATCTCTCTTTCTCTCTCCCCCTTTCTCACTCTCTCTTGCGCTCACCCTCAGTCTATCTGTCTTGCTGCTGAAATGCTGATCATAAATTGTTGAAGTGCAATGACTTGTCTCCTCCACTTTCACACAGTGGTCCTACTAGTACCAAGAACAGATTAAAAAGTGTGCCACACTTTCCAAGCGGTCTCAGCATACTATTAGCATATATATGAGATTTGAGACATTTTCTAATATTCTCCAGCAGGACTCATCTGTCATGGCCTGGCGATGAATTACAAAATGCTTGTTTGGATGTAAGGAGCTTGAAAAAAGTGTGCCTTACTTCAATAACCTTTACTTTGGGTGTATTAAAAAAAAAGAGCGCAGGAGAAACAACATGCTGATACTTTAATTAAAAAATGTACTTTTGTGCACAACATTATATCGAGTATTGTTAAGTGTAAGTTACAGGTGAATGGGGGACAGAGAGTTATGCTCCTGTAAAGCGACTGATCAGTTGGCATTAATATAAAGAAATGTGAGCTTCATACCTGTAAAGTGTGAAACATCACCCATCTAAGAGAAGATTGGGAAATGTTTTATAATATAATTGATCAAAAGCATTAGTCAAATACATGCAATGCCTTACAAGACCCCCAACCCCCAAATGCTGAATTACCCCCATTGCCTTCTCTTCCACATTAAAAATGAACAATGAAAACCAATCCTGAGGGAAAATTGCCATCAAGTTGTGGTGATATGCTAAAATTAAGTTGAGGTCTAAGGATGTGTGAATTTAAAACAAATGAGTACAGATACAACGGGTTGTCAGACAAAAAAAGTTCCACTTTATTTAAATGTAGAGCATATTAACCGATACCTCATGGGCTGTGGTGATGCTTGATATTATTGCAAATATACCATGTGTTAATTAAATTGGTGAAATGTGCAGTGGCCTGTGTCCTAAATTAATTGCTTTCAATTAAATTACCTTATTGTAGATGACTATGCTTTAGTATTAACATTGTTCTACATTTCCTTACATTCAATTTTCTTGAACATGATTCTTAATAGAAGAAAGTGTCTCTATTTCGTGATCTCTCTCTCTCTCTCTCTCTCTCTCTCTCTCGCTCTCTCTCTCTCTCTCTCTCTCTCGCTCGTCTTAAGATTGTTCCAAATGTGTGTCATGGTGCTTTTGGCTCAGTTAATTAAAGCTAGCTAAAGCGCAGTGGCCTGTATCCTACTGCTATCAAATCATATAGCTTGGAGAGAAAACATTTACATGAACCTGCCATTAATGCCAACTTTCCAATTCCCGTTAAGTATGATCTTATACAATAATTATTGGTGCCTGTGCGGCAAAAAGTTGAGAAGGTCTCATGAAGGGATGGTAAAATGGGGAGGGTAAATGAATAAAAAGTGCACCGGGCTGTGTCTTGGAAAACAGAGTGGTTTAATAATACTGTAATATGTAAATAGCAACCAATCCCTCTCCTCTATACTTTTCAATTCTGTTTTCAATGTTATCACACATGGTAATGGAGTTTGGAAATGGGAACTTCTTGATAGCTGTCAGAAAGAAAGAGAACAACACAGGCAGCCGGCCTTGTATTCATCCCATGTTTTGGAAAACAACCAAGCTCAGCAGTCTGCATCCTATCTTAGCTATTGAATCTATTGGATTGGATTGTTTTACATTTTGATTGAAACGATGTCCGCACCAGATAAAAGCACAAACGCAGCGCTTGTAATTGAATCATGGTGGAGTTGTTTATTCGCTTGATCTACAGCTGTGATTTCCATGTCCTAACATCCAATGCATAAAAGATCCACTCTTGTTTAACACACTGCTGATTAGATCTGTTTAAAATAACGAAACAAGAGTCGTCCGTGTCTTGAGATGGACCGGCGTCAAGATAGAACATATAAAGACATCAGGAGAAGGTGGCCAAAGAGAGGACGGAAGGGAGCGTCCCCATCTTCCGCAAGGTCCTTGATGGAGCTGTTTGTCTAAATGTGTGCGCGTGTGTGTGTGTGTGTGCTGTCTGACTGCGGCTGAAGCACCATCTGGTGAACTTTCCATGTGTGACCAAAATGTTCACTAAATAAATTTAACGTGGCACAGATGCCAGACGAACATTATGTTTGGATAAACTCTAAATGGCATGTGAGGTTAATCTGAGATTGACTTTATAATGGCTTTTGAAGATTTATGCACAATTAACAATATGTTAGGTACTCAAGATTTGGTAGTTATGGTATAAAAAGTAGCTGTTAAATCTGAGTTATTTTAAATTATGTCTATTATTTGTATTGCACAAAGTATGTGAGTGCATTGAATGGTAAATTGTGCACGCTTAATAAGAGAAAACCCAACAGGGTAGCGTTAATGATGGACTGCATTTAGGAAACCAAGCAAGCAGTCAGTTACCACCAAACTTTCAAGTGGGTTGGTGCGTTGGCAGAGGAAGGACGCATTACATTCTAACCGCTTTTACACAGACATCCCGCGCAACAACCACTTCTTAGTCCTAAAAGATCAGTTTCTAATCATAACACATGATTTAGCTACAGCTGTGTGCAATTTTACTCAGTGATTTGGCATGCGACAATCAGACAAGTTACTTTGTAGATGCGTCCGCGTTAGTGCCTGCTGTGACAGCACCCACCCCCCTGTTCAGTGTTAGTGCTGTTGACAGAGAACAGAAACACAGAAACTGGAAGATGAATCCCTTTGGGATTGGGCACGACAAGCAGAGTGAAGACGCCACTTACTATGTTTGAAAATCATCTCATCATCCATTAATTAATATTTTTTTTCCCTGAAAGAAGACCACTTTTCCACGCTGACATGAGAAAGTTTTTGTCAAAAAAAAAAAAAAAAAAAGACAAACTGAATTGGCCCATTAAATGTCACAGTGCACTGCACTGCTGATTTTGTGTCGGACTTTTCACTTACACTTTGCCCTCAGTCCGTTCTTGTGTGTTGCCAAATAAGCTTGTTGGTTAACCTTGTGTTCTACCAGCTGTCTTATCTGCAAATGACCTAATTGCATTTAATTTAATTTAATTTCAATTTAGATATTTCATTCTTTCTGTATGCTGTAGGTATTTGCCTTTATTTACAACTTAGTATTTTTCTTTTTCTATTTGTCGGGTTTCCAATTTGTAGTATCATGTAGAAGTAGACGATGCACCTTTAATTTATTTATTTTTTGGTGTTAAGTCCTAATGGACTTTTTTCGTAGCGGTCCAGCTGCCTTTGCCATTCCCCGATTGCCTAATATGAAAAAGCATTAGGTCATAAGCATGATTTAGTGAGGCGCATTTATGAGGACTAATAAATGCATGCTTCACAATGGATGGCTGATCATCAAATAATCAGTCATATCACTTTGGGAGTAGGATGCTCATCAATCATGCTGCGCAAATAGTGACACATAGCCTGGTGAGCAATGCATACTGATTTCAGTATCACTCCTTGAAGGAAGGACCCTTCTTTAAAGTATCCCTTGTACTACAATAATAATGTCAAGGATATAGTCACTTTCTCACATTGAATTTTTAATCCAATATCATTGGGTAACATTAGATGGGTAGTGGAATTTATACAACTTCCATGATGAATGGTCTCTTCACCATAACAACAAAATATCACAAGGCATCGTGCATCAAGAATGAATGCAATTTAACTGTGGAAATAACATGCAAAATTGTATTTGGTGTATACAAATAAACAGAGAAGAATAAATGTTTTCCAGTCAAAGTTGTGATACAGCACAAAACTACAAATAAAATATGTATCAACACTGAACTTCATGTGGGACACAAAAATGATGTGTAATCTGTGACATTTACTGACATTCAGATTAGGGCCAACATGTGTCACAAAGCCCAACCTTTGTCCTCACGCATATCAGCCCCCATCTGAATTTTGTATCGGAAGCATATCTAAAATACAGCGTTTTATGAAAGACACTGATCAAGGTTTTATTAATTTCTCCTGTTAAAGATGCATTTTGGGTCACCCTGCTGTAATCAATCATCGCTATTAACGGCCATATCTCGCGCTCCGCCAGCCATGACCCCCGAGACAGCTGAGCTCAGATGTTATCACAGCATGCATGCAGCGTTTTCTTTACCCTGACACCCCAGCATTACTGTACAACTCTCTCTCCTGTCTGCTTCTGTGGTGTTTTGAGCAACCTAATGTCTTGTTGGGGTTTCATCAGGTCGCTGCAATTGCACATTTTTCCACTTTATAACCTACACAACCTGGAATATCTTCAGTGACGCACGGTGAAAATGGACCCAATCTGAAGTACTGATTCAATGATTAATTCATGATACACTTTTTATTTCATATAAGAGAAAACGATTTAAAAAAATACTCTGCAAAAATGACAAATATGAACAAAAATAAAGGATTCTTATTTTTGTCCATGGTGATAACACATTAATTAAATTGGTGGCTGGTTATTGTGTTCATATAAGCACAGGAAATAAAAATTTATTAACATATCTGAGAACAGATTGGATAAATAAAGGTGTTCATAGCTATGCCTTTATTAGATTTTCAACATATTTCAATTTGAAAATTGTGAACATACTGCTCCTTCATTGTCTCACGGGAAATAAATTAATGTTTTTCCGTGGACATCCCGTGCGGAAGTTCACGTTGGATTATTTATAAAGGCCGTGGTCCTGCTTGTCCCCTCGGAAAAGTGCATTGGAATATCATGAGTTGCACTTGAGTTCTGCCTCGATAAAAGTGAAGTGATAAACTCGCAATTGGTTGCGGTGCAGAATACTCAATGGCATGTTGTTGATCTTTACATCAATACACGTCAGACAAAAAGAAAGTGCACAAAAGGATTAAACAGAGATGTTTACATGTTCATGCCAGTGTTTGACCTTTTCACTCACGATCGGTGTCAGCTCTTCAGACACATGCACACAAACACCAAAAAAAAAAATACCCGTACACGAGCTTTAATGGAGAAAAACCCACAAAGCAATAATGTGGAAATGTTAACAGCTTACAATTAAAAATGTGATTTATGTTCCACGCAGCTGTTAAATGACACGGCTGCCCCAACAATATTGATTTCCATATCATTAGCATGATAGTTTTATTGTCCTATAATTGCGAAATAAAACGGTTCCTACCTGGCAAACCTTTACTGCATATCAGGGACTCTTAAACGAACAAAATGTTGCTTTGCGCAAGTAACATGGGTCAACTGCAGTCGGGGATAGTCGGGGGTAATGATTAGATCATTAAAATTTAGTCTATGCTTCACAGAGCATAGAGAAAATTAACTTCCCCCCACCAAGCCCATTTTTCTGCTGAACATGAAATAATGATTTTCTGCCAGTATAATTACAAAGCTAACATCTGATAGAGTCAGCATCCGGGGGGGAGGATTATCACATGCATGAGCATTAGACCTCATTACCAGCTTGACTGCAAAATTATTACATCTTGTAATTGGATGGTGAGATTTATACACAGATTGGGCCAGGGTTCCTCGGTAAGATTGTAATTACAGGCTTCGCTGGTTCGCTACTTATCACACTGTGTGCAGGAGGGAGGAGGAACGAAAAACAAGCGCAGAAAAGAGAGGAAGGACGAAAGGAAGAACCGTGTCATTAAGCAGGGATCTGCTATCAATGGCAGAAAGGCGCCGAGTCGAAACTGTGCGGATGGGGCGAGTGGGGAACATCTTCCCTCTCCTCTTCTATTTATGAGGCCAAACAGCTGAGGTGTTTGCAGAAGGCGTGTGAGGGGGGTGGACATTTATTATTACGGGGCTTTTTCTTCTTGACAAATGGGATTTCATTTATTTAACCTCTACTGATCTATTTCAGCGCAACGTATAAACAAGCCATCCGTTTTTATGACCGCTGCCGAGTCAACGCCTCAATTATCTAAAGGCTAACTGAGTGTTAAAGTGAGCCATCTGCCAGTGGGAAGCCCATTGATTTAATTTGCCTTGTAGTTGTAGCCGCGATACAACCGGGGCTCCGATTTGTGTTCGCCGAAGAAGACGCGACGCATACACGTAGCCCTCATTGAACTTGAGTTCACAGTGTTCATGGGTTGCTGTTTAGAGTAAGGCACACTCACCAACACAAATACATACGCACATACATCCTCAGTGGTCTCTTTGCATAAGTCCTCTGAAATAGAAAATACAGCCTGTGACTAAACGGTTGGAAATTAATATGCCTTAAATATGTTGAGAATAACTTAGTACACTCTAAAAACGGATGGACTACGAATCTAGTTTCTTAAGCTTATATAGGTTACATTAACCAATCGATTGGTCACAATTAGACTGACACAGTTGATTAAGGGACTACCAATTTTATCGGTTAGCCAAACAACTAATGACATTGAAATTCGTTGGAGGGAGAGCACTATGTTCATGTGTAGTGTGTAGTAGATATATTCATAGAATACAATATTTTAATTTACAATTAATTGTAATTAATTTGATGAATTGTCATTTATATAATTCTAATTGACAAATTACAATTTAACCAATCCGTTTGAAGGATGTGTCGTGCACTTCAGTTCTACTGTACCCAAACAAATGTGAATGACAATATTTACGAGATGCAAACATTCAAATGGATGAATTTGTTGTCCATACGTCTACGATGTGCTTGTGTGTGCCCGTCCTGTAGAGAATCTTATCGTCAGCCCCACACACGAATCATTGTGGAGGAAGTAATGAAGCTGTTATTGGAGTCCATTACAAAAACCCAGGTTGGATCAATGCTGGTATCAGTGCTCACAGTTGCAGCTGTTCCAACCCAGAGGGGAACACTTGTGTTTGTCCAAGTGTATGCATTGTACAATGAAGTGGGTGGTATTTTTGTTTCCGCAGTGGATAAAAATTAACACCTAAGGAGCTAAACCCCATAAGACCGTTTAAATGGTAAATGTCGAGCGGATAAATATGACTCGTCATCAAAGTTTTAAGTTTAACAAGTAACAGTCTAACTGTGTACGGGAGGTTACTTGCAAGGACAATACAAAAGCTTGTTACGTTGTATGGTCTCTGTGATAAGTACATGTTTTAGGATGGCTAAATGGAATTATTTGCTGAGGATTATTTAAAACTTTTTTAAAAAATCGTCAATTTTCCCAGAGTGAATATATGAATATATGAATATATATATAAAAACAGACAACACTCTTCTAAAAGCAATTCAAAAATATGTACTATGTGGACCATCTCTAATCTCGTTGCACACTTGAGTACAATGACAATAAAGGGATTTCTATTCTATTCTATTTATTTTTCGACCAAATCAAACAAAATTCCCAAGAGAAAAGTGAATAAAATAAAAATTGACATTAAATGGGGCATTTTAGAATAAATGACACACGGTGCGCATAATGTTGTACTAATCAACGCATTTATTCCATGAGTATCACATTTTAATTTCTTGTAATAGTTCATTTAATGTTGACTGATAATAGTTCATATACTGTACTTTAAAATCTATAACAGATCTAGATAAATAATCTAAAAAACGAATATACAAATGCTCAACACTGACATAATAAATAATTTAGTTGTCATGGATGTCTGCATTGACACATTCTTCTATAAGATTCTTAATAGTTCCTTGCTCCATAAAATAACAGTTTTCCATTACATTATTTAATGGTTTTCTTTGCTCGTTTTAGTCTTGTTCACTACCTTACTTTCATTTCCGTCTCTTTCTCTCTCAATTGCTGTTCCCCAGAGTCGCTCAGATGGTATTTAAATAGAGAGGGGCCCATTAACCCTGCCAGCTTGCGTCTCTTCTCTACTCCATTGATCAGAATGCACACTGGAGATATTTTATTACAGCTGCTTGTGGGACTCTGACACAGCCATTTAAGCATCTCTTCATTTTTAGTCATGATGGAGGTGGATAACGCGCGTGCGTGTGTGTGCGTGTTGACTGTGTGTGTGTTTAAAATAGACACACCACCCTCGAGAACTATCAGAGGGATTTATGAATGCAGTGAGTCAGACTGAGACTGGAAATGAGAAAATTGCAACCTTGCACGTGCTGTTGTGGAAATGTATAATAAGTTGTTGACATGGACTCATAAGTTTTGCAGTCACAAATTCCCTGACATGATTTTAGAATATCATTTTTTTCACCGTTATTATTTATCACATATGATTTGTTTTTATTTATCTTTAATGACAATTTTTAAAATGACATTTCTAACATTTCACAAATTAGACTGACAGAACACCAGTTGGCTTTTGCATTTCATTAATCCAACTGGGTAAATGTAAATTGATTTGCAGCAAAGTTGAATGGGTTCTTGCTCAGTATGTGTAACAATATGCCATAAAGTTTCAAGAACAATGTGTATTTTATTCATTTATTTTATTTTTCTACTTTGATTTATCAATCATAATAACAATTATGCTATGCTGTGGCTGATCCAGGTAGGTACTAATGAAACTCCACAAATCATCAAATGAAATGGACGTCCAGATATCACCAAGCACTCTGACCCAAGCCTAACCTGATGGCGGCTTATTTCAATTCTATGCTAAGGAGATGCTCTTAAAGAAAGTGTGGCAAAAAATGATTGAGTTTTTTACCAAGCGGCTATACTTTGACAACAACTACTCAGTTGATATCATGGAATCGTCTGTTTTCAAATTAGAAACATAAAAGTCCATTAAACAACTCAAATAAAAAAAAAAGTCCTCTGGTAGTGATGGCCAGCCAGTTGAATGGCATAAGAAAATTAGGAACTAACTTGATGTCATGGTGTGTTTGTTGATTTTTGGTTTAGCATTTAGTGTCAGGTTTTTCCGTGTGTTCCTTTGTCTTGTCAACTGATTGTGTCCACCTGTGCTTGTTGCGCCGTTCCCTAGTGTTAACCATTCAGCTCTCTCCAAGGCTTTTTGTCTTATCCAGGTGTTCCTCGTTGTCTCGTTCATTTGTTTGTGTTTAGTTCCCTTTTTGCATCTCAGTTCTTGTCAGTGAGTTGTTCAAATCAGTTGTCTGTCTCCTGATATGTTGATTCTCTCGTGCCCTTTATCCAAGTCCTTTTCTTAGCGTTTGTTACTTTGATCCGTGTTTTACACTCGAGCGCTGCGCTGTATAGAAATATAGAGCCCAATGCCCGTTGTTTTAGTGTGTTGTTCAGTTCAATGGAGGTGTGTGCTTCTGTTAGCCACCGTGGGTTACAGGAACAAATGAGGAGATAATGAAAGAAGTCAGCCTGGGGAGAAAATCAAACAAAGTCTGTGAGATTTTTTTTTTTTTTTGCTCCGTTTTCCTGAGCTCAGCAGTTCTTGGCAAGTGAGATTTACATGATTCAACATGAAGGTACAGTATGAACTTGGCTTTTATTGTAATAAGAACACATCCTCACTGGTGCATGCACTCTGATGTATTTCAGCTGAAATGAGTTGCACTCATAAAGTCCAATATGTAGAATAATATGATTTTATTACCTAAACAAAAATAAGTTGGGAAGTGACACATGGGGGAGGATGGTTATTTGGGGGAGCTAAAAAAATAAGTAAACTCAGTAAAAGTCTTCAAGTGCAAATCCATTTTTTGCTATTTCACCCAATGCACTCAGTGATCCCTCTCCACCGTGTACACACTTTTACAGTAATGAATGAGTATGAGACTTGACCAAAGTCAGATCTCAATCATTCGCAAATAACATTTTTATTGTCATTGTTGCTGACATCTCCATGTTGACACATTGTCAGCAAGAAAAGAGGTGAGAGCGAGAGAGCACGTGCCAGCTGCATTGTGTGTGGCAACAAAAATGAAATTCTACTGGACATGGAGCCTGTTCAGCACAATAAACTGACCAATTATTTCTGAGGTGGCAGGGGAGTGTTTGAAATGTGAGAATTTTCCCATTTATACACAACCACTGACAGGGAATAAATGACAAGCACATAAAAAACAAGACATTGAACTGACGACTTTTCCTCCCCCTCATTTTTTTTCTTAAACAAACACATAATAGACGGATGTACAATTGACTGCTTGAACTGATTGCTCAGTACTGCATTCAGCAATGTGTGTGTTTGTTCATAGTGCACACAGATTCCTTTCACCTGAAGCTGCGATTGAAAGGTTGGCTGGTGTATCATAAACCTGCACTGTTTGACATTTGATTAAATAGCATTACTGCCAATCAACGAAGTGGGGATACCAGACATCGGCTCGCACAATTTGCGGAGGCTTTGCTTCATTGTTGACCGGCTCAGCATTATAAACCTCCATAAAAGTGTTCACAAGACTTAAAGTACTACGTAAAACTGACTTTTTAATTGCCTGTATCCTCCTATTTGTGACTCTGGAATGCAAGAGTGAAATTGTACAAGCAATTAAATCTTTTAGCTGCCTATATGTGGTATGTTAGAAATAATTTCTTTCAGCAAGCAGATCAGCTGTTGGCCCCACTGTGATGTAATAGTCTGGCTAATTAAATATTCACACTCCCAAACAATCCTGTTTTTTTTTTTTTTTTTCATTTTTAATGAAACGGGTTTCAACACATGGCTGGTCTTATTATCTAGGTAAATTTAAACCTTGATCAGCAAGCAGAATAATACTTATACCATACCACATGGCGGAGGTCCTAACATATTTTTGAAAAATAGGACACCCAACTCAAGCAGCACAAATAATAAAAAAAGGAAAAGAAAATGAGCTTAATTTTAGAGGCCCAATGAGTTCGTGGATACTGTGTTTTTATACAATTCCATACCATACTGTATTGAAACATGAAACAGATGTTCCAAACATGCTCTGCTATCTCTATCCAATGTTCATTTTCAGCCAACTGTCACGAAACAAGGTCAGCCACTGATGGCCAAACAAGAACTGGAGTGTCAGATATCGAGGAAGCTGGGCGGCAGCCGTATTTATTTGTTTTCAGGTCACGCTACTTGCACAATAAAAGGTTGACCTATGACCCCTCTGTCCATTAATCAATGTAAAGATGAATAAATGAATGATATACATGACAGCTGGCTTTCTAACAGGGTCCCTTTAACTGTTCAAATCACTTCGAAATCATTTGCCAATGGAGGGGGGCGATGGATCAGCCAAATGGAGTTTGAAACCTAAAGAGTGACCGGGGGATTGGAAAGTAGACGAGGGGGTGATGAGTGCATGGCAATCTGCTACTGGTGTGGGAGGTCTCCATTACAAGGGAACATGCTTAAAGTGGAACACAGAGAAAGTGTACGGTCAAATGGGGTGGGGTTGCTCTTTAGAGGGGAGATGACGAAAGGGAGACGAGTGGAAAGTAGTGTAACAAGTAATCAGACAACTACACTACTGAACAATTTGTTGATGTGGGTGGTCTGGATGAGATGTCGGTAGAGGCCTTTTTGGGATGAATGAATATGGCAAGAACAAGTGATAAGGATTAGGAACGTATCTGAAGCACTATTTTGATGTAGTCATAATTTGACCAATGTATTCAAAGTGCAATGAATATCAACTTAATTGCAAGCCTTATCGTCCTCCGTTGTTTTTTTGTTGTTGTTTTTTTAGCTGACTTCTGGGCCGCCTTTTGTGCTCAGAAGCAAGAGAATATTCGGTAGACATGGAGATTGAAATGACAAAAACGGAAGAGAGAAGGACGAAGGAGAGGGAGGAGAGGGAGTTTCGGGGCACTCGCTTCTATTCTCTAATATTGATTTGGATGTGACACCATACGTGACACCAGATGTCAACCAAGCAGTTTAAGTTTCTGTTGGTTCAGTTAAAGCTGTCAAACCTCATATGACTCGCACTTTTCTTTTTTTTTTTTAACCACTAAAATTGTTGTATGAAGCTCTAAGTGTGGGGGTGGGTGCGTGTGTGTGTGTGTGTGTGTGTGTGTGTGTGTGTGTGGTTCCATGCATAAATAAATATATCTATCTAGAGTCCACCCAATCATGTGAATGGTAACAATTATTGAAATGCTTGAATTTTTGGTCTAAAAACCAAATTGTATTTACTTTAATGGAAACACAATTTTGTAATAGGCAACTGTATATTTGTGTTACTTTGATGTTTGCTCTCGATATATATTTTTTTTTTCCTGACTCTGTTTGCATTTACTACTGTCCGTAATGTTAACCAATCAATGCTAGATGCCAGGTGTATATTAATGTCTGGATCATACTAAACCTCATATATAATAACACTGTATCTAGTCTAAAAAATTGTACATGAGCATTTAGATTTCTGTGTGCACTCTTGCATGCACTGCATTTGTATTGCAGCGGATGTAGTAAGTGGTATTAAATCACATTTCATTTTGTGGGGTGCAGAGATGATGTCCACACCAGTGCTGAAATGTCGCAGCATTAATATGGTGTGACGATGCCCAGTCATCCATTAAGATTTTGATGTCACATTATAGAGTGTTTAGTTCTGCCTTGATGGGCTGCTGCACATGAGGATTTTTCATTTACATGAGTCAATGTGCGACTATGTATATTTTAAATACATTTTAGATGACGTTTTAATAACCGAAAAAATGTGTAAACATATACAAAACACATACTTTATTTCCATAGTAAAACTGAAAAAAATGTATTCTGATAACTGCTTTTTGCGTAGACATTTCAAAAGCAGTTTTACAGCCTGTGATGAAGCCTTCGGTGCATTTTAGGATTTCTGAACTGCCTGGTTGCAATATTTCAGGCAACCAGCAGGTGGCAGCTTTTCTACTGTTTCCACAAGCTCCTAACTGACTGCGAGGCAGGGAGGAGCTGGGAAATTTACAGCTATCTTAATTAAAAAGCACAGTGGTGAATGATGGCATGTTTGAATTTTTAAATGAGTTATTTTGAAAAATAAAAAAAATAATACTGTCCCTTGGTACGTTTAATGAATGAAATAAAGTGATTTTTGGTTTAAAAAATGCTGCGGTTTACTAATATTTGATCTGAAAAATACCCAAAACATAACATTTAAATGTATCAAGTAATAATTAGCAAATTTTATTTAGTTATTGATTTTTGCGTGCTCACTATATTTGTTTGTTTGATATGTCAACACACATTTCTTCTTTCAAGTGACTTTGAGAAGTCAATAATGCCTTGCTGTGCTTTTTTAGTTTTAATCTGCAAACACCAACTTGTGGGAACATAGCGACCAATCAGCCATCATCATGCCCATAAAGCTGTTTTAGTTACACAGAGAACTCTCCCAGGGGGTGTTTTGTGGCCATTTAGTCCGCCGTCTTTCTCTGTGAGAGGTCACACACCCACACAGACAGTTTACATTTCCTCTGTCACAAAAGCAATACAGTGCAATTTCCCTGCACAAAATACCCCCTCTGGTCACTGGCAACACAATGACCTTTTCATTCTATCGGCACACCTCACGCTCATTCTCCCTCTTGTGATTTAAACAATGACAATACATCTTTGGATGAATATACACTGATGTGTTTTCTTTCATTTCTTCGCCGCAGATCCCCTCAAAGCGTTACAGGAATTGAGGATAATCCTCTTGGAAGAAACATGAAAAGGTAGAGATGGCGGATGTGCATCTTGAAAGCAAAGCAGGGGAACTTCATAGATAACCTGAGTAGCAAATGCGTAAGATGGGCAGCAGGACTTATTCCCCCTTGACTTCACCCTCTCCTTTCCACACTTTTCTCCTCCCACCTTTGCAAGCCCTTTCCTACACCATACTTGAGAACCTCCTCACCACCACCCCCCACTACCCACCCTACCGGTTTTCCCTACACGTACCTTGCATTTGTATTTGTCCTCATATCATAGTTTCTTTCAAATTGTGCTAGTATGTCTAACTGCTCATCTGACTCATTTCCCTGTTTTTTCGCCATAAGTGACTATTGCGGTCTTTCCTGGCTCCATTGGTTGTTCCTGCCCTCCGTCATTCCCCTGCTCCATTGTCCTCTCCTTTCATCCCCAAACAATATTTGATTGGCAAGTTAGCAAACGTTAACTTGAGCTTTATATGCAATGTGTCTTTGTATGGAGGCTCGATGGATGACTGGTTAGCATGATAGCCTCACAGTGCAGAGGTCGTGGGATCGGTTCCTTCCTGTGTGATGTGCCTGCGTGGGTTTCCTCCGGGTACTCCGGTTTCCTCCCACATTACTCTGTTCACTTCATTTTCCTATGGTTTGAACCAAGCGCAAATCTTATATTTTTGTATGTATATGAAAAAGTTACCCTTCATGATAATGTTGTTTGTGAGTGTGGACATTTTTTTTTTTCTGCCAGTACAGGCACATTAGGAGGTTGGGTCGGGTATCGACTGTGTCCCCCTCACATTTGTGTTTGGTCGGCAGGCAATCTACCAACTGTCAATCACAGAGAGGCGACCCAAGTTGGGAATCATCAAGGAGTCTGACTTGGGGTGTCAGTGCTGAGAAGGATCTATTTGAGCGCGACATGCTATCTAAAGATGGGTCCTTTGTCAGACTGGACGCACATATTCATGAGTGAGCTGCACTCAAATGCATGCTTATATATTGTTTTATTTTTTTCTTTTGACAATTGCACAGACGTATTTAAATTTGCTACTTTTAAATGACACTAAATGCCTTGAAAATAGTGATCATGTAAAGACTTGCCATTTTGTAAAACCTCAGGTCACTTCCTCCACTTTTTTTTTTCCCTTTAACATGAAAACAAATATGTGCATGTTTTAATTTTTGTACTAACATTTCCCACGATATCAATCCGATAAAACAAAATCATCAGATCAGATTCAAACTAATCGAAAGAGATTTACTTTTTTTCCGACTGCTCTTCGATTGCTTTTTATGAGACTGTATTAAATCATCGATGCCCCCTCGAGGCTTATGATCATTTGAAATCGATTGATAGAAAATTACTTTTCCGCAGGAATAAAGCATCACACTTTGCCTAACCTTTGAACTTTGGCCACACTTGCCCCTGGCTCAACGGCGCAGACAGCTGCTGGAGTTTAATGTGACATCATAATGCATTTAAGTGTGCTCATCTTTTGAATATGGATATAAAGGTTGCTCTTTTTTTCCTCACAAAACACCTGCATATTTCAAAGCTGTATCAGAGTGAAAATAATCCTCATGTTTGACCAAGAAGCTTTAATTGAATCACAATATGCATGCACACGTTTTTTGTTTTTTTTTTCGTGTTATTTTAGGTTTTTGTTTCTCCTCCTACGCACAGATTGACCAATTCAGTTGTAAATAACTTTTGGGATATTTTCTTTTGCATTGTAACAAGCTTTTTATAAAACTTTGTTGCATATCAGAAACATTTTAATGAATTGTTTTTTCATCCCCAGTAAGATAAACATATTAGTTACAGTTTGATGACTTAGACACTAAGAAACATATGATATCATGCTTATGCATTTTGAAACGACCTTCCTGCTGTTGAAAATTTTTATACAGTTTTTTTTATAAACATAAAAATGTGTATCTGACAACAAATTCTATTTGTAAAATGTCTTTGTGTAAAAAAGATACGCAGCTTTATGGTTTTGCCTCTTTTTCTTTTTTTTAAGATTATTGGCGTATCTTGTTAGCTTAAAATATGACTCAAATCGAAGAGACCATGATTTAAATGTAATTTAATTTTAACTAAAGGCATATTGATTATTGGAAAACCATGATCACCATGTTTAGTGCCCTATTATTATTTCTATATCATCTAATGGGATTGTTTATATGAATTATGAAGGCAGAAGTATCTATGCATAGTTATGATTTGTTTATGACGCTTGAAGTGCAGTGAAGTCCATGCTGGTGTTGCTATTGCTATACATTAAATTCACTGAAAAGATGGGGTGAGGGGCAAGGGTTGCGGTTGCATTCTTAACCTACAGTAATACGCACAGCGTTTAGAGGACCACTATTCTTGAAAATATGTCATCAGTGGGAACAAAATGATTCACAACTGTAATCAATCAACTCTTATCAATATAATTATAAAAAATAATAAATTCGATTTGGAAGCACCTTTCAGGACACTCAAGGATGCTGACGGTTCCTTCTTTTTCTTTTCTTTCTTTTCTTTTTCTTTTATTCTATTTTTTTATTTGCCAAATTGTAACTGGCATGGACGGTTTGGGGGGTGGGGGGCTAATCTGATGTTTTGTTCCATTATCCCCATTTCCCACATTTATTTGAGCTTTCCCAAATGCTGCAAATTTCATAATTTAACAGGTTTAAGCAATTACTAAATGTCAAGTCAATTTATGTTGTCTTTTCATGCTTTTGTACTTCTGCAACATGCTTGCTCAAATTTTGGTAATGCATATAAAAAAAGTGCATTTGGTTTGAAATTTCTCATTCCTGTCTGCATTAATATTGGATGGTCTATTATTTATTTATTTATTTTATGACAGATGGTCAAATTATTTTTGTTAAGCTGTATATTTTTCCCCAAAATAGTAGGAGTCATGCAGGTATAAATGAGCGTACCTCCATCAGGAGTGTATGTTGACAGAATGAGAGATTGTACTTTTGAGCCATGAAATTGCAGACTGGTAAGCCTTAGGCGATCACCAGGTGTGACTGATGCAACCAGGGCCTGCTTGGACAAATGTAACAGAGTGCACCAACATTCCTTCCTGTCAATCATATTATAGATCTCCAAAATGCATTATATGGGCTAAAGTTTTTTGGAGAGACTTTTCAGTCAGTGAATTGATCAATAAGGGCTATTGTGATGCCCTTAAACCCGTGATGTCTTTAACTTCCAAACATAATGATTCAGTAGTACACGTGGCAAGACCTGCAAATGCAAAGTACGATAAATTGTCTTTTTAACCCTCCAAACGCCTTCATATCTACTCACATCTTTTATCATCGAGGTTAACTTGATACTCTTGTACTAATGAAAATCTCTAGAAAGTGATTGTTTGAATATTTTGTGTTTTTGTGTCAGATAATTTGTTTGTTGTTGACTATACAAATAAGCCAATAAGTCAATCTCCTGTACATCCAAAACACCCTTTCGCGACCATCTTGGAATATACAGCAAAACCATCAAATCTCATGACTTACCTAAAATTTTTAGTCTTTTAATCGATTCAAATTACTTTTTTAAAAGTATGTATATTTGTGCAATCTAAAACATTTGGTATGAAAAATCATTTTCTGCTATCAACAATAGTAATGTTTATTATACGGCGGCACGGTGGACGACTGGTTAGCGCGTTGGTCTCAGATTGCAGAGGGCGTGGGATCGATTCCGGCTCTGGCCTGCCTGTGTGGCATTTGCATGTTCGCCCGTGCCTGAGTGGGTTTTCTTCCGGTACTTTGGTTTCCTCCCGCATTCTAAAAATATGCATGGTAGGTACATTGAACACTCTAGGTGTGTGAGTATGAGAGCGGGTGGTTGTTAGTCTTTGTGTGCCCTGTGATTGGCGGGCAACCCGTTCAGGGTGTACCTCGCCTACTGCCTGGAGACAGGTGGCATAGGCTTTAGCACGCCCTCAACCCTTGAGAGGAGAAGCAAAAATAAATCACAAGTTTAAAAAGATTTTAAATGTAAAAACAACAAACAAAAAGGTAGATATTACCAAAACTACGTTTTCGCATTTAGTCTGGGATTGCTCCATGCAATTCTAAGTTCAATGCATGTGTGAGACATTTTCCCGGGTTTGTCTGTCATCAATGCGTATGACAGAGGTAAATAACCAGATTGTGATGAGAGACATGCTGGCTAGTAATATTGCCCTTCCAGTGTCAACAGCCCAAAGGCTTTCTGTTACTTTGCCCTTTTGGATTGTATGCTCCACCCCAAAACAAGCAACCGAGAGTTGGCTTGCAAGTCAGATCTTAATCTTTCCAACTGTCCCCATTAACGCCACTCCTCTATAATTTACATCTTCAATTTCTCTCAATTGTGGTATGAGCTCAAATGCATATTTTATTTCTTGGACATTGCTGATGCATTTGATGACATAAAAAGCACCAAGTCTATGCTGCTGTTCAAATGGAGTGACAGACCTCAATACAGTGTAATTACAGTGTAATTACAGGGGTGTGTACACTGATTTATCAGTGGAGGATGACTTATACAGTAAAATCAGTTCTTCCCAACATCAGTTTAATGTCCAAATATATATGACAACACCTCATTGAAGGAAAAATATTTCCTTAAAAGTCGTTTTCAGCTGAGGGACAACATTCAGTTGGATTTGACCCATGTTGCTAATAATGGTTTATTTTTCAGCAGGCAACAAACACGGTTAACGAAACTTGTAAATTTGATGAGCTAAAGATGTTCAGAGGTCATTTTCTCTCAAAAGCCATCTCACAAATGGTGACTCAGAATTCCACTGTAGGCACGTGCACAGATAGACACATAGACCTGCTTCAGTAGCACCCCTTTTGCCCTGGATGAGAAAAATTTTCTCATGCCTGGAGTCATTTTTTCTTCTTTATTCAATAATATTAAAACGAAAAACACCCGATCTGCCATCAATTCCCCTCCAAAGTGATGTGATAGCTGACGGACATTTATTTGAGGCGTTGAGAGAATTGCGCCCCTCTTTATTCTTGAATTAGGTATGCATTCTGCAAAATATTTAGAACATCCTCACACCATCAAATCTGCCATTTGCTAATGCATTGAGGCCTATTGTGTGACAACAAAGACTAGTTTAATTAGACTACCAACACAATTGACAAAATCCCAAAAGACTTGCGGTGAGTTCAATTTTTCCAATTCGAATACTGGTCGGATCTGGCTTAGATCTTAATGCGTGCGAGTTTTATTTATGTACAAAATAAAACACTTTACCAAAAGTCAGTCCAAATATGGCTCTGTACATAACTTTGGAGTACCTTGAATATTTAAATTATCGTCAATAATAATGAAGTTGCACCGCTCGTCAAAGCAGAGGATGACTCCAAGCTATTGAAGATTGAAGTTGAGACAAAATATTGACCTTTAAATGCCAGCTTTTAAAAGGTAAACAGAGTCAAAATGCTTCTACCAATAAATCGGCCTCAAGAGACCACAGGGGATGTGTAGAAGGCAGAATAATACATGTGGGGAGGGGGTAATGAATTGGAAGGGATGTAGAAAATGTGAAGCTCTGAGCAAGGCCCTTTGAAATGTACTGGGATTTCTCATAAAATCCTTCTCAAATGGCCACTGGAGCATCTTCATCCACCAGAGATGAGTATCCCTCCGCTGATTATGATGTTAAGCTGAATGAGAACAGATTTTTACACCATTCACTTGCATTTGGCGAAATAATCAAGTTCATATTACGACCGTCATCTGTTCTATAGGGCGTCACATTTTCAATTATTTAGCAATATACTGGAGATTGCTTTTGACTGAGTTACCTATAGTGTTACCATTGGAAAGAAAATATTTGGATATAGCTATTGCATTGGACCTCGTTAAATTATATATAAGTTAAAATGAGTAAGGTCTCGTAGTATATTTCTGCAGTTTACACTTGATCAAAATTGAAATGAAACAGAATTATACGATATTGGTAGTGATCAATTTCTAGAAAATGATTTTACACACATATATATATATATTTTTTTTTTTTTTTTCATGTATTATTTTTAAATGAAAACAGGATCTGTCATTTAGCCAAGTACATAGTATACCATAATGGTTTCCATTTCAGTCAACTGATGAAACGTCACTTGATTTCTTTTTTTTTTCCTGCGTAGTTTTCGTATAGTTTTTTTTAAAAAAATATTTTTTAATAATCCTAATACTATCTTAATTGTGACAGGCATACATTTCGCTATTCTCAGCAAAACGGCATGTCGACTATTTTTTATAATGGTCATAGAATCTAAAAGTATTTTTTTAGTACAACTCTGTGTTTACTCATTGCTTTTTTTATGTATTTTTTTATTATCAAAGGTGTTGAAAAATAGATGGAATCGGGGACAGTGCAAGGTGTTGTATTCAATATGGGCTTTCATGTGATAAATTGAATGTTATTCATATATGACTGCACACTGTTTTTTGGCGATTCTGGAGAAAAGTTGCTTCTTGCTACCCAGGGACCCTTTTCCTTTTAACTGAGAAGCAGTTGAGGGGTGGCTTAGGCGGGGAGTAGGGGGGGACCAGGGTACGCGGGTGGGGAATCTCTACAGACCTTGATACAATTACTGTGCCTTCCACACTCCTTCCGCACCACTTCTGGCCCTGCTCTCACAGTGCCACTGGGAATAGAAAGGCCCAGCTATCTGGCAGAAGATTCGGTCAGTCAGGCATCAAATGCAAGGCCCTCTTCTCACACTCTGTGCCGGGGGTGGGCACACCAGGGGACCTGCATTGTCCATTTTCACACACTTCTCTCAGTGGGGCTCTTGGAATCCTTGGCCTTCGAAAGGAAAAGTGGGAAGAGCGGTAGAAGAGATGCAGGCACGGAGGGAGAGCGATGAGGCAAAAGGGGGGAAAGATGGAGCCCGAGTGAGAAAACTTGAGAGAAGGACAAGAAAAAGCGGAAAACTGAGCAAAACAAAAAAAAACATCATGGCTGCATGAACACAAAATGGCAAACAACATGGACACAACTCTTTATTTCTTAATTTTCTCCAACAAGGAGATAAAATTTTATCGTTGTTGATTTATTTATTTTTTTATATACAGTATCAAGCTGGAAAATAAATAATGATGGGTATGTATTTTCCATTTATTTTTCCATTCTATTTCGATGACAATTCACATAAAATTTGAAAGAAGCAAAGGTTTCAAAAAATTACGTTTACATCTGTTGATCTCATCAGATTTACACATTTGTTTTAAAAATTCATGTTTAATGATTAGAAATTACAAAGAATTTGGGGGGGGAGGCAATCAGTTTATATACGTTGCATAATCCTGCACTGTACAGTATTTCTTAATGTACAGTACTAATGCTAAGTATGACTACCATTACTATGACAACTAGAGGCGGAGTTACAGGATGGTTACTTGTGCTCTGGGTCTAAAAACGCGAGGGTCAATGCTGATTTCATTTGGACTCGTGTTGCTAGCACTTTATCATCAAGCTTGCTCACGATAAAGTGGCAGCTCACAAATGATTGTTCAATTTCACACTCGGGGGTAGGGGCAGGCACTTGAGTGACCCAATTATTTTTATGCAAGCCATTAAAAATGGATTTCATCAATTGATCATTTCCTGTTCTTTCTAAGGCTTTATAACCAGGAGTGCACATAAGTGGTGCGCTGGTGTGCATGCGCAGTGGAAATTCAATGTGTGTGTCAGTTTAAGTCCATCCCCATGCTCCAAACCTCACAACACATTTTTTATTCCGAGGGCCAACTTCAAAATAAAAGCTCAGTAAGACGTTGATATCTATAGCCAGTATTAATTGATTTGTTTTTATTTTAGAGTTGTCAAAATATGTCTGATCTGTGAAAGAGTGAACAGTGGCTTATCAAGAGAACTGATGCTAAATAAGATCACTAATCACAGGGCCCATACTGCAAGTAAAGAGGTGGAACGGTAGTTTTTCCACTGAGCCATGCAACTCACTTTTATTCGATTTCAATTTATTGTCTCTTTATAAAACGCTCAATTGCATTGTCATGTTAAGCTGTCATTTTGTGATCATGGAATAATTATTTTTTTTTATTTAGGAAATTAAAACTTAAATAAAAAAAAAAAACGCAGTTATGTTAGAATGAAATAGCTACACATAATTGACGGTAAGCTGTAAGCGGTGTAAGTTTTTAAGTTTCGTGAGCTTGGCGGGATGGGAAAAAAAGTACAACCTCAGGTGCTAATTTGAGAACCACACCAACATTTTTACATAAACACCTGGTTACAACATTATGTTCCCTTGGATCCATATTTCTACATCATCCGCCCCATCGCTACTCTCAGTTGTCTTTGAACAGTGGAAAGATTTACTCAAGAGTTAACTTTGTCCTTCATCTTGCAACATTTTATATATAACACGTATAAATAAAATGGGATTGTTTTCAGACTTATACGAATCAAGGCGAGAAATTCCAATAAATCCAATAATATTATTATCATATTATTCCATTATTGAGTACAAACTATGTTTGGTTTCATCAGCAAATGTAGCAGGTACATATACAAGAAAAAATCAAGATATACTGATGTGTTGTTGTGGCAGAACAATTCCATAGAACATTGAATATATCATATTTGCAGGTTTGTTTTGGCAGGGCGTTGATATTTTATAATGTACCCTTTTATCACAGGTTGATGACAGTGTCTAATGAAATACCTTCATGATTGGCGAATAAATGTGACACTTGACATTCATTTATCTAATGTTGTTGTGTAACTTTGAGATAAGGTCCTGTTTCTGTTCAGCGAATGAATTCATGTAACACAGATAAAATGTGACTTCATATGTTCACTATTTCATATTACATGTCACTATAATTACTGTTCTCACTGCACAAAAATTACAGTTTCAACAGAAGCAGTAATTTTGTCGAATTTAGCTTCTGGAAGTCACATGCAATAATTTGATACTCGGGGCTCTATTTTCATGACAGGCGCAAATCCAGCGTGGCGCACTGCATATATTTATATGGATGTGTGTTAGACCATTATTCCATATATCCATCCATTATAATTTCACAGATGTGCGCAATAAAAACGGCGGTTTGCACCGTTGTGGGTGTAAACAGCCAACTCTATTCACCTCCAATCGAAGCTGCTCCTCTCATTCTCTTGAAATGCGGCACACTCGCATCTCGCAAGGAGACATTTCTGTGTTGAAAAGGATGCAGCGATCCGTGCATGACTGGAGCGTTGTCACTGCTGGTGCGGCAACAGACAACAGAGATGGTTACCTGCATTAAATACAGAATGAGTTTCAGGTGATAACCGCTGGCGACTTTAATATATCCACGGACCTCATGCATTTATCCTAACCCCTGATCATTCGTGTGCCCACCATAGCTGCATGTGAGCCAGTGCAAATTTAAAAACTATAATAATAATAATAATAATAATAATAAAGTGTTGAATAAATTGATTTCTACAATGATTGAGCGTGTTGGATGCATGCTTTTGTCATATTTATGCATGAAATATGATGCTTGTCTGTCTGTGCCCGATCAAATTTACCAAAATTGCTATTTAGATATGCTCCAAGCAGGCAGAACTTTTAACCGAATTTCTGACAAATCATCGTACGCCAATATTTCCGCACTTGGCGTCAACAAAAATAGAGCCCAAGATGTTGATTCCAGCCGGAATTTACTATAATTTTATTCCTCGCTGTTTAATTATTTAATTTACAGTAATAGGATTATACATCACTCTGGGTGGTCACATGCTAAATCATATCACTCTTATTCACTGCCTGGATAAGTCGCTCCTGAATATTAGAAAAAATTACTTTGTGTCATTCAAACTTGATAAATCTTTCTTCTTAACATGCACTGAGAAACCACTTCTTGAAGGTTGGTTGTGTATGAATATTATTACTGTTGTGCATCTGTGTGAAAAAGAGAGATAGACTTCTAAGGCATCTTTATTGCGGTGTTAAAGCCCAGGTAATGCCTCCGAATAATGCATGATAAGGCAAACAGAGGCACTCCTTTCAAAATATTCTAATGTGATCATTGGAGTGGAAAATAAAGGAATGTGGACGGGTGAAATGTCTTTCTCTTCTCCCTACTCCTTTACAAAATTAACATTGCCTCTTTATTCTCTTTTCATTTTTAGGTGCCTCTAAAACCGAGGTACAATGTTGTGTTTGCAGGGACCTTACCACAGCCGCTGAGGAAATTTTTCGATGTACTTCACCTGTATATTGTAAAATGGATAATTTTATTTCCATTAATTATTGATTGGCATCAGTGTTGGTCCATGCGTCTATGTGTACTTGCGTGACATCCTAGACCCAGACTGATCTCTTAATGCTTAGTTCATCACACCATACGGTTTAATAGTGATTCTACATTTGCAGAGAGCTATCTGAACTTGCTGCAAAAAATGCTTCGGCTCAGAGCTGGTTGAGCGCTCACCGGTTTTTGGTTTAACCACATAAATATGTTGGAATTACAATGAGATACAAGTGACTGTTGGGCCATATGAGGTTCTCAAGATACAAGCTGTTTCTTGAGGTACAAGTTGTGAAATCAATTCAACTCATTTTACAATAAGCAGGAAAATGGCAAGCTATTTATTGCCATTCCCTGTTCAATTTACTTTCAAATTTAACATAATGCATAGATAATTGCACGTTGAATGTTGTATGTTTTAAATAACAATGTAGCTCTCCCTTACAAGATTCGCTTTAGCTTACTAACATGCTAACATAGAAAACGCCATTTACCGTACATGGGAATGGTAGCATTGGTTGTCGCACTTTTAGAAAAATTGTAGCAACAGATAACTTAATCATCTAACAACACTCACAGGCATGTTTTAGTAGTAGGAACAAACAAAAGTTCTTCTTCGTTTGTGTCTGCATGACTTTGTCATACTGTATTGCCTCTCAGTTGCCAAGGCTGGCTCAGGACGTTGAATTGGACTCCTATACAACATGAAATCAAGACACAAACTGTTTATTTGTTATGTTCTTTGTCATGGTTTTATTACTCTATGTTTTATTAAAATAAAATATTGCAGAATGCTCTTTTTTTTAATAAAAAAAATAATAAATATTTTTGACAGAGGAAATGAAATGAAATAATCATATTTCCAGTTATTTCAATTTTCATCATCGTTTTTGTACTTGCAGTATTTATGGGTTATGCTGCATTGACCTTTGAATTAAGTAAGAGAAAGGCACACTACACTGGAAAGTGAGAGCTACTTCTTGGATTTGTTTATATTCATTAAACCTTTATTTATCCAGGCATATCAATTAAGAATAAATTTGCATTTGCAATGCTGACCTGGCAGCAGACAGCCGAGTAAAACAAAGCAAAATAAAATCAAATACCCATACATAAAGAAACTTACCATCATTCTGATTCAAATGCATTGAAAAGTCTTGCAACATATCTACAGTGAAGAAACTCAGAAGTTGGATGTGTCCATGGATTTTAGGCATTATTGGAAAAAATCTTTAAAATAAAAAAGGTATTGTCTAAATACTTCAAGATAGAACTAATATTGTGCAATAGCATTTTTAGTGTAATGTACTGTATGTTACATTTTCCCAACAGTGTTCAGAAATATTCTTTGGTATTTATGAAAGTACAAATGGTTTGTTTTATAAGGATACCTCGCAGTGTTTTATCACTCTGTGAGACAGCAAACGTATATTGTGTTAGATGAAGGAAAACAATAACAATTTGCATTTGTTTAAATTTTATAGGAGAGGCCTGTTTAAAAAAGTACAGAACAATCTGGGATTTTTCAGTTCTGTTTCTTTTGAATGTATGGCATCTTTAGTGCAAGTTGATAATGCGTTTTGATTATATTTACAGACTGATTTATTTTACTTCTTACAGGTATATATACATGCAGATAGATCAATAAAGTATATCATCAAATTCAAACTGAGTTGTTTTTTCAAAACAAATGCAGAGCGCAGTGAAGGTAACAGGCAAAAAAAAAAAGAAAGAGCTACTCAGATTGCAGGGACAAAGAAGTTCAAGCAACCATTAAAGCCAGAGAATCTTGCAGACATGCTTGGTTGGAAAACCATGTCATGTCCATACCTGCCAAAGTCACTCTCGCATTACCTCCCTGTTTTTTATGCAGAACTGCAAAAGTAAGAGGCACAAAAAGCAACTACATGTTAAATAGGTATTAAATTTGTATAGTTTTAATACCTTCAGGTAGGGGAAAATATTCAAATGCACCCATTGCCTCTTGTTCGGGTTTAGAGTGATTGAAGGAACTTGTGATTGAGTTTCCACACAGTGCTCCCATCTGCACATGCCAGCCCTTATCTGCCTTGATATTAACATGCCTCTTTCATTAGAAAACCAACCCATTTTCTGGTTTATGGGTAAAATAAGATGCAGAATGAGACAATAAAGTGCATTTGTGTTTCAGTAGATGCATTATGAATAAGTAATTGTAAGTGCCTGCCTGGGCTGTGTCGTTCTCAGGAAGATAATCACTGCCTATAACACATTCTCTACCCCGTAACACGGCTCTTTCCGTTGTACTAACTCTATTATGTCGGTGAATATTGAAAAGGGGATCATGACTTTATAATATCCGTGCACATCAGCAAGCAGAGGAGAGTGAAAAAGGACGGAAACCGGGTCACAACTGCTCTTTTCTTATTATTTTTTGGTAAATTTGGGCAATAACTCAAGTTGTGACTTTAAATGTTCATGATTATCTCATATTGATAAAAGTTTCTTATTCAATTGAGACTTGCATCAATCGGGATTTGGAATGGAGAGCTCAGTTCCCTTGAACTCTTAATTCCTTCTCAGAGCGAGACAACTTTAACAGTTTTACGCTTTCAAACATGAGACCATTTTCGCCGGTCCATAAATAAATGCTTAGATCAATGAAAGATGCCTGACCTCAACCCATCACTGACCTGCAACCTAAGAAATTCTCTCTTGTATGTAAGCCCAAACAATCCCAGAGACACTCCTAAATATAAAATGAAATATTCCCTTCTATTCATTGGTTTTCTACTCCTATTAGTTATGACCAGGTATCCCAATAATGGAAATATAAATGAAAACCTCTCACTATGGGTTCTTCAAAAGCTGGTCTATTCTTCTGTAATTGCGCCCATGATAGCCATGTTTGTAGATCGAGGACAATACATACTGTAGACTTATTGGTGAATGTTTATTCACAGGGAGGCATTGACATGACATGTGAATCGTGTGAATACTTTCGGATGCATTAAACATGATTAAAAATAATGATAATAATAATGATAATAATAATAGTAAATTGGATTCTTCCAACTATAAACACATTTGTAAGTTGGAAGTCAAACCATGTAAGTCCTGCGTGGCAATAGCCTCATTTCTCCCAAATTTCAAATGTAAAGGGGTTTCAATGATTGGTGATTGTGCAGAGCTGCGGTTGATTTGGTTGAAGCGGTGCAGGTCGCAGGTGTCAAGGGACTCTGAGTTGGTCATGACAGAGAGAGCGACCACCTGGCCCCTTGAGTGTGTGCCCATCACACTGCGATCAGTGTCACTCCAATGTCCAACATGATGGTTTTGTGGATTTGACACGCGCGCATGCACACACAGGATTAGACAAACTCAGGCAGAAAGATGATTGGCAAGTCCTTTTTGTCACACGGTTTTCAATTGCCCTAAAGAAAGGCAAATGAAGGGGAATATTTATCTACTAAAGAATAAAATGCCCTCATTGTGAATTAAAACTTCATGACTGGAATTATTCAAAAAATGAATTAACACATTCATTTACACATAAATGTAAATGAAATGGTTTGCAAGATGTTGCAAGACAAAACAGCTGCAGAAATGTTCCAAATAATTATCATGATGCAAAAAAAACCTATCTGAGTCTGGCTGGGAAATTTGTCCTGAAGGGAAAATAACTTTCACTAGCTGCAACCTGCTTGGATATCATGCAAATTAATCAACTTTCTTCTCTTCATTCAGATGAGTTGCTTCCCCAAATATGAAATTAATCAGTACTGCCCTGCTGATTTACACAATACAGTTTGTTTCCTTTTAGGCCAGATTATTGTTCTGTATTACTTTACTGATGATTTGATTTTAAAAGTAACTGAGTTAAAGCACAGTAAGTTACTTTATTGTTTACATTTATGCCAACAACACCACCACAGCATAAAAGTGCCAACCCGTTTAGCCAATTCTTTGGAAGTGCGCTGTAATTAAAATGTGTTCGAATACACTGCCAAATACAGAGCCAGTCTTTTTTTTTTTTTCAAAAGATGGACATATTTTTAATAAACACAAATTACACACTTTCTGGATCACACTTAAGGCTCCCATTGCATTAAAAATGTTTCATTTTCTCCCGTTTTTGCAGTTTGTTTGCATGCAATAGCCTTTAAAAACCATTGGTCTGCAATAAGAGTGGATTTGAACTTGGCGCCATTGACGGCAACTCAGGAAAAAAGAATGACAGCAACAACGCATCTGCATCCTGTGCAAAGCTAACACTTTGGATCACCTTCCAACCTCAGAGGAGTTGAGGAACAAACTGCTTCAATTTGCTTCAATTTAGTTCGGGAGAAACTTCAAAGCATTTCAAAACCTGAATTGTGTGTGTGGATGTGGGGGCACATTTTGTGGACGTTTGCTTCGTCAACATAAGCTTTCACACATGCTAAAAATACATTTACGTGCATTATGCGACATTCGCACATTTTGACACATTGGTCAGTCAGCCTCAGTTTCTCTCTGGGCAGTTGAGAGGTCACGTGGTGTCATCACTAAGCTGTATTTAAAAAGTTGCACTCCGAATTTGTAGAACCGGCAATGGAGCATGACTTTGCATACGTCAGTCCAGAGGGACCAGGCCATCACGCTGCAGGGTAGGGTACCTAGGTTACGGCCGAAGGGCGGAGGGACTGACCGGCAAAAAAGCGGAACATGACACCAAGTGCCAAGCTCTGGTATTTACAGTCATCAATTTGATTGAAACATTTGATAGATTCACAAAATAAAACATACGGTGCGCGACTTGTAACGCAGTAGTAGTAAAGTCAACATTCCGCTCTTGTCACTCTCTCACTCGTACTCTCCATCCAGTATACGTGGCCCAACCCCAAAAGTAATTGTTTACATAATATTTTCAAAATATACAAGGCAATACAAGACAGAAAACAGAAACCATGAATGTTATATACAAATAAATACACATGTATATAAAATATTAGACTCAAGCCAATATTGTTGATTTCTGTTGTCATGGCAACCAAATCCATGGTAATAATAGGCAAATGCAAAGTTGTGAAGCGTAAAAGTCTTGATATTTCACTTCAATTTAATTAAAGGAAAAAAGTGGACATGTGGCGATTGTGCATTTGTGACAGGCATCAATGGCATGGTGTCATCGTTAGCAGACGTCATCGAATAAGTAACCCCAACACATTTCTACCTCCTCCCACCTTGCTTCTTTATCATCTCCCCCTTTCCTCAATGGAATTTTTGGTGTGAGGTGAGTAAATAGAAGAATAAGATGAGCCCATGTCAATGCAGTCCCCTCGAAGCAAATCATTGTATGCAGCGTGTGTTTCCGTCCGCAAAGCAGGATTCCATCAGTGACGGATTGACAAGTTTCGCCAGTATTGACTAACCCAGTCAAGGATTCCACCGATAGACAAAAACCCAGTTTCATCAGTGCGCATATTTCTTTTTATGTTTCCTGTCATTCGTCAGCAAACCGCGAGTTCATCAGTGACGGATAGATGAATCTTCTCCACCACTTAAAACGCAAGAATTTTCATGGTCATTTTAAATGGTACGACAATTAAGACCACCTCCTCAAACCACTAAACTGGAAGTGAGATGATTTGACTGTGCCTCGTAGACTGCGTGTCCATGTGTCCTGAGATGTTATGCAAAGTACCAGATGCGAAACAAAACACCACATATGCAATCCTTGACTTCATGAAACATCCCTCTTTTATGTCACACTGCGAAACAAGATTTTTGAGCGTTGTCACCCATGTCATGCAATGTGTATTTGACGTGCATCTACATCTGGAATCCAAAAAGATATGCCGGGAACAAGGACCCAACGCTAAATTTTACACAACACTCTTGGTTCCACAGTTTTAGCGCTACATACAGATTCTCTCTGTTTTTTATGTCTTGGCCAGTTGCTAGGGCAACACCTGAAGATAGCTAGTTAACTAAGTGCAGAGGAGATGCTCCCGTTGTGTTGATCAATTATGGATGAGGGAGAGAACTTGGACATGTTAAACCTCTTAGAGTGGATGAAGAGGCAGAACAGTGAGAAAGAGGGGACTTAAGATCGACAGACAGACAGATGAATGCTTTGTGTCAGACAGCGCACAGTTGAGTTAAAAAAAAGTAGAAGGAGGTATAAATGGTATTAACTGTGTTGGAGTTTTTTGTTTTTTTTCTCCCCGAGATAAACTACCTTGATCTTCAGTTTGTAACAATCCGTGTGAGAAGCATCATATAGATATAAAACGCTAATAGACTGACCTGAATGACCCTGGATGATCTCATGGTGAGCAAATTAAAAGGACATTGTTTTTTTTAAAGCTTTTAAAGTGCCTCGGATAGTAAACGAAGCTGAAAATGTTGACTACTTAGCACAATTTACCAACTAAAAATAATGACCAGCACATTGAAGCATTTCAGAAATCTTCAGCAAGAACACCAGAGTCACCATTCTAAACATACTGCCTGGAGGAGGCTGGAAAACTATTCTACTCATGCAAAAACCATTAGGGCTTTAGGGCCCAACAAGGAGGAATGGGGAAAAAAAAATCATTGTGTTGTTCAAGGGAAGAAGGAAATACATTGAGAAGATTGTTGGAGATCAATATTCCATTTGGACTCCACAAGTAGAAAAGACTGTGGACAGTCTAATGTTTTGCTGGATAAGCAGTGTGTGTGCGCACGTTGCGTGTGTGTTGCGGTGTGAGAGAGACAATGTTTGCACCTTATTTCTATGGCTGTGGAAGGAGAACATGGTCACTATTGGAAAGCCTCAGAGCAGCTTGGGGCTTCTTGTCACCAAGAAAGTCAGTCTGTGCAGCTGTCCATATCTATTGAGGTCAGCTGGGCTTTCTATGTTGTTGATGCCAAAAACAGAACCTGAAACAGTGGACCATAAGACATTGGTGCGCTGGAGCATTTAAATAAAATACAGTAGAACAACAGAAAATCACTATTTCATAGTGGGACCAAAAGATCTTTGGACATCCAGAATCCGAACTTTTATTGTTAAGTTGAATTATGAGGTCAATTTCAGAGTAAGCAGTATTATTATGGATTACATTTTTCGCCAGTTAGAGAATCTCCTTCAATACTAATTAAAGTAGTTAGACCCATTTGTCACTTTCAACAAATAAGAATAATAATGGTGATAATATTAAAAAGAAAAAGAATGATAGTAATAATGATGTTAACAATCATCATCAATTACTAGAGTGTATTCCAAGTGGTGTATTGGGTTAATAAATTTTCCAAAAATGAGAAAAATGTCAACATTTTAAAAAGTTGTATTACTATATTTTATTTTTATTTTTATTTTTTTATTTTTTAGAAAAAAAAGTAGGAATGAAAAGTTAAATTTACAGTATATGTTGTTCAATGCATAATTCTAAATTAAAATTCTGATTACAAATGTATATAAAATAAATATATATAATTATTTTAAATGATCTTGTCATGGTACACTTTTAAATGTTTATTTTATTTATTTATTTTTTTTTTTTTACAAACCGTCATAAAACTCTCAGCGCTATGTAAACAAATGCCTTAATCAGAACAATGATTTTTTTAAAAAAAAGCTAAGTACTTTTTGAGTGGTAATTGACATAGGGCCCTATTTTGGGTGACTGCACATTTTCATTTGGGTGCCAGGTTGAGTGTAGTTTTGCATAATTGTCATCGGGATCTCCCTCACTGGGCGCACGTAGCACCATGAAAATCGCAAATATATTTGTGTGAATAGTTTTTTAAACAAATCTTTCCCCAATCTCCATACAAATGCCCCTTTACAACCAATTCTACAAGTGAAAAATCTAGCAAAAAGTCCAGTTTGCCCCATACTTGTTTGGGCTTTCTCCAAGTACTTGTAATACGACCCCCCGCTCCGCCCCCCAACCACCACCACCACCTCACCCCCTCAACCCCCGCATTCAAAAATGTTCATGGCCGGTTAATAAGTGACTACATTATCAATAGGTGTTAATGGTTGTGCTGTGCACCTGACTGGCCACCAGTAGGGTGTACCTTCTCGCCTCAAAGCCATTTGGTATGATCTCCAGCACACCATGCTCCTGAAACGGACAACACGTAGAAAATGGAAGATTGATAATGATGTTGTAATAATTCCTCAAATTCATTGTTATGTTGGTGTTCACAATATGCACCGTTGTAATGTGATATTTTGTTTGCACTACGGCTGCCTGTTTCCTGGGGAATATTGCATCCAGTGTGTTAAAATTGAGTGACGGGTTACACTTGTATTATATTGTTAATCTACATGACATAAAAGTTGCAGCTGCAAGATCAGGTACATATTCAGAGTAGTAGTTACATGATGTTGTGCTCCAGCACTTCATACTTTGGGATTATCTTTAAATAACCCACAGGGCATGAATGGAATTTGGTGAGATGAGAATGCTTCACCTTCTTGTTGATGATCCGTCCCCTACAAGCATCTACCCCCCACCCCCCACCCCCTCAAAAAAAAAAATCCACCACCCTCCCCCCAGTGTGTACACTCACATAGGCGCAATCATGCGCTTACCTCCTCATGGTGGCTCATTAATCAACGCCATATTATCAGGAAAGTGACACCTTCATGATTACAGCGTAGCTGGGGAACTTTCTTTAATAGGAGTTTAGTTGTAAAGGAGATGCAAATTAGTGAGTTTACTTAAAAGTGCAAGCTAGCTTATTATTCAGAGTACAGTACTCTAGGGTTTGTGTCAAAAGGAAGAAATGAAAATGAAATATGTGGGCCTAACTAAACCGATAAAATGCCAACAACTGCAAAATGAGAGCAAATCCATAACTCAAATTTAGGGGTAGGTTGATTATGTGGCTGCCAGGATGGCCGAGTGGTCTAAGGCGACGCGTTCAGGACCCAGTCACCCCAGGAGGCCTGGGTTCGAATCTCGAATTTCCCCATTGTGGGACTAATAAAGGGAATATTATTATTATTATTATGGTATTAATTGAAGGCAAGAGGCAGTTGGTCAATCGGTAGACCGGTAGAGGATGGGCAGAGAAGAGTATTAGTGTGTCAGTTGTTGTTAATGTGTAAGACTTACTTTGTAACACGACTTATTACGTTCTCTTCATTCATCAGTAAATTTGATTGAATGTTTCAACAGTGTTTTATTGCTTTCCATATTAATATTACAATGAATAACATGTTCACACTCGGGGCTCAGATAATGACCAAGCATGGCACAGCTTCAGAAAACTGCTGAGCCGTGATTGGTTGTTACCTGAGCCACTAGGCACTGTGATGTCATGTTCATGCAATGACCGTGACAAAATGGCTCACCCCTGAGATGGCTAAAAACAGGTGGATTTTGCTGCTTAACTCATGTTCCACGATCGCAGTATTAATCAGAATGCCTCTTTAGACTCGTGAAGGCACATTGAACATTTTATTGCAAATATTTTTTGGAGTTGACTTCCCCTTTAATAAAGGTTTTATGGTAGCAACAGTTTGTTGTGTCTGCGTGATGGTCCATTGACGTGTGGTGGATCTCATCTATTTCATACATTCCTATGACAAAGCTATGCATTCGACCCACTGAATGATTGTAGAAATAACTCATTGGATTCAATATTATTATTATTGATATTATTTTTATTTGTATTTATTATCTTTCATGTCAAGGACTCACTCACCGATTGTAAAGTGAATGAGAGGAGCATCTTCGACTGGTGACGAATCAAGTTAGCTGTGTTCACGCCCACAGCAGCGCAAAATGTCCGTTTTTAAGTGTGCTAAGATGAATAAGTCTGCAAAAATGCCAAAAGCCACTCCGTGCACTTTTTATTGGGCACAAAAATAGAGCCCTATGGTATGTATCTCTGCTGGCCTGGGAATGTCTCGAGAGGGCCCTTGAAGAGCTGAATGAAGTGGCTGGAGAGAGGGAAGTCTAGATTTTCCTGCTAAAGCAACTGCCGGACCTGACCCCAGAAAAGCAAAGTAAAATAGATGGACAATTTGAGCATAGAACAGATTAATTCTCTTTAAATGATTCATGATTAGAAATAATGTTTTTACTAGTGAACAAATTAGAGCATGACCAGCATCCAAGAAAGAATTAGGTTCAACTTTCCACATTCCAATACATACCATAATTATACTGTAAGTATAAAAAGTATAAAAATAGAGATGACAATATAATTTAATGTTTTAAAAAATATTTATTCTTTAAAAGTATGCTCATGCATGGCTCGCAAAGGGTTAATATATAAAAGGAAGGAAATGCAATCAAGTTAGTCCCTCTTTAATGGGCTCTCACATTATGCCTGCACTCTGTCCAAACATGGAGCATCCCTCTTTCTCCACATCTGTCAAAGAAAAAAAGAAGAAGCATCTCTTTTAATCTTTAAACGCTAAACAAGCTTGAACTCCTGCTGTCGCCTTCATTTTCTGTCTAAAAGCATATACTCGTGTGCGTAAATATTTCATTACAGGCACCCAATAACACTGGGTAAGGCTATGGATAATCAAAAGGTAGGCCCTAAACACCAAGGAGGGTGTGCGTTCTGTATGATTGCTCAGTACAGTCAGTGTGTTCAACACATTTTCGGTCTGCAGACTAATTCCATAGATATACAAGAGCAAAGGTCCTTGATGGGATGCTTCCTGTGTTGCTCTGATCACATTGGGCAATTCTGACATCACCGTGTGCTCGCACAATGATGAAAAATCAACGTCTTGACAATGATTGCTCGCAAAGAAAGCAAGATGGGGTGTGTGTGCGTGTGTGTGTGTGTGTCTGTGTGTGGTTGAACGGTTCATGGTTGTTCAGGGCAAAGTGGCCTAATGTAAATTAAAAAGCATTGCCTGATCCCATTTGACCCTCCTGCCCCCTCCCGTTCACAATCTTAACGCGACCATTTGCTTTGAGGTACTCACCCCACATAATTCAATTTGTCCGAATAAATGAGAGTGCACACATTTCATAAAGGCCATGCTCCCAGACACCAAAGCTTCCAAAGAAAACCAACAAGTAAAAAAATGAAAACACATTGAAATTACCTCAGTTAAAAACCAGCATACTTTGTCTGAATGGAGCTTTATTACCTCTTTCATCTGTAAATGAAAGTGAGCAATTATTGCAAGGTGCCAGTATCATATTATTATATTGGCCTCGGTCCCCGAGATAGTCATCAATCACCCTCAATCGAGCTGTCACCGGTAGGCAGAGATCCAGCTGGAGAGCACTGGAGAAGGAGAGGAGGTGGAGAGGGAGGTAGAGGAGGGTGGAGAGGTGGGGGGAGTACATCATCATTAATTTGAGGAGTGACCCCGGGGGCCTTTCACATGTCTCAACGCGGAACTCTCCAAGCAAGCGCAGTGCATAAACTGGAGGGAAAGAGCTTGACTTTGGGGTGCTAACCAGCTCTGCAATGACCACATTGTCATAAACTAAGTTGGTGAGATAGATAGATAGATAGATAGATAGAGACAGAGTTTATACATTATTTGCACGTGTTGAGGTATTCTAACAATTGCCTTAATTGCGCCACAACTAAATGAATGGGCAATCCAAAATTTTAAACTCACTTTCGTTTTGCTTTTGTAAGCACTAAAATAATAGTTTTCATTGGAGTTGTCCTCACAACGAAAGTGAATAATAAAGTTACAGACGGATCATTTTTAGAGTGACAAACATGTGACGTCACAGCCACTGCCTCTTAAAACAACCTGCATCTGCTGCTGACGTCTTTTATGCAACTTTTTACAATGCAAAAATAGATATGGGACAACAAAGTTGTCATTCTTGAAAAACGATAGCTTTTGCTACAGTATTTTTATATATTTATTTGATATATATTTTTCACTAAAAAATACGTCATAGCTTTCTGGTTTTCTGTATTTTATTTATTTATTTTTTTCCTTTGAAAGGTGTTCGAGTGGGGGGGCATTTTACACAAATTAAACATGCTACTGTGCTTCGCCCTATAAGCATCCAAGAAGCCTGTGCTTCCCAATCAATTGGTACAGTCAAGCAGCAGCAGCAGCCTGCGTGAGAGTGGAGACCTTCAGTCTCGCTTTATTTCTGGATATTGGGGGACCTCTCTACCATGTCATATCCACAATTTGGATATCCATATTCGCCTGCTCCACAAGTAAGTTAATTCAACTTGTTTAATTTGTATTCATAATTTGACTGAAACGGCTGCAGCTGTTTATCTCATCGGTCTTAGTTTGGTGTTTTGCGCACTTTGGTCAAATTCTGAGACACGTGTCGCGGATGGGAAAGACTATTTCTCGACACTAATTTGGCACCTGCAAAGGTAGAAAACTGATGGGAGCGCAAAAGAAAACCTCCTTTATGATCTTCATTGAATTTGCACGGATATATAGCTTGTCTTTATCGGCATTACGCGTGCTCATGACAACTTCTGAACAAGATGTGTTCATGTTCTAATTAAGCTGCTATTTTTTATTTTGGCTGTATGCCATTGGCAGACGTCGTTATCTTGTTTTTTAACGCATGATCACGTTACGTTCAATTTGCAGGGGGAAAAATACGTCTTAGGTATATCAACATCTGTCAGCGTCTTTTAACATTTTTTTTTATTTTTGTTTCTTTGTAGTTTGTAGATTCTGCGCTGCATGCATTCAATTAACATTAGATTCAACCCAAATAGTCAATTCTTTTTAATACATTTCAGTTTTCTTTCTGCACGAGCTGAAACTTTTTTTTTTTTTTGCACAATAGCTGATTTTATTTTTAAATGACATTTTCCTTCCCTTCGTGCAGTTCCTAATGACAAGCAACTCTCTGACCACTTGCTGCGAGTCGACCGGCAGATCCATCGCCGACTCCGGAGTGGCTGCGTCCGGGCAGACTCCGGTTTACTGCCCCGTGTATGAGAGCCGGCTCCTGGCAACCGCCAGACATGAGCTCAGCTCGGCCGCCGCACTGGGCATGTACGGGAGTCCCTACACGGGCACTCAAGGATACGGCAACTACGTTACATATGGAACGGACGCCTCCGCTTTCTACTCGCTGGTGAGCGCCTTCTTTTTCTTTTTTTTCTTTTTCTTTTTTGGCACTGATAAATAGACCCTGCAATTTCGCCTCTCTGTTTAACAAAGCTGCTACTGTCCGCATGCTGTGCTCGTGTTATGTATGCATTTTTATCACTTCCCAAACTGGCATTCAGGAAACCCTGTAGGCTAATTGATTTAAAAAAAAAGATTTATTTTTTAATTTTTTAAATTCATTTGCTTAATTCAGTAAACACTGCAATTATAAACTTTGCTTTATGTTCACATATGTTAGACTCAAAGTGACATGCAGGGGCAAATGAGGCTATCTGACAATGTCAAGGGGAAAAAGAGAAGAAAATACGGGGGCAAAGAAAAAAATATTAATGCAATGTCTTGTTTTACAGTATGCAAAATAGTTTGATATTAAAACTAATTGAAAAGAATTTTTTTCTGAACATAAAGCATTTACACTGTGTTTTTGTTTCAGTTGTGCTTTTAAAACAGCACACAATTATGTTAGTATATGTACATCTTAATTGTTTTTATTTTGTTGCTTTATGGTCATGAACCTATACTCCTTATATGTTCATAAACGAAAAGCGCCGCCCAATTAAAAAAATATAAATAAATAAAATACTGATCTGACAATTCACTGTTTCATTAGCTGCAGTAAACCACTGTGTCTTATTCATTATTGTTGGAGGGGAATTTAACAAATATATATATACATTGTGAAGTGTATAACTGAGTCAACATGCATGTTCCTGATTTCAAGTCAAGCATTATTTTGTTGACTGCAGGGTACATTTGACACAAAGGATCCCACGGCCTCTGCACATGCAGGACTCACTCAAGCGACAGCCTACTACCCCTATGATCCAACTTTGGGACAGTATCAGTATGACAGGTAATTTGTTTTGACATAACTAAACCTGACAATAATTTGTGATCATTATTTTGTTTGTTTGCTTTTTTTTTTTTGGAAGCATGCACGAGCTGTGAATATGTGAAGTCATTCTTGAGATGTGTATCAGAGTTTCACAGGGCTAGAAAAAGGTTACAAACACTTTGGAAATTATATTACACATGTTTAGCTTCTAGAAGAGTATAAAAGGTTGTACTGAAAAGGACTGAAGTTTGTGAGGTGATGAAAAGTAACACCTTGTAGTTAACACTTATTTTCTTCCTATATCAGCGTGACATCTAGCAGAAACTGCTCACTTGTTTTGTATTTTCTAACGCATTACTTGCACAAAAAGCATCATTTAATTGCTTCAGTTGGCCAAGCGGGTTTGTCTTTTGCTTAAATCACACTAAAGTCAATATAAACTATGTACGTTGCAGTAAAAGAGCTGCGGTATGTAAGGGAAGTCAGACAGACGAACAAGGAGGCCTACAGCAGTTCCACTTTATCTGCCTGTCTTTTCGCTGAGGGCTCATCATTACATCCCATAAAGCAATTTTACAGTCTATTTTATTTGCTAGAGAACCAAATGCGATGAGGAAAGGTGCAGCTCTCTCCTTTGATTCCCTTAGCAGTGCTTGACCCTCACTAGGCTATACGAAGCAATAAGGCCTCGTAAAAGGCTCCCTCGAGAGTGCGTTTACAGCTCTCTGATGACTGATGATCAACACAGTGCATTTTAAATGTAGGGATATCTTTGTGGGACTTGGTTTGAGAGGCAGACAAACTGCATTTTGAAATTATTTCAACCATTATACTGGTCCTTTATGTGTATGAATTTAATTTTATTTTACTTTCAAAACGTTATGAATGTCACGTATGTTTTATGTGGTTTACTGCTCTTTGGGCATTGATTGGATGGAAATTAATGTTTACCCTATCGCTGGCTTCTATTGTGCAAAAAATTATATTAAACATAGTCGTAGCTGGCCCGATGTGCTTTCAACCTACGGGCCATTTTTGTAATACAGTTCTGGCAAATCAAGAAAGTGGAACATGTGAAAATTTGTATTTTATGAAAATCTGCTGCTCTTAACCTTAATTGAGTCCATCAATGTCAAAGTTCTGACAGTCATACAGATCAGACAGGATCTCATTGCCATTGTGGGTGTGTTCTTTTCACAAGCAGATATGGTTCCATGGACGGAGGTCCTCGGCGCAAGAACGCCACTCGCGAGACAACAAGCACCCTGAAGGCCTGGCTGCAGGAACACAGGAAGAATCCTTATCCCACCAAAGGTGAAAAGATCATGCTGGCCATCATCACCAAGATGACCCTGACACAGGTGTCCACCTGGTTTGCCAACGCCAGGAGGAGGCTGAAGAAGGAGAACAAGATGACATGGCCACCCAGAAACAAGGGCTCAGAGGAGAAGCGATATGACGAGGATGACGACTGTTCTCAGGAGGAGCAAATAAAAAGTGAAAGTAATGAAAACGGTCAGTGTCACCACAGCGGAAATGGATCGGTCATTTTTCAAAATGTTTTGGCAAAATAGAACAGGGGCCTGACGTCTAGCGCCTATGATGATTTAAAGGAATTTATGTGATGTTTAAAAATGTCGGTGAGTGTATTCTCAGCAGGTTTTATTTTGACTTGGATTTTGTTGAATGTGCAAAGAATAAGAAAAGTGGAAAAAGTTGCAATAAGTCTGTAATGTACCGTCATTAGGAAATGATTAATCATAATTTAAATCAGTTTTATATTTGCGATATCCATCCATCCATTATTCGAGCCGCTTACCCTCACAAGGGTCGCGGGTGTAGTGGAGCCTAACCCAGCCGTCTTTGGGCAATAGGCCTGGTACACGATAAACTGGTTGCCAGACATCCTCAATATTTCTGAAGTAATCATTGGAAAACAATATTGTGAGCATGATTGGAATAGAAAAAAACACTTCATCAAAAGTTAAAAATAGGCTTCAAATAAGTTATGCAAATGTTTAAGAAATGACACCCTGAATATGTAATTAACAAATAATCTAAATATATATTTTTAAGATGAAAGCTGAATGTAGGTCTGTTCAAGTTGAAATTGATTGAAAAATAACAATTTAATTTAATATATTCCATTGAGTCAAATGCATTGCATGCATGAAACATTCTCTTATGGAAACACCAGACTGGCCTTTGTTAAACAATGATCAGGTCCATTTTTAAATTGCTGTATTTTGCAACAAAATTAGTACACTAAAGATGTTTTTTTACCTGCTTTATATCACAAACTACATTCACAATTTTGATGATGGGTATTTAATAATACTAATGAGTCCCAATTTCTCCGATTGCCACTGCAAGTCATTATGTTTTTGTGTGCTGAATACAACAAACTTATTTCCATTTTTGGGAGAGGAACGTGCAGTTTATCAGCTATGATGTCAGTATCCTCTATCACTTGATTTCTATCATTTTGAATGGACTGGAGAGTGGCTGATGCTGTTATCAGATACCTCGTTGCCATCCTTCACGCACTGACTGCCTGCGTTCTCTTTTTCCCAGATAGTCGAGGTCAATCCAATAAAGATCTCCAGCTGAGCGACCTGGAAGATTTTGACACTCTGGAGTCAGAGAGTTCGGAGTGTGAGTTGAAGCACAGATACCACATGAACCCTCACATGACAACGACTGGCGACTGTCCCACTGAGCATCTCATCAAAGACGTGTCTATGAAAATGTCTGGCCCGGTTTCACTCGGTGGGGAACAGGACTTGAGTAAAAGTTGCCTAAAAACAAACCAGGAGGAGTTCCAGGCAGAGAGCAGAGTGCAGCCAAAGTCTTGTTACAGCCAACAGCCGCAGCACCACATATTAGACGGTAAACCTCGGATCTGGTCTTTGGCTCAGACGGCGACCTCCTTGGTCCAGACTGATTACCCTTCCTGTATGCTCAAGTGTCAAGTACCCCCCTCCTCCTCCCTCAGCCCACCATCTGTCGCTACCTCACCCGCCTCAGGCCTGGACCACAGGCAGGACTCGCCCGTCACCACACTGAGAAACTGGGTGGATGGGGTCTTCCACGATCCCTTGTTCAGGCACAGCACTTTGAGCCAGGCCCTGACCCACACCACTGTATCCTGGAGCAGCAGCAGCACCAAAGGATCCATCTTGGAAGCGGACAAGAGTCCGGGGGTTCTTCAGCATGACCAGGACTCGTCCAAAGACAGTGCCATGAGTTTCAAAACTATTAACAAACTCTTCTGTTCGTAATAACACCAAGATGAATGATTTATTTAAAAAAAAAAAAAAGAAAAGGACAAAAAAAACACCTGGGATAGAAGCTATATGTCGCCCTTTTGCTGGTACATTCTTTAACACAAGTGAACTATTCCAGTTGATCAAGATTCTTTTTTTCCAACGCACGCGCACAAGTTGTCAAATTGTATAATATGTTTACATCTTGGGCAAATACCTTAAGGTTTACAGTATTTATTATTTATTTTTACTTTCGTCCCTGTACGCATGCATATATAATTAAAATTATTTGGAGGATCACTATTAAATAATGAAAAACTGGTCTCACGGATGCACAGCTCTTCAAAAGTTGGATGAGTTTCAACTTTTTCACTGAAAATAAAAAAAAAAAAAAACAGATGGTTCTGAGGAGAAATTGTGATTTTCATTCAGAATTGGTGTCTATGGATGCAAAAGAAGCAGGACTTTATTTAATAATTAAATGTAAAAAAAACATAAATAAATCTTTATCGTTTTAATAAGAAACACAAATTAGGCAAAATGGTCTTTCTAAAACATCTCATTTTAGCAGCAAACCTCAAGACAGCCAAATATCTAAGCTCTGCCTCATTAAATCCATCTAAACAGGCTCTAATTGGGATGTAGGTGGACATATTTCATGGCACCTCATTGATTTCACCCCTTAGCTCTCTGTCTCTGATATTCCCCATTCTCAACAGTGTCCATGATGCAGCTGTCAAACCTCTAAGTTATTCGCCATGCGTCCATTAATGGGTTCAGAAAAGAACCTCCAATGAGATAATTTGAAGTTTTCACTTTTGACACGGGCTCCTCAATTTCCATCCGACAACATCCAGGAAACAAAGGTCTGGATGTGTGGAAAGAAAGAGAAAGGGAGGCACTCACGTGGTCTAAAAGTGAAAAGGGCAAAGGAACTCGAATTAGTTGTTGTAGATAAAAGGGCAAATAGAGGAAAAAGAGTCAAGGGTACTTGACAGTAATGGCGAAAGTGGAGCTCTCATGGGACTATGTCCTAGAAGAGCAAGGAGAAGAGGGAGGGGTGCCTTTGGAGATGAATTTTAATGGGGTAAAAAAAAAAAAAGCATCAACGATTGAGCCCCCTTTTTTCCTGCAAGGAAACAAAATGGGAAATATTGTATTAGAGCAGCGTTAATGAATTCATTCACTCTATAAAAGGTGAAACACAGCATTTTAAGAACAAAGTTGATTTATGTCAAGAAAATAATCCAAGATGTGTCGGATATGCAGGGTTAATTGGTACTTAATTAATTATTATAAGAAGCAATGGTTGCCTGATAAGACAACCCTGCCACTATGTTTGATTAATTTAGCATGAAGGTACATTTTATTAGACCTGCAATGTGGCCCTTTTTAATTGAGTGAATAAGAGAGAGGTGGATAGAAAAAAAAAAAGGAGAGGGAGTGTAGAGCTAAATCATTCAGCCGTGTCAAATACGAACACACAGAGGGAGCGTGATGGTAAATTAACAGGCCCCTTTTACATAGAGACCATATAAAACTGTAATCAGCGACGCGTTACTTTTCATTAAGCAGCTTTGACAGTAGCATATTGACGGGGGGCCGGCGTGGGGGGGGATTTGTAAGGCCCGAATAAACGGAAACAGAAAGAGTCATAAGATAATTCCTTAAGCTCCATTAACAACTCTTAGCCGCAGGAAATGGGCTCCCCTGAAAACATCTCCAAATCTAAAAGCTTTATCGACCTGGCAAACCTCAGCTGATGGTGTTTTTTTTTTTTTTTCTTATTTTTCCACCAGCACCCCCTCATCTCTCTCTCTCTCTCGCTCTGTCTCTCTCACGCGTGCTCTTTAAGGGACAAAAACATCCAAGTGAGGTAATAGACTTTGACACAATACATTAAATGGGGAATGAGAAAAGTGGCAAAGAAAGGGCACTCTTAAATGCCTTTTAAACACGACCAATTAGAGGTTTAAAACTTGAATAATATGCAGGCCTTTGGCATATGGCTGACTGAGCGAGCTGAACCAAAGGCCTAATAACAAGCTTGAGCTCACTCTTGGGGTAAAATGTGTACTAATCTCCAGCAACATGATAATCCCAATAGATAATGCTCTCAGAAGTAACGATCACTATGATATCATCTAAGATTTTCCCACAAACTCCCGTTAAAACAAGCATCCTGTCAAAGAACACATACGTTGATTCACACATTTTATATGGAACCACAAAAGGTGAGCGCAACACAGAACAATCAGCAGCCCGGAGTATCCCCTGAGAGGAACAGTCTGGGTCAGGTTAATGCCACTGTGACCCTGAGTCATAAATATATTTACACACCATTACACATCAATGTACAAACTCTCTGTGTCTATCCCACACACAAGGATTGTATAAGGCTCACAAGGCTTGATTGAATATTTAATCTGGAGGCTGACAAACATTAATAAAGGGAGAAGAACAGCGATGTGATTGGATGAAAACGTGAAGCATGACAGCGTGAAGGGAGAACACTGACATACAGCACATAATCAGATCAGTGGTGTGTTCGCCCCTTCTAGAGAATCAATGCAAGTGTTTTTTTTTTTGTTTTTTTTTGCAATGTATTGCAAAATACAAATGCCTCTGTTACATTAAATTAAGCACCCAGCCTGTTTGGAATGAATGAATTTCCTTTGTTTGTTTTTTGTCTGATTAAATAACATCTAAATGTCAAATCATGAGGTTTTTGTTATGGCTGATATTTGCAAATTAATATGTTATTGACACACGACAATAAAAATGTTTGTTAGGTTGCACCATGCGCGCCAAATATGCTGTTTTGTTCACTTAAAAGTTTTGACTTTTTTTAATATTACAATTAACAACATAATGAAATTAAGACATATATGTTCAAGTTAACAGCCAGAGTCAGTATAGGCTACTTTATAAGTAACAGTCGAAAAAAAAATATTGTTTTATCTTACTCTCACCTCCCACTTAAATAAAATTTCAGTTTTGGTACGCAGGATATGCAAATTGAGCTGCCTCTTCTGTCATCTGTCTGCAAACACCAGGCGAGTGAAGTGCAAAGCACCCCCACCCACTTCCACTACTTAAAGAATTGAAAGGTTATTCATCCTCTACTGCTTATAGAAAAGTGTCAATTGTGTGCGTGATCTTAGGTGTGTATTTGGTGTTGTGCTCAGGTTACTGTTGCCAAGAGCATGTGTCTAGGATGTGCCTTTAGGCCTGGGCTACTGGCCTCTATCAGACCCAAGCTGCCATCACCTCCCTGGCAGTCATTCCACAGGTCAAGAGGCTTTAGCCTGAGGGGCTTTGCTGCTTTTCACCATCTTGACTTGCTTCTCCAAACACTGCCTGGATGACTCAACCAATAATGAATTTCAGTGAGTGAGAAGTGGGGCATTAGAAAAATGCACTTAATGCTTTTATGCTTTTACACAATGAATAAATGGGTTAGGGTTGATTTTTTATTTTTATTTGTTGCCCTCACTGGGGTAGTAAAATTCCACCGGAACACCAAGCCAAACTCCATATGGACTATAAAAGAATTTCATTTTCAATTAATCAAATGCAGTGTGTTTATTATTTCACAGGTGTTGAAGAAAATTGTAATAATAATAAAACAGATACATTGTTTTTGCAAAATATTGGGTCATTTCAGAACTGGGGGTCCTTTCAACAACCCATGCACAAAATACAGAATAAAGCACTTGTGTAAATTATCGGTGTCCTGAGACAGCGTGTCTCGTAGCTGTAGTAAAAGCGTTTCCTAATTATTTAGCAAATACATTTTGAGCATCCTCTTAAAATGCTTTTTTTCCCTTGTGCCTCCTTCTTAATGACTCACTTATATAAATATCCCGACAGTCCTGGAAAACGAAACACCAGGATTGATTAAATAATATAATAGCAACAAATAGCTTAATAAATAAAAACTAGCAATAAATTTGACTGAGTGATACTTTACTTTCTCATGTTATGTAATATAATAAAATATTATTTTAGTTTTATATTATAAATAAATATAATAAAATATAATAAATATAGTATTATTTATTTAATATTATATATAATATAATATTCACATACTGAATTAAAAGCGGCACTTGAGGAGTGATATCACCCAGTATATAAATTCAAAATTATCATTTGGTGACAAAAAAATGAGGCTTATGATGTTAGTTTTATTTTATTATTGACCTCTCAGTGTTTATAGTCTGCGACTGTTTTAACACTTCACCTCTAAAGGTCAAGGGATTGTCAAGAGGGTGTGATCATGGGTCATCACAACACACTTCATCTCCGTCTGACAACTCAGTTAAGCTCACCACCAGATAACGGACGTTCTACAAGCCAGTCCGTTTGGTTATTCTTATTCAAGTATGGTTATTTTGAGGGTGAAAATCAATCTTGCTGTTTTCTTTAGCCATGCCCGTGAATTGACTTTTCACCAAAGCAGGTTAACGATTGTTTTTTAGAAAAGAAATATACGTCACACAGCTACATTGTGTTAACTGTTTTGTTCGTTCCAAACAATCCAAATCATCAAAGTGCATTGATCTTTAATGGGAAATCCGTTTTGGACCAGTTTGAATTTTGCAGTTTAGCATCAATTTCCATTGTCTTTAGCTGTGAATGTGAGTGTGAACGGTTGTTTGTTGACATCTGCCCTTCAACTGACTGGTGAGCAGACCAGGGTGTACCCTGCCTTGTGCCCAGATTTAACTGGGATGGGCTCCATGAGTGTAATGTGGACAAGGAGAATAGAAAACAGATGAGTAAATGGCATGCAAACCAAAAAATGCTCTCACTCCCCCCCACCCAAAAAATAAATAAATAAATAAATAAATGTCAGCGTACAAGAATCAGGCTGTGAAAATGTCAAATCCCAGTATTCAGTATTTCGTTACAATGTTGAAAAATGTATTCATTAGATACTTCAAATTTACTCTGAGAATATTAGGCTGAATATTCTCTAGGACCAAATCTACGTCATCTTTTTAGAGTAAAATGTAAAAATTTACTGTGTACCTGACATAGAAGCTATTCATTCTGGCATGTATTTATTTCCAGGGATGATTTTGTAATTTACTAAATAGAACATACATATTCAACTACTTTTATTTTATGTTATGTTTTAAGCCTAACCTGTTCCATGTTCCTTGGCAAGCCTCAATCGAAATCCGAATTATAGAAACTGTGCAGTTGCTTTGCAGCTCAAGTTCCTCTGTGGCAACAAGAATGAGGTTCCAAAATAGTTCCTCTAACAAGTCCCACAGAGAGGAGAAAAGAAACACCTTTTGTAGGCACATCGCTCCTGGGCTACAACATGTCGTGTGACGATTCAGTAACTCCAACAGGTCCACTGTAGACTACTTTGGGCGTTTTGAGAGACAGCCCGGCCAAGTGTGAGGTTGTGTTCACAGTTAGGGGATTCACCACCTGCAATGTGTCTCAATCAAGCCTAATGTTTCCTCCTCGGCTTCACTTGCTTCCAACTTTACTACTTGTGGCTGTATTCTCACTGTGTGTGCTGAGATAAAAAAATAAAAAATAAATCCCCCCTTCAAATTGTTCAGATTGTGATGAGTCAGCCAAGCGATGTGATTTCTACCTGTTTTCAGAAATAAATGGCCGACTCAGTTACAAGCTGTACATTTTCTTGACATTCCACAGGGAGGAGGGAGAGTCAGATTCTTTGTTCACAGGCGTGTACCTGCAGTGGACTGGTAGTTCTGGGCTGTCAAACTAACTGGGACTTCGTAATGGGCAGAGGTGTCACCAAAAATGGTCAGGAATTCCTTATTTATTCACAGAAGATGACCCCCGGAATTTGAAGAGGAAATTGAAAACGAGTATTAGTGTAATGAAATGCTGTTCGTCTTGTACAATTGTTCACAAAGGAAATGCCTTGTCTGCTAATTCTGTAATAATATTGGGGGCTTTGCAAAACATGGGAGTGATTTAAATTGGGAATCGAGCTAGCAAGGAAAAATCATCTTGTCATAATTTTCTGATACGAACGAAAATTGTGTTTTTGTGTTTGTGTCACTTGTGGGGAGTGTGCATGCGTCGTGTCGATGCAGGCGGGCTCCTCCAAGCGATACACCCGCAAGTGAATGCACTTGTATGGGAATAGTTAGCCGTCTAATAATTAAATAAACTGATCTGCAGTGCATCACTGACTCTGTCGTTAATTCTCCCGGCCTTTGTCTCACTGAAATAAAGGATGGTTGTCGCCTTAGCTAGCTAGCTTAGTAATAGAATCTAGCAGGTCCGCGGCAATGAGGATTTATTATAGTCAACAACAATAGTAATAATAACTCACTCAAATTTCACCTTTGGTCCCAAAGTGGCGCGGGACCCTGGTTAAAGTAAGCCATTTTAAATGGAAAAGATCAACTTTTCTGGAGTTCGACATGGCACTATCTTGTTCAAAAGATGTGTTTTCAAATAAGTGAATGTCATGTTTTGTGAAGTGCTTTGGGCACGTTAATGTATTGGTAAAGCACTTCATAAATGCACTCTGTACACCACATAGCATTTTGATCAAATTAGGTTTTTCACCCGTTGGACTGTGATGTTTTTTTGAGGGAAAAGAGCATATCCAATTTTAATCAATTCGGAAGTCATTTGCTGCTGTCAACAGAAATTGCGAATTAGGATTTTGGGTGTATACATGCTCTAATTAATATATTGGTCACATGCATGTAAGTATGTCTAGAGTCGAGGACAATTTAATTCAGCAAAACCCAGTTAGGTTAAAGAATTTCTGGAAGGTGTTCTCAACCGTGGTTTAACGTGTTAAGGTTCATCTGTGCATGAGCAGAGTGTGTGACTGGTACAGTGGCTGCGGCTGACTGACCTGCCTCCTCATTAAGGCAATAGCAAGCCCATTTGGCCTGGTCCTGTAATGGGAGCCTGTACTGTGTCAGAAACTGTTATTTGCTCCACAGCCATCACAGAACATTAACATTCACGACAGCCCATCACCTGAGGAGGGTGAATGGGTGGGGTGCGGATCTGGTAGGGGGCTTCTGAGGGGCCAAGGGATGAGTCCACTGGATGTATTTGAGGGGTCATAGGGCTTGCTCTCTCGCACAGTAAAAAACACAAATACTTTTATACCTGGAAACACAATACAGCTTGTATAAAACCAAATACAGAATTTATTGTTTTCCATGTACTGTAACTGTTGCATGAAGTCTCGCACGTAATCATTGCCAGACCACTGTGTGCTGTATGAGTGGCCGCATAAATGTTCACACGGGCATATTTTCATTCTCTTACACGTTGCACTTTTGAACATCACACACTCCCTGGAAAACACGCACACACTTCAAAATTCTGTATTCTCTTGTGCGCTCTGGGAAATATGCAATCAGCCTCTGAGTAAAGGTCACATTTGCAATGCAGGTGACTCCAGCAGAAGGCAGCAGGTAATTGGCTGACGGGACAGGGAACACTAATACCTCGTTTCTGGAAGATAATGTGATGGATGGTGAATGCTTGGCATCGCGGTCATTAGATGTGTTTGGGGCTAGTGTGGACCAGACCATGGCCTCCACTTACTGTGAGTGGAAATAAAAAGCTTGGTTTGGAGGGTGATGGGTGTCGGGGATGTGGGGATATACAGACAGAAACAGATAGTAGTAAGGTCAAAGAGGAGGGCTTGACAAGGTCCTCCATTCAGATAAGGACGGAAGATGAAAAAAAATCTCTCTCTCTCCATATATATATATATATATATATATATATATATATATATATATATATATATATATATATATATGGAGAGAGAGAGATTTTTTTTCATCTATAAAATCATTATTGAACACTGAATTAAATTACAAAAACACAGCAGAATTAATTAGACCCACAGTTGACCAGTTAAAGCAAACTGATCACATTCTTTATCGTGATCCGTAGAAAGCCTGGAAATAGCGCACATCGCGAGCGTAGCAATAATAAATTTGTAATCCTGTATTTAAAGGATGTACAGAATTGTCTCATGGCAACCACTAACGTAATCAGTAAAGTCATCTTGTGATTTTATTTTCTGTCTAATGTACACTCTAACATTGTATTTTGCAGTTATTTTCATACAACAGTTTATTACAAACAAATATGTAAAAAAATATATCAAATTAAAATACTGTCGCTGAGGCAAACCAAATAATAAACTGCCAGGATGGCCGAGTGGTCTAAGGCGCCGCGTTCAGGACCCAGTATCCCCAGGAGGCCTGGGTTCGAATCTCGAATTTCCCCATTGTGGGACTAATAAAGGCAATATTATTATTATTATTAATGCAGATAAAGCTCGGAATACAGTCAAATGGCCCTGGGCTAATAAAAATATCTTATATATAAAAAAAATAAACTAAAATAAAAAATAGTATTAGGTTAACGATTCACAAGTAAGCAAAGTCATCAAGCATTTTTCTGTTCATACAGTAGATGAGGTTTAAAAGAACTGCTCTTTCTATGCAAAATAAGAGAAATCATATAATATAATTAAATATTTTTCCCTTTCCCTTTTGGAATAAATCATTTGCTATGTTGTTATTGTTTTGATATGGAATGTTAGTTTGCATTTGTGTGCTTGGAAAATAAGTGTTTTGGGGGTTTCATTCACCTTTTTAAATTCACTCTTTTTATTTTGAACACAATTGTAACTGCAGCTCTGTTTGCATGTCTTACCAGCCGTTATATTTTTGAGACACAAATTTCAGAGAGTAAAAGGAGAAGTGTTTATTAAACATTTGTGCCTGTGACGACTTGACCTGGAACCTTCAGTGAAGCTCATAGTGGTGAGCAAGACAAACGAGATTAAGGGCAATATAAGAACCATGCTAAGTGCTACCCATCCTAATTGAAGTGGGCCAACTGTGGTGGGTTGAACCCTTTAAGACACATGCATTATTTACATAATGTGTGTGGCAGTGTGGCGTGTGTCTGTGAGACACACTCTATCACACCTCCTTTGGTGAGGGAATATATTCTATCACTTGTATTCATGTGGAAACAAGGACGGGGCGTCTGTGTGTCCTTGCACACCACAGACACATTCTAAGACTGAAGTCCAAACGCAAATTCTGTATTGCCACTTATTGCTCATAAAACAGGAGAAACGAGTAATATTGGCAACTGCTGTAATTACCTCAGTTCAGAGATGTTATTGTTTATATGTGGAAACTGAAAAGCCAATCAGAACTCTTGCTAAGAAAAGTAAATAAAATGTCGAGTCGAACAGATCACTGTGATGTTGAGTTTGTGGAGATGACGTCTTTTCATGGACTCCGGCTCCAGACTCTTGTACTTACTGTCATGTTCAGTCCCTGTCGTGCAGGTGTGGGCAAACTATGGCCCGGGGGCCACATGCGGGCCGTAAAATGTTTTAATCCGGCCCGCTGAACTTGAAAAAAATTTAATGAATAAACCTTGTTAATGTTTTATTTTCTAAATACTGTGGTTTTTCAAATACATATATATCGTTGTAATGGTTTTGGTCACTTACATTTAAAATTAAAGGTATTTTCTTTCTCCAATAAAGTGAGATTACCAATACACTCCATTCATCTGCTCCTGGTCCGGCCCCTCTGTCAAATTTTAGAACCCAGTGTGGCCCCCCTGCTGTAGTGGATTGTTTTTTGTCAGTTTCCCTGTGCTGAGCTCGGTGGCCTGTAGGTGGCACAGGTATGAGTTTAGCAGGGGCAGGCACACCTGTATGGAATTGCAATCAACGACCCATCTTAAGGTTTACCAGCACACCAGTATGTTGCTGGATCATTCCTTTGTCCTCTATTTGTCGTGTGCATTCTGGTTTGCTCCTGTTTGATTACAGCCTAGACTTGTTATTCCTGGAAGCAAGTTTTGTCTATTCTAGTAATAATGCTTGATTTAATTCCTTCTAAATTTATCTTTTTTTTTTTTTGCAGTTTGTAATTTATCCCCATACTTTTTGTAGCTCTTTATCTCCATTCTGTTAATTTAGTACTTTCAAATTTAATATTTTTTTGTCCTTACCTTTTTGATTAGACTTTGATTTGTACATATAGCTACCTGCTTGGTATATTATATGCACATTGTGTATTATTCTAAAAATGCATCGGTAATAATAAAATGACAGCACAACACACCTAAAAAATTCAAATCCCAGAGGCAACCTGGTAGACACCTCACCCATCTGCAGTTGACTGAATAAACACTAGTGGTTGCAAGGACAATACTCTAAATAGTTTGAGTTGAATTGGCTATTATTCCGGTATATTTGCTTGAGATGAAGTCAAATACCTCGGCTCCTCTCCCCGCTCAACAGGTTATTACCACTGTGACCAAATAAGATTACCAGGTTGTATTTTCTCAGGTCTCTGCCTCGAAACAGTAAACCTGGCTGTGTATATAATTAGATAGAGATTATAGCAAGGTCACTGCCAATGACCACGGCCAACTGAAATGTGTGTGGGTGAACGTGTGGATGTGTGCATTGGCTGCGGTTGCTGGTCGTTGGCCTCTCTGTAATCGCTGTGTGATTGGGCCTGTGCGTCTGCCTCTCTGTATGTGTGTGTTTAGGATCACAAGGGATATAACTATAGTCGAAAATCCTGGAAAACTGAAACAAAGGTTCAGTCAGCATATTGGAAAGCGGGGAGTAAAAACGTGAATTTAAATAGAGCAATTTTTGAGTTTTTAAGAAACCATATATATATAATAAAACGTTCTCTCTGTCGCTGCCTGTGTCGAATCCAATTCGTTGTAAATATGAATCCTGAAGCTTTGGCAGATGTTTGTAGTCGGTGTCAGTCACACTGATGGTTGGATTGTTTTCCTCCATCGATATCCTGTTTATTCAGTCTACATAGGAATAATCACTTCTGTAAATGGAACTGTACTTATCAGTATTTATAGTTCTCTAGGTCAGTGTTTTCGTTCTAGTTGTTGTTGCCTTCATTTTATTGTGGTATTTGTTGGTCTTGGGGCGCAATTTTAAATGTAAATTTCCTCCTAATTGCAAATCTAACATTAAAGACTAAATTTCATTAGCGTTCAATTCTATATTCCAATATGAAATGATTTTGTTTGTCGTCATAAATGTGTAATTACAATGTAACTCAATTGCTTGGGCATAGATTTAGATTAGGTTGTTTTTGTGAAGATAAATTCTTCCCCTATCAATTTTATGACATTTTGGAGTGTATTCAACAGTGGAAAGAAAATATATGTGCACTCCTGCACAAACGTTTTTTTTTGTGTGTGTGTCCTAAAATAAATTACATCAAAACCTTTTCTACCAATATACAGCCCGCAACGTGTCAAACACTTTTTCTTTTATTTTTATTTTTTTGCTTACAACCAGAGGCCTCGGTTTTGTGCTAAAACCTACTGCTAGTTCAAACTGTTCATAATGATAATTCCGCCACCAACATGGTCGGTGATGAGCTGTGTTGTGTTTGCATCAATATATCTTTGGAATTATGGCATAAAATTCTTTGATTTCATTCATCTGAAAATCTTCCAAACCCATGTGGGAAATGTGTTATGAAAAAAAGGTTGAACCTTTTAGGTGAGGTGCAATCTACCTACTTTGAAGCTCCAATATTTGTCTCAAGTAGGTACTGTCGTCCTCCCCGTTTACCATCTATTGCAGCTGGTTTATCAAGAACCAAAGTGGAACATTAGAAACTGCAGACATTGAATTGGACAACACTGTTCTCCTTTTCTCTTTTGCCATATGCTTCCCATCTCTCCATGTTGCTTGAAAGTTACTAAATAATGGAAGAATTATGGCTATTTTATTCTGCCATTTTTCACGCACAGTTTCACACAATTTTGCGCTCAGAGGGCTTTTCTAACTGACTGAAAAATCTTCCTCGCGGTTTTCCCGTCGCATCTCCTGATAGATGCCTCACAGCTGCCCGCTCTCGTCCTTCACAATTAGTTTTCATTGAATGCTATTGATCTTTACCGCCTTTCGAATTACACGCACAAAAAGTCTGCACCAAACCACTGAGATGTTAGTAGTCATTAGGAGCCATTCTTTGTGTTTTCTCCAGTACTAATTATGTCTGGCTGCTGGTGTTAGCTATCCTCCGCAGATGAAAGGGGGGGAGGGTTTGGGATGGGATGAAAACTCCACAAGGGACAAAAAATAGAATCACTACATGCACCAGTGGAGATCTGGGGTCCTGTCACGTTTGTGCATGTGTGTGTATGTGAGGGAGTGTCTGAACGCATGGCTATCCTGCCACCGTGAAGCCTATGGAGAATAGACCTAATAAAATAAATATGACTTGGATAAGGAAAAAGTAGAAAGTGTTTGTCCCGTGGCACGTCTCCCTCAGAGTGTGTAATCTATTGTGTTCTCCATTGCCTGGAATTTCCCCTGCTTTGTTGAAGAATCTCTCCATAAATGTCTTTGCTGTATTTAATTCCAAATAAATCCAGACTTCCAGCCGTCCATTTTCGATTGTGCTTATTCACAGCAGGGTCATGGGTGAGTTGCTGCCTCATGTTTTAATGACAATTATTATTATCAGTCATACAAAAATGTCAAAGTACTACTTTTATCCCTATTTTTTCGCAGTTGGGACGATGTGGGTACCAGATCGGGCTGCAAGATTGCATCAGGGTACTTGCCGATGACGTCACATTGTATAATATATCTGTTTGTATGTTCTGAGTAACTAAATGAAAAACAAAATACAATTAAGTACATTTACCACTAATTTTGCGAGCGTCGAAGACGCCACGTCAATGTTCCCTGGCTTTGGGAATTAGATTGTGGTTTGTGATTTTCGAAGGGAAAACATGAACACATTTCTTCAGGAAATATTTCACATTTAATACACACATTATATTTATACAAATATCCATCCACGACATTGTTGCAAATTGGGCAGGAGAAATGCAAAGGTTCTGCTACTGTTAAATCCTCTCGGGCTCTCATTGGTTGATCTCGCGGACGGAAACCAATTCCGTGCATTATATGAGTGCCCAGAGTGTACAGAGCCGGAAAAATCTGCAAAACACTGAAGCCGTGAAAAATGAAGCGCCCAGTGGTGAGGGATTTTGACATATTTTGCAGATGACAGGATCAAATTTTATTTGGCTGCAACATAATCATCAGTTTTGAATCCAACATAGTCAACATTTTCAACATTTCCTTGAATATATATATATATATATATATATATATATATATATATATATATATATATATAGGCACCTCACTTTTCATCATGCATTTGTTCCCTACTATTTCTTATCATTTTACCATCCAGTCTCTTGCAAAATGTTTGTCTTGATTTTATGATTGAATTAAAAAATAATAATTCTGAACTATTGTTTTGTGTTTTCATAGGGTTTCACAATTCCTCATACATGTGTTTCTTACCATGCATTATCAGAGCATTTTTCAATATGTTCACTTGGAGTTTATTTGCCTTGATTTGATCATTTTCTCCTTAAATATTTCTTAGTAATACTTTTCATGGTTAAAAACATATTAGACAAACACTTTGATATTCACTTATCAGCTCTCCTCCTCCCTTTGCTCATCAACTGAAACTTTTGCACATTGTGTGCAATCTATGTTTGAACTGCTTCCTCTCCTATATTTACTCGTCGTCTAAACAGGAGTGCCATGCATATGTACAAAACAGATTTGGCTGGCGTCTCTGAGTTCAGATCATTTTGCCCTTTCTGCGGGATGGCAGCAGTTCAATGAGAATTCAGTCAGTGATAGGACATGGAGAAACCTCTTTCAAACCGTGTTACTACAACATGTAGCCAATATTGCTACATTATTAAACCCAAGTTTGAATTCTGTGATGAAAACCATTTGCATTCAGTGACGGTTCAAGTCAGCAGCCGAGGGATCGCACTCAATTCAGATGTTCCTCCCTTTTGGGATGCTTGGCTAGCATGAATGTAGTCCCTTTCAGATACTGCTCGTTTGTGGTTTAGTATATTTGTGGTTTGGGTGCATGACCTTGAAGGATATATATCATATATTTGCCTCAAAAAAGAATTAACGTTGCACAGAAGAAAACTACAGTGGAAGATCACAACATCAAAAAAAGTCAAGACGATTGAGGATAATGAAGATATATTTATGTCAAATTTTGCAATCAAGCCGATACATTCAGAATTCCAAATTTTCAAGAGTTCTGCAATCACATTAGACAGATTATTATTATATTATATTATATTATTTATTTAATTTTTGTCCAATCAGATTTCAGCTTCAATGTGTTGCCGTGCACATATTATTTTTCACATTTTCTAGTGTTGGTCTCGACCCATGATTAAAAGCTTTATTTACATGATTAAAAATTCACTTTTGATGAGCACTTTTCGAGAAAAACCTCTTGATTGATGTTCTTCTTGGTACCCTGTATTATGTACTGGCACTAAATGGTGTGGTTTAGTTTATTTTTTATTTTTTTTATTGTTTTAGAGTATTATATAAAATTGCAGCTAATTATTGATTTATTTTTTTTATTTGCTCAGAACCCAAGAGCAATAACAGTAGAAAAACCCATCAACTTAATTTTTAACCAAACACCTTGAATTTAGCTTTGTTTTAGTAAAGGTTAGCATTTACCTTCACTTTCCTTTGACATTAATTAGATCAGCTTGTATGACAGGTGCACAGACATGTCTGAGGTCTCCTATCATATAAGGTCTGATACATCAAATTAAAAACGACAGATCCATGAGAAAACTTTTTTTCTTCTTCCCTTATCAAAGTCAAAGCAGTAATTATGATGAAGGCTACGATTTGGTGTTTCATTCTTCCATTGTGAACAGCTTGCCTGATTGCTTGTCACCGAACACTAGATGTTGCTTTGATAATTATACACCAAAATCACCCACTTTGGGAAAGGGATCACACAGTCTGACATGCCAACTTACCTTTGAGGACTTTTAACAAGATACGTCAGAAGTAGACTGTGCCACTGTATTTAGTGAAAAATCCATTTACAGTCTGAATCGTTATTTTTATTCAATAACTTCAGGAGAAAAGATTATGTAGCTTTCTGCTGTCCTCGTCATCCTACCGCCTTATACCATAGCTCGGTTTGTGTGCGTGTGTGTCTGTCTGTGTGTGAGAGCAATCGTGCAGGCAGGGAGTTTGACACTCAGCGGAACAGATAATTAACCAGTTACAATGACTTGGATATATATTTATTTCAAAACATTGAATGGGTATAGTGCATGCGTTTTTTTTTTGTCAGGATGATGGAAATGAGCCTTCAGGGGAGAAGGCCCAAAAGAAAACAGAATGTTGATAGGCCAAATGCCAAACCGCAAAGTCTCTAGTGAGTTCTACAATGTGTGTGTATGCGTGGGTGTGTGTGTTGTAGACCCCAGAACAAGCCAACAGAGCCTGAACATTTGGCACGTGCAATTCAAGTGTTAAATGTGTGCATGGTTGTCAGTGTGCGTCGAGGTGTGTTGAACTTGCTTAGCATGTCACATGGACACTTGGACACTTGCATGCTGGCTTGTAGGAGAAATACACACAAACACATTCGGGATGTTTCTGCCCAAACAAATCCGAACACTTTTGAATCCTGCATAAATCTGGCTGAACATGTCAAATATTTTGTTCACACAAATGTTATATGTTAAGCCACTTTGTCAGACAAAGGCTTGAAAAAAAGTACAAAAATTCACAATGGTTAAATCCACAACTGTTGTTTTAATGCATCACAAAGGTGAGGACATGAAGTTACACAAAGTCAACAAATGTGTCTCAATCTAGACATTTTAATTTAAGTCTTTCATTAACTTCCTACTGCCACAGAGGATCAAACAAGGATATTTATGCATGTAATTGTAATCTTAAATGTATTTAGTGTTTTTGAAAGAGCATCACGTCCTTAAATATTATACCGTTAATATGTATGGTTTGTGGTTTTGAAACCCAAGTAGAACCTTAAGAGGGCTCCTATAATGTCAGCAACGACTTGACTTATGTTCATTTTGCATGCTGAGCCTTGTACAGGGAGTCCTAAAGTGTTTTGCAAAGTGTTTGGGGTTAGTTTGAGGTTACACTGTTTTAACCTCAGAGCACCATTCACTGTTAGAATTTCAACTGCCAGTCTCTCAAAACTGCAAGCAGAAAACTAAGCAAACCACAGAGCTCAAACTACATTTTTAGTATTTATCACCAATGCATTAATTCTAAGCTTTTGTGCTGCGACACCACAATGATGAATTAATCTTGAGAGATAGTTTGAAGGGGCAAAACAAGCAGATATGATAAGACTCAATGAAGACAATATTGTTGTGTGATGCATTTAATATCAGTGTAAACAGAATGCCGTTTTTACTGTGAGAAAGGCTCGAGACAGGATAACTGAAACCGGCTATTTAAAGCAGTGTGTAAAGCAACAGTGACCTCTATGGTTTGAAAATAGAACAAAATGGACAAATCATATGGGCTGGGCAAAACATTGCACATAAAAGTTTATAATAACACTGTACTTTTTTGGTTACCCAGCCGATATTCATGGTCTGCTGGGCTATTTTTTCTGATTACAACCAGAATATGTAGTCAAACTGAAATTAAATTAGATCACATTTAAGAATTCTCTCTCTCTCTCTCTCTCTCTATCGCTGTCTCTCTCTCTCTCAAAATATTTTTGAACATAACACAAAATTGTAAATTTCAAACCCTCTTGCCAGTTTATACAAACCTTTATTACTGTTCATCACGTGGAGGTGTTCATGGAATCAAATAAAACATTACGGGCAACAAGTTTGTGTCTGTTACTCATATGGAATTATTTTACCGTTTACAGCACAGGTGTCAAACTCAAGGCATGGGGGCCAGATCCTGGCCCGCCACATCATTTTATGTGGCGCGCGATAGAAAATCAACCATGTCTGCTTTCATGATGCTTGTGAAAATCTATACCAAAATTTTAAAACGGGCATATGTATTCAACATTCATTTTTGATAATTTCCTTGCCATTTTCTTACTGTCACTTCAACAACACATTAATCTTGACTTCTGATTTCAAAAGTAGTTATCCATCAATTTGTTATGCGATGCATATGTAATAATATATGAGCAGGTGATGAAACATTTATTTGGTTTCATTGTCGTAACGGCCCTCCGAGGTAAACTTTAACTACAATGTGGCCTCCGATAAGAATGAGTTTGACACCCCTGGTTTACAGGGTCTTTCTTTTGTCCACAGATGGTCATATCACATCATATCACAGCTCCAAGGTTGTAAAACAGGGAGGTGATGTAAATACTGTACTTGTCCCACAGTGTCATGAGGGCATCTATCTTGTCACTCTGCTGCTGAGCTGCTCTGTCATTTGTTAGCATATAATCCTGGAAATTATTTTCAAAATTCAGAAGAAACATGAGGAAATAGGCAAGGGTAAGTATTTGGTCCTGGTGGCATCCCATTGCGTTGTCATTATTGCAGCGTGGTTCTTTCCTTGTGTAAGTAGAATATTCAATTTGACAGTTCTTCACTTGCAGGCTGCTGACAGACTGGTCCCATGGCTGGTTTGAGACTGACCGGTCGTAGGATCGTCTTGACGTTTGCTTAATTCCACCTTCTTCTTCAAACTCACAGTCAGACACATAAATAGCAGAAATGTGATCCTCATTTCTTAAAAAATCTGCCTCTTCATTATCTCCTTAAGTTCTCACAGTTCTCTTCTGTCATTGTTTTCAACGGTGTTCTTCTAGGGTCAATCTTAGAGCCCAACCTTTTTGTGCTCTACAAGTGCTTTTTTTTCCGTGTATTAACTGTGAAATGCAAAATATTGTGAGTTTTTATTTTATTCATGCAACTTCCTCTTAACTATGTGAAGTGATTCTTTTCTTGATCAGAGCAGAATAAAGTTTGCTTCTGTGAGATTTGTAATTTATTTTGGTGTGTTATTTGAATATTATAGTGTACATGTATATGGTAAGTATATTGATACATTGACTATGATCTGCTATGAGTTGCCCGAATCTTCCCAAATTGTTAAATTTATAAAATTAATAATATATATCATTTATCTATTTAGCGAGCGAGCTATCCACCTACCTATCTACCTGCACTCTACATACAGCAATTTCCACAATCTATGCTGGAAAAGCAAAACACAAACATGTACAGACAACACCATCTGCAGACTCAAGGATGAGAATACAGTAAATTTGCATAGTTTGCAAATTTATATTTTAACCTATAATCTCCAAATTTCGAACATCATATGTGTTCATGTGAAAGTATACTGTGCAGTGTTCTTTCATCTAAAATGTGTTGTTTCATATTTTCTTTTCAGCAAATGAGGCGATTGCAATGATAATGGGAAAATAATATTTGATGTTTTTTTTGTTTTTTTTTCCGAATAACTTCACATTACATCCGTCAGTCATATTCCTGAGTGTGTAGAAGAGAGAGTCTGACATTCTGACTGTCTATCTGTCATCACCGATACCGGCAGTTTGCTGAGAGGAAACATCCAGATATTTCTGCTTGAGCGTACAGCTTTCTGACCAAAGAGTCTTGCTGCACTTGACCTCTTCAGACTGTGACGTGTGCATGTGTGTGTTTGGGTGTGTAGAAGTCAGACCAAGAAAGAAAAATGTGTGGCCGGTTGGGCAGGGATTTTGGAATCCGTTTCCCCCTCAGGTGATTGTCAAGCTGTCAGAGAATGTTCGTTCCACCTTAAAATGTACCTTGCCATGTTTATATTTGCAGTTATTTTCCCCTTTGAGTGTTAACATCTTGTTGACAACAGTATACCCACAGAGAGTCTGGACAAGTAAATAAGTCAGACACTTCTTCCCATCTGTGGTGTCATGATACGGGTTATATAGGCAATAAACACATGACGGGAACATTTGCTTTTGTTTATGTACTACAATGTCAGAATTGATCTAGATAGCTTGTTTGACTTAATATAACGGCTCTAGTTGACAGAATAATATTCAAATCGCTTCTTTCGCCATCTACACAATACAGACCCGCTTCCTCTGGTAAAATTGCAGCAATTTACTACTCTATGGACGTAGATATAAAGTTACACCAACTCACGGAATTTGCCTTAATCCGGACCTCTCATTTTGATTTCCTGCAAGCTTAAAGAAACAGAAATTATTCCGTTATCATTAGGAGATGTGCAGCATGGACTACATGCATTTGTTCCTTAATCCACCGAAATTTCTCACGCTGAAATGTAGGAGCCATTATATTTTTCAAAGCATTTTAGCCAACCGTGCTATATGTGACTGTGGAATATAATGAAGCACTACACTATTCTTTGTGACCTCTCCCTGAGCGAGGATGTGACTATGCCCTGGAGACAGAGTGACAGAGGCCCCTTCTTCTATGGAAACACCTGATTACCCATCATGCTCTTGCAACATACAGGGTCTTTCATCTGACAAAACAACACATGAATGAATATCACATTTTTGGCATGAGAATGTCTCAAAGATGGATCTGTATTTCATGATCCAGGATTAAAATGAATGAAAGCTTGTGAGATTAGTTTCCGTCAAGCGGACGATCAAAGAGGAACTACAATGGTAGAGAGCCATTGACCAGCCTCGTGTGAACCAAAGTTTTTTGTTTGTTTGTTTGTTTTGGTTTTGTTTTTCAATTTTCAAATCCTTCCCTGAGAATCGCTGGGGGGAACCAATCGGCCTGACAGTCGACTGTTGCTCTGTTTGGGAATAAATACAAGAAGGCTAATGTGTCTGTTGTTTCTGGCTCAGTGCGACACTTCCCAGAAGATAGGTGATCAGAGATCGAGACAACAGGATGCCAGAGAGATATCACAGAGAATATGAGGATTTACATCTGCACTCGTCATATAACCAGTGCCGTTTACAATGGAGATCAGATGGGTCCGCAAGGATCTGAGAAAATTGTGAGGGTACAATGGATTTGCAGCTCCAAATCACTCTCCTGTTATTGTCTGTACAATGTGCGACAACTATGGGAACTTTAATGGAAATGGTCATATCAACAATTTCACACAAAGGACCAAAAGAGTAGAATTATGCGTTCAAACCTCTGTCTTGGATGCAAATAAATGTCTGGCAAACCAATCCACATAAGCACACATGCACAAACTTGCATAAACACAGACCCGAGCACACCCAAGCGATCACAGTGCATGGAGGGATTATTTCCCCCCCTCAACCAGATTAGACAAAATCAAATCGTTTCACTTCTCCAATGCCAGTTGTTGCTGTCTAATGCCGGCTTTTCAAACAACACAAGGTTTATTGTGGGCAGCGCTACAAAGCTACAGTAACACTTGTGGTATTCAGCAGGCGGAGCAGGCCACTTACACTGGCTGCGGCAAAGCTGTTTATGTCTCTTATTCAGCACTTACACAGGCCAGTGTGTAAACACAAGCGTATCTTTTTAATTGTGCTGTTTCTAGTCTCTCTCCTCTGTTGCATTAGGATGCAGACCACTTTCCGTTGCCACACCGGGCTGGCAGATTAGGAGGCCTTGCTGTAAGGAAATGCTGGGGTGGCTCAGTTTGAGTTGTCACTGAATCAGCTTAAACTTTACTCAGCGAGCATGGCAAGGAGCGATAACAACCGCACGCTTGTTTGCGGTGCGGAGACGCTGCAGCGGAGGCGCCGGGGTGAAGGCGTGCGCCGGCATGTTTGTGTCTGTCCAGCAGATGTTCTTGCTTGTTGTCCTCTTATTTGTTCGAAAGCCAACGATAAGGAGAAACAGTGTGAGCGCAAGAGTGAGACACATGTACTGTGCAAGAGTGTGACAGAGACGCGTGAGGGATAAATTGTGCACTTTGGACACACTGGATGAACTGCTCATCATATAGCCAGCATTTATAGGCAGAGAAATTATTAATGCTGCTCAAGCATTTGAAGATGAGAAAAAAGTGAAGTGACCACAGCGCAATTTCAATTTTATAGCAAATTTTAATTTTACTGTGCATGTGGGATTTACACACAAATACATCATAATGTTTAGTTTTAACAAATTAGCATGTTTCAAGGCCCCAAAAAAGTGATTTTGCATCTCAGTTGGCGAGGTAAACTTGGCATTTTGCCTCTTATCAAAACACATTGACAAGCAAAACTGAGAATTAAGCGTCGAGGCAGTCCCTAGGCTGGACACTCGGAGGTCATGGCTCAAGTAGCTCAGTGCTAGTTATGCCGCAGCAGCTAAAAATGATCTTCAGCTGGCTACTGCTGCGGCTAAACACGTTGTGATTTTCACCTCTGTGTCCCATTATGCCGTGCATCAGCTGGAAGGAGTGGCCTAAATAGTTGAAAATGTGTACATATAAGATCAAATATTCAAAATATTAGTAATATTATCTATTTGTTTTCACTCAATAGTGTCCTGAATTTTGAGTGGGATTTCTTAGGTCTGCACAGTAAATGTTCTCAAATTATATTACATGAAATAATTTTTTTTTAATCAATTGCCTCGAGATAGTGTAATAAATTTGCCGCCTGCAATAGGAAAATATAGATTACATTTGATATGACTATAAAGAATAATAACTCCATTTATTTGCAAAAGGAAAAACATTTGTTCATTTGTTATAATGCCATTTTCTTATTGTTTAATACTGGAGTAGCTATGTGAGCACATTTCAGGGGCTATGTGAAAACATTTAAAATGTAATATTTTTTTCAAATTCATTAACCTGTGGCACCGCGCACCAAAATCACAAGAACTAGAGTATCTCATTTAACTTCAGATGACTGATGAAAAGAAAGTAAAACTGCTCTAATGGGTCTGAATTTTTTGTGTTTTTTTTAAAGTTATGTATAAGAAAGGCATTGTTTTCTTTGTTTTTATTCATATTTATATTACTTATTTTCAAAATATTGACAGCACCTAAAAATTGTTCAAATTAAGGAAATGGGATGAAATGATTTTAATTTCAAAATTAGTTGTGTTACATTCTATTTTTACAGAATCATCAACAGATATTGAGAGAGAGGGTATGTTCATGATATGACAAAAAGATTCAGATGTACACAAGACAAAAAACCTTTGGAACCACCGGATTTAAAAAATAAATAAATAAATAACTAGAATGCGCACAAAAATGCACAGAAATGCTCCACAAAATTAGGAAGTTGTTCCTCAAATGAAATAATTGATTATCAAAACTGCTCTGTTAAGAAAAAAAATGTTTATATTGTTTTGCATTGTGTTTGTTATTGCAGGCTCTAATTGATTTTACCACGACAAACAACTATTACAGTAGCATCACACAGCCAAAATTGTAATGATCTCATTATCTTGTGCACATGAAACATGAAAATGTATCAGTGAGATTTATTTCCATGCCGTGGTACTGTTTGCTTTAAAATGATCAGTTGAAATTAAATAGTTTTGGACGCATCGATTTTCAAGTATCAACCACTGTATTTAATATATGGGGCACAGATATAATTGTGCTGGTTGATGTGAGGCGTGCGCATTAACCTTTTCAGTGGAGAAGAGACAAGAAAGTCTCTCACTGTCACCTCTGGCATTCAAGAGAAAAGGGGGAAAGGCAAAAAGGGGGTGGGGAGAAATGGAATGAACCTCATGAATATTGTAATGACAATGATTTTACCTCACGATGCCATATAGTCCTGCATACTGTAAATTGATATATGATTCTTCATTCTTCTTTATTGTGTGCTGCTGACTTATAAGAATTAAAAATTAAATAATTATCACAATGTCCTTGAACTACAAATAGTCCCGCTGTGGTTGTTGGTTTATATTGTGATATTCACTGGAAACGCTCAAACGCAACAAACAAACTCAAACTCAACAAACTTGCAATAGTAACCCACAATGACTTAACTATTTGTGGTACAATGTATTGGAGTTTGACGTTAGAGTGAGTTGAAATTTTTTTGTTGCCATAATGTTGATTTGTAGATCTCTCTGTGTATGTCTCCCTTTAAAACTTCTCATTGTCTTGATTTTTTAACTGTGACTGATATGCCCTTGGTCCAGAAAATCTGTTTTAAAATACTCACATCAATTCAGAAAAAAAAATGAATTTCAATTACGATTTCCAAAGGCTGCACAAACACGTGGTTTTGGAAAGCACTGAGGTGATGCCTATTAATTCCCTCATCCGACAGCACTGTTGAAAAAGGTAGTTGTGAAACGACAAGCCCCTAAAAAAAGTGAACGAGCACACTTGAATGATTTCTACTTCAGCTCCCCTCAACCATGCCTGTGGTTTTCAAAAGGAGGCGAATATTGTGAATTCTGTCTGTGGACTGATGCAGAGCTGAATGGACAGGCAGGTAATAGAGGGGCGAGGCGGGGAGAGTGAGACAGGCATGGAGCAATCATGAAAATGAATGCAAATGGAGTCAGGGTAGGTCTGGGAGCATGGAGAAGGGTGTCGTTAAAAAAATGGGATCCCGCCAAAGGGCGCAGTGGGCCAAACATGAATGGGTGGATTTATACTGAAAAGCCTAAATGTTTTTAGCAACATGTTCAATATATTCTCAGGAGAACTTTGAAGAAAATTGTATGACAAGTTAATCCCTGTATTTCATGATTTATTACAATTGTGTGTTCGTCTGTTGTTGTTCTACATTTAAATGCAAATTACTGTATTTTAAAAAAAGTGTATTCAGGTAACAAAAAAAATAATTTCAGATTCATACAAAATTCTCCATTCACATTAAACATATTCAAAAACACATTTAGAGAAGGTTTAATTTCAAGTTGAATAATTCTAATGGAAACGTTTTACAACTTTTTTGTTCTATTTAAAATACAATACACCCTTACCTTCCTCATCTTTAACTGTTAAAAGTTTGACAACACATTTATCTGATGAAATAGGAAAGCCTGGCCTTGATGCCAAAGGGGTTCAGCAAAGGGTTTTAATGGAACAAATTGATTTTTGAGCCTACTTAAGACTATTGCATTTTATTTTCTGGACAATTTAAGATTGTCTGAAGTTCCGTAGTGTATCTGTAATTTACCCATCTGCAGCTTCGTTCGCCTCGATTTTACAATTCCTTTACTTTATTCCCTTGGTTCAATAACCCCACCTTTTAACCCCCAGCTTCCCAGGTTTCAACATCCACACAGAAGTGATGCAGGTTTTTCTTTTCAGTCAACTGACAAGCACCTAAAAGAAAAAAAAAACATCTTTTTAAAAAACATGACACTCTGTGACCTTTGTATCATCTGTTGCCCACAGCAGATAAATGAATGGCAATAGACATCACAATCGTGTGTGTAGGTGTGTGTGTGTGTTCGTGCATGTGCACACGTGAAAGTGCGTGTGTGCATGAGTGTGTGTCTCAGTGTGTATGAGTGGGGATGGCGGGGCTTGAATACGCAAAGTTGAACCCAGCTTGTACAGGTCTTAAAATTGTACTTATAAAAGCATTGTTAATCAATAAATGAAATGTAAGTTAATCACTTCTAATCGTAAATTTAAAAAGGAAAAGAAAAAAACAACCACAACAGTATCCCTTCAATGACGAAATTGTCATGCAGGGAGTAGCTTCAGAAATACACTGCGCATCTCACTTTACACGTTGGAGTGTCGTGTCACATCACCTAAAGTGGTACAATTTGGGGTTCTCACGATGATTGTCTCAAAGGCAAAGAAACTGTGATGCATTATTTTGGGAGTATGTAGAAAATTGACGATCAATAGGAGTTAACTTCACATAATGTTCATGTGTCGCTTTTAATATGTCATTTTCATTTTAATTTAATAAAAACAAATGTTTCAGTATCAATAAACCAACCACCAAGGAAGCAAGTTCTATTCTTGCTTGCAAACAAACAGACATACTTGCTTCGCTGCATCTTTCTGGCGTTCTGGCAGACCGGCTTATTTTACACTGCCCGAGCGCACCTGACAATTTGGTGACCGAAAATAGAAAAGACTTTGGTCCAGGAGAAACCAGGTCTAAGTGGTGACACTGCTGCTGTAATGAGATTCTGGTGAATTTCATCAAGGTGCAGCCAGACAGAGTCTGCGCTCTGCTGATATGTGGTCTGGATGTTTGTGTATTTCATTCATAATATCAACAGTGTGCATCAAACCATCTCAATCATTGTAGAAATCATAATTTTTTAAATTATATTGATTAAAACACCACCCAGTGCTGCAGAAGAGCTATGTGGATCACATGCAGACACAAACGATCGGAATCGCCAAGTGCTGATTTGACAGTGGTGATCACTCTGGCTAACTTTGTACCATTCACCCGTGGATGTCTGCTTCCAGTTCCTTACAAGCATACTTGCTGCTCGTTGATATTCTGCTTCTCCAATGTCAAAGACTATGTGACTCTTTTGCACTGAATTTAAAGAGAGTGCAACTGATTTCATTGACTCGGAAGTTTGTCAGCTGTGTTCACTCCCACAGTGGCGCAGATGGCCCTTTATTCCTTCGTGTCTACCACACGGTCATGAGGTTCTGTGTTCAAATTTCAGCTGAGGCCTTGGTGTGTGAGTGTAAATATTTTTCTCCTATATGTGTGTGTCATTGACTGCCAACCAGTCTAGAGCATACGCCGCTCTCATGTAAAATAATCCAAATGTTCCTCCTGAGGATAATAATGGGTGGATGGGAACCCTTACAATGTTACACACAATTTTACACACATATTACTAAACAGTAAATATGGGGGGCCAAAAGAAGCCAAGTTATGTGCGTAGCATGGATTAAATTTATGCGTGTGCCAACCCTAATAACTTTCAATGATTCCTGGAGAAGTGTTGAAACATACACTTAGAATCCCTATCCCCTTCCTATCCACTTATCAGCACCACAGGCTATTGGCCTTCCTGCAGCTTTAAACATCTCAGCTTGTGGTAGCAGATTAATAAAACAAGAAATTAATGCATTTTGGATGAAATCATCTCAGTCGGGGGCACGTTGCGCCTCATTAGAGCCTGTATTATTGATCAGATTCAAAACCTCTGCTACCCTTGAAACCAAACTGTTAACCAGAATGCCGCCTGCCCCTCCTCCATGAAGAATGATAATTGCACAGAGGTAAAGGATTAATAGCTAATTGAGCATATTTTCAGACAAATCATCGTCATTGCTTGACACTAAAATGTATGCTTTTAATATGCATGGGCCCTGTCGCACACAGTTAGCATGGTAATATCTTGTGCAAGATTTTAAAAGGTCACACAGGATCAAAAGAGCTTTGAATGAATGACTTCTGACAAGGTTATTAAAAGTGATAATACTATGAAAAATGATGTATAACATTATTCACGTATCTCTATACCTTTTGTGCCTGACAGCCTGATTTAAAAATAAAATTTTCCGGGGCTGCCAAAGTAGGTATATAGTTATAAAGAAGAAAAAACTTGTATAATACATATTTACTATACAGGATATTGAAAATACATTCATCATATAGTATGTCACTGATTTCACCGATGTGAGGCTATTGTATACCTACTTTTGCACCCCCCCTCCCACTTTGAGGAAAAACATCTTTTTTTTTTTTTTTTTTTGAAAATATGTCGGGTTTAGATGATTAAGGAGCACCAGTCTGTCTCTGTTTGACTAGTTACTTGCAGTTGTTTGCCACTGCATCTTTTGTTGTCTTTGCTTTGGTCACTACAGTGTTTTTCCCCTCCCAAGCAGCTTGCCATGAAAAATTAAAAAGATGCTAAGTGACTAATGCATTTTCTCCGTCGTGTGTTGAGACAATAAAAAATTAACAATAGAAATAATTAATCTTGATTGGTGTCTGCAGTCGTAAAAAACTTGTGTTGTGACCTTATAAGTTATTTATATTCCATGCAAATCCTCTCCTTTACTTACATGCCAAATAATGTTGCTTCCATGTTATATAAATTCTGAAAGACTTCTGACTTATGTTCCAGCATGTTGTGATTACAATATGCCCTTGTGCACCTTAGAGTTGCTAAAAAAAATGTTATTTGCTTGTGGTTTGAAGTTCCAACCCATTCATCTAATATGCATTTAACCAGAGGTAAACATGCATCCTAAGTAGGATTTCATTTTGTAACTATTAATTCTCACCTTTCTCCCTGGCATGGCTCATTGTCACACGACTGTAAACATCAACACTTTTGTTTCATTGTCTGCTACTTGGCATATTGCTCGAAGCGCTGTTCGCCTTAGTTTTAACTGTCATTTATCCTAATGCGGCATCCAGTTCTCCTTGTTTACATGATGTTAGCCTGACTGCTACCACTGTGCTTGTGTTCATTTTTTTCTGTTTGCTAAAGCGGCTTAACAAATACGTTTGTAGTTCTAGAAATACTTGCTGTGAATTTGTGTAATCTGCAAGACAATATTATTTATTGGTAAAGTGTATAGCACAACAATGAGGTCATTAACATTTATATGCACATAATACATATAGGATAGCATGTTAGGAACCAAAGAAGTAATACGAAAACAATGTACAATGCACTTTGCATTAGCTTTTCGTTAATGTCATGAAAATATATCAGAAGCATTTTACAATTTTGGCAAAGTAGGGCATTGCTTAGTTCAGTATGTTTGCCAATATTCGTATGTATTTTTGTGGCAGGATTCATGTTAGTACTGAAGCTTGGACGAATTACTGCGCTGAAATCTCGATACAATATCCTAATAAATTGTATACATTCACCCTACATACAGCATGTACAGTCTCTACTGTATTTCGAAATTACTTAGTGAATTTAAATTGGATCGGGAAATTGTTGCTGTTGCTAAATCCAGCTTTTTTCATCTTCGGCACCTGACTAAGGTAAAGTATCTCCTTTCTCAACAGCACCATGCAACAATAATTCATACCTTTGTCACACCTTGGCTTGATTACTGTAAATTACTTTATTTTGGGGTGAGCCAATCCTCCATCAAGCGTCTCCAGTTGGGCCAAAATGCTGCTGCTTGCCTCTTGACGGGTACTCATAAGAGGGAGCACATAACTCCTACTTTGGCGATCACAGTGCATTTTATAGTTCATTTTAAGATTCTTTGATTCTTGCCCCAGCGTACCTCAGGTGTCTCACGTCTGCGGACCAGATGCTATTTGAGGTACCAAGTACTAATCAAATTCTCAGATGTGATTGAGCCTTTTCCATTGAAAGTCAGTCCCTTTGGAATGATCTTCTGCTAAATGTTAGGCAAGCTCCCTCGCTTCCCATCTTCAAAAGTCATCTTAAAACTTGTTTTTATTCTATAGCTTTTGACTCAGCATGATCCTTTTTGTCATGTCAGTGTCATTATCCACACCGCTTATCGTGTACAGGGTCGCGGGATGGTGCTGGAGCCTATCCCAGCTGACTACGGTTGAAAGGCTGAACAGGTCGCCAGTAAGTCACAGGGCAAGCATAGTTACCGTGACCGTGTGGGAACCAAACCCACGCTCCCCGCACACAAATTAGGCGGATGGGCTTATTTGGAATTTTTATTTTATTTTACTTTATTCATCTTGTATTTATACAAACTGTGGCCACATGTAATTGCTAATCAGAAGCAAGTTGCATGTATTTCTCTTAAGAAATTTGAACTATTTTGGAAAAAGGCTTACATACAATTATATTCTTAATGTACCTCTTTGTACAAAACAGAGGGGGGGAAATTGACATATTGTTATCTATAGGCAATTATGTTATGGTTTTCCTGGTCCGCTTGACATCTTATTAGGTAGTATGTGAACTATAATGCGTTTGACAGCCCCCGGTCCAATGGAACAGAAGTGTAAAAATGTATAAAAATAATGAAAAGGACCGTTTGGACAATCCAGAAGAGGATTGAGAGAATGAGATGTGTCTTCGGAAAGTTTTTATGTTTTTCGTTTCCTTGTGTAGATTTTCTGTAGGGTACTAAGGTTGGGCCAGCCGGTGGACTGAGCTGAACTATTTAGACTACAGAATACATTTCACTGAGAGAAGACAATAGTGAGGAGAGCAACTGAAAGTGACTTGCAGTGAAAGTCTGGCAAAGCATCTCTAGAGCGGGAAACAGAATTTGGTCATGCTCATAGCCTGTAGATTTCAGGCAGTCGTGGACAACAAAGGAAAGAATTAAACAAAAGGATAAATTCACATTTTTACTGTTTCGTGTCAAAAATTTGAGAAGCAACCTGCCCCCAACACTCAGACTAAAGATAGTCTCGCTTTCTCTTTCTCTCACATTCACACACACACACACACACTCACATGCACACACACGCATACTCACTAACTTGTTTTTGCCCCTCATGATCCCTGTTGTTATCCCCATATGGTATCTAACTGAAAGAGTGAATCCATCCTGACAACAAATGGAATATAACACAAAGAATATGTTCCCTTTCACGCTGCCGTATTACTAATGGATAGACTGTTGGGTAGCAAAGCATAAATACTTTAACCACGTCACCACCATTTGTAACTTTGTGGCCCAAACAGATTCAAACAGGAACATATGAAATATGAATTGGCATTTTATAATGGTCCTTTGTATGTCTGTCTGACAGAGAGAGAGAGAGAGAGAGAGAAAGAGAGAGAGAGAAAGAGAGAGAGAGAGAGTCAGCAGGGAGTCTTCAGCCAGCCTGTGAAGACAAAGTAAATTGAGGATAAGTAGAAATCAAGCCTTTCTATAAAATCAGTGGTCCAATATCAGAACAAGGAAAATACATTTCTCTGTATTATGGCAAGAAGTTTCTAGCTGACAACATTAGCACACAGCAATCAATAAAAAACAATAACAATAATACATGAAGTAAATGTACGGTAGTCAACAATTTGTAGCTTGTGTTACGGAATGGATTCAAAATAAATATTTACATTGGATCATGCGCCTGTGTTTCAATGTATAATATAATCACAACGTGTAAAAACAATGTTCATTATTCGTATGCCTGCATTGTCATTTCAACAGAATGTAATCAAAAATGACAAAAAAAAAAGCACAAACAAACTGATATTCCAAAAACATGCAAAAGGGAGCAAGGAAGATGAGGAAAGAAGCCAGAAAGCTACCCGGAGGAGCAAAGTGGTGGTTACGTACCACAAGAGGAAATCGAGTTATAGCAGAACAAATGCACAGAACATGTAGACCAGAAGCAACATGGTTTCTTGGAGCTTGTACAACACTCATGTTGGACATCATGTCAACCCAAGGCTGATCCATCACACAGGCAGATGCAAGTGCACGTACACCCCCACACACACGCACACACACACACACACTAGTTCACTAGTTAAGCATTTCAACTGCATATCTGTCATTTTAAAGGCTGTAAAACATGGTGTCTGCCTAGCAAACACAAAAGAGCAAAACTGTTGTACTACATCTTAAACTATGTCTTAAATCACAAGTCCATCACAGTTGCAAGTGAGGAAGACCTAGCTTGTCTTCGTAGAGGTAAAGACCGCAAAATGAGGCACTCTTTTAAAAAACTTTAACAGAACACACAAAACAAATGTGTGTGACTGTTTCCAAGTTCCTATTTTAGTGGGCATAACTTGATTGAGGATCCACAAACCCAGAATCCCTTCTTGGACCAATTATTGACATGAGAGATATTGGTTGTCAGCTGGACGATTGGACTATCAATTCAGCATCTTACGTTGCCGATGTTGTTGTCAACGTGTTATTTTTTTTCGCTGAATGCGTGTTTTACGTTAGGATCCAAAACTGAAATTGTTGAACAGTAACATTTTCATGATAAAAAGAAATTCAGTTGGTTTTTTTTTAAACATCCTGGTGGGATGATCCATTGATCCCTTTAAATAAATTAACTGCCTTAATAGTTCTGTTTAAAAGGGCCAAAATACAAACAAATATAGTAATGACAATAACACTTAAGAAACATGTCACACACTCTGGTGTCCAGCTGCGTGCGAATTTTGATGGTGGTCGGAGTGGCTGTGGGCGCATACCGGCAGCCACGCTTCCATCAGCCTGCCCCAGGTCAGCTGTGAGTATGTAGCCCCAGTTTACTGCCACCAGAGTGTGAACGTGTGAGTGTATGAATAATGTATCCATTGTGAACGCTTTGAGTCTCCAGTTGTCTAGAAAAGGTCCCATATATCTAATGAATTATTATGACAATGTCATTATTTTTATTATTATTATTATTATTATTATATTATTATATTATTATTATTATTATTATTATTATTATTATTATTATTATTATTATTATTATATATTATTATTATTATTATTATTATTATTAATAGTATAGAACAACTACATAATAACATCCAGAGTGAGAGAAACGTATTGATCATGCTTTGAAGACATGGGGAACAATACTCTTCATCATCCTCTCGGTCAATACCTGTGTTTTGCATTAATGTGAAAAGATAGACTGAGATAGCTTTTGCTGTCGGGCACAATTAATTATGAAGTAACTCAACGTGCAATGGGGCAAAAATTACAGTGAACAAAGTTAAGTGGGGTGTGGAATGCTGGTGTGTTTTAATATTTGGCAGCTTGCCTCACCGTGTCTTGGCTGCAGAGTTCTATATTATCTATACACTGGGATGACACTATGTGCTGCTGCAAACTGCAAAGAAGCGGTCATTTTAGGCCAAGGGGGGATATGACAAGCATTCATCTGCAAACCTCCAATCTATGATGTTGTTTGTGTTTGACTAAGCGTTTCTGTAAAGTCCAAGCCATTTCTTTGGGAAGTGAAGAAGAAAATGACTCTAAAATAACCCCAATATTTTTGAGTCAGGGCTTCCAGTATACACGTTATCATGCAGTAGGTTACACTTACAAAATTACAATGAGATGAAAAGATGCATAGTTCTGGATGAAAAAAAGTAAAAACTTTTTCAATCAAAGAAAATGAAAGAAAACCTGTAAATAATGTATTATTAATCAAAGACTGGTTTGACTAGACCACTTATATCCCTGTGAATGTTAATTGTTCATCTTAAAGAATGTGAGACTCCTCACACTCATTGACCAAAATAGCAGGGACCTCTGAACTAAAATAAACTATGGCCATGTATCCAAATACTATCTGACAGTGTTGGCTTTATTTGACCGCAAATGCAAACATGGGAAAGGCTTTGATAGTGTTTGACAAAGGGAGAAAGAGAGAGAGAAAGTCAGCGGGAGTCTTCAGCATTCGTACACACATCTAACACAGAGAAAGTTGCCTGCTATTTGAAGTCCCGGTTCCGGTATCAAACCTATCCTATGATTTGCATAAAATCATAATCATTCCTATGGCTTTGGTTTACATTGGATAAAGCTAGAGTGGCTCCCTGAGATTCGGCCTGGTGTCTTGTGTCTGACAAACACACACACACGCACGCAAACGAGTTATGAGCCAAATTTGCATTGGCGCACAGGACAGCTAATGTTTTAATGACAATTTGACATCAGCTCATTACCATGTAAACTAAATAATCAATAAACCAACTCTTAACACAAAGTCGCTGTCTGACTGACTCCTCAGGGGATGAATGACATCACATTTAAATAGCCAACATAGCGGCCATCTTGTGTTAATGTATGTCCGGCTTAGCTGTCACTGGACTACAGCTGCTGTGAGAGAGATTGCAGATGCTGCCACTAATGCATCAAATGAAAAAAGGGGGTTTAAAATGAATTGTCACTCGACAGGCAAAGGGTGTCTTTCAAAAATAATTGGATGATATAGATTGAGGCTGATGATTTTATCACGTTATTCTTATTAATCTGTTGCATGGGCCTTCTTTTCTGTAGCAATTACAAAGTCACACTACACTATATACTTGATATTTACAAAACCATCTCCTTTTGAATTGTGAAGTCTGATTTGGTTGCCATTGTGGCAATGAAATTACAAACAATTATTAAATAAACTGATTCCATCTCTTCACACTTTTCTTGTTTGTCTCAAGGAAGGAGCACAATATACATACTCACGCACACACAAGTTAAAGTGGTATCAAGCATATATATCCACCTTTATTCTCTTAAAAATTCCGACATGCAGGAAATAAATAAATTTTCAGTTCCTGTGACGTACCACATACGTGCACAGAGGTATCAGAAATGTTGATACTGTCACTGAAAAAACGGAACAGAAGAATTAGTTCATCCAATGTTATTAATGACTCACCAATTTGCATGTGCACAATAATTAAGCATTCACAGCTGAATGCAACCGATAGGCACCTTGCTTTCTCCGCCACAAATCAAATGAACTTAGATAACATCGGTGGTATCCCTCTTTTTCTTGCACTCATTCATTCCGCTCTTTGTCGGTGTTCCCCTTGGTTATCAAACTATCGCCCAAATTTGCTCACCCGTATATCGAAGTACAAAACGGGAAAGAGGAGAGTAGAAAAGGAGACAGGAAAAAGCCTAATTACTTCAGGCTGTTCTAGTGTCAGGTCATTAATAAAGCCGAGTTATCTTTCTGTGACGCCCAGTAAGGAACCTCCCTCTTGTCTTATCGACTTTATCTACTATAAAACATTTGAATTTATTCCTTTAAATATAATTCAAGATGTTTGTCTAGGCATCTGGATATTAAAAATACGCTTCATGCTGGAGATATTCACGGCATAATGGAAAAGTCACACAAGTGTACGTGTGTGTTGATGCATTTTGATGTGCATGCTGGTGTATGTGTTCCAGTTGGATAAATGTGCTAGAATTACACTGGCCCCGGTTTCATAAACATTGATGGATCTGGGAAACCTGCAAATGCAGATAAGGACAGAGCAAAAAAAAAAAAAAAGTCAGTGGGGGACAATTCAACTTCTTCCTCAGTGTATATTTAAATAGAATATATATGGTACGGGTTATAAAAGCATTCATATTTTCTTGTGCTTATCCGTGACAAGCTCGAAGTAATAATAGTGTGGTGGTGTTGTCCTGTGCATGGACACTGCAGTACTTTTGCAATTCTTTTTTTATACCTGCCTCTATCAAAAGCAAAGTGTTTCATGACATTGACTACAAAATCCTGTGCTATTCAACCTCTTTATTGGTCTTTCCATTGTGCCTAGAAAGGTTTAAAAATGCCATTGTTTTAAAGAGGGAAACAAGCTGACAAGTCATCTATTTTAAATTGCATTTGTTTTGTTTGTCATTCACATAGGAATTAGGAATAACAAAATATTTTGCAGTCCAACTGCCTCGCTAAAGTTTTTGAAGTTCTTCAATTAGCTCAAGTCAACTGCTAAATGTGTGCATATGTGTCGTGTATGATGTACCTTGGCTTACGGACACAAGTCATAATACTCATCAATTAACTTGTGCTCCCTCCGCTGATGACAGATCACTTCCATCTGCTTTGAAACAAAAGCTCCTTCAGCTGCGTACACATCTCCGAGCACACAAGGGCCATATTCAGCGGGAAATGGAGTCACCGGATAGCTGAAAATGGCTCACCGAATATTTTGTCCAAAGCATTCCGGTGTAACTCAATTCATAGAGCAGGCTGAGGCGATGTGAAGAGTTCAGACGGAGTGTCAGGAGAAAACATGAACAGGTGTCAATGAAATAGACTAAAAATAAAAATGTAAGCTGTAATATGCTGCTGCGACTCTCCAAGTGAACATCATAGAAGTGCTTCTTTTTTTTTTCTTCAGTAACATTGTGTTTGCATGGCATATTTTCTCTTGGTTTCAAAGTGAATTACATTGACTGCATATGTCGTATATATCTTTTAATCTATTTGCCTTTGTACAGAGGAAAAAGATCCCCAAATCAAATACAGAGCGTATTTATTCATTTCAAAATTAGCCAATATCTTTTATTGCTACACAAAATGAAGAATAGCTCTACAAGGCAATTAAATACACAATTATAGTTGTTTTTACTTCATTTTGTATCCTCAAACGAGGGTTTTATTTAACAATTTGTTTGTCATATTTCTTTTAGTTTGCTGTGCGGAGAACTGTTTTATCTATTAACATTAATTCATGCTCTCACCAATTAGATCGCCAACATATTAGCCTTGTTGATCAGTATAATGCAGTGAAGTTCCCATGCTGCAAACTGCAGCAATGCCACATTACAAGTACTCTGGAATAGTTGTCTGATACTATCTGTCTCTACAATAAAACTATTATTAACCCTACAGGCAGTAACCTTTAAACACCTGATGGTGACAAACGTAAAACAAACAAACTAACAAACGAACGAAAAAAAATCTACAAGCCCTTTAAAGACACATGAGCAATGCTGTAAGATATTTGTGTATGCCCGATTAAATTCTATTTCCGCTTTTATGGCCAATGTTGCATTTATCCTTATTGCTGTCTCTGGTATCCTTCTATAGTAGCATCATTAAACGAGAAATTTAAGGGGGGTTGTGTGTTTTTTGAGGCATATTTTTCCCATAAAATGCTTGGACAACTGAACCATTGTCCATCAGGACCATAGTCCGGTTTGTGTAAATGTTCAGGTGTCTTTTATTTCCTATCAATAATTTATTTGGGTTATTAGGTTGAAAATATCCCAGTTGGTAAAATAATGTTAACATCTGTTGACTGGTATAATATATCTTATAAATAAAAATTGCATATTGTCTTAAATTGATCTTATTTCGCCTGATAGATCAAGTTCATGTCACAGCTGATGTCGTGGGTTTGATTCAATCACACTTTTATCATCTAATATAAACCTCCCTCCCCACCACCACATGCACCCAGCCTCACCACCACCAACACTTGCACATAATTCAGCCCGTTATGATTCCTGGTCAGCCAAGCCCATCTCCCCAGCTCTGCATTTAGAGCTCATGAATAAGTAATGACATCTCTCATCACCTCAGAGCACTGACAGTCAGGCCAAGAGCTTTCATCTGCTCCAGTCCGTGTTCCATGTTAATGTTTTTCTTCCTCCCTGATCATGTGACAGACAAGCAGCTGACCCGAAACCATAATAAACATAACCAATCTTTAACTACATGATGGCCATGAAATATCTTGCAAGATTATTTATTACTTACCCACCCTTGGGGCCAGTGTAGTTTGCAAACTTTTAAGAAACAGCAAATTATTGGTATTACTATATTATAATCGATCTGAGATAAGGTCAGTTCTTTTTTTTTTGGCATTATGATTATGATTACATTTTAATATGAATAATTTATAATAAACTAAACTTAAGAAAAGTGTGTAGGCTTGCTCTGGCAACTGGAAGAAACATGGACACACTAAATTGAATAAAGAGACAAAAGAAACAGCTTTGCTGTGTACATTGAGTGTTTCTAGACAGCATCTTACTGACATGAACCACAAAGTCAATTGAGTGATCAAGCCCATAAATTGGACAATAAGTCTCACCCAAGGATCACAAATTTAATTATTCTGCATTCTTTGTAATCCAAAATACATTGGCAGGTTCCATCGGTTCGAAATAAACTCTGATGTTAATGAGTCGTAACAGCTTTTAAAATAATAATGCTTGTTAAGCAAAAAACAAAAAAGATTTTCAGTAGCCACCAACTAAACATTTACTGAAGAAGGAAGAATATTTGGTTTACAAAAGCCCCCTCAATACATGATATAACCAGTCAGTCAAAAACAGTCCTTTCCTGAGTGAATATGAAAATATAGCATTGTGTTTGATGTCAGGGAAAATATCCATAACCTAACTAAACTTATGGTAATAAATAAATAAAGTAAATAAAATAATAAAGTTGATAAGTTAAAAAGATATGTTTTACAGACAGTGGTGATAGAGTGTGAAATAAATTTGTTATATATTTTTTGTTCTCCTAATAGTTATACGTACATCAGAGAGAGATTAAAACCAAAATTTCTTGTCCTTGGATAACGCCTCTTACAATAACAAACAATATTGTTTATAGTATACCCATAGCTGAGCAATGTGTTTCTGTAAACGGTGCATGCACAGTAATGATTTGCTAAGGCTTTCGGATGCAGTACATCTCACCCGTCATTATGAAGTATCGAGATAAGGAGTAGAGTGATGAATTTGACTCGAAGATAAAAGCAGTTTCAAACTCACAATTAATACGATACACTTGCCCGTATGTCTTTCTACATGTTTGTTCTCCTCTTTAGTCATTGCTGAAGAGGTTGGACTTCCGCTGCTCCACTCCCTCTCTCTGCTGCATATTCATGTCATGTTAAATTGATAGATGAAGTTATCCCTGGCTCAAAATCAATCGTGGCTTGCATCCCCTTATTCTTTTACTATAGACCACAAACCCAGTGCGGAAGAGAGAATGAGGGAGAGGGAGAAGGCACTGAGACACTGATAAGGCCCAGTCCCATTATATGTCATTTTAAACAAAGAGGCAAAGCAGCCTGTGGAGACTCCCTATCAGCTATTAAACAGAGACGTAGCACACAGTCTGAGATTGATGATTAGCATTTTCTCTTCCTAGAATAAAGATGCCGGCCTGGACTGGTGATAAACACCAAGTAGAAAGAAATGCATTCCTTTTTCCACTCCTCCATTTATTTATTTAGTTATTTATTTATTTTCCCTCTGTGGGACCATCCGTACCATATGTATAAAATGCACACTTTGCTTTGCCCCTCTCTCCTGTCACTCTTCTCTTTATGGAGGCAACTAAATTCAGAGGCCAAGTGTCTGTCCCTTTGTCTTGTGTCCTTGTGTAATCTGTTCGAAATGGACAACATGAAATCCCTCATGTCACAGCCAGAGACTTGTAAGTCCCTTCCAGATAGAAGGAAGAATGACACCGAATGAAAGGGCGTTAAAAGAGGGGATTTAAGGAAGAGTTTGATAGGAGCATGTAGGGCCATTGTTTATTTGCTGTTTTTTTTCTCACCACAAGACCAATGTCAAGCTTTGTGCTGTGACAGTTTTAACACCATGTTCAGGCTGTACGACAGATGGCTTTTTGCTGAAAAGAAAATGCTACCACAATATTTGATTCACTTTTGAATGGCGAACAATGTGGAAGGTTAAATTAATACTTAAGTTACGGTCTAAAAAAACTAAAATGCCACAATGCATAACGCACGGTGAAGCAATACAAGTACACACACACACACACACACACCCACGCACGCATGCAGATAGTTTTTGTATTATTTTCCAGCTATACTTGTGTGCAAGAAAAACACCATGGTATGTGTTCTATAATAAAAATTCAACACAAATATTATTTTAAAACATTCTGATAATACAGGGTACAGCTTAAGAGTCCACTGACTTTGAATTACAATAAGTGCAGTGCATGATACCAAGTTGCCAACTTCGAAAGTGATTTTGTGCACTGAATTCTTGTTGAGAACTATTAAACCCAGTTGTACGGTGCCCTTTTTTAAAAAAAAAGTTGTAACATTTTTTCACCAATGAAGGAAAAAAATTAAAGCCCTTTTTACCGACTTTTTGGACGATCACTTCTGTGCGACACACATTAAGACCACTACAACTCCCAGACGACTGTCGACGTTCTCTTTTTCTACCCGTGCAGTAAAAATCTAAATAAATAAATTTAAAATGAACCCCAAAGGCTCGCGTATTAAACTAATTGTATCGGACAGAAAGGGAGGACATTTTTGGTATAATTAAAGTTAGTTAATTAAAGTTAATTTTAGTTATATATATATATTATATATATATGAACATTTTAATTTTCTTTTTATATGAGTCACTGTGGCATTAATGGAACCGATATGGTTGTTATAGCATTGCTAAAACTACTAATCCAACTGGAGCCGAAGACTTTTGTAAAGTAGGCTTCACTGTGCAATATAATAAAATGATAAAGGAATGTGATGCCCATTTTGCAAATCCCAAAAATTTTCAAATATTGTAATATTTAGATTTCTTTTATCTTCTTCATATTGCAAATTCCGTTTTATTTTGTGAGAATTATTTTACTTTTATTTGTATGTTTCCAAAAGCCCCTTCTGAATTCAAGCACAAAACTCTTTTAAAAAGAACCTAATGGGGATATTACACTTCACTTCACTTCAACAACTACAGCACCCGCAACCAGCTAAATGTTGTGTTCTGAATATGTGTGGGCAGTAGTTTACACACAATCTTTAAATGCAATAACACACATTCTATAACTTGGAGGCTACTACACCCACTCGTGCCAAAAGATGTTCTTACGCACCATCAGTGTTACTCTGCTGTCCTGTATGGTCTTCTCAAGTGGTCCAAAGAGCATCACTAGAGTGCCTCCATTTGCTCACTAGTAGTACTGCAATCCACTGCAGTACTTGCTTTAATCAGACTTCACCTAAAGTGTGATGATATCATTAAATGTGCAAGGTACATGCATGCAAATACAACAAAACATAGAATGGGGGCGGTGTTTGTCTGGACAACAACAGACACAAGTTACTGATTATAAATGAAAGTAAGTTGTCAGTATTATAGCATTTCCATTAAATAGTCTGTGCTTCACAGAAAATTGCATGGTGGACTTCAGGCTCTGAGTTAAAACGGGAAACAAGCTGCAATGTTGAAAGAGGAAGAGACATTTCTCTTCAGAAATCTTATCCATCCATCCATCCATCCATCCATAACCTGAACCGCTTCTCCTTACGAGGGTCGCGTGTGTGCTGGAGCTTCTTTCCACGAAGATTCAATGAAAAATATGAAACGTGAACTCAGCCTTTCATCAACTGACAAAATATGTGGTGATGTATTTCAGCATATGTACAATGTCTTCAGCTAAATAGGAACAGAATGAACCATTGAAATGTTCGTCCACTTCATTCTTGAAGAGATGTAGGCCGATGTGATTGCTGGGCCTTTTAGTGAGATGCGTTTTAGCCAAATTATATGCATAATAGATAATTCCTACTAAATTATGAAGCATAACACCTGCCACATTATGATGTTGGTGTTGTTGTTTCATACTTCAGGAACCACGGTGATGCTTGTAGAGAGTAAATGTATCGCGAACGTGTGGCGCAGGATCGACCATGCATTGTTACAGGAAATTCTAGATAAGAAGAAGTAATTCCCATTTCTTGCTTGTGCTCGCTTTTTAAAAAACTGAATGGTGTGTTATTCTCACAAAGACATAGGTCAGCCATGTCCTTGTGCCTTATTGTGCTTTTAGCACTTCCATTACAGGTCAGCTAACACTCGACACATGATAAGTCGGTGTGTGTTTGTGAGTGTGCGTGTGACACGCTTGCAAGAAACAGTGAAAAAGTATGTCATGATTTGATACACCTCATTAGATGATTATATACACTTGTGAATACACGGATTTCTTTGTTTATTTATATATTGGTTTCTTACTTATTTACATAACTAAGCCATGTTCTACCTTAACCGTTGAAACACACATTTGTTGAGTAAATGTAATCAGCAGTAATCAAAAGCACTTGTGATCTGTGGGATATATTTTTCATGAATGTTTTCAAAAACTTTCGTCTAATAAAGCTGTGTCAAATTACTTGTAAGATCATGTTTTTTTTCAACACAGGTATTAGGTATTGTGTATGTGTGTGTTTTGTGTGAGCGCAGGCCTGCTCGTGGATATTGTGTATATTTATACTTTATATTGTATTTTGGATGATTGATTGATGTGCTTCACTTTACTCTTAGTAAAAAAATATATTAAAAAAAAGTAGAATTCTATTTTAAAACAGGTCTTCTCTAATTCATGCAAATTTGCATTATATTATGAGAAGCGGGCACATATTAATTTGGGAATTTTCATAATAGTTATTTTTTTTATTTGATATTGAGCTTTGATTTTTAGATTTAGTTAGCTTTCCTAAATTTTCAAAGCGGGTTTGTTAGTTTTTATTATTCCTTTTTTTTTTTCAAAAATGCTTTGTTTTAGTTTAGTTTTTATGATTTTTAGAATGTGTTTTATTAAACTACTGCTTTAAATACATCAAATTGAAAACGAGACAACACGGGAGATTCTACTACATCATATCTAAAAATGGGCGTTGAAAACATTTTTTTAACAAGCCAGAGAAAATCTTTCCAACCTTTCCATATATATGGGTCCTCATTCTTTTAAAGCGCTTCCGTCCTTACATTTCCCCAGTCTGTCCGCTCCTGGCCATGATTTATAAAAAAAAATGACGCCGTGAAAGAGAGGCTCATGGCAAATGCTTTACAATTCTTAATCATTATTTAAAGCTCAATAGCCGCCTAATTTCCTTTTCACACCCAACTTACCTTATGGGAACCCACTTCTGGGTTAACAGTTTGACAAACTGCTTGCCATCACACGTTATATACCATATACCTATATCTTCTGCACTCTGTACTTGACCCGGTTAGGTTCGGGACGATTATAGGACGAACGGAAACCCAATTCCGTCCTTGCTCAGTCCGTCCTTTTTGAAAAACCTCTTGTCCTCCATCCCCAAAATGGTCCAGGATAGATGTACAGACCATTCCATCCCTGGGGCGGAATGCCCATCTCTAGATGTATATCATACATATGGACGAAAAAAGTAGAGCACTTGCTCTGTAGTGACGGGTTTCGGGCTAACTTAAGTTTCAAAAACAGGAAAGACGTACCAAACAAGCAAGCTCACAACCTGTCAGCGACGTCATCTGGTGGTGTTTTTTCAGTGCCACTAGATGACATTGCTTCTACGCGACACATCGTAAAAGGACCGCGATTCCTAGGCGACTGTTCGACTTTTGCTGTGCTGCAATACTAAAATACTGTAAATACATTTAATCTCAACCCCGAAGGCCCTTGTAGTAAATTAATTTACAAAGACAAAAATACACACAAAAAAAGTTAGTTTTTGTCAGTTTTGAAATCAAAAATATAGTTTGAGTCCATTATTGGTTTAAAATAATGTTTTGATTTCATTTCATTAACAAAAATGTTTTTTTCAAATAACCTTGGTGGGCAGACAGTGTGTTAAACAAAAATTGTGACATTGCTCACAATATTGGCTTCCCCTCTAAAAAGGCTGCCATTTGTGCAAAACAGAAAGATTCTGTCAAACACAAACTTTCAGGGGAAGACCATAAGCAGGTCTTTATGAAGACCTCGATAATCCTTCTTCACACATCGTCTGCCTTTCTAAGGTATTTTGATCGGCCAGTGGACTATTACAGATGTACAGGTGCCCAAGTCCTGCAAAGCAGTGCTGACAGACGGGCATGCACAAGGACAGCCAAGCACTTGTGTTTGCCACAAAGATCTTTCCTGTCTTACAACTGTCTGTGTCCTGCCCAACATGTGGCTTTAGTTACAAAGTAGCTCTCCAAGCAGAAGCCCCTTCATCTCCCTCCGGAACACGGCAGATGATGGAGGGTGTCTTCCGAACATGATCTGAAAAGGCGCTTCCTCTTTCAAATGATGTATATGGCGCACGGATTCTTGTCTTAGCCAGGAGATGGCATGGCACCTGGACAGATCATTTGGGAAGAAAGGATGAGGAGATGACAAGAACAAAACAGAAAGAAGCTTAGATTTGATGCCAGCAAAGAGTTGGCAGTTGTCTCAGATTTCAAACGAGACTATGAAAAGGTGGATTTGAGTTAACTAATGGTCAACTACTCACCATTATCACGTGAATCATGCTCCCACCACATACTGAATGCTTATACTATAGAGTACAATGTGTAGCAAGTATTGAGAATCAAATAATGAAGGATAAATTCAAGCGATTAAGAGCATAGTGCCAGTCCTCTATTTTGGATCTAAGAAATGAAAATAAACTTTCAATTTGTGATGGGAAAAAAAATGAAGCTTCAAGATGCTTCATGAACCAGTTGTATTTTTTAATCTTCTAGATGGCATTGTTGGTTTTAAGAAAAGTGTTTTGGAAGGAATGCAACCAAAAGGATGCTACATCTTCAGATGAAGAAGAAGAGGAAATCCCAAAAGCTGAAAAACATTTTTTTTTAAAAAGAGAAGGATTGCATGGCCCTCATCAAGTGACAAGTCCAGAAAATTTCATCCACCTGTCTCCTGTTCATCACACCACAGATTGATGATGGTCAGGGAGCTGAATCCTTCCTTGATCCAGCCGAATCTGCGTCCGGGTCGGTCAAAAGAAAAAGGTGCCAGTTCTGACCCTGGAAGTCAGCGTGCCAGACAAGAGACCACCTTCCATTCTGATTGTTCGTATCCATGGGTGACCCCACACCTCATGGCTGTGCCATGGCCAGGAGGGTGATTCTAAAAATATAATCAATATTATACTAACTATACGAATGCATTCAATGAATCAGTTTCGACGATGATTCAGAAAGTTTGATGCACGCTGTTATCATATCTATGAATGAGATTAGATGACATGCACAACACAAGAACAGAAATTGTTTGATGGTACCTCGATCAAATTCACCAAAATTGTGTTTCACCACCTGTCATAACTTAGACCTGCTTCCAGCAGACATAATGTTCATTATATTTCATCCACCAAATTGTCAGGTGTGTTGGGGGTGTGTAAAACAACGTTTCCCCTCGAAATGCCTAGCATGTCACCAAAAAAATGCATTAGTCATAAAATAATAGTACAATATATTCAAAATAAATTGTATGCACACAGAATGACTGTCATAAGGTCCTATTTTTGTAGACTGGCACCTTAGCGCTCGGCGCTAAAACGGACGCAACTTCATTCTGGTGCAGGGGCAAGTCTATTGCCGTGTTTGGGAAATGCGACTCACTGGGCGTTCTGGCACACAAAGATACCGCACCCCCACGCACCTGACAATTTCATCACACAAAGTAGACAGCACTTGGCATGAAAATGTCAAGTGACATGGGACAACTATAGTTTAGTGTTGTTTGAATTTGGTAGATCATGCTTCATGTCGCCAGGCGTGCTGGTGGACTGAAAAATTGCGAGGTAACCCTTCATCTGGTCCTTTTATCTTTAATGCTCACAATTTTATAGTAATAACAACTACCAGAAGATTACATATCTCAGTTGAACTATTTAATGAATGCCAGGAAGATTGAGCTGCTGCCACGATTGCCGACAAAAAGCATTCTCCATCCCACAACGGCGCAAACACCCTGTTGCGCCAATTCCACCTATGCGCTAGATTTGCGCTGGGGATGAAAATAGGGTCTATAGAGTTAAAGTCAAAGTCAAGCGGTTTCAGGAATGCCAAAATAAAGTCAAGACAAGTCTTTTAGAAGTTTTTGCCGAGCGAGTCACAATTCATAAAATCAGCAACTCGAGTCAACTTGAGTCCAAGTCATATGACTTGAGCCCCCCCACCTCTGTTGAATAGTATTAAAGACAAGTTCCATAGTAAATTAGTATGATTAATACATGTAACAAAATAAAGGTAATCCAAGATCAAACTAAAAATTAATTATATAGTATGAGTATATGTGTTGATATTTTGTTTACTGAGGCAAAAATGACAAATGTAAACCCCTTTGACTTATAGGCTGGGGAGTGGGGACAGAAACAAAAACAAAGAGCTTTAGTTGATTGACACATCCACCGGCTCGCCTGCCAATCATGCGCACAATCCATTTCCTCAAGCCAATGTGTTTTCTCTCTGTGTTGAATATGTTTCGGAACACAGCGGCCATTGATTGACAAGGGCGCAAGGGCTAGTAAAACATTACTGTGGTGCGAAGCAAACAATGGTCCGTATGTCACTCGGCCTCAGATGTTTGGCCTGAGGGGTTATCCGGGTTTAATAGTAGTTGAAAAACCTGGGCATCCTCTCACAGTTCCATTTTCTCCCATTCTCTTTGTTATTTTATGGCAGCACAGAATCAAATTTGTATTTGTTCTCTTTTAACGATTACTCTTGTAAAACTGTTCCAGAGAAAATACAAAGCCTGTTAAAATACTTGGATACACTGAATATTTGTATGTATTTGTCTGGTCGTCTTATTCCTTTTATTATTCCAAAGCAATGACCTACCTAAAACACTCCTAACGCATTTCGCCGTCACATGTTTGGTGTTTTAATTTTCTTAATCAACTTTGAAGGCAAGTTACAATCAAATATCCAGAAGCCTTCAATGGACAGGAAGTCAACCATTTTGTTTTGTCTTTGTGACATTTCAGGTTAAAAGGAACAAACACATTATTGGTCTGTCTGCTAAAAGGATCTCCAAAGCAAAAATGAAAATTGTTATTTGTGATGTTATAAACTCTCTGCAGTGCACCTACATGCAGCTTTGGCATAAACACTATACAACAATGATAGTGACATATTTATACTTGTCCAGGATATTGAAACTTCCCTTTTCCCCCCACAAAACAGTTGGAAGGCATGGTGTTGAAACACAGTGTGAGTCACCTTGCTGTTACCAAATGGAAACAATAAAAAAAACAAAATGCTTTATGTATAAAATGTCCTGATACTTGTGTATTTCGAAAATGTCATATGGATTGATTCAACACTGACATTACAATTTTAATCAGAGGCGTACAACCAGGTGTTAAAGTGCAGTAGCAGCCCTCCAGGCCATAAGAAATTGGACAAGGCACCAGCAAATTGTGTCTCCCACAAAAACAAGTGTTTTGTGATTGTTTACCCCATGTCTTTAAATTGCATTTCTTCCTTTTTAATTTAAGCACCGCTGCTATGAGATTGAAGACAAGGGAAGGTGGGGGGTCTGGGTAGAATGTGGGAAAGCATTTCTGTTGTGTCTCCATCCTCCACAGTATTAACCAGTCTGATGTGATTCCTGTCAAATGCAAATGTCACTACCTCATACGTCAGCCTACGGCGTACTTTGACTGCATGCTCTACAAAAACACAAAAAAGGGAGCTGTGTGCTGCTTGTGTGTATGTTGAAGAGTTGGTTCCTTCCTGGTGTACTTGCAATTACAAAAACATGTGTGAACACATGATGTTGGTGAGAATGTGCAAGTCAATTAATTGAACTACTTCCTTCATGTAGTAAATTTGTCACACAAGACACTAACCAAGCCCCATCCCCTTTTTCAAGTCATTAAGTATTGCACTTTTTCATTTTTTATTTTTGATATTCACACTAGACAGACAGACAGCCATAGATAAATAGACAGACAGACAGACAAACAGACAGACAGATAGATAAATAGATAGATAGATAGATAGATAGATAGATAGATAGATAGATAGATAGATAGATAGATAGATAGATAGATAGATAGATAGATAGATAGATAGATAGATAGATAGATAGATAGATAGATAGATAGATAGATAGATAGATAGATAGATAGATAGATAGATAGATGGGAAAAAATATCTACCACAAGGGGTTGCTCTCCCTCCCTTGTCGGAGTGTGCGTGTGTTACAGTACTTTATGTAAAGAGAGCTTATTGCCACGAGAGGGAAGCAAAGGATTAGTAACAAATATTATGTCGCGGAGTCGGTGGCCGCTTCGTACGTCACTTACTCGGGGATAATGGGGAAAAAGGTAAAAATAGTGTTCACGTGTCCTCATTAAACTCATGGGATGCGCCGTTTTAAAAAATAAATAGCAACAATTATAATAACTTATTTATTGCCTCCCGCGTCCTGTTCACATAAACACACCAGCGCAAACCAAATCGTTATTGCACACCTCACGTATTTAGTATTTAAACGATTTGGATTGTAAAATTAACGTTCGTGGAGCCAAGAATGTCTCGAAAATACTTTGGGTGGTTGCCTTAATTCTCAACTCACCAGGGAGGCAAGGTGGACAAATGTAATCAAATATGAAATATCAATAAAAGCAAATTGGGAGGGTTTCTGGTATTTGCGATTGAACACACAAATCGGGAAACGATCAAAATGTTTGTTACTTGAGTACTTGACACATTTGTGTGTTATTGTTTCCATCCTAAATTGTGGTTGGACGCGTTGAGTGCGCATGCGCAAAGGCAGGGCGGCGGAGTTGTGGCTCCGTTAGCATCCCGAGCTAGCGGATTGCTTCGCACACCGCGCTACGAAAGAAGGCGTCTCGCCGTAAAGATAAAGGCTACTTCAAATAACTCCGCCTAATCCTTGAGCTAACCATTATCCCTCCATGGTGCCCGATAAAGGGAGATAGCGTTAACAACCACGCACTGTCGCTGTAATTAGCCGCCGAGCACGATACAGATTGGGCGAAAACTGCGTTGCGCGTGGAGAGACTATTTCGAGTCATTATCACGTTTGTGTTTTATTACGTGGAGTAGCCTCGACAAATAACTTGTTGTCGGGATGAGGTTACGGACGCGGAGACAAAGTGCGATGGAGGCTGATGGGAAGAAGATGGACCAAGCGCCTCCGTTCAGAAACCCTTTTGTACATGTCTTGAAATTCACTCCTATGGAAAAGGCAAAGGTAACTATTATGCATTCATGCATTTGGATCAATGGACTGCAATGACTGTTTGAGATTAAAGACAAGAGAATAAGGCAAGGCTGCTCTTAATAATAATGACGGCTGTTTTCATTTTTTTGCATGCATGCCAAGTCAGCTGTACGAGTACTAGCCAGTCGTTAGCATTAGCTACTTAAACGTTGCATCCTATCATCCGCCTTCTTTGCAGCGTTAACTAAACTGATCTAAATGAGCCATTTGAATAATTCATTGTTAGCATTGTGCTGTCCAAAAGTGACCAAAACGTAAACAAAGCCAGTTAAAGGGATCTTAAAAGCATGAAATAACGTCACGATTAATAAGCATGACCATCCCACCATGATGGGCCTACGCTTGTTGCGCCTAAACAAATGTTTAGTTTTTTTAAAACACCATTCTTAGATTTAGTAACATTATAATTTTATATCGGAGCATGATGGATTATTTACTTAAGGTGATTTAGTTTCAACGTTACAATAGACCGTTATTTCTACTTTGTTGCTGCCCACATCACATTCAACACGTGCAGTAAAATTTAGGACAGTGACAGTTTTCACACGTTTCAGTAAAGAGGGATCAAAGTTTGGATGGCAAAAAGGGAGGATATGCTAATGGTACAATTGCTTAAACTCACATTGCTCAAGTAAAGTGGTCAGCTTTTGAGTCTTTGTCAAACTTAAATTTTATCCTCACCAAGAGATTGTACCACTGAAGAGTTTTTATGGTTACCATATGAGAGGTCTTAATTTGACTTCAAGATTTGGTTGTATGATTTAACTGTCATCATCTCCATGTTAATTGTTGACACAATGACATCAAGGAGAAGTCTAAAACTAGTACACTTTTTGTATGTATTGATTGTGATCTTCTTGCTGAATTTTGCATTTGCACGGTTTATTTTGATTTGATAAAAATTTGTGATCTTATTTTGGACTTCACAGCTTTTAGTCATAGGACTCTTTGAGAATGAGGTCATTGCATACATCAGTGTTTCCTGACTTTAGCCAAGGCACACTTTAACATCTCATGGCACTGCACCAAGTAAAATGGTCACACAAAGTATTTATTAGAGCTGTTCCCACAGGCTGAAGTCAATATTAAAGTCGTAGCATCTTTACTTTTTAAAAAATGAAAAATCATGACATACTACTATCGATAATACAAATAAAAATCTTTATCGCAGCGCGTTGAGCAACTGGTTAGCACAGTTCAGAGGCTGTGGGTTTGATTTTGGCTTCAGCCTTCCTGTGTGGAGTTTGCAAGTTCTCCCAGTGCGTGCGTGAGTTTCCTCCGCGTGCTCTGTTTTTCTCTCACATTACAAAAACATGCATGGCAGGTTGATTGGACACTCTAAATTGCTCCTAGGTATGAGTGTGAGCGCGGATGGTTGTTCGTCTAAGTGTGCCCTGCAATTGGCTGGCAACCATTACTGGGTGTCCCCCACCTACTGCCGGAGATAACTTTTGAAAACTTATACCTTTGTGACAACTGACGGTTGATAACTATGCTTTTAACTTTTCGTTTTCCTTTGCTGGTATAACTGCCTCAGAATGGTATTCCTCAGACAGATTGTACCATGAGTAACCTTGAATGTTTTGGGTCTGTATGTTTTATATATCTGTATTTTTCTGTCTTTGTTTACAGATGGCAGTTATGACAGTCACGCTATTCCCCATCCGTCTACTCATAGCTGCATTTATGATGCTGCTGGCATGGCCTTTTGCGTTTCTGGCCTCAGCGGGACGCTCTGAAACAACCGTTGAACCCCAGTGCCTCTGGAGGAGGTAGGTGCCCTGCTGTGTGTGAATGTTTGAAGCGCTGTTCACACATGGTTACATGGTTAGCACGAAAAGAGAACCGCAAAATAATGTGGATGGTTAGAAAATCTGCCGAGGTATTTATTGTTGAAAGAAATCATACTGAATTACATCTTCATTTTCACATTGCAAATAAATACTTTTATTTACGCCTTTAACCTGAATCTTCTTGGTTTCAGACTGGTCGACATCATTTTGAAGATCATCATGCGGGTCATGTGGTTTGCGGGTGGCTTTCATTGGATGACTGTTAAAGGGCAGAGGGCATTGCCTGCCGACGCACCCATTCTCACTCTGGCACCCCACTCTTCCTACTTTGATGCCATCCCTGTCACCATGACAATGGCCTCTATTGTCATGAAAGCTGAGAGCAAGGATATTCCCTTGTGGGGAAGTAAGTCACTATCACTGTCACTTATTTTCTTTATTTGAAACCGTTATACTTTGCATGTTTAGGGTTGGGGGAAAGATCAGCTTAATCAACCACAAAAATTGACTGACAAACATTTCTGCCTCAAAACTAGAATTAATAATTGTAAAAGCCCATTTGTGACATCGGAAATGATGTTTGGCCACTTCAGAGACACTTGACACACCCCCATTAGTCATTTCTCAATAACGCTGAGAATACTCGTGAACTCAGTCATTCCAGTCTTGTGCTGTTTTGTCGTCTCGTGCCAACATCTTTGACTTCGGAGGGTGACTTGTAAAATACTCTACTGTATATGCAATATTTTTATCACTTGATGACGGTGTCGGCGACTCTGTCTCACTATCTTAAACCAAGAAATGCGTGCGTGCAGCGGAGTACTTAGTCACATTGCTTAAATGCCAACATCTTTCAGCCTATCAGATAACAGTGATGTCACAACCCTGCTGGGCCTGCGTTTTAAAACCACATTGGAGGAGTTTCTGAAAAATGGTTTCATTGAAAAGGCACGGCCAAGATAATTGTAATGGAAAAGTGACCACTCAAGGTCGTTCCGATACAATGGAATAGCATCTTTTGTAAGAATGGAATTACTCAAAACGCTTGTCTCTTTGAGATTGCAACGACGGTTTACTTGCAAACTTCCCACTGAGCTCTGACACAATGATAAAAGAGGAAAAAAATTCAAACATTAAGTCCCCTCCTCCGCTGTCATTTTAGCCACGTTGATAGCCGCATGAAATCCAACTTCCAAGCTAAGTCTTTACAAGTCACAAACTGATGCAGCCCTTGTTTTAACTAGCAGACAAAAACAGCATGCACGTATTCCATGTGTTTTTGTTGTCTTGGTTTTGGTGTACTCAATTGGGACATGACGTTAGAATGGACAGGAACGCAAATCAAGAAACGCAATTGACTGACTGCATCTGTCACACACAGAAACGGCTAAAGATAGTTTGGGCAACAAATGTCGGTCTTCTGTGGAGCAAAAAATAAAAGATGCCCAAGGTTTAAGGTTACTCCATACCAAATAAAATCCCCAAAATCAAGTTTTATAATTATTTCGAGGGGAGCGAGCGAAGTTTGGCGTCTGGAACGTGTGACAACAAGCCAGGCGGCCAATGCATACATTATTTTGTTTTTATATTTTCTTTTTGTTTAAATTCATTAACCAGTGTAGTATATGCCAGTATAATGTATCCTACCATCGCTTGTCAGAACTCACTCAGTGGTGTTTGTAAACTACAGCTAAGTGAGTAAAATGATTATTATTGTGGGAAATGTGAATAAAAATTAAGTAATAAATGGGCAAGCGTGACAGTTGCCGCTGGATTTTTATTTATTTTTTCCTATGTCCACTACGAGCGGGCCGTCAGAGCAAGATAAACAGCCACGAGAGGCATTTGACCCGGCAAGAGAATGGACAGCAGACCCTGTCATATAGAAAAATTAAGATGCAATAGTTATTCACTTTTATGTTGGCGTCCTCAATCCTGTTCCTTGATTACCAGTGTCCTGCCTGTTTTTCATCTTTCTGCAACACACCCGATTCAAATGAACAGATAATCAGCAAGGTCTGCTGAAGCTAGATAACGATCCTGATCATTTGAAAAAGGTGTGTTGCTCCAGGGAAAAATGGAAAACAGACAGGACACCGGCCCTCGAGGAACAGGATTGAAGACCCCTGCTTTAAAGTAACAATAGTGTTAATATATCCGAGATTTTCCTTTAAAAAAAAAAAAAAAATCAAGAATTCAATGGAATAGTCAATCGGATAATCAATTCTAAAAAGATGTGTTAACGATGGACTTCTATGGAATCAGTTTCAGCAGAACAGTTTGTATGTGCAAATATTTTCTAATGATTTTATGTGGGCATTCTTTTACTTGACTTGTACATTTTAAAGAACAGCATGTATTGTTATCAAGATGCTGTGCTTGGGAATTCTCAAGTACGCCACACTCTCCCAATTTTTTTTCAATATATAAATAAGCTTCCCCCACCAAACCACTTTCTCAAATGCAGCTTCAATTTAAATTCGGTCTACTTGTCAGATTTGTAGGAGGACCCAGAAGCCAATGCCCAAATTGAGCGAGTTGAATCCAGAATAGGCATTAAGACCTGATCAGCCACAGTGACGTGTGCAAAGTGTCTCTTAAGGTTGTAATCCCATTCCATCAGCTCACAGTTGGAATCAATTAATTCTTTGTATTACTGCACTACTTATTCTATGCTGCCCTTGTTCTGCTCATTTTAGTAACAATTTACTGCGTGATGTGATATGTTAAAGTTTTTTTTTTTGTTTGTTTTTTTTTTTCTAAACAAAGGTGTCACGGGCAACTTTGCTAATGCACTGGCCTCAATTTGTCCTTGTTGGCCTTCAAGACTGGTAGTAAATCAATTTATAATATACCATTGTCAAGACCTAATCCTGTCATACAAAACGCAGGAGTAGAAGGACCGGCAGAATAGCTCATAAAATATTTTGTTTGACATGCCCCATGCATACATTTCGACACTGTTTGGAGTAACATATCGCCTGGTTCAAAAATGTGGACAGGATCCCTTCTAGTGAAAGAACAAGACATAAAGACTAACAGTCACCCAGCAACTTTTCATTTGAAATACTTCAGAGGAAGAATAAAACGTCTATGAAGCCATATTTAATGATTGAAGTGTTTAAGGATCAGAACAGACTGTCGCAAATTATATGAATATGTGAAATGATATAGTAAGAGTCGTTTATACGGAACTTTTTTTTTTTTTATGTGATCAATTTGTCTTTTTTCATGTGGTTGTGTTGTCATACATCCCTCAATCTTTACACACACACACGCCTGATAATCGAAATAGGATATATTTATGCACAATGGATTTACCTGAACTTTACTTGAATGAGAAAAGGGGATCAACACTCCCTTGCCAAACTTGAAATGTAGTTTTCCTGAAGCTGAGAGGATAGGGTTACGAAACTCGAACGAAATAAAGTTGTGAGGATTTGTTTAATAAATTATTCATTAAGTGTGTACTCACCGGATGGAAACTTGAGAAGTGTGAAGTCGGAATTAGCGGCAACAGCCAAACTGCCCTCCTACTAGACCGAGAGACTTTAAATGGGATTTTTCACTCTCTACTTTCTGTCCTCTCTCTTGCAGTGTGTGACGCTGTGTGGCTTTCGGGTTATTCTCGCTATGCGCTTAGGAACCTTTTTTTTTTACCAAAAACAAGACTGAAATGACTGTAATCAGGCATTTTTTTGGGGGTTCTTTTTGTATTCTACATATGCTAATGCTAACGTCTTACTAACCCAAACTATATGTTTCAGTTGTGTTTCAGCGATAGCATATAACAGAATCATAGACGTCTAACAATTTTTCACTTCATCTTTGGTGTAAACACTGACAGATGGCGAACACAACTTTACTAAGACTGGGAGGCAGCGCCGGGCGAGTTACACCATAATTTGGGAATGGATTGTGGATGCTTGGGCTAACGTGTTAGCTTATCCTGTTGTTTGAGCGTAAATCCTGCATCATATTTGAGGGGCCACATGACAATGAGACTCTGACAATGACAAAAGGGAGCCTTGGTTGTTAAATACTTCCATATAGTACAACCAAACTAAAATTTGCGCCTTTTTATGCATGCTAGCATGTTTTGGCGTGCATGCATGTGTATTAAGCTAACATGATTTTAATACGCCTGATTTAATATTTGCCTGTCAGAGGTGTCACTTAATATTTCTTTTTGTTTTTATTTTTCTACTGAACTAATCAACACTTTCGTACGACAGTGCTTAAATCTTACAAACACATTTAAACTGTCGTAAAATTGCTCATCTAACAATTTTTCTAATCTCACTCTCGTCTAAGTGATTAATAGTTGAGTCCTGCTAGAGCCTTTGTCATTATTAGTGCTCTCAGCTGTGAATCTATCTTTTTTCCCGCAGCTTTGATAAAGTACATCAGGCCAGTGTTTGTATCACGGTCCGACCAGGACTCACGAAGGAAGACTGTGGAAGAGATTAAACGCCGAGCCCACTCTGGAGGGGAATGGCCACAGGTAAAGGAATGTCCAGAAAATGTTAAACTTGGAGTTCGTTAATGATCACTCTTGACATGTTTCAAACTGAACATCCGTATGAAGGCTCCAGTTTCATACGGCAAAGATACTGTCACTCATCAGTGGAACCTCCAAAAGTGAACAGAATCTGTTCACTGATGCTTTTTGACATGGGGTTTGTTTGAAGCAAAATAAATAAAAAAAGGGAAACATTGCCTTTGGCATTCATTTTAAGCGGTTTGCAGATTAAATTGATGAACAATATCAGCAATATTTTGTTATTGAAATTGTCTCGGTATGGCAGTTGTAATGTTACGATATTATTAGCAGCAAATCTGTTAAAACCCCAAGTGGTTTTCAATGCTTGTTGTTCCAGCACCCCCTGGTGGTTTGTTTATTAGAATTAGAATTAGAAATCCCTTTATTGTCATAGTACTCAAGAGTGCAACGAGATTAGAGAGCTCCCCTCTATTCATTATTCATGCAGTTTAATTTTAATTAGGCGTGTTTTGGCCACCTATATTTAAGATGTAGGGCAACGTAACATGTTTGAGTTCCTCCACAAGCTGACCTGATTCACAATGTGTGCGAGGAAGTGCCTCAATGTTAGGTCAATATCAATCACTGTAGGTAATTTCTGTATATTGAGGTTAACGTTAACTGAACTATTTGAACTATGTGTGTAATTAGGACCACAGATAATTAGCCGTGTATGGGGTATATTTCTATGTGACTGCTCATGTTTATTTCATTTGTATTTTAGGATCTACAGAAACCACTAACGCACACATGCAAACTAACCTGTCTAAAGAAAAAAATGGTCTGGTTATTGCTCACGTGACCAAAATTATGGTCTAAAATTTCCCATAAATCAGTCATACCAATAAATATTTTTCATAATCTCAGTCGAAAGACATCACTTTTCACCCGCTTCATCCAAACATGGCATTGTGGGCTACATAGACCATGATAATTTGTTCTGCTGAGCCAATATGACCATGTGACAAAATAACTCATCAAGCCTGTTACTTGTCAATGCTGTTTATGTACAAAAACACAATATTGTGATTTTTATTTTATCAGAGCTGTTTTCTACAATATCGTGAATTTTTATATCATGTGATTTTTTTTTCTCTCATGCAGATAATGATTTTTCCAGAGGGAACCTGCACAAATAGGTCCTGCCTCATCACCTTTAAACCAGGTAAACTGGTCATCATTTTTCTTGTTCAGCGTCATTTCAGATTTTTCAATAATATGTGAGCATAGATTGAGAAATTGTACTTTTAACTACAATCACAGTATTAAAGAACATTGTGCACATTGTTTTTTTTTTTAAATTACATTCAGAAATGTGAATGTTCTTGGTTTGCAAACCATAACCTTGAAGTGTCTTCATTTTGTTCCTATAGGGGCCTTCATCCCGGCGGTACCAGTGCAACCGGTTGTGATGAAATACCCCAATAAACTCGTACGTATCTTTCAACCTTGGTTATGTTTTACTAAGGTAGAACGAGTTTGATTAATAATAAACTTAATTTTTTTCCTCTCAATTTTACAATGTAATACACTTTTCCTGATACACCTTTCCTGTTTTTTTTTAAACAAACAAACTTTAAATTAATCTGTGTCTCTAAAAACATGATCATATTTATAATACATAAATGTTTTGATATTATGGGTTAGACTTGCGGTAAAATAAAAGCAAGTGAACCATAAATTCATTTGAAATTCTCTTTATTTATCTTCAATTAGTCGTTAATTTCCTAAATACTTGGACGTTTAAGCGTTCACCATCTCAACTTCGCCAAACAAATGTGGTGATAAGTCAGTAAGTCATGAGTCTAATTACAACAATAATACAAACTTCATGAAACATGAGGACGGCACTTGATCTATGTCACCAGAAATAGTATCAAGCTTCTTCCAAGGGCATCTTAGTCCCCAGACCTCGACCCCATTGAGAACCAGTTTAGTAAGCTAACAAGGAGAGTGCAGAGTAGAGGAAGTAGGTTGTTAGATTTAGATTATGCATAGAGGAATGGTTGAATGGTTGCATTTGTTTGATATTGTTAAACATCAACGTGAGGAAACTGCAGGTATTCAAAAAAAGAAGAATTTGGGTTGGGTTTGTTTATCAAATAAGAATGAATCGGCTGCAGCCAGAACCAAACTAAATTTCTCCGTCCATTCATTTAAAACAACACGCATCGACCTTGCTAAATTTTTAGCAAGGCATACTGTCAGCAGCACTCTCTTCCGGTCTGCTGCGCAATTGGCAGTGGATCGTAAACAAAAGATTTGATGGCTCAAATCAGTGACGCCTTTTCCGTATTAACTACAATTGCAGCGTCAACGTTTGCGAATGCGCCCTGAAAAAAAAATCATCATAGATTGGTCATGGGTTCGGACCGGATCCGGACCGCGGTCCGCCATTTAGTGATGCCTGTTCTAGAGACACCTGCTGGCAATTTTTGGACAAACCATTGGCCCACAATCGGCACAATCAGTATCAGTCTGTTGTAGCACTTTATGGTTTTAAATTGACTTCAACATATTAAATTGTAACCTAGCGTGCTGGTTGATAACATTTGGAATTGTGTATCCCTTGCAGAATTGTAATCCTATTTCAAAATTCACATTTTACAATGTCTTAAGTCTTCTGAGATTTAACAGTATTGAACTGTATAAAAAACTCAAACTACGCTGAAAATGCTCTTACATTTTCATTTACGTATCTGTCTATTTTGTCTTCTGAAGGATACAATCACATGGACCTGGCAAGGTCCTGGAGCGTAAGTATTTTGCTTTCACCGTGTACAATATTAAAAAAAAAAACAACAAACCATTAAAGTCTTTTGGATAATTTTCCATTCATTGTGTTAATTTTTTTTTTTTTAATTTAGGTTCAAGATCTTGTGGCTGACTCTTTGCCAGCTACACAATGTCTTTGAAATAGAGGTATGTGATTGATGTCATTCTGTACACAATCCCAGATCACTATGGGGAATAAAAGTGGATGTTGAAGGGCAAGTTACCATAAACATTTAAGTGATTTCTCTTCCTGCAGTTCCTTCCCGTCTATACACCCTCTGAGGAAGAGAAAAGGAACCCTGCTCTCTTTGCTATCAATGTGAGGCATGTCATGGCCAAGTAAGTTTTGAACAGGGTCGCGTTACTGGTTAACTATTAAAAAAAATGTAGTTGGTAACATATACCAAAATATTAAAGTAATGTAAATTGGTTACTTTTATTAATTTTGGATTACTCCAACAACAAAAGTTATAAAAAAAAAAAAAACAATACGACAAAACGATAAAATTGGAATTGTCAACTATTTAGGCATTAAACATGGGACAGCAGCATCTGTACATTATGCGATAATGTGACCAGTTATCCACTTAACTGAAATGAGAATGCTTGTTTGGCTAGCAAGACTGCAGCATCTCTCTCCTCATATTAAAAGTTTTATCATGCAAAATAATCAGACTTTTTAATCAACGTACCTGTAATCGGATTATGGGTTTTATTTCCCGTGTAACTAATTGATTAGAGTTCCCTTTTTTTTTTTTTTTCCTGAATACGTAACTCTGGTGCATGTAATTTGATTACTCTCTCAGCCCCGTTCAGATTTGTCATTTTTTTGTTGTCATGTTTAGTCTTTGTAGTGGAAAGAAGTCCATTAAGACTGAGAAAATGTCTTAATATATTATTATTTAAACTTCATGCAATGTTTACATATTTCTGTTATTTGTAGGAGTAATAGGTTTTGCCTTATTTTCCATTTGATTGCCATTTTTTCCCCACTCATAAGCACTGCAATGTATATTTTGTATTGTCCATACATTAAAGACACTCACCATTGTCTTGACTCTCACAGAGCCCTTGGGGTCCCCATCACAGATTATTCATTTGAAGATTGCCAGCTTGCTATGGCAGAAGGCCTGTTGAGATTGCCAGTTGACACCTGCCTGTTGGAGTTTTCCAAACTTGTCAGGAGACTCGGGTGTGTTATTTAAACCTAAACCTTACGAGCATAGACACAGATGCTATGATAGTCTTTGATGTTCCTGCTGTTGTTGATAATTTACAAGCAATATCAGATGTCTAATAATTAAGGCTATAACATAAAATTCTACATTTCAGCTATCTGACTTATGTCAAATTCTGTACGAGTTGTTTCCTAATGTTGTTAACCACACCATTAATGCTCACCAATTTCTTGTCACAGGCTTAAACCCCAAGACACTGAAAAGGTGCTGCTGGATTATGGGAACAGATCCAGGAAGCTGGAAGGACAGAAGCTCTGCTTGGATGACTTTGCTCAGTTCTTGGATGTGCCCGTTTCAGATATGTTACAAGACATGTTTTCCCTTTTCGATGAGGTCAGCATTTTCTCTGTGAAGAATGTATTTGGATGAAAAAAAATGTTTCTTCATGTTTTAATAGCAATGCTAAGGCATTTGTGTCAATGAAATTAATACAATCATGGACATAATCACTCTTTGTCTTAATAATCTGGGCTACTCTTGCTTTTCCAGCATGACGACAACTATGTGGATATCAGAGAATTTGTGATAGCCTTATCTGTTGTATGCAGACCTTCTGAAAGTTTGGAAACACTGAAATTGGCCTTCAAGGTACGTTCCAATTTAAGTTTTGACACCATCAAAGCACCAAATTGAATACAATTTGTAGGTTTGTTCGTAGACCGAAAAAAAAAGTCTGTGGGGTATATATTTTCCAAAAAAAACTTTATGAACAATTGTTATTAACTTTCTAAAATTAAGTACATTTGTTGCATGCATTAAAATTATGTTTCACCATCGTAAATATGATTTTATTTTCTACAATTTTCATGTTGCTAAAACATAATTTATTTTGTCTTTTTTTTTTTTTTTTTGTCCATACTATGTCAATACTATGTCTTTTTTTAATGCTATCCAACATCATTATGTATTTTTTTAATTCTGTCTTTGGAACAAAGCATACAGATTTTAATTTTGTTTTGTCTTGTAACTGCAAAAAAAATTAGCAATTGAATTCTCTTAAGGGTTTATTTAAAATTGGCCGTGAAAAATAAACATCTGTTGTGGTTCCATAAAATACAGTAGCTTTTATCATATCTGCATTTGTAGATAAATAACTATCAATCTTAAAGCTGAGTGAGCTCTAGATACGGGCCCCATTAGTTTTTCAAAATATATAAATACAAATTTTAAATTGAAATAAATATCATTTTGATTAACTGAATAACAGTTCATAACCGTCAACTAATTTTCTGTAATGTACTGTATATAATGTCACTTTTAAGATGTTTGAGGCCGAGGAGGATGGCGCCATTACAGAAACAGAGTTGGCAATTATTCTGAAGACCGCTTTGGGAGTGACTCACTTGAGTGTAACCTGCTTGTTTGCTGCCATTGACAGTGATGACACAGGAAAGATCACATTTGGTGAGAAATGAAACCCTCTTTCAACTTTTTGAAACACAGTTGAACGTTTGAGCTTGATTTGTGTTTAAAAGTAAAAGCATGCCGCAATGATTTTTTGTTTTTCCCCGATTGTTTTGTTCTTATCCCCCTCTTGTGGTGTCTACAGAGAATTTCAGGAGCTTTGTTGAAGAACACATGGACTTTGCAGAGGAATACCTGTACCATGAAAATTCTGGCCTCCTCAGTGGTACTTGCCAACATCAACACACAAAGTCAAGACTGTCTTTTCACAAAGTGCATGACACTGCCGACACCAAAATAACTAACGGCATCTGCCCCGATTTCAGCCCCAATGATCATGACAGCACAAACCATGAATTCCTTAAGAAACACAATTGAAAGAGTTGAGGTTGCGGTTGTGGAACAACATACATCTCTCCTGGCGAGAGGTTGTTAATGTGAGGCATGCTAGGCGTGGGTTGTATTTTTTTTGTCTTGTTTTTTACTGAAAGGAAATATATTTCAGTAACTTCAAATGAGATGTTTACCTTTTGCTAGCATTGTGGTCAGATGGTTTTCTTAAGTAGCTTTCTACATGATAGCAGTTTTACTTACAATATGTTGATTCCTTTTTCTTTAGGTTTTTTATTTTTTTTATTTTTATTTTTTTTCTCTTTCTTTCTTTTGTAGCAAGGGTTGTCAGAAGTCCAGCTTTGGCTGCTTCAGATACAATGCATAAATACTTGAATGGCACTTATTGAAGGTCGAGGCAATTTTGTTTTTTTTCCCCTCTCTTTTTCTCTTCCAGCTGCATTTTTGAATAGGCTGTGCATGTTTATAGCAAGAGGAAATCAAGCCTTGACAATGAAAGAAACACATTTGGGAAAGTAATGAGTTTCAAATTTCTATTTTTTTCCCCTTTTTTATGGTAGTTGCCTTTTGGCTAGAGAGTGTGGACACATGGAATTTTGGGCAGTATTGTTAAAAGGTCCACCCGAGTTTACCGGTGACAATTGTAGCACTTGAAGCCATTTTACTGCTTCAAGCCAAATTTGAGGTGTACTCGGGTGTCTTGATTGAGTTGGTTACATTTTTGCTATGAGCTTGTTAAATACATATATTTATACAATATTTTGGGTTTAGCTCAGGGTTCAGTAACACAAATGACAAATATACTTGTATGATGTCATCACTTTTTTTCTCTCTTTACTTTGGGGATTGCGCATGTGTTTTCTTTGTATGACATCAGTACTGTTCTGCCTGCGTTCATTCATCCATCTTTTTATTGTCGATATTACACAATTTGGACCAAAAATGTGTTTGGTGATTATGTCACCTGTTATGTCTGTACTGTCCCTTTCAGTCTGTATTGTAATGGCTTTAAAACGGGGAAAGGGACGGCAGGGGTTTAGTTGAGACCGTTGAAAGCACATTTTGTTTTAGTGGCCCAGGTGGATTTTATAACAGATGTCATTTCAACTTCCCTTTCGGCCTTACATTGGCATAATTTTAACCGTCCCTATTCACTTAAAAGCATACATAACTTCCATCATTTGATACGAAAAATATGTTTTTTTCTTTTTTTTTTATGAATTCTCAATACCGTGACCTTGGTGAGTTCGAGGGCCATATGTGGAATCAGCTGCAAGCATCATGTAATGATTCTGATTTTGATCACTGCCTAAAAACAGAAACATATTTTGTACTTAGGCCATTGTTTTTGTGTTTTAAAATATAAAATTAAGATTAACACCACTGTTGAGCAGGTTAAACTTGGAGGGATTGCTTTTCCACAAGCTAAGGAAAAAAAAGTTTTTCCACTGTCTGAAGACCATGCGCATGTGTTTTTGTTATGGCTTTCAGGAAAGCTATATTACACCTTTCTAACCCTTTCAAAGAGTTCTGTTAAGTATTTTGAATATTCCAAATGCTGGGCATTCTGTGAATCTTTGATATACGAATATGATTTTTTTTTTTTTTTACTGCCATGATTATGATCTATGTGATTAATACAGAGTTTATTGTTGATGGAAAAATTAGACCCTTTTTTTTTTTCTCCCCATGTTACACTCCAATGCTGTATTTTTCAACCAGTCTAAAGTTGGGTTATTTTATTCCTATTACTGCTAGTTGGCTGCTCCCAACCTAAATGCAGATTTTGTAGGGAAACCGATAGCCTTCAGTATAACTTTTATGCTTGAAAAGAGAATGTATTGACAATCTTGTCACAATCAGAAGCAAACTGAAATCTTAGTTTAAAAAAAAAAAATACTCTTTTTATCCTTTTGACTTATCCCTTTTCTATGTTGAACTGTGTGCACATGCAGTACATTAAACTCGACTTACTGTGAGTGTACAAATGTGTCAGGCCTTGAGGTGATATATATGCCGCATGACGGGCCGCAAGACACAATCCCGCCATAGTACGCATATTCAAATGAAATGTTGATACTGAATCACAATACTTATAGTATTGCTTTCCATTTGTGTTTTATTCCTTTGGCATATGTTTGCATTTGTGCTTGCACTTTAGTTTTCTTTATTTTGTAAAGAAAGTTCACATACAGTATAAAGCATGTTAAGTTTACTTTTTTATTAGCAATAGTTTTGCCATTGTAGGCAACACGTTTATAAGAAGCTGCACCCGTCCCCTGCATTTTAGTCAAGTTTGGGTCATTTGAACTTTTCGACTGACTTTTCTGCTCTTGTTTTGGATTGTTGAACATTTACAGCATGAGAATGACTGACTGCACAAACTTGGAAACATCTAACAGATTTGAATCAATAGGAAATGTTTGCACCACACAGTGGAAATGTATTTAATGTTAGCGCGTGTTTAATGACACAATTTCCACGTAAATGTGAAGGGAACAATATTCCGTACGTCCAGAGAGGTGACATGACTGTGAAATATTACTCAAACCCAATGGCAAGGACTTAACCTTGAATCGAATGTTTTAAATCACATCAAGTACCCCTTGTGCTTTTATTTATTTCATGCTTAACAAAAAAATACTTTTGGATGTCAAAAAAATTGTATTATTGAGTACATGTTTATGTCATCTGTATTTACACCTGTAACACCTCATGTATACATTTACAGTTGATTCCTCTATTTTTCATCTCGTTGTCCCTCGGAATAACTTGTATTTATGCTGCTTGCCAAACAGTTTGTCCATCATTGAGCCGAAGAAGAAAGATGTTGTGTACTCTTGACGGAGCGATATTGTCTTTCTGATGGTTCTCTGCTCGTGGACTAAACAACTGTTTCCTCTGTAGCTTTACTTCACCTCTTTTTCTATACTCAAGTTTTGTTTTAGAAATCTGTTTTGATGAAGAGTCATTATTGCAAGATACTTTGCATTTGTCTGTCAAGGACTGCTACGATGTAACTTGTTCATCTGACTCTTGGATCTTATAAAAAAAAAAAAAGAAAGACCAGGACTCTTGTCTTTTATAGGGATGCTTGAGTAGAATTTGCCTGTGGTTTCTAAATGTGTTGACTAGCAGACTTTTTTTTTTTTAACACCAACCAACATACCTAAAATAACAGCCAAGTGAGTATTCATTCAATACTTGAGCCCCCACTGGGTTTCTCAGCAGGTAATCTGGACGTTTGTGTTTTGGGGCAATGTTCTAATTGTCTAAAAATGGTGACACTGTCCTGAATAGACAAAGAATGTGTCCCCATTCCTTACCGTTGTCTCGCCCCATTTTACACACATTTCTTGAATTGTGTATTAAACACTTTATGGAGTAGGGGAAAAAAACACGGAGGATTTATGTGATCAACTAAACATTCCATTTGCAGTAGCTACCTACCAATTTGTACAGTTTTTAAGGAAGCATTTTGCAATATTTGTAATATAAATGAAGGCTCCCGTGTGAATGAATGAGATTGCATTCTTTGCTAAAATGGAAAAACACTTGACACCCTGTTTGCTGCTCCTTCCTGCCTCATTTCACCTGCCATTCCTATTTCTCTTGTCCTTCTGCCTTCACCTCGTGTCTTGCTCTCTTCCTCCTCTGTCCTTCCTCTCTCTGGGTCACAGCTGTTGCATTTATGAAAACAACCCACTCGATTATAGTTGTCTGAACCATGGGGGGGGGAAAACTCATACGCCCACCACAGCTTATATCGACCCAATGATTTCTGATGAGACTTGATGGATGATTGTACATTGAGGGTGTGTGGGTGCTTTGGTGGCTGATTAATCATTGTGATTGGTTTGCAAGCAACAGGCTGTCATTCTGAACATAAAGATCGTAAATCTGTTCGTGGGGTTCTGGCCGATTGTGTTATTTGGTGCCGCTGTCTTGTGGTCGAACCAGTAATGGTTAGTTCGATGTGTCAGAACAGACCGTCTAGGTCAGCTGGACATTCCAAGTAAAGACATTTGTAGTCAGCAAGAACGGTAGCGTTATCATAGTTACAAACCACAATTCCAATGAAGTTTGTAAATACAACGTACGTAGATAAAAACTAATTATTTGAAGATCCTTTTCAACCTAATTTAAATTGATACACTGCACAGACAATGTGATTAATGTTCAAACTGATGAATGTTGGATTAAAGGGATGCCACAAACAATTGAGAAAATTGAATGCTAAAAAAAACAACTTTAGAACGTTCCACAGGTTTAACAGGTTAATTGTAAACCGGTGAGTGTCATGGTTTGGTATAAATTTACCAACTGCATGAGCAAATAATCCATCAATTTAAGAACAATTTTGATATTATAAATATTTAGAATCAGGGTGTACCCCGCCTACTGCCCGAACATTGTTGGGATAGACTCCAGGACCCACTGTGACCCTTTTGAGTAGAAGCGGTACAGATAATGGATCTCATCAAAGACTGTGGAGAAATCTTGGCAAGAAACCATTGAATGCCTGCGGCCTTCAATTCCTCAGGCAGCACAGCATTAAAAAACAGCATCATCGTGTAAACGAAATTACCATGTGGGCTCAGAGGCACATACGTTTGTCCCTACATCCACAAATGCAAATTAAACCTAGCATGCAAAGTGAAAGCCTTCTATCTGTGATCTGAACAGTCCACATTTCACGTCCAATTTTTCAGTACATTACCTATTTTCTAACAAGGCGCTGAATGGCAAAATTGACTCCTGGCATGCAATCTATGAATCAACAAATTCATTTCTATTTTCTTCTTTGGCTTTCTGTGACTCTTCCAGTTTCTCTGCATGTGTGTTGCAACCTACTGATGACATTGAGATGCTCCAAGATGTCAGTGGCCATCTCTGAGAACTGATATGTTGAGCAATTGGACATATGCATTTGGTTTAGACAAATTCAAATTAAAGGTTATCGTGTGTTTTACATTCATCCTGAAATTAAATCTTAATCATTGTTCTCTTTGCATGTCCTCTACAGTTAGTCATGTTTTATCACTGCAATGCTGATCGAGATTGAAATCCACTCTTCGAAAGACTATTTACGTGGTCATATGAGGACAAATGTCAGAATATACCCCCGCATATTTAGCGGGATTGGCACATTGGTCAAAGGATTAAAAACTTAATGATGATCAAATATATTACAAAACATTAATTGATAATTAACTGAACTAACATGTCTATCTCATGATCCCTCTACCATTATAAAGGAGATAAATGTGTTACATCGACTTTCAAGACATTTTGGTAACTGTTGCTTAGAATTCTGGAAATTTATTTTATTTGTATCTGCTGCGTGGTTGGAATCTGCCCATCAGTTGTAGAATTACTAATTAAAAAAAAAATATGTAAAATTTTAACATCCTCAATTTCGAGAGAGACAGGGTGCTTCTCATCATAGAGGAAATTCACACTGACTTGGATGGTGAAGAGGAGGAATAGACAAAGACATGGTGAGGATGGGAGGAGGGAGTGGTCAGAAGTGGTGTGTGTGTGTGTGTGTGTTGTTGGGGGGTGGGGGGTGTTGTTGATTGTTCCTCATATTTCAAGAGTGGTCCTGCAGAAAGATCCCCACAGCAGACCACACAGTCTTCTGGTAGCCAAAGAGGCTGCCACTTCATCATTGACGATCAGTTCTTTTGATCTTTTTCTGTCTTTAGCATTATCTGTCGCTGTGATTTTTGGCACTATTTTTTTTGTTTAATTTGGGATAGTTTCAAAATTCTAACAATTGAAGTAAATGTCAATTATTATTTTGTAGCCGAGTGAGGAGCCTCAACACAACTGGATGGTGACAGACCAAATCGTCAACTGAGGGAGCTTTTCACTTGATACTGGTGACTGACTGGTGAGTTTTGTACAAAACAAATATTACCATGTTTGCATATATATATATATATATATATATATATATATATATATATATATATATATATATATATATATATAGGTGTGTGTGTATGCAGTGTTGTATAATCAAATTTGTATTATGGTATTGTTTGCAGAGCATCTCCAGTTACTTTATTTGTAGTAAATTGTGTGTTTTTTTTTTTCTAATGATGAATTGAAAATTTTCTAAAAATATGGAAACAATCTTTTTTTATCAAATGAATTTCTTAGTTGAAATAAAACATTGCTGTGTGTATTCCGCATTTTGTTTCTTTTATTATTTAATTATTTAACTGAGACTGTATATTTAAAAAAATATATTAGGGCATTTATTCTGGAGATAATCCAATTTATTTTCGAATGCATTACACACTCAGAAGATTTTAGTGAAGCAAGGCTTAACTCTTCATCTAAAAAGTGAATGATGGTTTGAGCTTATTAAGGTTAGTTGTTATCAAAATGGCGATCAACAAGTGCGAAGTGTAATGAGCGCGTGGCAATGGCCTTTTAGAGACACACTCCCGATGCATGTCTTTTTCTACATCACACCCTGTTGCTTTTTAGCATGCTTAATCTATTTGTATGCAAAGCCAGAAACAAAGTAATAACATTTATACTCTGCATCAACAGAATTAAACAATTTAAAGTGAGTTTATTTAGACCAAGCATATAATATTTGGTTTGCTCTGGTGGGGTACTACTTAACACGGCTGCCTTACAGTTTCAAGGTTAGGGGTTCAAATCTTGACTTTGGCCGTCCTGTGTGGAGTTTGCATGTTCTCCCTCTGCTTGCATGGTTACTTGGGCTTCCTCCCATCTTCCCAAAACAAGCATGTTAGGTTCATTGAACACTCAAAATTGTCCCTCTGTGTGAATGTTTGCCTATGTACCTTACTGCCTTGTGATTGACATTTTATTGTTTACATTTCTTCTACAGTCATCTTCCTTCGTCTTCCATAGTCAGGGTTATTTGCCTTAACCGAAAGCCGAGTACCCCTCCATGCTGAAGGTCCCGATTAGCCTGATGTCATCAGTCGTAGCACCCGAAAAAAACCCTTCCAATGCTATGGGTCCCAAAGAGGTCAGTGCAGATGTGTAGCATGTGTCGTATTAAATGTGTGTTACACAGTATTAGAAATGATTTAATATTTGTTCACTGAAGAGATAAATGGGATTGCTATGTGAAAAGGGAGAGAATGTTAAAACGTTTGTTAGAGTAACATGTTGTCCTACTTTGATTAAATGGTATGGTATGGTAAATCAAGAATCTAATCCTGCAGGTGGAGCTGATCCTTGTGAAGGAGCAGAATGGGGTCCAGTTCACCTCCACCACCCTCGTGGCTCCGACCTCGACTCAGACCAGCCCCAGCGGTGAGGAGGAAAGAGAAACCTGGGGAAAGAAAATTGACTTTCTATTGTCGGTGATTGGATTCGCGGTGGATCTCGCTAATGTCTGGAGGTTCCCTTACCTCTGCTACAAAAATGGGGGAGGTGAGTTTGAAGCAGATGGATTAGTTTGGGAAGTTGGATGTAATGGGGGGAAAAAGGGCGGAATGGGTGTTGTGACAGAAAATCAGCCTCCTCTATTAAAATAGTTGAGGTGGAAATGAAGGGGTGACACTGTCTACATTTGTAGTTTTATCGAGAGAGATTTAGAAAAGGTGAAATGAAGGTGGAAGTTTCACATCCTTCAATTAAGAATGTTTCTCCTTTTTGTAGGGGTGTAAGAAGTGTGTATCATCGACAACCCCCCCCCCCCCCCTCCAATTCTTTCAACCCTTTCAAGAGATCAAAATAAGGATAAAAAAGCAACCACAGCTGCTCTGAATAGATTAGCTCCAACAATTATGGTCACTAATTATGGCTGTTTAACATAGAGCTCTCATTAGGTTTAAAAGCTGTCGCCATCGCCAAGGCTCACACCCTGTTCTAAAGGATGCTCATTGCTGCTAAACATGCATTATTGACATGTCGGTTCAGGGAATATTACTAAAACATGTCCGTGTCTGTTCAGGTGCTTTCTTGGTGCCATACCTGTTCTTCATGGTGATAGCAGGCATGCCTCTCTTTTACATGGAGTTGGCTCTGGGACAGTACAATAGAGAGGGAGCCGCTGGGGTCTGGAAAATATGTCCCATATTTAAAGGTATGGCTTGCATGCATGTACACACATTAGGTACATCAGCATTTGATACATGTATATCTAAAACTGATGATATTTGATCAAATTTCTTACGATACTGCTCAATTGTTAAAATCATAAATTTATTGACCACATGGATTTTGGTGCCAATTGATCACTGTTTTTGGATGCTATAAGCAATGAAAGTACAATGATTTTGGATGGAGACTTTGTAATAGGTAACTTTAGTCACTCTTGTAGTACCTTGGGGAGAGCGGAGGCGGGACATGGCAATATTTCTCATTAAAAGTAGCCGTTTTTCAAGTCGCCACTCCGAATTGTTCCAAAACAAATTTAAGTTTCCTGATCAAAAAATATGGACCTTATTTTATATATATAGAATATATATATATATATATATTTTTTTTGTTTTTTGTTGTTTATATATTTATATATATATATATATTTATGCATTTATTTATACATATATATATATAAAACGCTATGATTATTGTGGTTTTTTTTGTAGTACTGTAGACTATGCAAATGACACTCCGAGTAATTTTAAAGTCATCAAGTGTTTGAGAAAAATGTGAGGATTCTTTTTGCAATTTAAATTCAAACCTGTGAAGTTTAACATGGGACCTCATATTTGATATCAGCTTTGCGAGGCTTGCATGCACTGAACTTGTGAGTTTTTGCAGATTCCCTGTTGGAATTGATTTGCACGATATCAGACTAGCTCATCGAAGTTGCTGTTTGGGTGTGAACTTCCTTTCATCTTCATATATCTTTGCTTGAGGATGCTTCAAATGTCCTGAGCAGGGTTGAGGTCAGGAGAGGCTGGGTGGGAGGCGGCTTACGCCATGAGTTTTTCCTCTTTTCTGCCTATAGCAGCCAGTGATAGAACAGTATTCCTTGCAGCATGTGATTGTTCACTGATTAATGCTGTGCAAACCTGGGTGGTCAAGATGGAAGGAATAGTGTATGGTTGGTGGATGGCCACCATGTTCCAGCATAGCTCCAATGTTAATGGGGAAGTCGAGGAGTCATGTTTTGATCTGGAATCCTGGGGAGACAGCTGGTCGCACCCTGAAAATGTGAAATAACCTCTGAAAGGTTTGTGGCATTTCTGCCCAATTTCTTTGTTGGTACAAAATGAAGAACACTTGTTTGTTTCTGGGGGTTTCATCCCACACTGTCCCTTTCAGGAGGTAAAATGCATACTTCATTGACTTTAAGGTCCGGTGATTGACTTGGTCTGTCTCGGGCCTGCCAATTTTTTCTCTCTGATGAAATCCTTTGTTCTGTTGGCTGTGTTTTGGGTCGTTTTCTTGGTGCATGATGAAGCTTTTCTTGATTAGTTTGAATGTGTTTTCTTTTTTGTAGACTTTTGAATTCATTCATTCATTCTGCTGATAGCATCTTGCATTTTATCATCAGTAAAGACTAGTGAGCCCATTCCAGGTGCAGCCATGCAAACCCAAGTTATGACAATACCTCCAACATGCTTCACAGATGAGCTTTTATTTTTTTTGGATCATAAGCAGATCCTTTCTTTCCCCATACTTTGGCCTTACAATCATCTTGGGAGAGGTTAATCTCTGTCTCAGCAGTTTATAAAACTTTTGTGGCTCATCTAAGGTGCTTTTGTATCCTGCTTTTTACGGCGACTTGGCTCCATTCATCCATCTCAGACGCTGCTTTTGAGCAGCATGGTCGCTATGCCTCACTGCTCTTAGTAGACTTCAGCGTGCCGTTTAATATCATCTTCCCCAGCAGATTGGTGAATAAGGTGTCAGGCCTGGGTGTGTCTAATTCTATCTGCCTTCGGATTTTGGATTTCCTGACGAACCGCTCTCAGTGGGTGGTAATAGGCCCACACGTCCCCGCAGCCATTAGCCTGAGCACTGGCCCCCCTCAGGGCTGTGTCCCCTGCTCTAAATTTATGACTGTTCTCCCATTCACTGCAACAACAACTTTATAAAATTGGCATATGATTGCCACTCACCTCTGTGGAGGATTAATCAGCAAACCTGGATGAGGTGGATCTGCTGTCACTGTGGTGTGAATTTAATTTGATTGATTACAACCAAAACTAAGGAGATTATTGTGGACTACAGAAGAACAAAGACATTGCTCATTCGTGAAGTCCCTGTGGAGAGGTTGCCTGAGTTTCACTTCTTGGATGTGCAGGTTACAGACAACCTGATTTGGAGCACAATCGCAACAACTATTGTTAAGAAGGTACAGCAGAGAAAGTCTTTCTTTAGAGTCCTCATGAGTAGCTATCTGCCACAAAAACTGCCGGTGGCCTTCTATCGGCGCTCCATAGACAGCATCATCACTTACTGCATGTGTATTCGGTTTTCCAGTTGCGCAATAACAGACATGAAGGCTGCCCAAAGGTCATTAATATAGCTCAGAAAGTATTGGTTTTATTATTCTCCCAAAATCTTTTTCGGTGGATTGTCATAACTTTATCCCTGCCCTGTGGAGGTCACTGACTGTTTTCTTTGGGTGTTTCTTCACAGCTCTCACAAAATTAAAAAAAGTAAAAAAACTGCTGATTGATATGCTATGCCGACTTGCTCGAAATCTGTTGCTAAATGCACCACTAGTTTCTCTCTTTTTCAGAACATGCCAAATGTTTGTGCCATAGCTCAGACCAATTTTCCCTCTATTTTCAGTTTCAAAATGGTTTGCTTACGATCATTTTGCTCACTTGAGAAGTGGGTGAGTTCTATCATAAGATGCTCTGTTCTAACTTGTTAAACACATGCAGGTTTAAATACCACAAAATAAAAGCTTTAATTGTGAACTTTTGAACATTTAAACTATAACCATTAAAACAGCTCTTGTATTGGAGCTCAATGGATTATGTAGGCGTTACCTAACGTCAGTATCCATACTGTACATTTTTGCATGGCTGATCCACTTCACTTTTGATCCATCAAAGTCTGTCCCTGTGTCCATCTCCCTTCCCACTACACTGCCAACTAGTTGACTTCCCATCAATACCTACATGTCCATGTGTCTGCTTTCCTACCCACTTGCTTGCCCATTCACATGCCAGTCCTCCTTTTGTTCACTTGTCTGTGTCAAGCGCCGACAGGCATTGTTTATCCGCCCAGAACATCAGGTTCTGGTTGCACTCAGATGGAAAACAAATGAAAATTAGGCTTTTAGACTGTCCTGATCGTCGTAATGCTTTTGTCAAACAGTGCTTGACAACCTCTGGAGGTGATTTTTAAAACAATGATGAACAAGGATTTGGATACAGTCAGATGGGATTATTATTACTTTTGTGTGTGTGTCCATGCATATATATGCATATATATATATATATATACATATATATATAATATATTGACAGATCATCACCAAGACCATCTGTTGCTTCTCTGTATGCTGTCAGACATCCATCCTGTGTCCAGTAATGTCCTTGTCGGGCTGAAAGTGGCTCATAGTTGTGTTTAAGCCCCCGTCCGTGTGGGTGACAGAGCGGGTGTGTGTGAGCGTGTGTGCTTGTGTGTGTATGCACGCGTGGGCCTCCTGTCTGTGAACATGTGCTATCTGTCAGGGTTCCACAGAAGACATCGACGTTCTAATCACAGACTTCACACACTGTCATTCTCTGCCTCTCAGTGGGGGGATAACAGTAATTATTCAAATGCATACATACACATGCCCATATTGGCAGTAATTATTCTGATCAACAAGATGGTTTCCCCTCGAGATCAATCTATCAGAAGAAAAGGGAGAGAGGATGAGAGGCAGTGGAGTAGGAGCCACATGTGGCGTATATAAAAGGCATTGCTTTTGGCTTTCCTAAACTTTTGTTAGTGTGTACGCATTTTTGCAACATTACACGAAACAAAAAAAAAGATAATCCTATAAATAAATACAATTTGGGGATTAAATGGTTATTTTTTGTATTTGCACTTGTATAGTGATTATGAAAGGAAGCTTTTTCTAAGAAATAATTGACCACTATATTTATTATGTTGAGCAGTGTAATTAACTTTGAAAATTTGCAATTTTTTTAAAATAATTTCTTCACTATATAAAATAAATTCTAATAATTTAATAATGCATTACATTATATGTATTTATAGGGAAAAGATGTTTCTACTGCCTCATAGGGAGTCGTGTAAGGTCAATCGAGAACTCCCATTGCAGCCTCTTACTTACTTACAGTTCTCAAGCTCATCACTGTATGTACGGTTATACCAGGCACTAGTTACATTCACAATAAATTATTATTGTCCACTTCCAAATGTCAGAATGTTTACTTTAAATGATGAATGGCTGTTTTTGTGTCACAGGTGTAGGATTTACAGTGATCCTCATTTCCCTCTACGTTGGCTTCTACTATAATGTCATCATCTCTTGGGCTCTCTTCTACCTCTTCTCCTCGTTCACTTCCGAGCTCCCTTGGGTGCACTGCAACAACACTTGGAACAGTCCAAATTGCTCTGACTGGGCTGACAACGGCACAATCGGTGACATTTACAAGGCCACTCCAGCTCAAGAGTACTTTGAGTAAGTCGGCTCAACTTCACCATTTGTGACACTGTGACAGTGTACATTTCAATGTAATGATTGCTGGAGAGCCACAGAGGTGGAATTTGCAGTGACAAAAAGAAAATGCGGCTCATTGTTTGTTGTACATGTTGGAACTGTCGAAAACCGGTAATATTACTCTCTATGCAAAACTTGCTAGCAATTTCCAGGCTATTCCACATCAGCTTTAAAAATTAAGACTGAAGTGTTATAAACTAAATTTGAACCCTATCCGGCTTTCATGATTTTTTTAGAGGGTTTTTTTTCCCATTTTTTTACTTTAGGTTGCAATTAATGCTTATTTTAAATGGGCTTGGGCTTTCACTTGAATCCCAGTTTTCCACCCATAAGGCACTCAAATTGCTTCAACACTGGCTCAGCATCAGGAGCAACTGGGACTTCACTATCTTGCTTAAGACAGAGATTTGTTTAAAACTGTTTTTAATGAAGGTGTCTGATAATAACTTTGAGTAATGAGATCCCTTAAAAAAGTCATAATAATCGTCATTCCGGTGTTCCCCTTTGGATTTAATATTGTTGTTTAGTTTGGACTATACATCATGCTGAGATGTGTGTAATTTTTATGTTGTGAAAATGGTTTGTCGTTCATATTCTTATTATATGTTTTCAATTAGCATCGATATGACCAGGTGTGTGCCAGGTGTCTTCTATTCTAGTGAGAAAATGGTTGCTTTCTTGTGACAGTTGTAGCTTTTCATCAAGTGCAGCTGGAATGACAGTGTGCTATTTACAGTGAATCACCAGCAGACAATTTGACTGCATTTAGTGTCATCTGTCCCACCCTCTCGGAGTAATCAAAATATCTGCATTAACATCACCAGTTGTTTTTTTTTTATACCTACACTGTAACCCTGTTGAATTATTTGAACTCAAATGGTTTTAGGAAACATATTGTAAGGATATATTTAAGTATAAAGAAATCTTGGATTTGTCTACAAATAACTCAGATATTTATTGTTTATGTAACACAAGTGAAATAAGAACAAAAAATATGTTGGATTCATCCCAATGGATTTGAAATGAGTCAACACCACTTTTGAATGAAGATATTTGACTCCCCTCAAATGTTACCATGAATATTAAACAGACTCAGTTAAATTTCATCAAATCAAATTATTACAATTAAGTAATGGCATCGAGGAGCTACTCCATCCATTTGATTTGAACTGATTGCCACTATTCCCTCGAACAACTTCAATATAAAATAATATCTGACTTGCCTACCAGCAACTGAGCTATTTATTTTTTACGGAACATGAGTGAATTAACTTAACATTCCAATTTAATTAAGTTATGTTTACTTTGGAAGGTACATTTGAAATGTGTCATTCAATTATTCATAAAATCATTGTCCTGCAGCCCCGTCAATCCTCATTCATTTAATGCACTTCCGTCCTTGCATTTCACAAGCCCATCCCCTCCGCCCCTGTCCACCGGAAAAATGCATGTCGCGAGGCTAATGGCAGATGTTTATTATTTAAAGCTCAAGGCATTCCTTTCCACATCCACTTACCGTAATTTCCGGACTACAGAACTCACCTGAATAAACGCCACAATAGCTACATTTTGTCATAAAAAAAGGATATTTTCTGGGTTCAAAGTATATTAACTTACTTCTTTTTAGGAAACTTTATTTAATAACTAAGAAATTAATTAAATTAATTAATTAATTTAAAAAACAATCATTAAATTTGCTTTAAATCTTAACATTTTGCACATTTTAAGTAAAGCGGTGTATGTTCCATCCCATAGGCGAGGGGTGCTCCACATTCAGGACAGCAGTGGTATTGATAACCTGGGCCGTCCACGTTGGCAGTTGACATCCTGTCTCGCTGTGGTTATTGTTCTACTTTACTTCAGTCTCTGGAAGGGTGTCAAGACGTCTGGCAAGGTAACAAATTGAAATCTGTCTTTTCTGATTGTGGCAAATAGAAGAGAAGGACAACATCCTCCTGAATGCCACCAATGTGAATCATGAGCTGTGTGCTGTGTGGCGGGGTTACTGTATGGGAGAACATTGGTTATATGTGCTGTAGATTTAAAGATTAACAGGGTATTTTAAATTCATCTTGAATGCATGTAAAGTAAGTAAGTTGAATACTTGTATAGCCATTTTGATGTGTTTATAATGTGCATCTCTTCTAACTACGTTTCTGTGCGTGCATGTGTTTTTGCCTTCTGTGACCCTCTCAGGTTGTGTGGATCACAGCCACCATGCCCTATGTGGTCTTGACTGTGCTGCTCATCCGAGGAGTCACCCTGCCCGGAGCCAAGGATGGCATTAAGGCCTATCTTTCTGTCGACTTCCTGAAACTCTGTGATGCCAAGGTGAGAGCCATGTGGAAAGCTGGAAACAGGAGTGCAGGGGGGAGTTGCGAATAAAAGAAAATACAATAATATATTTTGATAATTTTTTAACAGTACATATAGAATGGAATAGAATTATACAAATGATCCTATATAGACTATTTAGAGCGCTGTTGATTATAGTATATAAGGAGGAAACAGCAACTGTTACGCTCATCTAAGCGTTTTTTACTCTTAGAAGCAACTGTAGTTCTTGCAAGTCACTACATGTGATGTAATTGGCAACAAATTTCATTTCAAAACTCAAATGTTGATATGGAAGTGTTCGCATAGCCAAGCTCTATAGATTCTTTTTGACGTGGTAAAACCTCAACATGTAAGTTGAATTGTTACTACGAATATAGCTGCAGGAAACTGCAAAATATTTCAAATGGAATGAACTGTCCACTGTCCACTAAATCGTTAACTGAACATCAGACCGGTACTCACATATAGGAGTGAGGTGCGGAGATATATATATATATATATATATATATATATATATATATATATATATATATATATATATATATATATATATATATATATATATATATATATATATATATATATATATATATATATATATATATATATATATATATATATATATATAGAGAGAGAGAGAGAGAGAGAGAGAGAGAGAGAGAGAGAGAGAGAGAGAGAGAGAGAGAGAGAGAGAGAGAGAGAGAGAGAGAGAGAGAGAGAGAGAGAGAGAGAGAGAGAGAGAGAGAGAGAGAGAGAGAGAGAGAGAGAGAGAGAGAGAGAGAGAGAGAGAGAGAGAGAGAGAGAGAGAGAGAGAGAGAGATTGCAGAGAATTAGATTAGATATATGCATGGCGCTGTAATTTGCAAAATTACCCCTGTATTCACAAGCGTCTTTCATCTATTGCCGTTGAATGAGTTTCCTGCAATTATCCCTAATAATGGCTTTTTTCCTCTCCTGTGCCTTTTGTTTGCCGCTTCACACAAGTGCACCTTTTCTGCCACCCATCCTCCCAGGTTTGGATCGATGCCGCCACGCAGATCTGTTTCTCGCTGGGAGTTGGGTTTGGTGTGCTAATCGCCTTTTCCAGCTACAACAAATTCAGCAACAACTGCTACAGGTAAAGAGACTCCAGGCCAAGAATTTGCCTCACACATACACACAATGCAGCAGGTGAGTTACAACATCCTTTAAAGGAAACTCCTCGAACCTGCCTTGCCTTTGACACCTTGGTGTATAACAGACAACCGTAGCACAAAACGAGCATAAACCTGTAATCCTGAAGTCACCCATCTCCTTTTCCTTTTATTTCTATATTGTATAATAGTAGATGCTTGAGGAGGCCTTCTTGAAAGCTTTTAGATGTATTTTTAAACATTTGGCAACTTTGGCAATTTTCAACAAAAACATTCTAAAATTTTATCTGTATTTAATACTGATGTCGATCTTATGTTGTTTGGAAATTGATGTAGCATCTTGATTTATCTCGTCAGATATTGAATACAATTTACAATATTTATCCATTCACTATGCGGTGCAGGAATATATTGTATAATGTAAATAATATAAAGACAGTAATAATGATCAATTCTGCATTTTGTTTTTTTTTTCATATTCAATCTTCATTTAATTTGGTTTATGTTAATGTTAATGTTATGGTAATGTTCCAGGGACGCCATCATCACCAGCTCCATCAACTCTTTGACCAGCTTCTTCTCTGGCTTTGTTGTCTTCTCCTTCCTTGGCTACATGTCGTACAAGCACAATGTGGCTCTGGAAAATGTCGCAAGAGACGGTATGGTGCTGTTGCAACTATACACAATTCATTGTTCACAGTTCCTTATTTTTTCGGCAAAAAAAAAAAAATCGTCATGCTTTTTTTTTTTTTTTTAATTATGTTTTAAACCTAACACACAGTGCTGACAGCTAAATCTAAATCGCCACAAATTGTGCGTCAATGGCCAAGAAATACACAGAGGTCCAGAAATGTTGAAACAAACACGGTAAAAAGGTGAAAATGGCAACAACAGCCCATAGAAGAGCTGCCGAAATATATAAATTCAGTTCCAGAACAGTTTGTCTGAATTTCAATATTTTTAACATTATTTTAACAAACATTACAACGGGACAGTTACTGTAGTATTTTATGTAACAGGACCAAATTAATTCCGCAGACTACTGAACTGCTCAACATAATCATACCTCTATAATCATAATTGATAAATATTATATATTAATTACTGCAATTGGCTGGCAAGCAGTTCAGGGTGTACCCCGCCTCCCACCCAAAGACAGCTGGGGTAGGCTACAGCGCCACCGCGACCCTTGTGAGAAGAAGCGGAATAGCCAATGAATGGATGGATGGATATTTATTTATTAGTAAATTATATGTAACTGGCGGAAAGAAGGAATTTATGTAGACAATTCTCTATCTTGTATTTGGAGGGAGAGGGAGAGGGTGAGAGGGAAAGAGTGTGGGAAAGGGAGGCTTGCCAAGCAGCCTTTCCTTTTGACCACCTTTTTATGGAGCTGTCCATGGTGCTGATGCCACAGACCACTATTTTTACAGTATGTGTATACCAGCACGATTATATGATGAACTCCATTTTACGTAATGTAACTTCTTTATAGAGTGCAAAGGATAAACATTACCAAACAAATCAAATTTGAGTCACAATGCAATATAAACCAAATAGTGAGTATTCATGCATAAGCTAATGGGATCCAGTACAAGCAATTTTTCAAAACGTCTACCTTTATAAACATATTAATGGCCTATGCCAGAGGTATTCAATTAAAAGTCACAGAGGTCCACGACTAAAGTTTCTTCCAATTAAAAGGTCCGAACCAAAGTCCAACTTCCCTTAATGTCTAGCCGATGTTTACATTTTTAGTTTCAATATTTAGTCATTTTCAACAGAGCGCACTTATATACTAAATATTTAGCAATGTTCACATTGAACACCTTTGCCAGTCAAACAAATATAAGGCGTGTATTTCACATTCAAGAAAATGTGGCTCCAGGAACTTAAGTTTGCCACTTCCAGAAAAAAAAAACAGTCAATTATCTCCTGCAGAAATATATCAAGTGCTAAGCATTGAGTTAACATCTTTTACCTTTTTTTTTCTCAAATCAAAGAGTTATCAGCCTAAAAAAATGGAAAGCCTAATTATCCAAGTAAAACAGGTCAACAATCAATAAAAACGGCTGTCCTCATGAAAAACTAATTCAAAATGAGCTTTGACACCACCTTTTCTTTTGAATATTTTTTTAACTTCTCTTAATGAGAAAAATGATTTTGTGACTGCCCTGCCAGTGACTTAAATCTGGGTTGGAACGGAGTCAGGGCCATTGGGATTTGGTAGATTATTTCACACATCTGGCCTTTGTGTTTTCCTTTAAATAATGTTTGTGCAACCGTATTTAAGCACTCCTTCGCAACTTCCCCATCACTGAATGTTTTTTTATGTTTCTCCAAAATCCATGATACTTTTAGTGAACATTCGTTTGCATGACGCTGGGCTGTAAACGAAAATGTAAATTTCTGTTATACTGCACTATAAGTTCGATGTTTTTGCGTGCGCTCACCTCAAACTTCAGCGGATAACTTTGCAAAAAAGGGTGGTGCTTTGTTTCGTAGTGGCGCTTCGAATGTTGCGACGGTTTCGGAGCATATGATGCACGCTGGTTTGGAATCGGCTGCAGCCAGAACAAAACTACATTTCTCCGTCCATTCATTTAAAACAACACGCATCGACCTTTCTAACTTTTTAGCACGGCAAACTGTCAGCAGCACTCTCTTCCGGTCTGCTGCGTAATTGGCAGTGGATCGTAAACAAAAGATTTGATTGGCTCAAATCAGTGACGCCTTTTCCGTATTAACTAGAATTGCAGCGCCAACGTTTGCGAATGCACCCTGAAAAAAATTCATCGTAGATCGGTCATGGGTCAGGTCCGAACCATCGCGCGGTCCGCCATTTGGTGATGCGTGGCCTATGCTGATAGACACTGGCAAAGAGATATTGCTTTAAAATCCTGTTACATGCTGTTTGCTTCTAATTTATTTTATTTAGTTGCATGAAAAGCAGGATACTGTTATAGTATGACCTCCAAATAAGATGTAGTCAAGTTTTACACCACTGCGTTTCTTTGACACAGCTCTTGAACTGGGAGGTCTAGGACATTTAAAGTGGCACGATATGCTAAAGCTACTTCAACTGTAATTAAAAAAACACACACACGCACAACTTGTGACCAAACCAAATTTATCTTTATTCTAAAATGGATGTTAACTACATAAAAGGAAAATAAATCTCCGCTTTCGAGTGCTAATTCATTTATAATGATGCAAGTGTTTATTTTCTGCTTTTTAGGTGCTGGATTGGTGTTTGTTATTTACCCAGAAGCCATTGCCACATTGCCTGGGTCATCAGTGTGGGCAGTAATTTTCTTCATCATGCTCCTGACACTCGGCATTGACAGTGCTGTGAGTATTCACCTTCCATGTCCATGTTTCATGTTTTCTGCCTACAAATAGTTGTCATATGATAAATACAACGCCACAGGGGTATGGTGCTTGTTCCTCCTACGCCTCCTCCCCGGTGGTGTGGTGCATGTGTTTCCTTTCTGGTGTGCTCTGGGGTCGGATCCACTCCCGGGAACTCCCTGCATCCTGAGAGGGTGCTGACTGCCCCCTCTCGGGATGCCTGGTGGGTGTGGAGTCCTTCGCCTTTGAACCCGTTTTGGGGATCGGCACCTCCCAGGTCGGCCCTACTGTGCGCTGGGACAGGTGCTCATAGCTGGCGGGGTGATATTGAGGCGAAACTTGATAGCGTGGTTAGGGGCCTCTTTCTCTCCTGGTGAGTGTGTCCTGGGGTGATGGCTGGTTGCTCCCCTGCCCGCCGTTGGTCACTGGGCATGACTGGTATCCTCTTGACTGAGTGCCCACAAAATGGGCAACCCGAATCGCGCTTCCCTTGCAGATGGCTGAAGCCGAGTCCTCAACTCTGGACACTAGGGGCTCTATTTTTGTAAGTCTGGCGTATGGTGCGGTCTAAAACTATGGGCGGGCTTCACTAAATGCAGGTGTTCTCTCAGAGCCATCTAAGCAGGTGCTGTGTGGTGCATTTTAAAAAGGGCGCTGTGCACTGTTGTGGGCGTGAGCACTCCAGACTTGATTCGCCAGCAATCCAAGTGGGTCTTCTCATTCCCTTTAAAGCGGGTGTGTGAAAAGCGCTTGCTAACTATTTCCCCTGTCAAGCACTGCTCAGTCCTATTCTGCTCTTGTCCTGTTCTATTCTGTGTTCTTTCTCTCTGTCTTCTGTCACACCTTGTTCTGTTCAACAGCAATTCAAACAAATCGCAATACAAACAGCTAGTATTTCAAAACTCCCTTGTTGCAAAGAAAAATTGTTCCAGAATTAAATTCAATAAATATCCACCATTCTGCATGACCAAGCAGTTGAACAGGACAGGTTAAAATATATATGATGGTCATAGATATATTTTTAATGTACAGTAATTTAGTTGTGCATTCGAGCAGCAGTGTAAATGAAAGTTCCCGTGTCTATTCTCCTTCTCCTTTACCTTTTAGATGGGTGGGATGGAGTCTGTCATTACCGGTCTGATTGATGAATTCAAATGCCTCCACAAGCATCGAGAGCTGTTCACTCTCTTCATTGTTACCGCGACCTTCCTCATCTCGCTCTTTTGCGTTACAAATGTAAGTATTATACTGAGACTGTTATGTTACTCAGGGAGTGTGGTAGAATTTCTACAAATCTTTTCGGAAATGTTTCCAATGTAATGAATTGTAAAAACTTGTAGTTATATAACTGAGATCTTCAATTTCCATAATCATCTGTATATGTATCATTACAGAACAGTGACATTGTTTCTCTGTCACGGTAGGGTGGGATGTACGTGTTTACTCTATTGGACCACTTTGCCGCAGGGACGTCCATTCTGTTTGGAGTGCTTATTGAAGCTATCGGTATTGCATGGTTCTACGGTAAGCGAAACTGAGAATGACAGAAGAAAAAAAAGATTATTCATGTTGTCGTGGCGAGCAATGCTGATGTTATATTAGGGCTCTGATGAGAAATCTGTCTGCGTGGATGTGCTGTGACTCAACGTGACCTACTTCTATTAGGCCTAAATTTAAAGAAACGAAAATGTCAACACACACTAATGGCTTTCGCCCCTTCAGTCTCCGGCCACCTCAATGTGCCTCCTGCTTGGGGCATAATCTGTCTATTAAATGATGATTGCCATGTTGTGACTGCCATTGTAAGGCTCCAGGAAATGGCAATCAATACGGACTCAGTTGTTTTGAATATGCCAGTGTTAGACACTGCAAACAAGACGTTATTCCAAAAATGAAAGCCAAAAAAACATTACAAGCGTTCATAATGAAAATACATTCTCGATTAAACAACAAATAACAAAACATAGTTTAATAATCTCACTGATGATTCATAATATAGCTGACCTCATAATTTATACTATAACTTTGTATGTCCAGCTTGTATTATACCATTGTCCATCACTAATGATTAAATAAAAGTAATTAATATATATATATATGAGAGAGAGAATAAGTGTTCTTACTGAAGAAATATTTGTTTATTATTTTCATATATTCATATATTTGTTTATATTTTTAAATGATTGGCAACACAGATGCAAGTGTTGTATGCATTAAGAATGTGGATCTGGTTCTGGACTACGCCATTGCATGTTTTTATTTATTTTGATCATAAAGTCAGGACCAGGTGCTTGACTTCTGTCAGTGTTACTTTGTTGTTGCTCAGAAGTGGTTGCCCAGTTTACGTAACAGCATGTGGGACACAAGGAATTCCCGTTTGCAATAAATTCCTCAGCTGGCTGATAAGTGAATTGACCTTAATTCACCTTTGGTACTCAGTTTTACACAGGTCAGCCACATTGTCATGACTGTTACTGTGACTACAAGAGGAAACACGGTTTTCTTGAGTGAGCAATAAACCGTCAAATGTATTTTAATTGAATTTGATTTTCATCCATGATTGATACTACAGCCTACTCTGTCATTTTCATCAAGTATTTACTGGGTTATTTGTTACCGTCATTCAGGTTTACCTCACTAGAAAAAGCATGATTACCAAATTTTGAATTAGTGGGGTGTAATGTACACTAACTGCCATGCATATAAACCAGTTAAGGACAACAAGTTTTTTTAATAGTATATGCATTTGCATCTGTACGGAGTAATCTGTTTTTTGTTTTTTTTTAACCACCAGTGTATACAATTTATAATAAAAATATCTGAAGGGTGGGGAAAAAAACAGCGACTTGAACTTGTGCCTTGGGTTACTTTTCATATGTCCATTCAACTCATTGGGAGGACTCAATACTAACTCAGCCTCAGGCAGTGGGGTCTGTATATTGGCCCACTTTGGTGGGGTTCGACCTTGGCAGGCCTGATAAATCAAGCCCGAGGCCTCGGTGAGCCCTTTTTTTTTTTCCTTTCCTCATAGCTTTTACAAGAACCTTTCAACCCTGGCCACTGTGGTCTTTCGTTCTGGTGTCTATCTCAATAAAAACCTACGCAGCAAGAGATGCCTTCTGGGAAGGAAAGATCTGAAAAGAGAACAGTTGTTGTATTGTATTATAACTTGTATTTTTGTATATAATTCAGTAATTTACCGTTTCAAATTTTGAGACACTACTTTAAAACTTGAATTCAAAAGGATTTCTTTCTGACAATATAAGACTATTCTTTACTTCCCATGAAACACATTGAATCCATACAAACACTAATTCAAGCATGTCAATATAGCGCTGTAATAAAAAGATAAAAAGTAAATGAGTTGTTTGTCAAAGTCTGTATTATTAGATAAATTCTGAATCTCTGCTTGTGTTCCAGGAGTGGACCGTTTCAGTGATGACATCGAGGAGATGATTGGTCAGAGGCCGGGCAGATATTGGAGGCTGTGCTGGAAATTTGTCAGCCCGTGCTTTCTCCTGGTGTGTATTTCAAAATTAAAACCACCGGTAATTCCCATGTCAAGTGAATCATGAGGAAGGTGCATAGTTTGAGTTACGAGGACACTTAAGACATAATAATACTGGCACTGCCCATATAGTTGGCATCCTAAATCAACCACAAATTAATCTGCAGAGTAGATAATAGATTTTAGAAAAAGCCAAATTGCTAAAAAAACAATAGTTGTATACACTTTTGTCCCCAGTCCCATCTTTGTTCTACTGAGTGCCATTTTACACAAATAATAGCATTGCTGCGGCAACAATAATGATGTCAAAACTTGACACTGTGTATTATTTTACTGTTTGTGACTGTTGTGTCTGAATAATTTATTTTATTAAATAATATACAAGAATAAATAATTAACAAAAACATGAGCCTATATACTATAAAAAGTAAATATCCATGCAGCTTCTATAGCGTGTGTCTCCATTTGGTTAGCGGGTGAGGTGAGCTCGAGCGTATCCTATTTGAGTCTGAATAAGAAACACTTTAGTCTGGTCGTTAGACAATTTAAGTGCGCATTGAGACAAACTAGCATTCAGTCACATTCACACCTATGTACAATTTAGAGCAGTTCCCGCCAATCTTTTTGAAAATGTGCCCGACTCATTTAGTATTGATTAATATGAAGGTGACCCCTGATTTGTGTTTTCAATTAACATAACATGCATGTCTTTGGGGATGTGATTTGATCTGATTATTTAATGCCTTCTCTTTGCAAAATTCTCCTAGTTCATGGTGGTAGTGAGCTTTGCAACATTTAACCCCCCCAACTATGGCACCTACATGTTTCCTCCCTGGGCTAACGTGCTGGGATGGTGCCTGGCCATTTCGTCGATGACCATGGTGCCCCTTTACGCCATCTATAAACTTTGTAGCCTACCTGGAAAGTTTTGTGATGTAAGTTCAAGCCGCTTTGCATCTCTGTCATGTTTCAGTGGCGTTTGTGGTATACTCTTTGCTCTGCATAATATTGTCTACCTTTTTACTCAAACAGAGACTGGCTTATGCCATCACCCCAGAGACAGAACATCATTTGGTAGACAATGGGGAAGTTCGTCAGTTTACAGTAAGTACTTATTTCTTGTTGTTTACTTATCATGCTCAAAATGATTACAATCGACTAATTAATCTGTTTACTATTACTTTGTTTGTTTAATTCATTGACTTATTTTGTTCCTCCCCCATAGCTTCATCACTGGCTTGTTGTCTGATGCTATAGTGAAAATGTATATGAAAGAAGGGTGGATGAATACTTGCACAGCAAAGGTTTGAAATGTGATGAAGAGGAGGTGAGAAGAAGGCTCAGAAGCTGGAGAAATTTAGGAGTGTCCAAAAAAGTAAATCTTGTAAGAAATCGTAGTGTGATTATAATTTCAACCGTGCACGTGTGAAGCTGTGTGTAAACCCGTTTGGAACTGGAAACGGGTACTGTGGTGTTTAACCTGCATCTTCTCGGAGTACCGTAGTCCTCAAAACGATGCTGTGAAACGTCAGCATGTTCATCTTCACTTTGCATGTAGTTGTTTAACTTCATAGATCTTATGTAATGAATAAAATGTGAGGAAGGGGAGCTGACACAGCAGCTGACAATATTTGCTGTAGCACGCGCGATAAAATATCACATTTTATTATCATGGATGGGATACATTTGACTAAAGTAATGTAAAACGGTTGTTGTTGAATTCATGATGAGTTTGATTGGATTTTCTTTCCAAATGATAAGAGTAAGGATGATGAAATAGTCAATGTAATTTATTACAATATTTATTCAAATTAATATTTATTAATTTAGTCACAAACATAAATGTGGATTACAAGATTCAGCTATGTTTACAACAAGCCTACATCATATTTGCTCAATTAATGTGCTGTCTTCTTTTAATGACTGTTAAAACACATGCAAATCCTGTTCATTTCAAATTTTTCGCAGAAATGTTTACATTAAATGGCCTTACAGGAAATAAACTTTATACTGTATACAATTCACCTAAAACAACACTGACAATGCTTTCAAAAAAGCAACACTCAGCCAAACTCAAGAACATATCTCTCATATTACAAACTAGCAGTTTGAAATTATTAAAAATTAAAAGGACAGGATAAAACATCATCGGTGCGAACAAGAAGTATAAGGGAAACACTGAATAACCAAACAGTTTATGCGATAAGATAATAGATATAAAATATAAATTATAATATTATCAGGAGAAAATTGCAATATTATGTGGGAAGAAAAACACATTTTAGCCAAAAATTAAGTTGAGGACTGCTGCCGGGATTGTCAAGTTCCCGTTGAGTATGTTTACCTCATCAACGCTATCAGTTAGTAGGGCGTTCAAAACTTGTATCCTGAAAAAGAATGGACTGAAATTGGTTCATTTGTAATTTAGTCACAGTAAACCTCATAAATCAACTATAATGTCAATATTACAAATATATCCATTAATGTAGCATGAAATATTGTATGGGCATTTAGTCAATATAACACATGCATCAGTCAGACTGTTGATTTAAACAACCAAAGACTCCAGATTTAAACCTATTTTAAACCTTATTTTTGAACACTTATATATTCCATCTCTTGATTTGACAATTTATGTTTCAATCAAACGAAGCACGAAGCTTTAATTTTACTCATCGAATCGCACTCTCAAGACTGTTTAAAGGCTGCTCTTTGCTAACCTGCAAATGGATGGTGGGATGTGTAAATTATGAGGTAAATTATACATACAGTAGATAGCATATGTAGCGATGAGAAATTTTATTGTAAGGTATTTTATGATAGTTATGATATATGTCAAGTGTATTTATGGTATATAGCCTACATTATAAGCGGTGTTGAAAATGGACGGATGACTGTAGGTATGTATGTATGTACTGTATAAAGTATTTACTTTGTTACCGTGACGTTCATACATATTAGCCTTAAGGATCTCAAATAAAAGGACATGGATAATCCAAATAAGCTATTTTTTTTTCACTCAAAAAACGAAGAGGTCCTGTTTCAAGTATTTCAACATTGCCTTGTGGTTTAACATTGTACTGCTTCCAGTCAACACATTAAAAGGTTAAAAGGTCCTGAACTGTACACGTGCTGCTGTATTTTATCACGTGGTGTTTCTGCCTACAAATTTCACAATGTCTTCATATTTAGTATAATTACTCGCATACGTTTATGTACACGTAAAACAATATCACTTTTTTTTATCTTGTCGTTTTCTGCCCCCCCCCCCCCGACCACAGCGTAGGTGCACATGAGCACATATAATACAGTACAATTTTAGTTTAGTTTTTATTTAGTTTCCTGTCACTATTATAAGGACCCCAAAAAGTGCATTTGTTCAGTATCGCAATTCTTGGAGAGGATCATTTTCCCTGTAATGTACCGTACTCTAGCACCGCCAAGTGGTGTGAAATTACAATTGCATGTTATACTTGAAGCTAATTTTGCCATAATTATACTTAATTATTAGTAGCTTTTTGTGGTCTTTTTCATCCAACTCTACTCACCCCATTTAAGTCGTAAAACTTAAGTTTTATTGACAGTGAGTGTGTCCAAAAAAGTAAGATTTAAGGTCTTCATATTTTTTCCAAACCTTAATTCGTGAAACTACAATGGCCTTCTTTTCATGCGATCGCACGAGCATATTAATAAAAAAAAAAGTCGGTTACAATATAGTATTCTGTCGGCAATGAATGCAACATGAACAGTGCCACTTGACAATCAAGTGTTAAAGAACACCGTGTACATCTCCCTGCATGCAAACATGTTTTTGTCCCACTTTTCGGATGTCACTGGCAACCACAGGCTTCCAATGGGTCTCTTGATGCCTAATTAACTTTCTTTGCAACACGTAGCGCGCAATCTAAATATCACATACGCTTTTCCCCTGGTGCAGGGTGCGCTATTATTCTCGTTCGCTGCGCATTTTGGTGCTTGCATTCGCTGAATTGCGACCCTTTTGCCCATCCAGTTCAGCTCAGAGATGGACAAACTCTTAATTGCTGTTGGGAAATGTAATGTGTGTTTCCATAGATACATCCCAACAGATGAGCTCTCATGAGAGGCAGCCCTTAGGAAGAGGTCCGTTTGGCTCTTTAGCGCTGCACTCCGCGAGCGCAGCCGTGCGCACGACAACCACGCGAGCTCTTCGAAAAGACAATTCTCTACGCTTCATGGAAATATACTGTTGTAGCGACTGGACTTCATAAAATGCGCCGTTTTTTCATCTAATTTTACGCAAATGGCTTAACCGCGTTGTTTCTTTAGGTGAACACGAGCGCACATTTTGTAAAAAAAGTCGGGAGGGAAAAGTAGTTTTACGCACAAGGATGGGCTCGGAGAAGCCGAACTTTCTGTCCCAACCGGTGGTGAAGAATATTTTCATGTTCCGCAATGGTGACCCGTACTACGAAGCCCGTCGAGTTGTTATTAATCAGAGGAGAGTGTGCAACTTTGAGACTTTTTTGAGGGAAGTTACGGGTGGAATCCAAGCCCCGTTTGGAGCCGTGAGGAACATCTATACCCCGCGCGGAGGACACAAAGTGGATTGCATGGAAAACCTTCAGAGCGGGGAGCAGTATGTGGCTGCTGGGAGAGAGCGATTTAAAAAGTTAGAGTAAGTAACAAATATTTCATTGTCGCCTTAAATTTTTTTTTTTGGGGGGGTTAAAATGCTGCCACATGTATGTCACTTGATAGCGTGTAGAATCTTGCATAACCTTCATCACGTGAAGCGAGAATATCTCTCATATTTGTTTGCATCTCTTAAGTGCCGAGTGCCATATATGCTCAACTATTGTATTGACAGTAACAAAAAAAAATCTTAATCTTGTTGTAGTGCCAGTATCCACAGTAAACTTTATGAAAACAGAACATTCCACAATTTATCATCACCCCTTTCAACATGTTGATGGAAATTAAGACAGCATGCAATTCAATTTATATTATTGTACATTTCTCACTAAGAAATGTCTTTGCATTTCTTGTCAAAGGGATAGACTATTGTGCCTTTTTTGCAGCCATGCTGAGTCACAGCTCAGAACAAATTAGATCAAAGGCGATGCATGCATCATGATGACCTGAAAGTAAAAGAGCACTTGCTATATGGGCAATGAGATGTATATTTCTATTATTGGAAAGTGTTGAGCAGTATTGCTACTCTACTCTATGACCATCCTGTAAAGATAACTGAGCAGCACAGAATGCTTAATGAAGTGAAGAATCAATCCTAGGGTGTCGTTAAAAGATTCTTGTAAAAATCTGGCACATACTAACCGCTTCTCTAATGAGAATAATGGATGATGTTGCAGGAAACCACCACTTTGCCCAAAACATTACGACATGTTTGGAGATTGCAAAATAGAACATTCTCAACATTACAGGCAAACTGTTATGTGGACTGATGAAACTCAAGTTTAGTTGTTCAGAAGGAACAAACAAAGATATATCCATCCATCCATTATCTCTACAGCTTCTCTTCACAAGAGTCGCGGGGGCGTTGGAGCCTATCCCAGCTATTTTTGGTTAGTAGGCGGGGCACACTCTAAACTGGTTGGCAGCCAATCGCAGACAATGATCATACTGGGAGGTATTAGCATATTTAGCCACTCAAAAATTAAGGTAACCTAATAATTCCTCTTTAGAATCACTCGCTAAAATACACACATTATTGAATTAATACCTCCGTGAAATCGGGGAAGAAAAAGCTTTCTGATTTCTTTTGAGCATTTCTACATATTATGTGGATTGTGCAGATCTACCCAATAAGGTGGCCAACACAAGTTCGAGAAGAACTTATTGAAAAGTACGATTTTCCATTTGTCAGTGAATAGGTTGATGATTGTGAGACTCACCTGTGGTTGAAGTCTTGCTATGCAAAATTTTGCTCCATTGGTTTGTTCTCAAATATGCAAAGTTGCATATAAAAAAACTAATGTCGGAAAGGGGAGGCATGGATCAGTAGTAGAACGGTTGTCTTCCAACCCAGAGGTTGTGGGTTTGATCCCCTGTCCCTGAGACCACATCAGTCTGGATAAAGCGCATTGTATGAAACAAAACACGGTGTATTTGACAGTAATGAACAAAGAATATTCATTATTTACTTTATATCTCCCGTCTCTAGTTATTTACAGATCAGCTCTAAGAAGAGAAAGATGTTCCAGTCTCTTCCATTGCAGGTAAGCCCGAAAGTGTGACCGTGGGATCATATTTGTTGGGTTTAAGTCTAAGATTGATTCTTAATTGGTTAACACACAGTCAGGCGACAGTCCAACCTTCAGATGACTTCCTAATTGGTTATTGTTCCTTTGCACACAAAAATCATGCGGTCTGTGGCTCGACCAGCCTGGGTTTACACATACAAAGGATTTGATATTGGAAATATTGAACAGGTTTTGAAATCGCTGCCGTCAATCTCAATAATTTTCCGAGGCCGGATAAGGCTCCAAATTTGCCCACTTATTAACCACAGAGGATTAAGTCAAATCTACATTGTTGCTATGGGGGATACTTCCATGCTGCAGAAATTAAGTTATTGTCCACTGTATGGTCTGGGTCTCTAATTTAAAAAAATCTAAATAAAATCAGCCACTGGTTTGTTAAATTTTCAAAATTTGAATTAATTGAAGAAAAGGTCCATACCAAATTATATAAATAAAAAAAAATGACATCTACAGTACATCAATGGTGAGCCCATTGAAATGCCAACCTAATTTAGTTTTAAATTAAAATGATGTGTTAACTTAAAATAATTTATACATTACAATACAATTTTATTTATACAGCGCATTTCACAACTGGAGCTGTATCAAAGCGCTTCTCACATCCTTCTTCTCTTAATAATGACCTGAATGCATTTTTTTTTTTCTGAATTTTTTTGTTGTTGCATAGTCGTTGCAGGAGAATTTTAGGTAGCCGCACCACTTAATATTAATATGAAAAAATGCACCAGCTGTCCAACTTGAATATGCAATAATGTGCAAAGTCAAACCAGACTATAATTTAGGTCCTTATTCCAACGGTTGTTTGTCCTCCTGCTTTAATCTATTCCCTTGTATGCACGATGTCTTTTGGCGCAGAATCTTGAGTACTCTTGGTTATTTGATTACTTGTTAACATTAATGTAGCAATCTTCTATACAAGGACCACAAATCCCCCTCCCCTATTCAACATGGCTTATTATGTCAATCAGTGGAAAGAACTCTTAACTGACTATAATTGGTTGGTGTATTTTTTACTTTTGATTTTTTTTTTATAAAGAAACACAATTATTTGTTCATTGATCATCTTAAATGCTTAAAATCACGCTATTCCACCTGACATCATGGACAATGCATTTATTTCAGATGGCTATAATATAAAACATGTTAAATTAAAAAATAGCATCCATAGGTTTACACACATTCTTGTTCTAAAAATCTAGCTTAATCCTTTACACATGCAATGAATTCAGAGACCTGCTAATACTCGACCGGTTTTTCTTGAGTAGTAGAGTCACAGTCGATTTCTTTGTGTTATGAGACCATCTGAGCCATTTCTATGCAATCAGCACTCGATATTACAAGGGACTCTGTAACTTGGATGAGGCAAGTCCTCTTGGTGTGGAAATATAACACTTGCCTTTTCTCTTTGGCTGAAAAAAATGAAATAGAATAAACATGTCTACATTGCACAAGATGTGATATTACTTTTGCTCATGTTTATTATGATGGCAACTACGCCAATTTACAATTCCTGCGAGATCTGCCCTATTTATTTGAGTTACTGTTGTCTCCTCAAAGCAAAAAAAGTTTCCTTTTTGTAATATAACTGCATATATAATATTGTTTCACTACTTTTCTATCCAGGCCAAACCACTTCCACCAAATCGGATTTCTGTGTCCGCTAGGTTCTTGAAACCAATTAAGGAGCCATGTCCAATATTGTGAGTGCAGGTATCCCTCATACTTGACGTCTCATCATTGTTGCGCGGAATTATTTTTATATAACTCTTTTTTTTTTTTTTTTTTTTTTTTAATGAACGTGAAATTTCTTTATCATACCATACGGAATATAATTGAAACAACATTGTTATAATGTAAAAATCTGGTAATACAGTATAGGTTAACCCACTTACTCCAATGAGTAATTTCTGCTCGATGCTCGTACTTTTGTACTCAGTGTGGTGGCAAATGGGGACACTATGAATCCTGTAATAAGGCTACTCATTCACCAGAGGATGCTGAGCCAGTTCGAGAGAATACTAGAGATGATCTCGGAGAAGATGGGTTTGAGAGTCCTTGGCGGTGTGCGAAGGTATTACTAGATTGGATTTTTTTTTTTTTTTTTTTTAATAAAAAGAATTAACTGCCTATCTTGATGGCACATGCCTTTTGTTAAGATTCTCAATCAAAATACCCTTTATTGTCATTATACTCAGTGTACAACAAGATTGGAGAGCTTCCCCTCTCCGGTGCAAATATAAATAAATAAATAAATAAATAATGTCATTATCCACACCTCTTATCCTGTACAGGGTTGCGGGAGGGTGCTGGAGCCTATCCCGGCTGACTATGGGCGAAAGGCGCACTACACCCTGAACTGGTCGCCAGCCAGTCACGGAGCAGACATAGACACTCATGCTTTTAAATTATTATTATTATTATTATTATTATTATTATTATTATTATTTAAATGCTCTCAATAAATGCTGTTTTTTTATTTTTAATTCTGTGAAGCAGATTGCAATATATAAATAAAGCAGTCTTTCCTTAAATAGTCCATAGACAAAGTTTGATTGGTTGTCCATTTGTGCCCCGAGTTGGATGATTGTGTCCAAGTGTACTCAGAAAATTCCTAATACTGTATGCTTGGAAAAGTTTGGTGTGAAAAAATTTGCCTGACCCTGAGCTCACGAATCACCTTCGAGATGAATTTGAACACATTGGCCAGTCCTTGTGTCAAGTCTAACATTGATGATCTCCGACATTGTGTGTTCTTATACATGACTGCACTAGTTTGTATGATGTATTTGCCTTGTTATATATATGATCCCATTGGACTCTTTATTTGTTTCTCTGCTAGTCTTTACACTCATGAAGGCCAGCAGGTGACTGATGGCACTCAGCTGGAGAGCGGTCAGCTTTATGTGGCCGTGGGCAGAGAGAGATTTAAGAAGCTCTCCTATGCTGACCTACTGTTCAGCAATCCTCGAGGGACTCGGCGGCTCAATGGGTAAGCATTAAATGACACTATAATGCTCCACACATTGTATTGCAGGCCTGCAGCCAAACAGAAATTGAAAATTCTTTTTTTTTTTTATTTCATTAATTCATTCATTCCTTCATTCTTACTTTTAGGCTGACAAGTTTCTGTGCTGTTAAGTTTTCCCAAGTGTTTATTGTCCATTAGGTCAGGCTTTTCTTTGCATATTCAACCAGAGATTTGTAAATGAAACAGGTTGTACCTAATTATTTTCATTAATTGTGTTTAATTCATGTTGGTGTAATATGTTATTGCTACTATTACTACCACTACTACTGCTACTACTACTACTAATAATAATTATCATAATCATAATAATAATAGCACACGTTGATTTTTTTTGTTTCCAGAATGAAAATGGGCACGCTTCCACCAATCTACAGATCCCCAAAGCAAAATGGAAATGTGAGAAATACATGTTCTTTTTGTCACTGATTTTAAGTCATTTGAACATGAATTTTAGACACAATTTCAGCACAAAAAACTTGAAACATAACTTTCTTAAATTGGCAATTACATCCCTCTTCTCACATTTATGATGGAATGCACGTTTGTATGTACCTAATTTCAAGTTAGTCTGTGGCAGGGGTAGGCAACTCCGATCCAAAAGAGTCACTTTCCTGCCTGTTTTAGAAGTTTCCCTACTCAACTCACCTGATTGAAATTATCAGCTCGTCAGCAAGCACCGTGGAAGCTTGCTGACAGCCCTGATCATTCGAATCAAGTGTCAGGACAGTGGCTCTTTAGGACCGGAGTTGCCTACCACTGGTATGGGGAAATTCATTATGCATTTTTCAGTGTGTCATTATTTTGAGTTTAGGCCCTCACAGTCAATTTAATTCCGACTTAATCTCACTCCAGAGAAAGTCAGTGGTCCGGAGCACTGACAGTGGAGATGGCGAGTCAAAGGCCTCACCTCTTAACATCAAGGGCGGGAACAGAGAGCACCTGTCATACATCGTCAGAGAAATCTCTCAGGCCAGACTGCTGTCTCTTCGGTTGAAGAGGAGTGGCCAGAGCATAACCCTCTGTGACAATGGTAACACTCAAGCAAACATCACTTTAACATATTTGCACATGTTAATCTTTGAATCCAGTTTCATCTATGGAAACACTATAGTATATATTTACATATTGTTTGTATTTGATTTGTACAGTCTATTTACATTGGTCAACAGCAAATTTGAATCAGAGTTGGCTGAATGTGTCCCTAAACATATTTTTGGTCTTGATCAAATAAAAATTGGCTTTATTTTTTTTTCTTTTGCAGTGTGCATTTACCATGCGTTATTTATAGCTATACCGGTTCGAAAAAAAAGTCCACCTGTTGCTGAACCTAATCCTTATTTCATAAATATCACAAAACACATTACTAGAGAAAACACAAGGGCAAATTTGTATTCAGCGAAATAAAAAAAAAATCTAGAAAAAGGTTCACTTGAATCTCTGATTAAAAAGACTGTAGTAAAAATGTGTTGATTTCTGTTTTTAATAAACAGAAAATTCAAGACACTCACTATTCACCATGAATTCCATCCATGTTCCGTTTGTTCTCATCGGGGTCAAAGGTGAGCTGGAGTTTATCCCAGCTGACTATGCATAAGAGACAGGGGTGGACAGACACAAAAATTAGCCCTGGTATCTTGACTTAAATCGGCCAGGATGCGTGCATGCACGTGTGGATGCGTGTGTGGGATAAGGTCTCAGTAAAAAGCCTTTTTTTTTTTTGCTTAATTTACGAGATAATGCCATTTTATTTGCCATCACTTTGCTTATAGTGTACATGTATGCATTTGGCAACTAATAGCCATTCAGAGCCGGCACCATTCATTTAAATCACATCTAAAGGGTGCAATGACACTTGCATGACAATTGCAAAAAATACTGTCCAGTTTAAGGTCGTGTCAGCAGGTGGCACTACTAGTGAAACTTTATTTTTTGATTGTTCACTTAAACAGACTTCAAGATGGCTATCAAGGATTTGGAATTAATGCTTAACAGACGTTCGCAGTTTTCTGTACAATGACGTAATGCCAGCCCCTTGCAAGTTTACGTAACCTGCTGCCTCCATAAACGGCCACTAAGAGGCGTAGTTGATCCGCGGCAGATGGTGAAAGTAGGCAATGATGACATGAAACACTTTTACAAGAAACACATTACGTCACCTTCACTTGGCTCTGATATCGTAAATAGGCTCACAATTTCCGGTTAGAGCACGCTCATTGCAAGTTTACTGATGAGGGGACTTGACAGGCTTTGGCTGACCTTAAGTGACCTCCGTTGCAGTAGGAGGATTCATGCTTGTTTTCATCTTTAACAAAGCTTTTGGTGTTTAAACAATTTAGAGAGTGAGTTTCTTTGGTTAGAGTTTCTCCATTTGTAACAATTCATGCTTTTGTAAAACCTGTATATGTGACCCAAAATGTTTTTACTCAGTCAATTGTTGGACCTTTTGTAAATTAACATCATTCCAGATGACCATGTTCATTTCACCTTGGATTACATTGGCCACAGATTAAGTGACAAACATCTCAGGAAACAAGACTAGACAATTGAACAGTGAACATGACCTTTTGAATCATTAACAGAAGTTTTATTTGTCCCTCTCTCATTTGTTTGTTTGTTTGTTTCAACCGTCACTGTTTGACCTAAATAAATAAATGATTAATTAATATATTTATTATATATATATATATATATATATATATATATATATATATATATATATATATATATATATATATGCAAAAAAAGTAATTATGGTGTACATAGATTGGTGACAAAAGGAGGCACATGGAAGACGGGCTTATAAAATAGGAGTCTGGGTCTGAAAGATGATAAATAAGAAATAAGCAACTAGGAAACGTTCGCGCTGGCTATACTGACAGTGAGGTCACTTTTTGTGCGTGTGGCCATTTTTCACTGTCTGTCATCTTGTTGGAACCAAGGGAATATGAAAGAAATGTGGAAAGCTTCAGACTTTTCTGCTTCATTAGAGTGAACATAGATGCAAGTGACAGAGAACACAAGGAAAAAGGGTAGTGGTAGCGCGACAACTCATGCAGCAAAGGTCATGAAGTCTGTCTCTCGCTCTCGCTCTCTCTCTTTCTCTCTCTCTCTCTCTCTCTCTCTCTCTCTCTCTCCCCCTTTCTCTCTGTCTCGCTCTCTCTCAAACAACTTTCATTTTCCATCAAGAGACAACCAAACTTCTGATGCTGTTATTCCATGAATAGAAAAGGAACCTTGATGTTTTTTTTCCTCCAAAAATGTGACCAGTATGGTTGAATCACACTTAATTAAAGATGACAGCCGAGCAAATAAAGAGAAGGATCTCTCATGAGAAGTCAGGATGTGCGAGCTGTTATGAAAGGTGAACATAAAGGAGGAATACAAGATAAGTAAAATCGAGTGAGAAAAGAGAGTATATGTGCAATCAAACACGATGATTAGTTGGAGATGTGAGCGTTGGGGAGGGACGGGCTGAAAATGCATGGACATATTGAAGGCTGGGCTTTGGATAATTGCCTATCATTTGGTTAATCTCTCAATTTAGAGTCATCAAAGCAGAAATGAATTTGTCTGTGCCCCTTGCTGGGACCAAATTGTAGCTCTGGAAATCAACAGAAGAGCCCGTTACTCGAAGTAGAGATCCTCAGATATGGACATAATGAAGGATAGGCAAGGCAAGATGAGATGGTTGCAAGCACCCTGTCCACTGTTCAATGGACTGTAAACTTAATAAATTCTTATGTCTCCCCTGAACATGGTTCATGGTATTGCTCAAAATTCAATTCACCACCAGGCAGGGTAGCAATATATTTTAATTTGGCCTGAAAATCATGGATGCAAAATAATTTTGATGATATATTGTAGTGCTTTACATATTTTAAATGCCCTGCCAACAAGCCCGTATGGTGACAATTTGAGGCAATATAGCAAACTGAATGGAAAATAAACAATAGACTGACCGCTCATGACTACACATGGATGCAGGGGTGATTTTAAGATGAGAGTTTTAGGGCTGGGCTCCTGGCTAGGCAAGATACATTATTTTGTTTTGTACAGTACATTCAAACCCAATTTGTATGAAAGAGAAGGATAACACTTCTTGGTCAAGTCTGTATCTAATCATCAAAACTGATTATGATTATTTAAAGGTTGCGCTACAGCAAAAGAGGAATGAATTGTTTAAAAAAAAAAACAACAACATACTGTAACCCTTGTAATATTTTGAGGAAGTCAATTCAGACTAATTTTGATACAGCAGAATATCTAAGTACACTTTAACAGTATGCTTTTATTTTGGTAATGAATGTGGACTCCAAATACAAAAGTTAGTTTCAAACAGGAAACAGTGATGTTGAAAACTTAAAGGGGAAGTCGAGTATTTTTTTTTCTTTACGATAATGTGCTTTGAGCATCCCCACCAGCCTAAGTACACAATTATAATTAATATTTGTGTAATGTAAATTAACCGTTTTTATCTATCTCTGGGACCGTCATTTTGCCACTTGCTGTCAACTGAAAATGACATCACAGTGCCCAAGTGCTCAGCTTGCGCATGTCACATGACTGTGACAGTCTTTATCTGAGCTTTTAGGCACTGTGATGTCATTTTCAGATACCAAATTGTCACTCTGCCAGGTGTATGTCGAGCGACACTCTCCGTACTGCGTCAGTGTGCCTACATTCCCTCTGCCAAATTGTCAAACGTGCAGCAAGTCTCGTTCAAAACTCAGGATCCACTAGCATGTGTGCTCCATAGTGATCGGAAAATGAAGCTTCATGAAGCACTTGTAATATTTTTTAATCCTCTTGTTTTAAAGATAAAGTACATTAATGAAATGTCCATGGCATTTTTCAACCGAGAGTTCAATTTGGAGTAATTTATAGTTATCATACAAGCTTCTTGAAGCTTCACTTGTCCATCACTACAGCGTTGATGTGATGTCTATAAAATAGAGCTCACGGTCTGATTGATTTTTTTTTTTTCCTGAAGCAGTTAAATCAATCACCTATACCATGCTGTAATCCTTGGCAGTTAGGTGCAGAAAACACCAGGAGTCAGTAGGAACCTGTTGAAAAATTCCAAATTTGGAAACAGTCCATTTGAAGTATTGTAAAATATGCTTATATAGCTACTTTGTATTGAATAACAAATGAATACCTAATAAGTATCATGTTTTTTTCCCCCCATTATTGTGCCATCAGCTCGATCTGGCCGACTGGGGCACTGTCCCATAATCATCTGGACATCAAATTACTGGCCAGCAAGGCCACTTGTCATCTTGTTTACCTCCCACATGAGCACTATTGTTACCAGTTAGTTACTCTTTGTTCATTATTTGTCCCAGCATCTTTAGTTTTGGCGCTTTGTTCCTTTTTTTGTGGTCCATAAATAACTCTGAAATACTCCTACATAAGTAACACTTTACTAACATACTGCACATTAATAGTGAAGATATGACTACTTTGCAATTAAAGGAAGTGCGCTGCTTGAGACCCCGTAACTCATCATCCAAGGTCTTCTTTTCAACAGAATCTTTTTTCTCTCTCTCTTTGGGATTATTACAGCCCTTTTGTGTCAGACCTTTTGGAGGTAGTAGTGGAGGTGTAGAGTGATTTTCAAATAGAGCCAAGTAAGTCAGGGCCAGCATTGAAGCCTTAAGGGTATTCATTCACACAAAACCTCATGTTGAAAAGCCCACTGCCTCCTTTTCATGCATGTACGAGGCGCCATCTTTTTCATGCAGCAGGAGCAAATTCAATTTGCGGTATGTCACATGATGGAGCACCATTATGTCCACTTATGTTATTTCCTTTCCCAGTCAAGGACGGATATCAAAGTTTGAAGGCGACATTAAGGCCATGTCCACACCAAACCATTAGAGTATTTTCAAAATCTTAAAAATACGTGTTGGGTTGTTGTACACACCTTTTGAAAACTTCATCTTCGGAGAAAATTGTGAAGGATTTTTGTTGATTTAGTTGTTTTCCGACGCTTTGCATTGTAGTGTGAAATTCACAATTCAGTTAGAAAGAAAATCCCCTTTTTTTCTCAATGAATTTTTATTGTCTGTATTTCCTACTAATGTATCTGGTTGGCTTTTGCGCGTGGGTGGGCTTTTCTTTCTTTTGCTATTTTCCTCAATTTGCACACGTTCTCTTTGCGCCATTGTGGGATGAAACACAGCCAATCAAAGCAGCTCCCCTCATTCCTCTTCAAATCAGCACGGTCAAAGCGCACATAGTGTTTGAGATTGAAACACTGCATTTAAATTATTTTGAAAATGATAATGAGATTCCTACTGGAAAGAGGAACTAGACTGGATTGTCCCACATTGTTTGTGCTATTTATTGAACCGTTGACGTGTTGTCTTGTTTTGCATTTTTGTTTTCTTTTGTTCTTGTTCTCTCCTAAGTCTTAACACCTTTTAGGAGTGTATTACCAAACAACCAGTCACAACCCCTACCCTCATCCCACCTCCCTAAAAAAACAACACACGCCAGAGTTAGTCCCGTGCTTACTGAACTGAGCTCTTTAGGGCATTCTAAAGTCATGCACAATTTCATGCTTGTCAGACTCCAGCGACATGTTTTACCCCAATATTCAAATTTGAGGATTTACGTAGTTCATTATTAGGTATTATTAGAAAGTTAAATGTATGCAAGGGAAGGCTGCTCATTGAGAGAATGCATGTGTGCGTGTGAGTGCGTGTTGTGTGTGTGTATGTACAAGCGTCATCTAGCCAGATCAACCCAGAGCCTTTAGTGTCATAGAAGGCGATGCTGCCAGGGGGAATTATCCATGTTAGCATATGTATCTATAATGCCTGTCAGAGCAAAACAGCGCTGGGAGACGGGAGGCATATGCACAAAGACAAATATGGTGTGGCTGTGTCAAAAAGAAGCTCAAGGATGAAGGACGGCAATATTTAAATGATTTTTTTCCCCCTGTTGCACAAATCGTTTTCAGGGATTGAGTGAGCAACGTGTTATTAGTGTATACTGTGTGTGTGTGTGTGTTTTTTTACATGGCCATCCTTCCTTATCGCCTCTTTATTTGGGGCCTCTCATCTCCCATTTTTACTGCAGCAGGAAAAGGTTCTTTATGACCCTTTGATGCAGGATTACGGGATTAAAGTGCGGGGTGGCAGCACTAATCTGCCACATTAATCTGTTAACAAGTGTTTCAGCAGCGACATGTATGGCTGCTAACTGTGACATGCAGAGTGTAGGGTCTGACACGTTCACAGACACACATTTCCCTCACTTCTGTCATTTTAAATCCAAGCTGCTTTGCACAGTTCGCAGGGACATATCAAATTTGCAAGGTGTCTGCGCCAAGTATGCAAACTGCTTTTTCGGCTAATTTAAATGGCATAATATTGCTTTGACAGAAATCAAATGTTTACATCGCACGTAGGAGCTGAATACAGGGCTTGGACAAGGGGTGTCAGAAATGTTCCAGGACAGGCGTCACAAAAGATGCGTTTTAAACCTGAACTACGGATTTTCCGATTCAATATTGGCTTTGAAATTTGCTTTGTTGAGTGGGTGAGAAGAGGCAAGAGTTGTGGCAGGACAACTCACAATGTCCTGAGCATCTGACAGTTCCTGGCAGAGAAGAACATTACATTGTCAACGTTGTGCTGAAGCAACCTCTCTACTCACTGAAGTTCTTTCGTAAAATCAAGATGCATTTTGAAGACATGGACGACATCAAGATGGTCGTCAAAACGGTGCTATGGAGGTTCCTGGAAGAAATTTTCTGGGTGTATGAGGGGTTGCCAGACGAGGCTAGGAAAGTGTGTGAGAGTCCTGAGAGGATTACTTTGAAAGGGAAAAAAATCATTGTTTGGATTTGAAACATCTTTGAGCAATCATTCTCCTGGAACTTTTCGGACACAATTTGTATGCCTGTACATCAATAATGTGTTATTTATTGCCTTTTAGTCGACTAATAATGCTCAATTCTTATGGATACTGACTGAGAAGAAGAAAAATCACCCAACTTTTAGAAAGCTGCTAATTCAGTCAAGTGAAGCTCCACAAAAGCCAAACACCTCATTAGGGTTGTGGATGATGTGAAGCCGATGCACGCTGACTGAGCAAAAGGCAGAATCCGCCCTAAGCTACTCGGCAACCGGGCATGCAAAGAGCAAAATTATTCACATCCGTTCGGCACTAATTTACCTGACATTCATGTTTTTGGAATATGGGAGGAGTATCCGAAAAAAAAGAAGAGATTTGAACAGAGGACCTCAGGTGTTAGCAGACAGCAGTTAAGCAGCGCAGTTAACAACTAGGCCATGTTACAGCCATCAGAAATATATCAACAAAAAATCTAAATGTTTCTCTCCAGTCCCATAAGTGAGACTCCAGATGAGGATATGGATGATCAGCAATGAAAGTGGACTCTGAGAGTGAAAAAGTAAAACTGATTTCTTTTACTCACACCTTTATTGGGAATCTTACCAAAATGAGTTGTGTTCTCCCTCACCACATACCACCTTTTAATGTTTGATGGGAATCAGTTTTGGTCGTTGTTTTGTAATCCTGCAGCACAACAATGGCAAAAAAGTCCGTTTTAACCTCACACGATCACTCTGGAGCAGGGGTGGGCAAACTGCGGCCCGGGGCCACATGCAGCCCATTAAACATTTTAATCCGGCCCGCCAAACTTGGAAAAAAAAATTAAATGAATAAACCTTGTTCATGTTTTATTTTCTAAATACTCTGGTGTGTCAAGCACGGATATTTATTTGTATTGCTTTTGCTGATTTTCATTTAAAATTAAATGTATTTTTTTCCCCAATGAGGTGAGGTTACCAAAACACTCCATCTGCTCCTGTTTGCCCACCCATGTTTACAAATAAACATATTATTTAATTCAACTTTGAGTTAAAACTTTACATAGAACATATAATACAACACTAAATTACACAATATTTATATCCATCCGTGCATCCATGATCCGAGCCACTTCTCCTCATGAGGGTTGCGGGCGTTCTGGAGCCTATTCCAGTTGTCTTCGGACTGGACTGGTTGCCAGAGAATCACAGGGCACACAAAGACGAACAATCATCCGCACTCACACTTATACCTTGGGGCAATTAAGGGTGTCCAATTAACCTACCATGCATTTTTTTGAAAGTGGGAGGAAACCGGAGTACCCGGAGGAAACCCACGCAGGCACAGGGAGAACATGCAAACTCCACCCAGGAAGGCCGCATACACTAAACTATGAGGCAAGGTGCTAATGAGTAGGCTACCGCGCCACAATATTTGTAATGTAGGCATACGCTTTAAGACAGCCTAACCCTAAATTAACGGATGTGCTGAATGTGCTCATTATATTATGTATTACAATCCTAAAACTTACTCATCACGTAATAAAATCCAACAGGCTCTAGGTGTCTTTGAGGGCGACTATAACAGATGGCGCTGCAAATCCATCAGAATAAGTATCCAGCAGATGGATTTGTTTTGGTTTTTTCTTAGTATGTCAAATTGCCATAAACAAGCGAAGAGTCTCATGTGGATTCGGGATCTACTCTCATTAAATGTTTTTACAGGACTATGGTCAGTGAATGGAGCTTTACTTGCTGAGTGGCAACATTTCTTAATTGCCATTCAGAGTTGGCGCTCATGTTGTTTTACACGCCACCATAACTCAGCTACGCACTTATAAGAGGAATCCATTTTGGGTGTAAATAAAAAATATACTTTGAGCTGTGTGGAGTGATTTAAGTTACTTAAGTGCTACATCATTGGTGTGCTGACTATGAATCTTAAGTGCTAAATGTAGAATTGGCTTTTTTTTTTTTCTCAGTGCAGTTACATCACGCTTCGTAAAAGCAATGTGGACAGTGGAACATGAGGTCAGACAACATCTGTATGGGGAAGTGAATTCATTCATTCCTCCTTAAACTGCCATACACCTAACATAAAAACGAAAAGAAAAAGACGTCAATCTTAGGAAAGCGCAAAAGCCATACAACACAAAATGGAATTTCAAATTGTACCACATCGGGGGTGATTTGACATTTGAGGTTACTCGATGTGGTTAAAAGCCTTTTTTGACACAAGAATACTAGAACTCAATAGCTGGATCTTTTTCCTTTTAGAAAGGGCTTGTAAACACGTGTAATATTTTTAAAAGATAAAAACAGCGGAGCATGAACCAACAGCATCTCGTATTGACGAAAAACACAATAATTAGATTTTACTTAGTGGTGATTGAAAGATCATCAAATGTGCATTAGTCCTCTGTCGGTGGTGACAAAGTGCGTATGAGATCATATGCTTTTGTATGATAATGACAGAAAAAGACGCACGAACACACCTAATTGCAGATCTTCAATCCAAATGTGAGAAGTATATTACTGTTATTAATGATCCTGCTTTTAATGACCTGATCTTCATATCCAATACCTGCTCGTCCACCGCTTCCTTTGGACACTCAATCATTTTGCTCTTGCTCCAGATGAGTGCAAGTTATTTCCATAAAATATTATTGAAGGTCTTTTCTGATTCTCATGACGTTTCATCATCCACCGGAGCAAAATTTCAATCAGTTTTGCAATTGAAACTCCTCTAATCTCTAATTTGTACTTCCAGTGCTAAATGAGGAGAGGTAAACTCCATACATGAATTACAAGCCTTTTCTCTTGTTTATTTGTATCGGAAATTTCACATTCATACAGCGTTCTTTTTTTAAATGACAGTGTTTATCAAAGCAAGAAGTTGAATTCCGCTTATGCCGTTTTCGATAATTACTCTTAGGTCTTTCATACACATATTCAGTCTGAAGCTGAATATTCTGTTTTCATTTTGCACTCTAACAAACCAGGCTTGTAACGACTGCTTGAAATGAAAAAGCATTGTGTTGTTGCTGTTGTGTTGCAGTATGATGTCTTCATTCAGTCTGGCAGGAAGAATTTGACAGCCGTTTGCCCCGGGAGTCCTTTTTTTCCTAATGCTGCACATTATTACACAATATGACCTTTCTTTTTCTGATGATTTCAAGGCAACAAAACCAACCAACTGATAATCCATTAAAACAAACGTGAAAGACATTGGAATCCACTATTCATATAAATATCAGTGAAATATATGATAGTCATCAAAAATCCAATAATTTACAGGAGGGATTTTGACAGATTGATTTTTTTGTTGTTAGTTTTTTTAAAGCACTTGCCATTCGAGGTTAGGCAGCATTGAAGTTGCCCTGGTTGGCCAGCAAAAGAATTTCCAACCGAAGAAGGTGATTTGTCGACGCAATGGCCAAAAATAGAGACACGCTTGAACTTTCTCATGTAAATTAATAATTTGTATGATCTTAATGTGTCGCATTAAGGTTAAATTATCAACAATTGTTCTTTTAACATGAGGGAGAAAAGCCTTTTATTTATATATATATATATATATATATATAAAATTTAATATGCCTGACTGAAGCTTTCGTGAAGCCGATGATGACAATGGTCATATGACCTTAATTGGTTTCATTCACCTCCGACCTTCAATTCACCCATAGTGATCCATCCCTTGTGAGCTTTTAAAGATGTTTACGGCTCTCTCTTGAACAGTTCCATTGTCTGGACAAGTTGTTTACTTGCATGAAACTAAGTGGAGGAGGGACGGGTGTTATTTTGCTTATGACCACCAGGTGTCCTTCTTGTGCTGTGTTTGTGCAAACCTGAAAGCATCTGTTTTTAACATGTCAATTACAGCACCTAAGAAATATTCAGAGATATTGTAGGGAGTTGATGTTCAGAGATGGTGGACACTTGAAATGGACTGAAGAATATGGATATGAATTTTGAACTACAGTAGGAGTATTAATAGACAGCATTTTATAACTGCATGCATTTTTTTAGAATGAAGTGACAGTTTGGAACATTTCTATAAAAGCATACACAAGTAAATATTAAACTATTTAAATAATGTCATTATCACTTGTTGAATTTATTATAATGTTGAATTTAATCTTAACATCCCCTTCTCTTTTTTTATGTACACAAGTTAAGAAAATGATTGTATGAAATTGTAAAATTTGATGTCCATGACTACATCTGACCACCTTTAATAACTTTTTTTTCCTCTTACATCTTTCTTCTTAGATGACTTGGATTTGAAAACCGATGATGGGAATGCTGATATTAAATCCCTAGACCAGTCAACTCAAGAGGTACACTTTCGACTATTGTGTTGTCTATAACAAAGATTATTAACTGTTGTCACCACCATCACGGTAATGAACAGCGGTCAGCTGATGCCTATATCTTAAAGAATGACTGAAGTGATTTTCTCATCACCTCGCTGATTAACATTGATCAGTAATTGAGTTACTCTTACTTTTAATATCATTCAATTGCCCCATATTTTACAATGGATCACAGTTAACCATTTCATCACAGTAAGTTATCTACTTGATCGAAATGAGGTATTAAATAGTTAACCATGCATTTAAAATTATTTGAGTAATCAAGAGATACAAACCATTTCTGTTATGTTGCAGGACCTTGCATCAGACGATACCAAATCACCAGAGGAGACTGTCGAAAAAACTGAAGAAAAGCAGGGGGCCTCTGCTGAAAATACCTCTGAAAAGGACACTTCACTTTTCCAAGAAGAAAAGGCAGATAAGGAGACAAATAGTCTAACAAAAGGAGGTGCCGAAGAGGAAAATGAAGCGGCAAAGAATGAAAATGAGGGAGAAGCAACTGCAGTGTCTGAAGAGCCGGCAGAGGAGGTAGTGAAGAATGAGGTAGTACATGAAAGTAAGAGGGCCTCAGATGAGAGTCGGGCAACACCAGATGAGAGTGGGGGGGCCTCAGGCCATAGTAAGGAGAGCGCTGGAGATGAGAGTAAGGAAAAGAATGCAGATGTGAGTGAAGTGGCAGCAAACGTCAGTAAGGATGCCACAGATGAGGACAATGATAGGATTTCCGAAAAAGAAAAAGAAAAAGAGAAGCTCCCCAATGTGTCTAATGAGGAAGGGACTAATGAGAATAAGGATGATTTTGCCAATGACTGTCAGGATGAGGTAACCGATAACGTTTCAGATGAGAGAAAGAATGAGAGCACGAATGAAAGTAAGGATGAAGCTGGAGATCAACTTGGCAATGAGAATAAGGAAGATGATAATGCCAATGAGAAAAAGGAAGAGGTTGTCAAAGAGAATAGGGAGGAGATTACAGATAAAGCTCCAAATGAGAGTAATCATGAGCTTCCATATGAGAATAAAAATGCAGATAAAATTGCTGATGAGAATAAGGATGAGACTCCAGATGAGAATAAGACTGTTACATCTTCTGATGACCAAATGACTGAGCACTTAAACATCAGGAATGGAGAAACCGAAGAAGCTCAGAATGAGGGAAATGATGCCATAGTCTGCGCTGATAAAAATGACAGCGGGAATGATCAGAAAGGGAATGAAAACCAGTGATCAAGGAGAGATTTATTAGATGTACCAATATCAAAGAAGCAGATCTGAATATGGAAGACCAAATCTCAATATCGATATAAAACCAAGTGAGGTTGAAAACCAATATTGTGGTCAAGATCAAACCAGTAAGGCAAAGGGGGAATAATAACATACGTCATCAGATTACTTTTATGAATGTATTCAATGTTTTAGAAGAATTTAAAAAAAAGAACAAAAAAAACATTATACGCTAGGAATATGGAGTACATGATGACAATCTTGGTATAATTTCTATTCTGAAAAATTCATCTTCATATTAATTAAACTATGATCTTTTACAGCTGAATAATAGCAGAATGTATGCACTCATTATGATTTAAATGTGGTGAACAAAGTTATGATACAATAACCATTGAAGCTGTACGAATACAACAATCAAGATGCATTACTATATGATCATTTCATTTGAATGTATTCTTATTAAAATTATTGAACTATAGTGTTCATTTTCAGCCTAATGTGAATTTATGAACAGCCATGGTAAACAGTAACGGTTGGTTGTTGTACGTTGTTGAACCAGTTTAGCACAATTATTAATTTCATGACCGTTCTTATTTACACTTGTCAATAACTACGTCTTAATTGGAAAAACGTGACATTTTCTGTTCATTCCGTAGCTGTGTATCCTAAATGTACACCTTGTTCCCACACTTGTGTCACAAAGGTAGGTGTCTTACTATCATTAAATAGTTGACCTGAATTGAAGTGAAAATGTCCGATTTTGCAATCTCAGCATTAAATTTATGACAATTGGACTGTTCCAAACATCAAAGTCCACCCATCCATTATTTTAATTACTTCTCCACACGCGGGGGGTGCTGAAGTCTATCCCAGCTGTCTTCGGGCAGTAGGCGGGGGACACCCTGAACTGGTTGCCAGCCAATCGCAGGGCACACGAAGACGAACAACCATCCGCACTCATACCTAGGGGCAATTCATAGTGTCCAATCAACCTGCCATGCATTATTTTGGAATGTGGGAGGAAACCGGAGGTCCCGGAAAAAACCCACACAGGTACGGGGAGAACATGCAAACTCCACACAGGAAGGCCACAACCGGAATCGAACCCACGACCTATGCACTGCGAGGCCATTGTGCTAACCAGTCACCCACTGCGCTGCCTTTATTGTATTTATCATTATTTTATTTTTTTTATTTATATTTGTACTGGAGAGGGGAGCTCTCAAATCTCGTTGTACACTGACTATAATGACAATAAAGGGCATTCTGATTCAGATTCTTATCCAAGCAGGCTTCATCGGTTCATGCACAAGGGCTCGGTAGATAGGACAGCTCGAGGCTAGAGCTACAGAAAGGCTACAGATTTTTAATGCTTTAAAGGTCTTACATGTTTGTTGTAGCGTTCAAATAGTAAAAACCCAATACGTCCATTTGTAACGCCATATTTGAGCAGCTTTCAAACAATCTTCAAATATGAAAGCATTCAAATTTTAACTTTCATTTTTTTTTTTTTACTTTAATTCATGAGGTTAATGTAATAATTTTCATCCTACTTGTTCAAGCAAGGTCATTGTTTTTTTTTTTTTTGTGCAAGTAAAACCTTAATATCATTGCAACTCATGGTTTTCATAATGACACTCAACAACCACCCACAAATGCATTCATTAAGGTGATAATGACCTTCATTGTATAATTAAACTTGTATTACTACTACCATTAGATTAATTAGTACAGTCTGATATCGAAAAATGTGTATGTTTATCAATTTATTGCAATGAAATCCAAAGTAAGAAACATTTTGCATACCATGAAATATTATAAGATTTTATGTCGGTGATGGCTTCATTTTCTTTCATCAGCAAGTTTTCCTATTATTTGGCATTCATCCCGTCTAGGACTCCAGGTGCGTGTGAGTCATCGGTGAGCAAATGTGTGTGTGTGTGTGCGTGTGTGTGTGTGTGTGTTGCCTCCATGACTCACTTCTGACTGCTCAAGGTGATGGTCCTCAGGGTGCTATTCCCGGATATGTCATTAATTCTGTCCTATCTAGTCCAGTGGTCCCTTTCAGTGTGTGCACATGTGGGTGTGTTAATGAGGCCTCAAATAGAACACTTATCATCCTATACATTGCCTTCATAAATGACCCTGCTGAAGGATTACAGTGAAAACTGTAAACTACGCTAATGAGGGTAACTCATGTTGGTTATAGAGTTGGATAGTAGTGTGTATATATATATATATGTATATATGTATATATATATATGTGTATATATATATGTATATATATATATATGTATATATATATATGTGTATATATATATGTATATATATATATATGTATATATATATATGTATATGTATATATGTATATATGTATATATGTATATATATATATATGTATATATATATATATATGTGTGTATATATATATATATATGTATATATATATGTGTATATGTATATATATGTATATATATATATATGTATAAATATGTATATATACATATATATCATAATGGTTCAACGTTGGCTTCGATATTTGCCATTTTATAATATCAAAATTATGATCAAGTGGAGAGTGACATGAGAGATACATGATGTATGTTTCTAATTACAGTAAAAGTGTTGAGATGCTTCACTTGTTGAATAATAATCCTCAAGAAGGATTTTAAGAAAATAAGATCATGTTATAAAATTCATAATTTTCAGATGAAGCGAAAGAAAGAGAGAGTGTGCAACACATTTCAGTTTTATGATTCTGCATTAATGTGAATACAGTCTTGGACAAAAATAGCCAGCATGTTTAACTTTTATTACATTTGAAAATAGATATACATAGTGGATATGGATATCAGATGTTTTTTATACATTATAATCCCCTTGGAGAGTACAGTTACATCAGGAGACACACTGAATGGAAAATTAAGTTGCAAGACTAAACCTTGAATCTTGTTTTTTTTTCTTGAGAGAAAAAAAATTGCAATATGGAATTCAGCCGTTGGACAGCAAAAGAATTATACCAAACACACAATTTATAGCATGAGACAACTAGTGAGCACATTTATTGATCACCTGTGTACACTCTCACTCAACCTTTTAACATCTTGCCGAATGATCTTGGAACAGGATTACAGGTAACATGATTGGTTAACATTTAGAATATCAACCATATAGCTTTGTAGTTTGTGTGGTTAAAATAGAAATAAAAATGTGCCACAATAAAAAATCACCAAACTTTGATGAATAAGAAAATGAAGAGGATATTGGTGGCAGCGGGACTGCTCGTAAACGTAAACTTACTTGAGGATTTTCATGACTGAAGTAAATTTGTCCTAGAGCAATGATGCACAAATAAAAAAAATGATTTGTGATCACTGCATTATTCCTATAACTAAGGATGCCAAAAAAAATTTTTCTTCAAATAGTGTAATGTGCTGGGTGCCCTTCCCATCGATGAAATATGAATGTTCTTGCATGCTGGACAAAAGTAACACAGTTGAATCTCAGAGGTCAAACAATATTTTGTGGGGTGCTGGCCACTCTTCACATTGTTGAGATTTTGCACTGCCAAAATACACACACCCCACCAAAAGAAATAATGGAAATATAAATACTCTCTTATGGGTTTAAACTGCACAGTAAATTTTTAAAGCAACGTTATATTTATTTATGTGCAAAGCTAAGTAATAGTATATATAATTAACACTACTGTACCTAAATGTAACAAAAATACAATATAACACCCTTAACTCTGAATGGGCCTAAAAATGCATCAGGTGTAAAATTGCACAACCACGTTAATTCCACAAAAGGTGACTATTTCCGAAAATGTGTCTATAAGCAAAGCCTTTTTTTTTGGCCCGTCTATGACGTCACAGGGTATTTCACATGACATGCTTTACAGATGGATAATTGTAATTTAGAGTGAAAATACAACCGTTGCTTTTACATAACGAGCACTTGCGTTGCTTTTCGACTCAATCAAAATTCGGATTAGGACCTGAAAACAGCTCTGGCCCTGGTTGTCAAGGTAACGGAAAGCCAGACTTGTACTACAGAGAGGGGCAGGTTGAGCTGAGGCTCATTTGTGTGAGACAGAATGCCCCAAACTAGACACTTTCAAGGGGGGAAAAAAAAGCATCAACTGTGTACTTCAATTCTTGATTCTTGGGGTAATTTGACCGAACCGTGATTGTGTACGATATGCTGAATCCATAAATGACAGAAATATTTTCTGGGGCCCATTTTAATATGTTTAGGTTAGTTTGGTGAAATATTAATTTTATGACTACAGGGGGAAGAAAACCTTATCAATTTTTTGATTGTATGAATCAATCCAGGTGAAATGTTATCTAACATGTTTGAGAAGCTCTACTGTAATAAAAAAAAAATAGAATACGGCAGAAATAGTTTTTAAAGGTAAAATAACCCATCACTGTAATGATGGCTGACTGATGAGAAATGTCAAAAATCTGTGCTTTGCTTTTTATTGATAGACTGTGTAGTGTCCAATGTAGCCTTCATCTGGCCTTCTGGTTTTAGTTCCTGTCAGAGATTTTACTCCAGAAAATAACATCAAACATGTCAGGATAGAATGTCAGAAGTCTATTTTGTTTAACTCATCAAATTTGCCCCAACGGTTCACAATTATCTAACATAAATGTAGACAGTAAAGTGCTGGTGATTTCATGAGACGATATGTCACGCTGCTATGATTGGTTATTGTATCCGGTGCTTTGGCTTTTGCGAAATGGCAGCAAAGCATCAATAATGCCTCCTGATGCTCAGCCTCTCTCCGGGAGCAGACACAATGACTCCACTTCAAAGAAAAATGTTTACTTGTTCAGTAGCTGTGTTCTATTGATTTGTTCTTGATTACTTTCTTTGTCTTGCTATAAATTTGGATGGCTAGCACTCACAACCTGCATGTGTTTTATCTGTTAAAAAGCCGATACACGTGAAATGTACTTTGTTATCTAGTGTCAAACACAGTGAGAGGAGATGGCCATATCAGTCATGTAAGATGATCTATTTAGTGATAACATCTCTGCATTAATGGACATACACGCAGTCTACTCACTCAAAGTCTGCACACCCATCACTCAGCAAACAAACTATTTTATCCCCCTTCAACCAGACTGCTGTCAGGTTTCTGATTTCGGGGTTGCCGGCTGGATATTCTGGACCTTGGAAAGTGTAACCGGCACCTTTCCTTCCCCGGGGGTCGGTGCTCTCATTATGGGTGTACCTGTGACAAAAGCATAAAAAAGGCCTACTGTGTTAGTCAGAACCGCATTTTAAATACGATTGTGTCTCTTGGTTGGAGAGTTAAACCTTACCAACTGTTGAATGCAAATCAGCCAACCGCTCTTTAAACTTTTGCTGCAGATATAGTTCCTCTTTGGAGTAGCTTTTGGCAAAGGCAGACAACAGGAGACCCACGGCCAATGAGGTGCCTCCCACACAGAACAGCACAGCCCCGGTCAGCTTGCAAACATCCAGCGCACGGTTAAAACTCACTGCCTGGCTGTTGAGGAAGACATTTCGAGATGTCGTGTGAAAATCCTCAGTCCAAAAGTAATTCACACATCTTGGCTGGATTACTGTTATGAACTTGATTTTGGAGTCAGACAATCCTCCATCAAGTGACTCCAGTTGGTCCAAAATGTTGGTGCACATCCCTTCACTGGCTCCGTGTACATTTTTGAGTTATTTTAAAGATTCTATTTGTTTTCAAATCTTTAAATGGCCTCGTCCCACCTTACCTCTCTGGACTCCTCAACACCTACGCAACCGCCTGGTGCCTCAGGTCTACGGAGCAGACGCTATTAGCGGCACCAACGACTATGCCAGAGAGGATTGAGCTTTTTCCACTGCCAGTCAGAATAACAGCCCGCTAAACGTCAGGCCAGACCCTTCGCGTCCCATCTTTAAAATTAGTCTTAAAACTAATTTTTATTCTTTGACTTTTAAATATACAGATGAGTTAATTTGAGTTTTGCTGCAGATTTTTTGCATAGTTCATCAGTAAGATTCATTCTGGTTTCAAATACAGAACTGTTCCCACCATATTTGCATATTAGCAATGCATCCAGTTTTAAATAGGATCAAGTGTAACACAAATGCCATGAAACTTTACACCATCTCTTCCCCAAGGCATGGTATACCTGTCCACAAAAAGAAGATCCTCTTCACCGAATGCTTCAATCCTAGCTGGAGTAGCGTAACCCACGACAATGACAATCAGGCCTGCAAACAAGATCAAGGTACCAAACGCAAGACAGACCTGCGGCGGGAAAAACAAAGATTTGCAAGTCATGTTTTGTTGAAATGTAACAGCAGTTAGGTTTAGGAATGAGCAAACTGATGTTAAAATTTCACCTTCCAGAGTAAAGAGCTCCACCTGCTAGGCGATCTCTGAATCTGAAAATCTTCATCACGTTCCCAGATGGAGGCTGTGCACTCCTCATAAAACTGGATGACAGAGACATATTTCTTAATCCATAACCCAAATCGCCCTTTATTCATCCCTCACACTTTCTTTTGAGGAAATATGAGTGTCTTTATTCTACCTGGTGTAAGTAGGAGCGGACGCCATATTGCTGGCAGTTCCCGCTGACTTGGGCTTGCTCGCCATATTCCGACCCACAGATCTCGGAGCAAGACGCCATCCTTCACATCTGTCTGCCTGCTTGAACAAACACAGATAGTAATGCATGAATGAATCCACCCACACCGTTTTGCACTCGCTGCATAATGCACATACTCAGATGAATACATTTCTGCATTCATAAACACATTTACCCCCACGCACTCCCATAAAGTTATATAACACGTTGAAGCATGCATGCACATGTGGAATGAATATCAATGGTGTTTTATATTTTTAAATAAAAGAATCTTGCACTACGACGACCTTTGCAGATTTGTATAAACCTAAAGAGGAGTGTGCTATATTAGTTTTAATTTATTCTCCAAACTTTACTTTGTATGTTTGCTTCGTAGAACAAAGAGATTAAATTGGGAGTTGAACCAGAAGTTCGGCGCTGCGTATGAAATGTTGGACATTTCAAGGCCCTTCTAGGCCCACTTGTGTTCCAACAAAACTCCATGAAGTCTAATAGATCTCTTTATATTGTCTTAATCGAAAGGCCCTATTTTGTTCGACTGGAACCTGTGCAGTGTACAAACAAGCGTAACTTCATTTTCATACAAGGGCAATGATTAAGTTCACATTCTTCACTTTCACCTATACTATGTCATTGCATTTCTATTCATCATTCTATCATTCACGATTTGATTTTCAAATGTTAGCCACAGAAAGAAGATATGAAGCTACATTTTAAATCTTAGAATAGTACACTGCAAACAAAGTCACTTCTCTGTCCAGAGAGTTTAATTTGTTCCATGACCACTCTCATAACGCCAGACGCTCATATCACAAATCACCTTTCCATTAATCCACCCTGCACCTAACAAACCGAAACTTTTTGCAATTAAGACATTTGTGCATTCTGATTAAATGTTACAATACATTGCGTTGTGCCGCTCACTCTGGTGTGCCTGCCTTGACCACCAGGAGGCAGTGTAATTCACGCAATCATGCAGACACAAACGAATAATAGTACTTCATCGCCTACTATTAATGTATGTGACTCAGTAAGACGCTATAAAATTAGTCATTTGTTCATAGAGGGTACAAAATATATATCAATGAGTATTGTTATGCGTTGCTCCACCATTTGTGTTCAAACATCTGTCGCTGAAAAGGTTATAAAACTATGACTCTCAATGCTCATCTAATGCCGTGTCAATGCCATTTTGCATTTTTTGTTACAAAATTATAAAGAGAAAGCAAAACTGACACTGAGAGTAAATCAATCTGTTGTTCTCAAGTCTGCCAAGAAAGTCTGACATATTGAATTATGGTGGTTAAAAGAATTTAAGTCAATCTGATTTCAGGCACCAATTCACAATTAACATCTATATCAGAGCTCGGCAGATTGAGCAGATCTCACATTAAAAAAAACAAAATAAAACAATAGACCTTGAAAAGAGGCGCCTATCTTTCTTTTTGTCTTTCTTAAAGTATTGATCATGAAGATAGAGTTCACATCCGGCGGCTTATTCCAACAGTGAATTTCATGACTCATTACCTCAACACATAAATGAGAATAATGTTTCATGATATTGTTTGCTTCTACGGGCTCTCATTTACTTTCTTTGTTGAAACATAACCAAATGATATCGTGCAACATCACAGAAACGGTTAGGAAATATTGATAATGACAATGACAATAAAGGGATTTCTAATTCTAATTCTAATTCTAATAACAGGTCTATATTTTTTTTTTCTTGTTCATGGCAAAAGTGAATGAAGCAATAACAGTACCATTTCTTGGAGTTATTGCTCAGTTTAATGAATTCACTGCAATTACACGCAGAAAATCATTCTCAAAGAAATTAAAGCAAATCACAAAACACATTAAAGTGATTATATTAAATGGGAAATGGTTTACCCAGTTCAGTAATGTTCTTGGAATTTGGAGCAACCATTTTTAATGAAACGGTTGAGTATCAACTGTTCAAAACTGCTGGATTCAATTGAATGTCACAAAGTAGCAATGAATACATATGAAGTAATTTAAATGCGGAGCATGAATTACATTTAATTCAGTTGCAATATCGAGGCGGCACGAGGATGTTACTAATGACAAAAGATCCCTACAGGAGAGATGAGGGATGAGTTCCTCATTGAATGTGAGCAACAGTGTCATACTTTTAATGAACAATAACCTGAGCACAAAAGTAAAAAGAAAAAAAATATTCTATGACCCATTTAGATAAAATGACACACACAAAATGTATTTATTTTAACATAGTGCTTGCTCGTGGTGGCTCAAGCTATGAAATTGTGCTTCATAGCTTTGCTAATGTTGTGAACAGACTAAAAAAAATAATAAATTGGCTAATGATCTCAGATGTAAAATACACCTTATCTCCCCCTAGTTTTACTCTATAAGACCTCAAGGTCACAATCAAGATTTCAGCTTTGTTTCATTTCAACTCTCTTCAATGATTATCTATTAATTATCTTTCTTATATAAGGAGTTGAAGCGCACATATCATTTCAAAAGTACAAAGTAAAAGTAAAACATTGTTAAAAATTAAAGACCACAGTGTAAAGTATAGATATCTGAGAAATCAACTTAAGCAAAATAACGAATTATTTATTCTTATTACTTCCTTCGTTCCCACCACCGCCATCCGGGGTTGTCTGAGAACTGGCCTTGGTGCTGAACGCCATTCCCTCAGCATGAAAACACATGCATACGTCATACGTGACGTTCATCCGTAAAATACCTCGAGCCTGCGTCCTCCCTACCCCCATGAGACAAATTTAGAACATACAATACGCTTGTCAATTGAATTTACAATTACTGTATTGACGAAATCTGGTCGACTGATTTATTGGCAAGTGGAATATGCCAGACGTTTTTTACGTGCAGGACATATCAAAATATATTTGGGTTAAATTTTATTTCATTTGATATGCTCGTGTTCATGTTCCTCCATTTTTTTAATTCAATCAACGAAGTGACAGCACACACATAACATACTAACCAGACGTGGACGACATGATGAGGGTTTACGATTACGCACACACGCAAGCACTCGCTTTCAAATGAACACACGCGCTCCGACTACGTCGTCAACGAGAGTAACAGTGACATTTTCAAATGTGCACCGAAGTTGCTTCGATAATAATATCTTAAAAACTGAAACCGCAATTTACCTGTCATTAGCAGCTTGGAGAGCGATGACTCGCTGCTGCTTGCTCAGCCAGCTCCCATCACTCTAAAGTCCTCTCTCTCGCTCTCTCTCTCTCTCTCTCTCGCTCTCTCTCTCTCTCTCTCTCTCTCTCTCTACGTATCTCTCTCTTTCCGTATCTCTCTCTCTCTCTCTCTACGTATCTCTCTCTCTCAATATCTCCCCCTCTCTTGCTCTCGCGCTCTCTCTCTCTGTCTCTCGCTCTCTCTCTCTCTCTCTCTCTCTCTCTCTACGTATCTCTCTCTTTCCGTATCTCTCTCTCTCTCTCTCTACGTATCTCTCTCTCTCAATATCTCCCCCTCTCTTGCTCTCGCGCTCTCTCTCTCTGTCTCTCGCTCTCTCTCCCTCCTATCTCGCCCCCCCCACCTCTCCCTAGGTTGATGAATCAGAGCACCTCTTTGTCTGCTGCGCATGTGCCAGCTCCATGACAACATCGTGCGTGATTCAGAGCCCTATATAGTAACCAGGCAATGACTGGATATGGGACTGATACTCGTTCAAGGATGGATGGATGGATGGATGGATAGATAGATAGATAGATAGATAGATAGATAGATAGATAGATAGATAGATAGATAGATAGATAGATAGATAGATAGATAGATAGATAGATAGAGTAATAATTTCACTGAGCACTTTGTTTATATGTCTGAGTCTCAGGGCAATGTTTTCCCTCAGCACATTCATTCATTTGTTTGTTCAGTCAACACTATTGATTATTGCCTTTTTTCCTCTAGAACTGTTCAATCAAGAAATCACTAAAATAGAACCAGTTTGACAAAAGGAAGTCAGTCACAATATTTAATAAAATAAAAATAAAAAAACTACAACCAAATGCCACAATCCAAAGAAAAAAAAAGTTTTTTGACCTCTCTCAGTCTGGGAAGGGTTTCGAAAGCCATTTGAGAAATACAGTACACAGCCACAGCATAGTGGTGGGTATGACTGTTCTTATAAGTGAACTGAATCATTTGAATCAGTTCATCAAAAAGAATCATTCAAAATATTCTTTGCCCGGATGTTCCAACAACCCACCTACAAAACACCTCGAGTAGTCCAGCCACTCAGTTTGAATATATTCGATTAGTAGATTGTTGTATATTCGGATGATAGGATCTGGAAGGATCTATGGAACATTTTACTCACAGTAGCCAGACCAATTCACATTCATATCCTGTTTCTGTTGTTTTATAACTTGGCAGAACTGCAGTCAATGACACTGCAACTACCATAATGGAACACAACTGCGCAGACAGATGGCTTGTTAAATGATTCTTCCGTTTAAGTCGAGTTGCTAAGGGATTAATCATGTGGGGATCTGAGTCTCTGTGGGGGAAGGTCCCAAAACCGTTGTTGTCTTTTTGCGGGTTGATGAAGTACTTGCCAATAAATCATGACGCTCATTCAGCAATAGTCTCCATATAAGTAAAATTTATATTTTAATCAGTGGTTACTTGAATAGCAACCTGTCATGATCTAGGCTTATTTATCATCACAGCAACATTTTAGGTCCAATGTAGAAAATTCCGCCTTAAAAATAAGAGAATGGTCAGTTTGAGCGGATATTAATTGAACTTCATGTTTATTCGTTATCTTTGCACAGCCAATAATGTTGACTTTTTGTGTGGAATCTCTTTGTGTCAGAGGCATGGTGGCAACTTGTCACCAAACAGTGACGAGTTGTCAACCGTTAAAAAGGTTGACTTACTGCTTAAATATTTAAAAACACCCATGATGCTAATGAGAGGACACACCTTTGTTGAAAATGGTTAAATCTTTTCTTTGGGTACCATCATTTCCTTATAATAGTGGGGTTCCACTTATTTTTAAATTGTACGATACTGATTTAAAAAAGGGAGAATGTTCACATAATTTTGGAGCTGGAACAGATTCATTGCATTTGACTCAATTTCAATGAGAGACTTTACATCGGTTTATGAACATTTGGGTTATAAACGTGCCCAAAGTTCTCCTATATTTGCAAGATAGGAAGAACACTCATTTCCTCCTCATTTGGCTGCCTGCCTGTGTGACTCGCCCTCTCTTCCTTACTCTGTGTACAGTACATGGAGAGCATCTCAGTGAAGAGTGAGGCAGTTTCTATGGTGATATGAAAAGGTCACCTTCAGGGAGCTCTCTGTGAGCGTGTGCAGAATACCAGTTGAATAATTACGCTTCCTGTAATGACTGATAACAGATCACAGCTCATTACGGTTTGAGAAAAAAAACAAAAGATATGGCGCAGGGCTTTCAGAGGGATTATTAGTGTCTGAGAAAAGAAACAATTTACTCTCAAGGTATGCCTTCACTTGTGTTTTTGTGTGCTTCTGTCTTGTGTTTGCGGTTGACAAGTTGTATCTCATGATAAAAAGACACAATATTATAGGATGTAAAATGGAACAGAATATTAGTGAATATAAAATGCAGTTGAATGTGAACCTAACAATGATGTTGTGCCCAAAATTGACAAAATGAAAGCAAATCAACAACAAAAACAACATTTTCAACACTTTTTAGTGTTTATAACACAAATCTATCCAAAGTAGCCTAACATATAACATACAGCTAAAAAGATCCACTTCGTATCAGAATGTAATAATTGTATTGCTAACAACCTTATATTTGTGTCAGGCATAAATTATTCCAGACAGAAAGAGATTAGCCTTACTCTGCTTAGAGTCAACAGTCTGCTAATATGTCATTTGAAGTTCATAGTTGTGTGTGTTATTTTATAACGCAACATGGAGAGCACATGAGAGAAAAAGCTTTATTGGTCATGGTATGCTTTCATTTGTTTTTTTTAAATTCTTCTGCCATTATTTCAAATAGATACTATGCCCGTCGCACACACACACACACCTATACATACACGTAGACCGGCACAAAGCTAACCGATTAATTAAACTGCCCAATTTTACTCTTGACTTAATTTGGGCTTGTCTTATTTCACCTGGTCAACATTTTGCTGGTTTACTGTAAAATGGCTTTGTTTTCTTTATTCCTTGCTTGGAAAAGTCGCAAGTTACCAAAGTGCATTACAGGTGTTTCAATCATCTCAGCATTCTTTTGGCTGCAGTTGCCATTGACACAACACATGATGAATGAGATGTTGGCCTAAGCTATCTATCCATCTGAAGAATCTTATCCTTGGCTGTAGTGTCCATTCTTCATTTTATTGATTCTTTTGTCATCTTGCCAGAGTGGAAAACTCTGACTTCCACAGTATTTCATATTCTACTGACCGGAGGGGACAAAATGGTGATGCTCCAATGGAAGTGGAAAAACTGTCAAAAGTTAGCGTTAGCATCAGCAGAAATTAAGCTAATGTGACATTTACAGTCTTCTTTAAAATGTTGCTGAGAATTTGAAAGAAAACATCTATCTAGCAACACGCTAATATCTTCAGAAAAAAATCATGTAACTATGAATTTGAAACATAGAAGGTGCAATCTTGTCTCAAAGTGAAATGTGTTTTCGTTAGCATAAAAGTATAAGATTTGTCATGTATCGCCATACATGGGGTGGATTGAACGATACAATTTAGTTCAATTCAGTGGAATTAAGAGTTGACTCAATAGGGTAAGGATGAGTTCGAAAGAGTATGATGTAATGAATTTCTTGTTATCATTTTAAAAAAACGAAAGAACTTGGGAGTTGGTAACTGTAAATTTGGCATTTGCTTCTAAGATTTATCTCTCCAATAAAAGCCGATTCAATGTCTATCTCCATACTGTATATATAAAAGTGGAATGATTTGATTCAATTCCATGTGATGAACTCACATCTTTTAAATAAAACCCCTATAAAGGAACCTTGAAACCTTTCTTGTAAAAAAAAAAAAAAAAAAAAAAATTTCTACTAGTAGAAGGAGAGTAATTTTATTGTGCACTTTATATCTTTTACTGAATGGTTGCTTTCAATCAATTTGTGATAGCTACATTTTTATCATCTGTAATATGTGTTCACTTTGGAATAAAGAGAGGCCAGATATGAATTATCGAATGCTCTGTCTCGAAAGCTTAAACTAGGTGGAAATGGGTGTGTGCCGCAGAGTTCCTCGCCCGATCGCTTAAAAAACAGCTATTTCTGTCTGATAACAGTAAAACATTTTAGAACTAACACGGAGGATGTTCTGAAAAGTGGTTCAATTGAATATTGTATTAGAGGCCAATACGGTTCTAACATTGATATTTTTCCATATGTAAATTTTCATTGCAATTTTGTGAGAAAGAACCAGTACGTATATTGCTATTTGCCGTGTAATTATTTGCTGACGATCTCAATTCAATAAAACAAACAAAAATGCTTATGTAAGTGTCAATTAATCATCATAACACAATTAATGAAAAGTACAATATGCTGTTTAAGTCCAACGGTAGGAGGCACTGAAAGAAACAAAAACACATTCACAATGATGTTCAGCCATCGCCTCTCTTATTATTTGAACATTTGCACTAAATTGTCATCACTCGGAGGTCTGTAGATTTGATGTATAGCTTTGAGTTGTAATATTCTGCGGTCATCGCTCCAGGCACAACATTACTTATGAGAAACACTTAATGGCAATAAATCTTGCTAAATCATACAATATTACCACAGAAGCAAAAACATTACTTCACCACAAACCGGTCAAGGAGAGCCACTGTGGGATGTGTACAGGATGATTATTGGTTGGTGATTCACACTTCATAATGTAGAAGCTTTGCTAACGGTAAACTAAACACAATGATGAAAGTGGCTTACCTTCACGAGATTCCTGTGTTGCATTTTAGCCAAAGGTACAATCCTTTTATGCATTTTTAAACCCAAGAACCCACTGTTGTCGGCAATGTGTCGCTTTGCACAATAACATCAAAAATGACCATTGGATAAAATGGAATGTGGGATTCTAGTGAACGGAAGCTTTAACAAACTTTGGAACATTTTATTTGCAGATGTTTCGTCGTCCTTGTCATAGTGAGCGACTCGTGCCTCTCGGATGGCTGAGCACGGTCTGCTCACAGTTTACAAACACAACTGTTTACTATCTGCTTATCCATCTAGACCTTCTCTAACTGAGCGATACGTTTAAATAACGTTATGGGTTTTGGAACAAAACGTTTAAAAGTGCCGTTCTTTTATTAATGTAGACGAGTCTGTCGAAATAGAACTGGGGAAGATAATGGATCATCACATCCAATCAGCTCACGGAATAAACCCACTCTCATTGGTTGATATCGCGCCAGGATCCAATTACTTTTTTTTTTACTTTTTTTTTTAAGACCAATTAATTACCAGACTCTTGTTAGGTGTATCTTACAAATCAACAATGATGTCTGTTAGTGGCCACTTTTCTGAGTCGGTGTCATGGTTGACAGTCAGTCTTCATCAGTGTTGGTCTTTAACACTGGTCAGCCTTGGGCCGAGGCTTTTTTGCGTGCAACCCACTGATTGGCTTCTCAGGTCCGGCAAAGCAAACTGCGATAAAGCCCACATAAGAGTATTTTTAACTTTGATATGCCATTGTGTTTATGTATCTACTATAACTCTGTTTTATGGGCATTGTAATTGAGTACTATGAACTACACACATTTACAACATTAGCTACACTTCCAGACTGAGTCGATATCTTTAGACTGTGCAAATTCCGTCTGTTGACTTCACGTTGTGGCTCATATGGCAGCCATAAACATGAATACAGTTTCTGTTGCTAGAGTGAGCTTGACTCGAGCATAATACTACCTAACACAATTTTCAATTACTTTGGTCTGAATGAAGCATCCCACACAGCAGCACCTCTGGATTCGACTGTTTTATGTTTTGCAGTTCCATCTGTCATTGATTTTTCACTGCACCCCCCCACCCTTCTCTCTTCTGTGGAATTCATTTCTCTCTGTCCTCTTATCTCTGTAATTGGTAATTTAAATGAAAAAGCTTCAAGCAGGGGATTAGAGTTGCATGTGTGCCAGTCTCCAAGGGATGCACTTAAGAACAAAAGCATCTGTAAGGGGGCCTTCCTTTGCTTTCTGTTACCGTGGATACGGGAGTGTCTGAAATCGAAATGTGGCTGTGTCGATGACCAGTTGATGTATTTGTAATATTGTTGTAGTTTTATTTGGGCTTAGCAATATCATTGAAAAGAGTATCAAGATGTAAGTATTTAATCATCAGTCAATATTGACACACATAAATATTATTCATTTATATAATTCAATAATTCATATGCTTCAAAATAGGGACCTGAATGAAAAGGCTGATTTTAGGTAATTTTATTTTAAAGTATAATATTTTACCTTAAATTAAAGTTTAAAGCAACTATGGAAAAGTCAAATTAAATGGTCAATTTAAAGATTAAGTAAACATCTTTTTTTAACATAACATCCATAGTAGGGCTGGGTGAATCACAATCTATGCATTTCATAAAAGTCTATTGATATTTATTTCTTTTTTTTTACATAATCCATTCATTATCTCTTCTGCTTTTCCTCACAAGTGTCGCCGTGCGCTGGAGCCTATCCCAGCTGTCTTCCGGCAGTAGGCGGGGGTACACCCAGAACTGGTTGCCAGCCGAGCACAGATATTTGAAATAAGAAAAATAATTAATTTGATTCAAGATAAAAATGTAATAACACACTAGGAAAGATTCTTTTCAAAATATCTGGTAGTAAAACGTTGGATTGTCCTCCAAATTTCCTGTTAGGTGCTTGTAATTGTGGCACAAATAAAACGTCACATTGTAGTCTCTGCCTGCAACATGCAGAATGGGGTTTGGGTTTGCTTCCTGATTTTTTTAATCAACATTTAAGTGAGTACAATTTCTAATCCATTAATTCGGAGTATTTCGTGATATATACTGATATTGAATCATATTCATATTATATGAATTACTATTATTGCCCAGACTTAAGTTTAACAGTTATCATCATATTGTGTTTGGCGTCACTTGAGTGTGTAATAACATTCCATGTCTATTTGTTTCACTTGATAGGCAGACTGGCAAACAACTGTCACCACATGGCAACAACCACTCATGCTTCACTAGGTACACCAAAGCAATTCCAATTACACAAGGCACACTATGCCAGGAGTCCCCTCCTTCCCCTACATCTTACGACACAAACACACATGCCCCTCCTTTTCTCCTTCTCGTGGTGCACCTGCTGTTCTCTTTTTAGGCCAACTATAGTACTCCTCTCATAAGAGTTGACTTCTTTTTTTTGCTGGCTGTTGTTTATTCAACACTTAAATAGAAAACGGTGCCCCAAAAGCATTCATATACTGGACCAGATTTGTGACACTTTTGTCTGAGGAATTAACAATGACAATATGGAGACTACAAGGGAAGCTCGACTCTTAAATGTGCCAAAGAACATCTGAGAAAAAAATCAAGTGGAGGTACATTTAGCAATAGGTCGGATAAGCATTAATACTAGACCAAAATAGCTTTTACTGTAATAAAGCCAGACTTATTTACTAAAATTTAAATGTAGCTAAGTCAAGCTACAAATGGCATAGTCTTATTGTCAGACTGAGTATATTTATCGTATCATAAGTGATTGTTTTGCTCACGTGTACAAAACACAAACCGTGTTACACTCTTGTTACTCTATATATGAACATGGCAGGCCACGGAATTGTTTGCCATTTTTTAAGACCTACTTTAATTTAACCGGACGACTCACTCGATCAGACCTTCCAAAGATTCGCTTCCAGCAGCAGGGGTCTCTCAAATTGGAAATTGGAGGTAAAATAAATCTAAGATTGCTTCCTTCCCTGTAGAGTCCCTAACATGGCTGCGGGGGGGATATTAGGGAGGTGGCTGAGCACGAGAGCGAGATGAAAAGGAGGCAGCAACACCCAATGAAGGAAAGAAAAACTGAAAAAGGATAAGGAAAAATAATAAAAACAGAGAGTGGAAAAACCTGACATTTGTCAGGAATGTGATCAAGGAAAGGATCTATATTTGTTTTGCCATTTAGGACTGACATCATCATTTTACCAACAATGGTATTTTATATCTCCACTCTGTACGGTACCACAAGTAAGTTTATCTTGTACCGAGAATAATGCTGCAAAATGACGGTCGTGTAGATGATATTTTTCTTGTTTTGCAATTAATACAAGAAAAGTTCAAGTCAATCGAATCAAAATAAGTGCAAATTGAAAACAATTCTGAATTAATGTAGTCTTTTTGGATGCTTCAACTGATTTTTTTTATGGTCACTGAAGAAGCATGCTCTTAACTCAAAAGGTGCTTCCCACAATATGGGGGGAATGGACAATTTGATTAATTTGTTTTTTAAAACCTCATTGTACGTGTCCACCTTTGAAATGGTGTAAATGTGCAAGATGAGTTTATCCTGTGAGTCACCGTCGCTCACAGCGTGATTTGTATATGTAAATATTTACTTTGCCATCAAAAGCCATTGTTGTTTTTGTTGTTTTATTGTTTGAGTTGTCACCAACTTTTGTGCTACTGCTGGTCACTAAAGTACAGAAAAAAAAAATCTTGACTGTAAAATGTTTGAGTGAAAGAAGAGTGTCTGCTCTTTCTTTGGTAGTTCTGATGTTTACAACACAACAATAACAGCTGGCGGTAAATGCATTAAGAAAGTTGTGTTCCATTACACTCTTCAGCATTACGTGAAAAGTGTATTTGGCAGGTTCCATCAGAAAGTCAGATCTCAGACTAAGGGGAAGCGGTGCATTTGTTTTCTCCTGGCTGTGAAACCAGGTTTACGGGCTCAACAGAGTCCTAGAGGGTGCATGAGCATTCGATCAACCGCTTTTGTTCCCAAGTGCAGCCTAGGACTTCACAGGTACTGTTCATGACCTTTATGGACTGAATCTGTTGGCGCAGGTAAGCCATTTAGGTTCGGTGGCCTCAGCATCACAAAACTGCTTTGATGCCAACAGACCGTGAGCATCAACCCCCTCTGGTAAAGTGTAAAGTGTAAAGCGATTTGGATGAGAAATGCCATCTTCAAGTCTGAGACCATGGTTCTCAGCCACAAAGGTACGAGAGCACTCTTCGGCTCGGGAAGAAATCCTGGCCCAAGTGAAGGAACTCAAGTGTTTTATTGATTTACGGATCTCCTGATTGATCTAAATTTTCATCCTCATCTACGGTCACGAGCTGTGACCATAAGAACACCTCATTGATTAGGTGTTTCCGGAATTTCTTATGGGAAGAAGACCCAGAGAAGATCCAAATAATGCTGGAGAAGCTATGGGCTCAATTTTCGTGACTGGCGTAAACCCTGCATGTCGTGTGGCCGATCTCTGCATGGAAGTGTGTTAGCCCGTTGCATTCAGATTAGAAAAATTTTTTTTGCTTCTGGGATTAGGAGAAGCTGATATACCTGCAAGATGTTTTATTCCCTCAGTCACATAAACATGGCAGGAATCTCATCACTGGATTTGCATATCTTTCTCAGAAATAAAATAAAGTGGATAAGTGATGTGACTTAGCTACGACTTACTTTGCTCCATCCACTGAATGTTCTTCTCAGTCCAGTTGCCGTGCATTGTTTATGGAAGATGACAACAATATCAATGAAAGCCTTTCCTATCACGCTGCCTCCATATGGGGATAATCTTTAGTATTTGTACAGAAACTGGTTGTGTATACCAGGCAGTGCGCACCGCTAATGCTGCAAATGAACAGCATTTGCCGATCAGATACTTGTTTTTATCTACCATTGTGCTCTAACAACAACACAATAAAAACATGCTTGAACGCACCAAATAATATTCATTTTATTTAAATGGTAAATGCAGTCAATCATTCACATCTACGTGGACATACATTTTAAGCACGCAGGCATGGGAATAAACATTATCACCCATGCTCTAGAAATGTCACGGGTATGTAAATTGGATGGACTACCGTGACATTCTATTCTCATTTTTTGGAATTCTGGATTAGGACTTTTCACGATCGGTAAAAAAATCTTAAAACATTCTCAAAGTCAAAGTCCTCCCCTCCAATTGGACAGAATGCATTTTGCATAACAATAAATCAGAATTCATTTGATTCCACAGTCTCAACTCATTTAAAATCGACATCACAATAACCCATTGACATGTCATATTCAAATAAATTCCAGTTCAGACTGTCACGGCCACACAAATTCATAAGAATATTCAAGTTAAAATTTTCATGAAATAGGCCATGACTACGCTGACTCCTATGAATCTCCATTTAAGTAAGTTGATGTTTTTATTTGTCACAGCCTAACGGCGCCATTAAGGAACTCATTGGCATTTGCTGTCTAGCAAAATAAATTAATGTGTGCTACACTGTTCATGCTAAAAAGGTACACACATATCCATACATATTAACGCATGCCCACAAGCACACACGCGCACACATTGTCGTGTATTTTCCCGTGGAGGTACAATAATATTTAGTGCACTGTCACCTGTCAGGGCAATTGAGATTTGCTTGTTACTGACCACACATACCGTCTGTCTGGCGCACTCCCAGGAGTGTAATAATGGCCGTACATACTGCTGGGGGCTATATTTCAAACAGTAAGTGATAAATGTGTATATATGTGTTTCCAGGGACACGTTAATTGCTATAGTGATACAGTAAGCTCCATTAGATAAATGCATTCATGTAAACACGCAAACACCTGTGAGCGCATGTATACAATGAATAGTAATAACGAGCCCTTAATACAGTCAGAAAAGTGGTGACCCAAAATAGGTAGGATAATGATTTATAAAAGAACGACGTAACCTTTTTTGCAAGATAAATGTTCCTAAGTAATTCTAAGTGGTGCACGACGGACACAAAAATATAGTATGGGAAGACGTGTTGCAGACATTTTCTTGGTCCTAGGTATGCCTTACTAAACATCTCTTTTTACACCATGTCCTCCTTTTCTTACTCCTTCTCTTCTTCTTGTAATATACTTCCAAGACTGATCCCCACTTTCTTCAGATAATAAGATACTCCCATTAGTCTGTGAGACTCATTCCCCAAGCATCCATCACTCCCAGAGTCACATTACTGCCCTCTACAAGCACCAGGATGTTTTTCTCCTTAATTGTAGCTGTATACGCACCCTCACCTCCTGTAATAATAAATGGTCTTGTCCTCCATTATGGCCATTAGGGAACTCACGCTGAGAGTAGCACATCGCCCACATTGAGGACAGCTTGTTTTGAATGAGGCGTTACAGCCAAGCCATGAAAGAATGTCTTGTACATTTGAGACATATTAGAGAGTGTGGTATTTGATTGCAGCATTGAACGGCTGGTTCTATTTTTTTCCCTCCCAGTTCTGCACCAGCAATGTCTTTTTCTTCACAATGTCACAGTGAAGTAGAAACAGCATGCTGGACAGTTGACAAAGACTCCCAGGAGCAATGTTATTTGCAACCAGATGTCTCAAACCTGCAGCCAATCTTCATGAGGAGTTTAATGGAAATAAAAGTACCAAGTTTGTCCAGAAGATGCCACTATATTACCATTGTATTGCAAAGATTTTGCATCCTAACCTAATCATGGATTTGCAGCATTCCGTGAAGAAGGCATTTAAATTAGATGCCCCATAGGGCTTGAATGGAAAGGTAAACGCTGAATGACTGACTGCCTTAATGTGTGAACTTCTTTCCCTCTGGCATTTATATGCAGTTTGTATTACAAACATCTTGACTCATAAACCCTTGCGGTAACTATAAATGTGCTTGGAATAGAACGCTGTCTATATTGACCAAACTTGCAGTAAGTTTAAATTTTGCAAATGCTGTCTTAAGCTTCCAACACAGCAATGACATTAATAATTTTCTTTAGGAATTAATTTTCAAATTTAGATTTTTATTTTATTACAAAACGTGTGAACCAAGAGTCTCAGGTTTAAAATGGGCAAGCGGTTGCCTTGGGCAAGGCAGCTCCCCTCCCTGCCACTAATGATGTACATTCTGATTCACTTGAAGGTCGGGGTTAGAAAATTTGTCAATTTAAAAAATGTTTGTTTTAATAACGGTCCCTGCACACATTGATTACAAGAAAGCAAGATATGTATTTGATGTTATCTTCTCTTGAGAAGCACACACTTCTGTATCTGCCCCAGATGTAGTTTTCCCACAGAATGACACGACTTCAGAAACTACTGCCAGAAAAATATTTTCTGCTTTGAACCCCAAACTTCATTTGTCTATTTAATTACAGTGGGTTTTTGTGATTGTTTTGTTTTTATGACCTGGATGGAAGATTTGTATATACAAATATTTACTATCGCACTGAATTAACATCTTCACAACTGCATTATCGTATGTGTCTGATGCAGACTATGTGTGCTCCGACTCAAGCAGGGTATACACACATAATAATCGCACTAAATATGAGCTTCCCTCCCGATTACAATTAAGATAGCAAAGGCCTGATCAACGGCGATCCCCAAAGGATACTCAATGGTTATCCTGTGTCAAGTGTGTTGGGAATGTTTTTTTTTCCCTCTTCAATCTGCCCTGCTGTGTGGGGCCGACAATCGTAAAGGTTATACCAGTTCACCACCATAAAATGATAAGAAGAGTTTGCAATCTCAGTGAAGGGACTACATAAACTATAAATTGGACTATATCTTATATTTCTTCATTCCATGCTACTATTTCTTCTTGTTTTTATTTATCTCAATTTGAATGCACTGTGGCACTATGCTGCCTTACTCTGGACAGTCTTGGTATCACACTCTATTTCTGGTTTGGGAGGAGATAGTACTCGCGATTGTCAGTGGAGACATGTTATGTTATGTGTGTTGTGCTGTGTTGGTCATTTCAAATACACCACACGACAAGGGTAGCATTTTTTTTTAACAGCCTGTGCGGGTCTCTCACATTTTAAGATGTTTAAAATCAGTATTTGTGTAATCTGCTTTACGTAAAAAAATGGGTCAGTGTGGGTCATAGGAATGAGGACTCTTGTATATAATATGTGGCTGAAAAGAACTTTTTGGCTTTTGCGGGTAGGAGACTTCTTGTTTACTGTGCAGTAAAGGTCAAATAGTGGTTGGAAAATATTTAAATCAACGTACACTAACCTGATCTGACATCTTGCTACTGCGTAAGACTAACTGTGTGACTGTCCCTTTTAATGACATGGACTACACTGCACTGGACTTACGAAAATGGTCGTCACTAAAACCAACGGCGAAGTAAATATTCTTATACATTAATAGTTCTATAATCGTACTCTTTTCCCTTCTGGATTCACCTATCAATAAACAGGTGGTCAAAATGTTTTTGCATTGATGAGATAATTATGTCTAAAGGGTAGATCATTATTCAGCACCTGACATGAAAGTAGAACACTCTCAAAATAGTCACCACTGTTCTAGAGCATTCTTATATCTCATACATTTAAAATGTTGAATATTTATCAAGAAAGACTGACTAATTTTGGACATACAACTTTTTAGTTGATAGCATTTTGTCATTTCAAGGCTGAACTGATCTGCATCTATTCTGTATATTCACCAAACTGAAAAGTAAATCCATTCCCCCCTCCATATCCCAAAATATTAATGAATGAATGATTCACTTTGGTCTGAAACAATTTGGTTTATACAAATCATGACACTTGGTGGAGGTCTGCTATATATGATCTGGACTATTTTTTTATTTTTAATTTTGAATAAAAGGCAAAAGGCACAGCAACATTATCTGAAGTCTTCCACACACGGTATGCCTTTTCCTCTCTTACAATAACGGTACTATTTTGTTATAGATTTTTTTTTTGTTCTACGCTGGGACATTCAATCTATTTTTCAGACGTCTGCTGTCATGTATGTAACTATTTGTGCCTCATACCAACCGGCCAATTTACAGACGGTGACACAAGAAACGGACAAGGGAATCATTACGGACAGATTCATAAATATCAGCTGCTCTGTTTCTTTTAATGGTCAGGAGTCAGAAGTTTACGGTGTGGAAGTCCCCGAGCAAAAAGACTCAAGGATAGATCAATGTCAGTCGTCAGGGGGGGAATGAAAGCCAGTCTGGTGGAAAAGGGTGGGGTGGGGGGGGCAGGAAGGGGCTTCAGGCACTGAAAAGTCATATCATAAAGTCGTCAGGGTGGGCGATGGTGGTTTCAAATCATGAATTCTTTAATGTACTAAGTCCAAATGGTCCCCTGTGCCCCCACAGTGCCTTGCCTGGCACTCTGAAAATAATTGAGGACTTGAGCAGGAGAAGAAGGAGGGGTGAGTAAAGACAGGGAGTGAGGACACAGGACACGGAGATCAGGATGTAGACTGAGTGAGAGGTCATCGTTTGTTCAATCCTGCCGCCACTGTATTATCCTGTCCTGATGATGAAGCTCTGGTGGAGGGAGAAGATGTAATCTCGTGGCATTTCAAGGGATGGACCTTAGAGAATTACTTCTTTCATCTGAGGTCATTAATCGCTCCGTCCAATCAGGTCGCTTGTAGATCAATACCACAGACCCGTGCTGCAAAATTAAGGCATGAGAAGTGATGGGAGAGTATAAAACATGTGGTATATGTTTCCCATCAGCAATTTTACAAATGGTTGAGTCAATGAGTCGGAGCTGATCCCGATGTTCGGTTCTTAGTGATGGAAAAGTCAATACAGCGGTGACTTCAAATTAGGGCCAGGGGGTCAGTGGGAGCTCCCATGAAGCTGGCAAAGCGGGAATTTAATTCAACTTTGATTTGTATTATAAACATCTCGTAATATTTTTTTAAATAATCTGCTTTGTAAGCATTTTTTTTTTTTTTACATCCTATCGTCGCTATGTCTACGGGAAGAGTGCCGCCATTTCGTCATTTGCAGCTGAGCATATATTGTATCCGCTTGATTGATATACACATAGGGCTCTATTCCCACATTCAATGGTATGTCTTTGAAGACCTGTCAGACAGAGAAACAATTCAGTGGCAAAAAGTCAGTTTAAAGTTTCTTCAATCAGACCATGTCTAAATACCGATGCAGCTGGTCCAAGGTGATTTTGATCAATTTAATTGGGGCAAAGACAGACAGCTGTGCTACATGGACATGTGGTAGATGTCAGATATATTTTGTTGATAAATATGTGAACAGTGGGCCTCAAACCTTATGAATCATTGTAGAAATCAGATCATTGAATGCATCAGGGCAGAACGATGGCCTCACAGTGCAAACGTTGTGTGATCGATCCATCTTAGAGATTTCATATGATTTGTATTATAATTAAAATTAAAAAAACAAAAAAAAAACATGGAATCTGAATAAATCGCACATAAGCAGCAAGGCAAACAAACATTGAATGCCTGTTACTTTCGTTCCCCTCAGGCAGCACTGCATTAAGAACCGGGAAGATTGTGTAAAGGATATTATCATATGGGCTCAGGAACACTTCAAAAAATTAATTCATACTATAAATAGCAAATATATTGTAATGTTAGTATTGGACTGTAATTTCTCATGCCCACTGGTGACCTACAAATACGTTAGATCTGTTGTAATAACGCTTGAAATGTTACTTTCCTTATAGCACAATTTGATCATACATTTCACATTTGCATGTTTAATATTTGAAGCAGTGCTTCTAAAAGCAGGGTTAAAAACATGCAAGGACTGATTCTTTGGGAACCTTGATCGTTGTCTTCTCAGGTGTTTCAGTTCAGTGACTACCGGACACTACCTCTCTCCTGGTTGGCCATTCATTAGAAGTCGTCATTCAGTGGTAAGAAAGAATTTGAGTTTTCATGAAGCCCATTAAAGGCCAAATGTCACCAATTTAACTGCGCTAGACTCATAAAAGAAGCCATGCATGCCAATGATGTTCATTGCCTTTCCATTCTTTGTAATGAGCTGCATGCACAGCACTCTTACGTAGTTGCTGAGTGTACAGTTAATATATATGACTTTAAATGGAGCAGCAATTACCCGATTTGTCTCAGATTGTGTTTGTTGATTCAAATATCGAGGTAGAGATTTTTTTTTTCGTTTTATACTATACCGCAAAATTAAATAGAATAACGCCAATAAAGACTCCTAGAAACAATAGCAGCTCATATACACTTAGAATGTGTGTTCAGGTTGAGGGGACAAATAACCCACATCAGCACGCCTTCCAACATAGCCACAAGGGGAGGAAGTGAAAGTGGGATTGGGTTATTCCAAAGATGAATGTGCCTTGCAGCTTTTGGGCACAACACAAAGCCAGCGAAAGGGAACATCGGCATCATTTGATGAGGCATTCCAAATGTCTCTGGGGAAGCGAATTGCCACAGGCTAAATGACAAATATATGTTGTTGGTGGTGGAGAGTGATTCTGCTGGCTGCCCTCAGGTGCTCTGTGGCTGCCAGCACTATTCTATTTGTCCTTGAAGATGTTGGCTGAAAATGTTGTCATCTGCTCGGGTTGCCTCTTTTGTTCCTGGTTTATTGTGTGTACAGTATCTACTTCCAATTGCTTTACTCTCTACAGGAGAACTTGCCAATATTCTATTACATTTATAACTGTATATAGCTTTGTATGTACAGTAGATGTTTTTTTTTTTCCCCACCTTTATTTTTTATGATTCTATTGGTCATCTGCAAGTATTTTGTGGATTTTACTTTCTCAGACAATTGCTGAGGTGGCAGTCAGAGTATGGCATACAGACAAACAGGAACTTGGATAGCACACCTACAACGTAGTGCAAGGCCTCAGGAAATGTTTACACAAATTGGGAAAAACATACAAAAGGTAGATGTTTTGTTTTTTTTTAATTAAAGGGGAAGGAAAAATACTTTTTTTATTTTCTTTTTAAACCCAATCTTTTTATGTAATCGTTCACATTACAAAAACAAATCTGACCTCTAATGTGAACGCAATGTGTCGTGAAGTAACACTCATGGCCACAAAGAATGACGTGTTGAGTGACGTGTACCCAGAAAAAGCAAAATGTCACATGGCAAAATCTTCATGGAAGGTGTAGGTTGTCATCTTTTTATAACATATCGCCTGATTAGCGATATGTCACAAGTAGTTTGGGGAAATGAGGCAACGCTCCTTGAACTCCTCATTTTATGCAGATGTCTATTAAAGATGACATCACGTCATTGCCGCATGTAATAAATGAACCATCTGCTTGGCTGAATTACAACTATCACCACATACTGTATGTCAACATTATGTTTCATGTTTCAAGTGGGATTAAATTAAAGTCAACATTGTTACTCAAAACAAGTTTGCAGATTTGGGGACGATTGTTACCAAGACTCCCTTGCAAGCGCTTTTACCGGCATATGTTGGGCTTTTGATGAAACAATATCAAATGTGTATGAATAAGCGTTCATACTTCAGACATATCGCATACATATCCGATTTATATCCACATACAAAAGAGGTCCAGGTTGGATTAAAAAAAAAAAGAATTATACCGTTTACACTGCATGAACAATTCCAATATGGCTAACATAAAAAAAAAAAAATTGGAACTGACCTGAAGTGTGAATAATAGCCAAATATGCCATGTGCCCCCACTAGTGTAAAAGGTTTATTCAGATCGATGTTGCGTTGGTGGAATAAAAGAAAATGAGATTAATCCAACCATTTTCATCTATCAACCGGAGGAGCCATTTTGACATTCTACTGCCACTTGCTGGCGACGGAATTTGACGTCAAAGAGCGCTCGACTCACATTGCGGATATCACGTGACCAAACCCAGAATATAGGTGAGCCGTGTAAAATATTGACAGTCTTGCCGAAATGGGTTAATGACTGCTTATGAAACCGGTGGAAATGCACCATGTTGAAGAAGAGCTTCCTGAGGGTCAAAAGGATGGCTGAGCCATTTGACTCGACCTTTAACTTACGATTTAAATTTTAAGGAACCCCCACCGCCCTAGCCTCCCCATTCGAAGAAAATTATTTTAGTTACTTGAATACCAAATTAGTCTGTTTTTTTGCTAAGGCACCGGAGTAGGTAAAATTTTTAAGATGATCAGATTCAACCAATATTTCAGTGTGGTGTTAAAACATTCATTAAATAAATTTGCACGTTGGTGCCAAATATTATGAGATCACATGATATGCCTACTTGTATAAATTTTAATAAATAAAAAAAAACTCTAATCATTCATATCTTTTTGAGTGAGAGGAAATTATTTAAGAGAGACCCCGAAGGCACCACCAAAGTGTTTTAAATATTAAATATTCTTTTGACAATTTCAGCACAACATAATACAGTTCCAAGCATACTTCTTTTTTTTTTATCACAAGTGTCTTTTACACCATGTAAGACATTGCTCCCATTTAAAAGTTCTGTAAGTGTAAAAGGTTCAAACTTACAACAAGCATGGAGATGAATAATTCTATGTGGGTAGGCATTTCATTTTTTTCTACCTACAGTATATGCCTGAATTATTGATATAAGACTCAAAGAATTTCTTCCCTGTGCACAATGTGGATTATCTATGCTTATGCCTAAAGACAAAACAACATGGTAAAAACCTCCATCAGAGGGTGAACGATGGAGTCTGAATATTTGCAGTCAGTTAATGACATTTCCATTCTGCGTGCTTGTCAGAAATAACAAAGCCTTGCATTTACCCTCTGCATCTGCTTAAGTCTCTTTCCTCCTCCCTGTGCCCCAAGTGGCTCAGAAATCCTACTTTATAGCAGAGAGGTGTCAGAATTTTAAACAGGCCCCGTCTTTATCCCCCCGCTTCCCCGAGCGCTTTCCTTTTAATTCCTCGAAGACTAGGCCGCAGTCGCCTTTTAACCCTCACCGTTTTCTCTGCTAGAATAATGTTGGCTTGGGGTTGGTGTGCGAGGGGCAGGGGGGACTGTAAGGAGTGCAAAGGTGATAGAAAGAGAGGGGAAAGGTGAGATATGGATGTTCTGCACTCAGGGAAGAGAGGGTTAAAATGTGAGGAAATAAAGCTGTGTGGAGAAAAGTGAGTGGGAAAAAAATGAAAGAAAATGAGAAAAAACTTGCAAAGACAGGAATGAAAGACATGGACAGACGGCAACGGCTGAATTCCTATTATTCTCTGGTGGGATGCTGAGTAGGTGTTTATCACAGCTTACTGTAAAAAAACAGGATTTTGGTCAGTGGAGGCTGTTTATCTCATGTCAGATAAACTTGCTGACAAGGCGGAAACAACACACATTGGCAACAGCCCATTGTGAAATTTCTTAATTAACTTTCTAGAAATCTGAGGCAAGTAGGGAATATGACATTTTCAGGCAAAATGCAATCACATCACAAATATTCAAATTGGCTGTGGTTGTATTTTCAAATGTTATTTTTCTTACTTGCTTTGAACTAGAAATTAACCACAATTTCAAAAGTTTCACATCAGAGGTGATTATACTGAGACAACGTGAAACGCATGGAAAGTTTATAAAATGTAGGGCATCTATTTTCTTTTTAAATCAGCCCAGGACTAAAGGGTATTAAATTGGGAGAAGTCTCCAAATGAATAGTCTTTAAATGATATTCTGCTGTATGAGTAATTGCCTGAAATTCACTCCCCTTTGAGTCAATCTCATGTGTGAAGTCAACGCTGTTAATTAGACCTATTTTCATGTTCAAGGAACCAGCTGAGCCTCCTCTGTTCTCGGTTTTTCCTCTCTTTGCTCACTCGCTTTTCTCTCCAAGCATTTGCACTTAATTACTGAGGGACTGCTGTCTGCCACAGCGAGGCATTGCAAAGAGATGTAATGTCATTAGCAAGCACACACGGAAAACATTAAAATAATATTAATTATATATTGTATCACGCATTGATTTTTTTAAGTATAGTGGTGCCGTTGCAACAACCTATTATTCGCCATGTGTTGTTCTTATTTCTGCTGAGTGATACACTGCATTACGCAAAGCATTCTAAATATTAAGAGCAGCAAATACAAATAGAAATGTTTGTTTGTCTGTCTATCAATCCAAATTCTGAAATAAATGATTTTAATCAATTTTAGTGAGTAAAAAGGGAAACTAGTGTTTTTATTCTAATGTTGCAAATGGAAGTTGCCATAAGGCGCACAGTGTCACCTACTGGGTGTTGAAAATTGGATTCTCACCACAGTGGTTGATGCCGTTTGTTGTTCGGAGCAGTGTAGTGAGCGAGTAGTGTGGATATTGAGTGCCAGGATAAAATGCATGTGTACACACACGCATGCACAAACACACAGTCTTTTGACACTTTGATTGCACACTGCAGTCCAGGGTTACAGGAAAATGAGGAAATTGTAGATTGAGTAAAGATTTCTGCAAGGATTTTATATCGTGAATTGAATCACTGTACTGATTTTACTTGCTTTTATTTATTGAATTTTCTACAAGAGATTACATTCTTTTGCTGCCATACGCAATTTCAAATATTTCATGTACTACTACCATTCACCAGCTCAAAATACCACATTCCACAGAATCGTCAAGTGTCCGTTCAATGTTATAGTTATAGAACAACCAACACAAAGACATACAGGATAATATAAGTGATGTAACTATCAAACCTCTGTGTGTACGATGGAATTATTTAAAGTCATTGCGATTCAGATTTTGAGATACCGGCACTGGCATGCAGTATAAGGGAAGGCCAAATGATTGGCAACAGGTGCAACATGGAAGCTCCACCCATCAACACTCCCCAAGGTACCTCATGAGAAAAACGATTGAACAGAGGAAAAGCAGAAACATAACGATTACACGCAAAATACTGCATGTAAAAATAAAAAAAATATTCTCTCTTATTATTAGCAGGACCAAACGTACAGAAACACTCACACAAGAACATAATCACACCATTACGAACAGTGCACGTATGAAAAGCTAGGACCAAATTGTATGGGGGTTGTGAGCGAGGGACTAATACTCAGTCAGACAGGATGCAGCTTTCTCTGGAACATGCATGCAACATGGAATGACGGTAAAAACCATCCTCAGGAGGGTATCTTAAGGTCATCACCATCCCTCGCAGCTCACTGGAGCTATAAGTTGATAAATTCAGAGGGGCATTTGCCCTTCAAGTTGCACATTTTGCTAGCAGCCATGCCTCTTTTAAGACGACCCTAATCTAATGCCAACTGTCTGTGGAGAAAAAAATGGTAAAATTGTTTGTGAAAAATGAACATCAAATCCTTTCCAGAGCCCCCAGACCCTAATCAGAATACGTTCAGTGGTAGCATTTATTGGGCCTAGGAGAATTTCTTATGTTTTGACCTCCAAAGGAGATGTAAATGCAGGTACTTACAGATGAAGTGATTTCACAGTGCAGCATTCCTTCTCAGCCAAAGTGGCAGTTTGTGAAGTGCAGGTTGGAGTAGCCATATGATAAAGATTTTTTTTTTAATGGTTAAAAGTTCCTAGTAACAATGTTGCTTTTATGAAATGTTTTTTTTTTACATCTTATTTAGATGTAATTCAAATATATATGTATTGTGTTTCTTGGATGTGTGAGATAAGAGAGAATATTAAACGTGTTTCAGTGGAGAAAAGGAAATTACTACAACAGTGGTGCATAAGAGGTCCTCTGAGGTGAGTCCTTTCACATGACGACTAAACACAAGACCTTTTATCATTAATGACAGCTTACTGTTGATTTGACACTACTTTATCGAGCTGGCGTTTGTTATATTGGTAATACTGCAAACATACTGTCTTTTTTGGTGACATTACAAAGCCCAAAAAAAAAACAAGAAAAAAAAAACTTGAGCGGACCCTAACATAATGTCACCCACGTGGTTTTATGATTAGGGTTTTGATCATATTTACAAGCACATTGTTCCTGAAATTTGTGGTTACTTTACTAAATGTCAGACTTTTAGGTCTGCAACTTTTTGCTGGCATTTTTCATTTCACATGCGAACACATCCAGATAAGAGAAAACAGAATCACAAATAGAGGGACCATCACACACATTACAACCTAACACGCCCATAAGCGCTTCTTCTGTATGTGTCGCCCATAACTAACTGGATTCGTCAGCTACAATCAATTTGGCACATGCTATCAAAACCTAACGACCAATCACCTCTTCCCTGTCCATCTCAACACCCCCCCCCCTCAGCACACCCCTTGCCTCCTGGCTTTTAGAAAAATCCAAACCCCTTTCCCCGCTCCATCTGTCCTCTCAAATTCAATTCCCACTATCACTACACTGCTTTTTCTCCCCAACCATCACCTCATCACTCATTCCCTCCATGACTTTCTTCATCATTCCCTCTTTTGTCCCAATTCAATCGATTTCACCCTACCAGCATTTTTCATTTTATTTCCCGATTCCTCCTTGCTCCCATCTACTTTAACTCATTGAAGCCCATTCTTCTGCCTGATAATTTTGTCACAAAGGCTTACATTATTCAAAATGTTCTCCCTCCCCTCATCCTCTCTTCTCATTGTTCCCACTTCTCCACCTTTTAAAATAAACTTTCCCCGCCTTCCTTGTCCTCTGTCCTTCACCATGACTTTCCCTCATCTTCCTCATCCCTCCCTGCCATGGTGCCACACTATTGCTCGCCATGCATCCATCCAGCCATTTTTTCTTAAATTCACCAGCCAAATCGCTCTCTAACAGATGCCGGCCTCATTCAGTCGGCCTCCCAAGTGTATGGGTGTGTGGCTGTGTGAGTGTCAGTTGTGTCGGCGTAATTATGCATGTGTGTGCGAAGGAGCACGTGCGGGCATGTGTGCATGTGCATGTCTCACTGGAACAGGCCTGGCCAGGGCTAATTGCCGCCTCCTACCTGGTGGTGACAGGCCTAATCAAGGATGATGAGCTCACTGTTGGTCTCTCTCGCTCCATCTCTCACTTACTCGCTCTCTCTTTCGCTCCCTCCTCTTTTGGCAGAAATGTGGATAGACAGCCTACAGTAACCATTATGGTTTATTGTTTTGTTTTTTTGTTTTTTAGGGGAGAATGGGAGGATGATGGTGGTAAAGTAGACAAGGCTTTTGATTTCAGGGGCCATTGTTTCATGCCAAGCCTAAGCCTAGCCTAAGTCCATCCATTATCCTAAGCCGCATCTCCTCACAAGGTTCATGGGTGTGCCTATCCCAGCTGTCTTCGGGCTGTAGGCAGGGTACACCTTGAACTGGTTGCCGGCCAATCGCAGGGTACACAAAGACAAACAACCACTCACACTCCCAATCACACCAAGTACCAATTCAGAGTGTTCAATCCACCATGACTCCCAACCCAAGTCCAGAGTCGAAATTAACACCAGATTTGTATGTTAAGGGCCGATGTCAAATGTGAGTCAAATAATTCTTTATTTTAGGCCCACTCGAAATAGAAGTGGCTAGGAAACTACCAGACTTATCTGATCCAAGTAACAAGTAAGTCCTTCGCATCAAAACTAATATAGCAATTTATAGAACGGATGCGAAATTGTCATTTCACATCTCATAAAATGCTAATCAAAAATGACCCATTTTCTGGGGAAATATAACAAAATAATTAATGCTGGACTGTTGAAAGTAATTATAAATGTCATCAATTAACACGTAATTGAAGTGTAAAAATAACAGAACGTACTGGGGAATGGATGCTAACTATTAATTTGCATAGACAATGTAAAATTTCCTAACGGAAAGTAGTGAGGCTGGCGTTTAGTTTCTACAGTCACCTTTGAACACAAATTATTATGTATACCGAATTTTCCAGAAGATAAGTCTCACTATTTTTCATTGGTTGGCTAGTCTTGCGACTTATACATGAAAAAAATAAAAAATAATAGATAGCCACGAGAGGGCCCTGTGGATTCATGCACTGATGTCTCCTATGACAACTGAGAACGACTGGCCACAAATGCCCCTCAAGAGAATCATATTCTGCAGCTTACAAAGCTGCAATTAGTTAAATTTGCAGCTGAAAACCGTAATCAATCAGCCGAGAGAAAGTTTGTAGTGAATGAGGAACTTGTTTGGGACGGGCGAAAAGCGCAAAGGATACTTTTACTGCGATGAAGAAAAAAGTTTTGTCAACAGTTCTGTTACAGTGTCCACGCTCAAGTATAAATATGAAGGACTTTGCGGGACGATCTACTTGGTGCTTCTGTTTCATGCAACGGAACTGCCCGATCAGAGCACGGACAGGGGTGTCCCAAAAACATTAACATCAACACGGGATATCTTTTTTGTTCGTTTATTTTTTTTTTTGTGAGGCTAAATAACCTTCATAGTGTTAGCATATCTTACACCTATTCAGTCTGTTCTGTATTATTTTTTCAGTGTGATAACTTGACTTCCAAGAGGCAATGTGTGTTTTTGATCGAGTACTTTATAAACTAAATTACCCGCAAAAAAATGCGGCTTATACTCCAGTACGACTTATGTGTGTGTGTGTGTGTTTTTCTACCTCATTATGCATTTTTGTGTTGTAGTCCGGAAGCTACGATACAAAATATACAGTGATAGCTTAGAAAAAAATTTCTTTTCTACAGCTCCAGCTGTTGTGAAATGCTCTATAGAAATTTTTTAGAAATTTAGTAATGCCCATAAGTTTGCATCTATCGAAACATAAAGTGCCGTTCCATGCTCCTAAATTTTTGAATTTGATCATGTCACAGAAAACTTTTATGTCTGTATTTACTTGAGATATTCTTTTGTTTGTTTTCTAAGAAAATATGCAAAACAGAAATTTCTCATCTGCTCCTCCTTTACATTGTTTGTTGGTTTCAAAAGTTGTCATTTCACTTTGAAGACTTTAAAGACTGAAGCAACACAATTAAAAATGCCAACGCCCGTTTTTGGATGGTATGTTCATTAATGTCTGCAGTGATTGAATTATCTAGTCCGACATTGTTGTTCAATAATGAGACCATTAGCATCGAGAACCACAGCACTGGAGGGCCAAGCAAATCAGAACAACAATTAGCCATCAGTGTAAAGACAGCGAGATTGGGGCCACCGCGCAATGGCATTTTACGACAACAGTGGTCAACTCATTTCCATTACAATCAATTAGCAGTTTGACTAATTTGATTCAAGAAAAAAAAAAAGGAATTTAAAATTGACAAGCAATGACCATGGAGACCATTCAAATGTGTTTCCACTGTAGTAATTGAAGAAATAGATTATTCATTAGCATTAATTCTCTGGAACTTTGTCACATTTTTAATGACAGTCTAAATTTTATTATAGTTTAAAATCCTAAAGATAGTCCTAGAAATGTATTGTGCAATAAAATACACTAAAACTAGTTTTGTCTATCTATTGCATCATTCCCATATTAAAAAAAAACAACTAATTATTGTCAAGATTCAAAACAATGGTGGAGAGAGAGGTTCTTTACAGGCTAAGAAGCAGAACTCATGGTGATGTAGTGGGCAGGCCTGTGGTTCGGATGGCGGACGCTGGACACAGGCAAAAACGTTGAAAACTATCCAATTACAGTAAGGAGAAAATTTGCAGACTTTTTGTAACAGCCTGTCCACTCACTCATAAAACATTATACTAATTACTTTCTTACATCACATTTGTCTCCAGGGCCCACTATGAAATGTTAACATCTTTCTAAGAAGTTTGGAATGTTCAGTTTATAATTAGGGCCAAAATATTTCAGAAAAACTGTAATGGGGTCATCGACTAAACAGTCACAGCTCCTGTAGATTCAAAATCAATGCCAAACAATGCCTAACAAATGTGCATAGTCAGAGCATAATTCATCGAATCAAAAACATTATATGAATCAATGAGTCACGGCGCCTTTGAATGAATGTGTATTTTAACCTCTATGATCACAGACACCAGCTATGGAAGTATAAATAATATTTTCAAACTTAGGGAAAGAAAAAAATTACATGATTCTGGGGAATGATTTTAATGTATTTTTTTAATTTGATTGATCGTTAACTAACTTTCATCTGACTCTTTCTGTTGCCATTCAGAATTTTTTCAGTTCAGTAAACCTAATGTGTGGCCTGGTCTTAAACTGACCGGAACGACATTGCCAATATTGTTTCAGTGTCTCTGTATCAAAAATGTGCCTCAGATTTAACTTAATCTGGAGTTTTGTCTTAAATCTTCGCTGTGTAATAATTTCTGTATATCTCTGGCAACTGTTAATGATCACTATGGACGCATTACAGCAGCAGCAGCCCAACTACAGGAACCACCTTCACGAGGTGTTGGGCCCAACGAAGAGTTCCTGGCAACAACGAGATACAATTGGCCTGAATTATCTCGTTGCTCAACAACAACAACAACAACAGCAGCAGCAGAAAAGATAGCCAATGGAAAAAATCTGCGCTATCCAACAATACTTTGATAATATTATAGTGGCACTAAGGCCAGACAATATGATTTGTTACCTCTTAACATCGAGAAGGGTGTGATTTACTAACCAGCCTAAGGGCGGCAGGCTAAGCCTTTGTAAGAATGGATACAGTAAAACAATCATGACATCATTGAACACGTTAACTGCAGAAGGACAGTTTAATGTGCAGTAACTTTCATAATTTGTCAACATCCTCCTAACTATGAATTTCTACTGCTGTCAGTAATGACAAAGGTTATTTTAAGTCTTGTTGGCCCAAAATGTTGCGCAATAATGTAGTGACTTTTACTTTAAAATAAACATGTCTTCCACAGAAATAAGTCAATCAAAGCTGGTCGATTGTGCATAAATAAATATTTAATAAATTATCATAAAATAAAATAATACATTTAATATATACTTATTAACCATATTAATGAAGTGCCCAATTTATTGACCTTCCTTTATTATAATATTATTGTTTTAATGTAATGAGTTGCATGAATTGAAGTCACATAATTAAAGGCAATTAAGTGACTTATGTGTTTACAAAATGACCTCCTGTGGTTGATTCTGCGTGTGTGTGTCTGTTTGTGTGTTCGTGTATGTTTGGTAATAACAAAGCATTTTGATACAACTGCTCTTCCGTCTGTGTCTTCCCGCTCTAAATCTGTTGGTGGTTCAGAGCAGACACATGCTGGGTCGCTCCAAGCACTCACGCTGTTGTTCGCCATTTGTGAGCCTCCTCTCATTCTTCTCTCTACCTATTTTGCCTTCGCTATCATTTTTTTTTTCACTAGTCCCTCTTGTACTTTTGGTCTCCATCACATTCTGTTTTCAACTCAATCTCTTCTGTGTGGATGCTCATGAATTTATGGATTTCTTCATGAGGAGGGGCCCACTTTCAGAAAACCAAAAATGATTTTGTAGCCTGCTGTGTGAAATATGTGTGTACTGTTTTTTCTCCTGTTTGAGTCTATGAAACTATGTTCCTCCCTAATTAGAGTTTTTCATCTATACATAAAAAGTCATATTAGCTTATCTTACATTATATGTTAAGGCCTTTTAGTTTGAAGGCCAAAGTGTCATCATAACTACAATGGATGTCCTATTAACATTTTTTTCACACCCTAGTCTGAGTAACTGTCTGAGTAAATTGTCTCAATTGTATTTTTTTAATTAATTAAAATATTTATTTTTAATAAAGGTACCCCAGCATGTCTAAGTCTTGTGCAGCAGTGGTTCTGCCTCTCTTCTTATTCATGCCACCCAAACGAACTCTAAAATAATACAAAGTATTACTTGGGTTGTTCCATGTAATTATGGCACAGATATGTACCGCTTAAACCAGGGGCGAGCAAACATTTGATTGGTGGGCCACAATGGGTTCTAAAATTAGACAGAGGGGCCTGACCAGGAGCAGATCGATGGAGTGTTTTGTAACCTTCACCTCATCAGAGAAAAAAATTTAATTTAATTTAATTTAAAATGCAAATGAACAAAAGCATGACAAAAAAATATATGTCTTTGACACACCAGAGTATTTAGAAAATTAAACATTAACAAGGTTTATTCATTTAATAGATATAAGTTAAAAGTTCGGCGGGCCGGATTAAAACATTTGACGGGCCACACCTGGCCCCCGTGCCGTCGTTTTCCCACGCCTGTCTTTAACAATGAATGGGCTGCATGATTTGCTGTGCACATCTGATCTGTGACAAGGTGATGGCATGGGTACATGTGAGTACAAACAAAAAGGCACACAACATAAGGGTGTGAAAATTATTGAACAAAAGACAACATGACAAAATACTGATGCACAAACTAACAAAACAGTGAAGTATAATCAAAGGAAAAGGTGAACGGTGTCACAACAAGAATAATGAAACATGTATTTTGTAAAACAATACCAAACTGTGGAACCAAGTGGACACATGGAAACGAACCTAATGTAATTTTTTTCAGGCAACGTTTTATCACATTATGGACAGCTTGGGACTAAATTAAACGGTATTGTCTTGCTTTGACATGCTGCTAGTTTATTGTTAACTCATGTTTTTGAAACAAATGCATTTGGTCGCTATGGCTATTTTCCACCACCCTAATAAATTCACACACAAACAACAGCAACAATCTCAGTCAAGTTGTTAATTTTTTTGCAATATTGTATGCATTGAAATCTGGTGTTTGATTGCAAAAGAAAGAAAATATTGATTTCTCGAGGTGGATCAGCGGTCACCGGACCACCTGTATCTTATTTATAAATTATAACAAGTTTTGAGTTCGAGAACATCTACTGTCAGTACTTTTTTTTCTTTACATTTACTGCTCCTTTGTCTATATCTTTTGTATTGCTTATTATCCACTCTATTTCCTTTTTCATGTATCATCTCACCACCTTCTAGTTTATTGTTCTCCAAGGTCTTCCCTTATGATCCCAGCACTGACTCAGTTGTGAAGCTTTCAAATTGACCATAACTTTTACGAAGGCCACGCCACATGTATATAATGGACCGCAAGGACTCCTTTGGAACAGCTGTCATCAGAATTTTTAAAAATGCAATGAGAAAAACACATGTTGATTTTATCTTGTGTTTTTTAGATATAAGATATATAATAATGTTCAATAATGAGAGCAATAATGTTAAAATACAAACTGATGTTAATACTACACTGGCAAAAATATAGAACTTAACATCTATTTTTTCCCCTCAACATTATTTTTTTACAAAAGTGAATGTCTTCCGAGAATAAAGTTATTACCATTACCGCAAGGTATCTTATACTGAAAGCCCATCAAGTATGTGTACCATAAATAAAGTACCTTTATTCTGACAGAGCGACTTACACATTCAAATGTTGAAAAACTGTCTTCCTAGTCAATTCTTGAGCTTTTATATGATGTCAAATAGCATGAGATAAAGGCCAAGAGAAGGAATAGCTCAGTTTCAGTTGAATAAATTCCTCCCACATAATCGTGTTCTTACATAACATGTCACTTGTGTTTGATAGACACAAATCCCTGTAAAGAATGAATTATCTCTACATAGCCTAAAGAGTCAAGAAAAAGTTTTACTGTTTTACATAATCCTACATGTTGGCATTTTGCAGACAGATAAAACTTTTTCTATAAAGTTATGCAGGAAACTAAAGGGTTAAAAAAAAAAGCCTGATATATGGGACTCTGTTTAGTGAAGCTTCCATTAAAACTGACATGTTTTCTTCTTGTGTACCTGTTATATATTTTAATGTGCAATATTATAGACCCAAATGTTTCTCGTCAAAATTCTGACCTACAAAAGACTACCTAACAACTCATGCAAGTGACGTGAGCTGAAAGTGGCCACATTATTCAAACAATAAATAATTAGAACTGCTCAGTTTATATTTTAATAAAATTATGCTTCCATACTGTCTTCGGAGGCTCTTTCAAAACAGTCAGCTATTATAAACTAAGAGAAACAGTTATGTTTACAAAACCAAAAACCAGAGCAAATTTGAAATCTCAGTCAAAGGAGTTAAACTATCCAACCATTTTAATTGTGAATTAAAACGGCGACTACGTTTCTTTATACCGGCAACCAATATTTGAGTTACGATCAAAATTCAGATGTCTCCAACATTCAGAATAACCCGTTTATATGACAGAGCTGCTCCTTATTTAAACGGCAAAGTACGAAAGTCGTGACACAAATAGACACCTTTTCCGCTTATTCCGTTCTACTATCAACAAAACACATCATATTCATGTCACTCACAACAGGAACAGGAGCCAAAAGTGTGCTGAGTTCACCATGATTGTTGTCCTCTCCTTGCATACTTCAGGCAGGTTGCACGGCAGATGTACCGACTTATATTGAATCGTGTCTCAATACACTGTCATTTTCGCAGTAGACAGAAAATAACAAAAAACAGGTGAGAAATCAATGTATTCAAATTAGTAAGTGGTATGCCATGCGTACAAGTACTTCCTGGACTAAAAAGACCGCAGTCATTTCTGGATAGAGCAAGGGCAACACAAACCTCACTAAGGTGTTGCCTGGCCACCCTACTAAATATTTCCTAACTACGCCCCTGCCAATAAAAATAATATATTGTACTAACATATTAGCAGTGGTTTAGTGGAGATTTGAGGATTTGCTATTAGTATTGATGTACCTCATCAAGACCTCCTTGCCAGTACCACAAGCAAACTCAATAAAACTCCAAACCCAATGATTTCCTCTCGAGAGAAATGTTGCTTCGGAACGAAGGAGGGGAGGTAATGTAAGAATGGGGGAAAGAGCTTGAACAACATAGAGCGAGAAATAAATAAGTAAGCAGATGGAGGGGGGGGACAAGATATTGAAATTGAGGAAGACGGGAGGCATTGGATAAGACGGGAAGAGAGAGATCAAAGACAAATGGTGAAGCAGCTGAGACAAGGTGAGATGCATTAAATGAAGGAAAGGGAAACCCAATGGTAGAAAAGTAATTCAGCGCTAGAGGGAGAAGATGTGTTCCGTTTCTGCTCTTGGCCTCACCAGCTGTAATGAGCCTCAGATTACATCGAGGCCTCGACCCTGACATGTGCAAAAGGCATTGCTACTCGGGCTGGCAAAGCAGGAGACGGCACTCATAGAATCAGCTCATCATTAAAATATATTGCCCTCAGCCAGAATAATTGAACGCGGGAATGGGCACTGTGCTTTTTCTGAAAGAAAAACAATGACGAATAAATCGAACAAACGGTAATCTATGAACATTGGAAATTAGGAATTTGCCGTTCCTTTATTTAAACTCTAAAAAATGTCAAATACAACAAAGTACAATATTACGACAGTATTAATAACACTTCAGGTCACCATAGCTGAAGTATTCATTTCTGATGATGCCCTTTTCTTGAGCTTCAGTTTTAAATACAGTTCACTTATTGTCATTGTTCAGTTATTTCTGTATCGGAGCAGAATAGGACACAACCACTTAATACACCTAAAGTATTACAAAGTATACAATGGTAAGGTTTTGAACTACTGTAGCCATTTAAATTAGGCCCGCTTTGCTAATATATATCGGGTATATATTTTTTTCTTTTTGCTCTAGTGAATTTGATCATTTCACTGTGCAACAAACCATCACGATTAAGCCATCAAGCTATACTCTGCTTCGAGTGGGAATTGTTTTCTCACATACAAAGCAAGCATTTTCTTTTCTGTCCAAAAAAATAAAAAACAGCTAAAACACAAGGGAAATATGGAACACATTTCCATTAAGTACAGAGAAGCCAAAATGCAGTTTTGTTGAAGGCATACTGAAATCACTTTTTGCAACTTCAATAACAGTACATCGATATTATATTTCTTGAAAATTGCGTAGTTGGCCTGTTAAATGAAGAGTGAAAACCTTCTGCCTCTCATTTCAATCTGAATTCCCCCCCCCCAAACCATTTCCAACCTCACATCACATTTTCCTTCATCCATCCACATTGTAATGCGCCACTTGAGGCGCGCATGTGTCGTGATGTATTGATGCTGTTTGCAAATTCCTTTGAAAAGGCTGTATTCAAGGTGTGTATAAGGCAAGACAGCTTTATTTTATTTAACGCATTTCATCCAGAGACAACATTTAAAACAAGAGAATTTAAGACCTAAAAAAAAGAAGACTTTTAGACATTAAACAACACAGTAAAAAAAAAAGGAAAATAGTTGACTATACTTGTGGCTAACTTCACTGCTGTTGGCAGCTTATTCCATTTGCATGCGCTTTAAACACGATGATAATCACAGTTCCGTGTTTAGACTTGTGGGGGTGCATAGAACATTGTAAAGAAAATGTTGGGGTTGACTTTTCCTTTAATGTTAATGATGTATAGACCAGTGGCATAATTTTCAAATCCTGCCAGAAGCCAGTGTAAAGTCTTTCGGGTAATATGTTTTGATGTCTTTGTTTTGATCAGAACCCTAACTGCAGTGTTCTGAATTAGCTGCAGCTGTTTGAGGGATTCCAGTCAGAAGACCATTACAAAAATCAAGTCTACTGGAGATAAAAGCATGGATAAGCTTCTCCTTGCAATCTTTCAATCTGGATGTTTTTCACTAAAACAGCAAGCAAATTCATTGCATTGTTGCGAGGAACTCTGGCACAATTTAAATTGGGGGATTAGTGAGTTTAATAACCACAGAAAATCAGAGTGCCAAAGCAAAGTGTGTTTGCTATTCTTACTAAAGGTTACAGAAAAATGTTGTTGTCTACCCTTTACTAACTCTTTGCTCAAAAGACATTCTCTGTACAGGTCAAGGTGAAGTGGAATTTAGTTCTTCTCTTAGGCTCTGCTTTTCTGTCTTGTGATTTCAAAGCCAGGATGTTTGTAGTGCAACTCCATGGTATTTAAGGTTGGTATTCACAGTTTGCATTCAGGGTGTACGCTGCCTAAAGCTGAAGACAGCTGAGATAGGCTCCAGCACGGATCATAGGAAGTAATATTGGTTAGGGATAACTCTGCAGATATAGCAGAGGTGCCGCTTTGTTCAGAGGTCGACAAGCCATACTAACGACATTTGTAGCTCTTTACTTTCCTCTTCTCATTTAGAAAGCCAACTTTTGGTCACTTTCAGTCACAGTGATATAAAATGCTTTCTTGAGAACAAACATTGTTGATAGTAGTTAGGCAGCTTGAAACGAGCATAAATGGTCGACTCATCAATGGTTGTTTGGTGAGTCTTGGGATGGGTGTGATCGAATGATGGTGAGGACTAAGGGGTGAGAACATGTCTCTCCCTTGTGGGTCACCACACAACCCCTTCCAGAATGCACCATAGCAAAAGTGCATAATCAGTCGGGTAATCATGAACAACGCCCCCCAAAAAAATGACCATGGTGCAGCACAGCAAAAGCGGCCAATGCGTGTGCACTAGTAGGTTGAGGGTCAGGTACCGTAGGTGGTCTGGGTCCGGAAAGGAGACTGCAGACGGAGGGTAAATCTGCCAACTGCCCCGGAACTCCCACAGGACATGCAGTCGCTGACTATAAACCAGTTCAGCGGAAGAAATCTGAAGATCATCCTTGGGGGCAAGCGGAGACCCAGAATGACCCACAGACGATGGTCGGCTCAGTTGCTGTCCATGAGGTTGGCCAGCAGAGTGGCTTTCATAGAACGATGAAGCCACTCACAGAGCCCGTTGGCTTGTGGGAGGGATGCTACCGTGCTGTGAATCTTCACCCCAGACTGACATAGACAGACTCCCCAGCAACTGTCATCCGGGGCTCTGATGTGACCTGTTGGCCTCTGTCAGAGGTGAGGTCAGCTGGCTTGCTGAAGTGGGCAACCCAGGATGCGATAAATGCCCGGGCCCCTCTCATAGTATTAGATGCCTGGGGAACAGCCTTGGTTGTGTTGCATAAAGTCGGGCAACTTGACCGTTGCGGCATAGATGCAACTATTGACATCTGGCATGTTGCTCATGTCCGGTTCATCAATTGAGGAGATTCGATTAATCATGAGACAAGCAGACAAATGCAAGTCAAGTGTCTTTACTGTCCACTACAAAATGGACTGTTTATGCAGCAAGTGACTCTCTTTCATCCTTTCATGGATAATAATCCCTTTGAACATGTCCATTCCCTCCCTGGTGAACGTTTCTCCCTTGTGAGTCTCTACAGTCATTCATCTAGTTTACCGGTTATCCTCATTAGGGTCTTTGGCTTGATTATGTAGTCAACTAATAGGCTCCCACTCCCCGTGACCCTAAACACAGACATGCCAACTGTTCCAGATTTTCCGTAATTTGTTATGGAAATCTCTCAACATGACCTCGTTACAGCCGGAAATAATTCATCAGAAAAACTTTTAAAACTAGCAAACATACTAACAAGTAGATAATTGCAATCTGTTTGATAATACATCACTTCTGCGTGTGGTTCCAGTGACTTAATGCATCACTACAGACGCTGGCCGATGAGTATAAAGTTCGATGAATGCAAAAAATTTGACTTGGCCCGGCTCTGATGACTGCTAATAATTCTGAATTCATAACAGCGGCAACAAGAAAGGGCAAAGTGATGCTTCATTGGCAAATTAGTATGTCTACTGACGTGCTGACAGAAATTGTGCACTCACGACAACTTTATCCATCATAGAATAAGAGATGCCACCACAATGAAGTGTGTTGTACTGTCAGGTTCTGAATCCATCCATCCATTATCTGAGCCCCTTTTCCTTTCACGGGTCGCTGGGGTCCTGGAGCCTATCAAAGATGTCTTCGGGCACTCGGCGGGGTGCATCCTGGTTGTCAGCCAAACAACCCAGGGACAATTTAGAGTGTTCAATGAACTTACCATGCATGCTTTTTGGAATGTGGGAGGAAACCGGAGTACCTGGAGAAAACCCACGCAGGCATGGGGAGAACATGCAAACTCCACACAGGAAGGCCAGAGCCCGTAATCAAACCCTGCACCGCAGAACTGCGAGGCCATTGTGCTAACGTACACCGTGTCGCCCTAGTTTCATTATACTCGTTGGAATACACGAAACAACCACAGTTGGAAAAGCGTAGCTAATAATGAGTGACGAGTGACACCTGATATTATTTGTTTCTTTTTTGGTCCTTGAAAGTATGTCTGTATAAGAAAGTGCTTTTATTTATAAAGGAATGTCGGAATCTCACTGGAAAATAAATATTTTAACAATTTTTTGAGTGATTTATTCTTCGAAGCATTGGTTTTTTTTCAATACAATGTCATGAATTTCGTCAAGTTACTCATTGCAATTGTACTTATAATAATTGCTTTATACACTGCAAAATATACTGCAGTAACAAGGTTCTTGGCTAGATCTTAAAAATATGAAAATTCAGACGAGTTACTCTCTAAGTGAATTTCAATAGGTTGGAAGCCCAGTAAACACGGTAATGCAAGCGATCTGTAAAACGCAAACAATTATGCGTTACAATAAAATGAACATACACATACACACCATCAATACATATTAGACATGTAGAATTTTTAGTCAAACAAAAACAAGAGAAAAGAAAAACCTGCAAATATGTCCCATTCCACTCCTGTTGTTTACACAAAAGCAGTTTCTGCAATGCACTCCAAAATACACTGCTATATATTTAATGAAAGAGGTTAAGTTAATCCTCACCCCTGACCATGCCACAAGTTACAAAACCAAAAAGGAAGCGTCTTTCTGATTTAATACAATAAGAATCAGAAAACGTTTGTTGCCAGAAGATAAACGCACACATGCACATCCAGTGGCAGACCTGCACAACCTTCTGCACTCAGGCTTGTTAAAACCGTATCTCGTGAGAGAGAGTGAGAGCCCTTTAGCCGTATACTCATAGGGCTTATTTCCGTTCCAGTACACAGCAACACACAAGACATATTCTCATGCTGCACATGACAACAGACATACACATTGTCACACACTAGGGATATGAATCTTCAATCACCTGTAGTTTGCAATAAGACCTTGACTTCTTTTTGACCTTGAAAGTACCAGGAAGGCGAGCTTGTCAACCTCTAGGAAATTTGTGCTTGAGATCCAAGTGTGTTTTGGTTTGGGTGTAATATGTTACAATTCATCTCTGTGCCAGACTGTGTGTATATTTGTCTGATACCAAGGCTGTATACATACATGGAGCGAACAGCTGCTGCTGTGGTGACTCGGGCATCAGTGAACAGAGGACGCCTTCATAAATATATATTAGAATCAGAGCTGGTATTAAAGTTGGAAATGTCCCGGTGAACGTTATTGCTAGGTCAGTCGGATGTGGTTTAACATCTCCTCTCTCACCTGGTTTCCACTTTGTCTGTAACCATTACATTTAGACATTTGGTTTAATAGATTTCGCGTTTATACACTCTAAAAACACCACTTGAATCAATTTGATCCGTTTCCTTTTTTTTTTTTTTTTTTTTTTTTTAGGATAGGGGGGACAGAAAACATTCCCCAAAATGCATATTTTTGTACAAAACAAACCAAAGATTTGGGAGCCAGTCTAACAAATTGATTGAAATTGCTTTGCTACAATGAAAGTCACATTTTCACATGTTCAGACCATAGCATACATCGTAATATTGCGATCTATTTTATCACATGACAATGATTGAGATTTTAATGACTGAATTGCTTTTTTTAGAACAGACACAGGACCCAGACACGAACGAATCAGAAACAAAATATGAAAAAACGGAGACAGCGATAAACGAAGGATTACTCGGGATTGTGGATAATATAAGATAGGGTATAAGAATGCAAGGGACTTAAAAAAAATATGTAGGGTCCAGACTGCAATTTCGACAATGATCTATTAATTTTACTTACTAATGCCAGAAAGTGTTATTGCAAGATTACCACATGTTTTAGACAATATATGGACTTCCAAAACTTGATATATAGCTTTCCCTCAGGGGGAATTCATCTTGCCTGACAGCCCTTGGAGCTACAGAAAGACATAAAATCCTATCCGACCTAACCATTCGCCTGTAATTAGAAATATAATGAAATGGTTGACTGCACATTATATCGGGATAAACGGATAGGATTCTAATTGATCCAAGAGAGCATGGACGGGCAATTCATTTTCTATCTCAAGTTGTCTATTAGATTCCTTTGAAATTATAGTGCAATGTTTTATCCGTGCATGTGTGTGTCAATGTTTGGCTGTGCTTGTGTATGTGTGCCTGAGTAAGGAGTGAAATATCCATTATGCATTTATGTTCAAGTGATACACTTAGGGCTCTGTATTCAAAGACACTGCAGCTGTGGTTGCGCATAAAAACTGGCACATCTTTATTTTCATGCCAGCAAGCTTTGTTTTAAATTTGGCAGACAGCTCTGTTCCATGCTTTACATTCCTTCTTCTTCTTTTTAAAACATTTCAAATACACACGTCATCCAGCCATGCAGTTCTGCTAGCAGTTCCTTATAAATGTTCTTTTCACGCTTCTACCTCATGGCCCGGCCATTTGTAACTGCATTATTAGAACAAATTATTCCCCACCTATGCGCACAGTTAGACCGTTAAGCATATCACAACTCCTTTCATATTTTCGGTATGGATGTAAGATCTTATTAACCAGTGATTGCTGGCTAAAAAGGATTTTTCTGCCTTTGCGAAGAAAAAGTCTCAAGTTTTCAAAATTGGACCATTAATTACATAAATTACAATTTTGGGCAGTGTAATACTAGATGTTAATTATATACATTAGTTTGGTAGTTTTCCTAAACTTTAAGAGTTACCTTGCTTCAATCAATCTGAATCAGTAGTTTGAGCCACTTTTGTACTCCAGCAAAAATATAAGTAATGATAACAACTAGTCATTTAACAATATGAAATGTCAAGTCGTCTATTTATACTCATCAACAACAACAAAAAAATGCAGTTATTAAGCAATATAAAGTACCCAGTAGTGCTGTACTTTACGTCAGTTATTTTGTAGCAATGTCTTACCGTTTAGTAGTGGACTTGACTGAATAGCAAATATGTCAAGATGGGTTAAAACCTCATGATTTAGAGTGCCAATATCATAATACTAAAATAAAAACAACAACACCAATAAACCCTGTTGACCTACAGCACAATCTAACAATCCAAATGACATATATGAAACTATCTTTGCGGTTTGAGGACAAGTCAAAGTCAAACCTATAGCTCATTCCATGTGTGGGTGCCTCGATTCATTTTCTCTTGACTTCCAATTTAGAGAGGTAAAAAAAAAGAAGTAAACCCCATGGCAGTGACCTCTGCTGTAAGGCCATGAATAATGGAGACTATTAGTTGCAAGATACAGCACTTTGAGGGGGAAAAAAAGTGTCATTTCTGCCACAGGATGTTTAATTTAGAAACAGAATTGAATGAGACATCCGGTATTGCTAATGTTGAAAAATACTTCTGCGTGTAGAACGTGCTGCAGGTTACAAATATTCACTTCATTTGGCTGTTGTCCCTCTCATTAGCAAAGTGACCATCTTGGTGTAATTGTCTTAAAAAAAAAAAAAAAAAACGCGAAAAACAATGAAAACTCCAAACCAACTCATCGGATCTTTAGGTCCAACTAAACCTTGTCTCCAATATTTATGCCTCTCCTTGTGCCTCGCTCTCTCCTTGTCAACGGACACCCATTCGGGGTAAATTCACCCTGCATTAATTAATTCATCACCTAAAAGCTGAGTATTGATTTCTAGTAATGGCTTTACAAATCTGCCTCGCACCTAGCAGCAGGACAATTAAAAATAATTCCCATTTGCAATACATCATCTTTAAGAGGGTTAAAAGTCTCGAGGTCAACAGAGAGGTAGGTTACAATAGCAACAAACAGGCTGTAATAGCCAACGGTCATTACAGACACCAAAGGACAGCTTTTATGATTGTTATTTTTTACTGTAGTAATATCAACCAAAGTGAACACTAATTGATTTTGATGATATAGAAAAGTGAATAGTCACAGAAGGCAGGTTTGGATTGTTGGAAGGATATTGATTAAGATGACGTGACAAGTTTAGGAGTCCATAATGTCCAAAAATCAGTAGGTTATACCAAAAACTTTTATTATTTGTGCAGTATATATTTTTCTTTTATTTGTTTCTTCTCTCTGTGTTTCATCTGTTGCAGTGTAAATGTGATTACTTCATCTACACCTCAGTAGAATCGCCTTTTTGTCATCTGTGGGAGCCAATAAATTCTCTGTCAGCCCTTCTACACTACCTAAATGCATCTCACCTATTAGATTACTTCGACCGATTTTTTTTCATTTTATTTGTTTTCAAACTGTTTGATATCCTTATGCCCAAAATGGTCATCCGTCCAGCACGGTCGGACAAACCTTTGCGACCCTGCCGCGGAATGCCCATCACTGATCACTGGGACACACAACCCCCTCCACTGCAATAAGATGGCGGCTCATGAAGGGGTCGTGAGGATGTGTGAAAAGAAAATCATTGATCTTCTTCTTCTTTTTTGAGCAGAAAATCAGGTCAATGCCATTGGCAAAATCAAACAATACATCACATTTTTAAAAACAAAATCAATACATTGAATACAGCTAATAGCATTACTGGTCCAAAATCAGTTGCAAAAAAAACAGATGATCATTTTCATCCAATGTTATCTGTTGTTGGATTTCTTTTTTCTTTCTTTCTTATTGGTGATGATTTTCTAATTGTGAACCAGAATATCATGATTTGCTATTATAATTGGGGATAGTTTTTATTTTTAATCTCATTTGGCTCATACATAGAAGTGTAGACATCAATAACAAACAAAAAATAATAAACTTTACATTTTTTACAAATATACATTTTTGATGTCTTTAATATTTTATGCCATATATTTTGGTTGGTGTTAACTCGCCTGGCTTCCGGGTTGGCAGCATTGGTTCAGTTCTCATTGAGTGAGAATGAGAATGTGTGTGAATGATTGTTACGCTGTGCCCTGCATTGACTGACTGTCCGAGATGTTGTAAGCTTTTCAATTCTGAAGCTACAGATTGCCACAAGCCTGAACATGGTAGGCGGTATGGAAAATGGATGAATGGATGGGTGTTTTTGCTGACTGAGTGACAGGTGTTTAATCCAAGAGCTGGTTTTAAAAATCAGCAGCAAGATTATTAAAATAAATAAAACACGTTATTCGATGGAATTCTAATACAAATGAAAAGTTGAAGGACAAATTGATGTAATCTGCGTGCAATGTAGTAAAATATGTGTAAATAATGAATATTTTTGCATTATGTTCATTCTTCCACATGGAAAACTTTGAAGAGCAAGGCGTAGTCACACATGAACACAGTTAAACTCTCTGTATAATTTATCAAGAGGTGATGGTAGATACACGGCTACTTTGGCTCAAATAGAAAACAATGTCTTGTCCAGTTACTGTTACACGGCTTGCGCCGCAAAGCGCTAAGATTAATGATACTGGTGTTTGGTCTATATGAGGTATACATTAAAACCAAATGGTGTGCATATATGTGAGGCAATTAAGAGCAGGAACGAGGGAGAGGCGGTCAGAAAAAGTATAAATTAAAAGAGATCGTCGGAGGGTATTTATGATGGAATGAGAAAAAAGCATAAACCGTAGAGAAGAACAAGGGAGCATCAATGCAAAGAGGAATGAGAATACATAAAGAAAATCACCATGGAGGGGGGGGGGGGGCTAGCACTGGACAACAGGATATACCAAAGCGCTCCCTGATATCACTAAATAAATCTGTTCGTGGAAGCCACAATGCATATATTAGTTTCATAGAGACCATTGTCTTGGGTTTACTATAAATTAATGGCCTTTATAAAGAATGGTTCACACAAAAGACAATAAAGTACAACCATCAGGGAGGCATTTATCTTGCATAATGGCAAAAAGGCATTACAGCTATTGCCATTAAAAACACACACAAAGAGCTGAGTACAGCATGTAGTTAATTTTTAAATAAATTCATCGAAGGAAAAGTGAGTTAATAATGCACAATGCCATTCAATAAAATTTTGTACATATCCCTAACCTTATTTGTTTGAAGCATGTAAGCTTTAAGTACATTAGGACCATGGGAAAAACTATAAACAGGAGTAAGTATACCATTTCATTCACTTCTAAGACAGCCAAAACAGTCCAGTTACGATTGACTTAATAACCGGAAAATCAGATGACCTGGATGAATTTGAATATTCACAGGCACGTCAACGACTACTTTAATATATAAGCCAATTTTATCATAACTGATGTTCTTAACACTTTATGCTGAAACAGAAACACAACACAGTCAAGTCATAGTCAGACTGAGTTGAAATTTTGACCACCATGAAAAAGGAAATTGTCCAATCTTAAGAGCTGACTGATGGGAATGAGAGACAATGACCCAAACACACTGGCATGTTGCTGTCATTACTGTGTCAAATGACCCCCTAGGCTATACTATCTCTGGCTTGGGCCTCCAATTACTAAGCAAAGACGAGTTGTGGTATTGCAAATATGAATTTATAGTGCCTGTTGTTAGAAAGTAATGTTGCATAAAGGTCATGCGGGCAAACTGCAAGTCTGTATTAGGGCGTTGATGGACTGAAGTACATCAAATTGAACATTGACTGCTGGGCGAAGAGTAGGTGAACTTTAACAAGCAGAGCCATTATCATAAAACCTGAATTACCGATTATAGAAATTATATATGAGTTGGTAAAAGCATGGATTAAAAAAAAAAGAAATAAAAATAAATCAATTTTAAATTGTGTTTAAATTATATGCCATTGTTTCACACCAGCTGAGTCACGTTGTCAGTGATTGTTGTGGAATGCCATCCTGACTTAGACTCATAAGTGTGGCCACTCTTGAAACATTTAAGTGCTGGGAGAGGAGATGCAGATTGTGTATATATTGTGACATAAATTTGTCACATATATATATATAAATATATATAAATATATATATATATATATATATATATATATATATATATATATATATACATATATATATATATATATATACATATATATATATATATATATACATATACATATGAAACCTCTGCCGTTAGCGTCACTCCCCCGACAGGTTCATACACGACGGGTCGGAATGATGAAATGTAAGGACGAAAGCGCTTTAAAAGGACGAGGACCGACGGAGACGTAGGATGATTATTTATATGAATAAGGACAGTGGGACAATGATGGAAGGCTGACCAGGTCGCAGACTGAGTAGGGCCCGGCAAAATAGGATAAAGTGCCCATCTCTGCTGAATATACCACAGAAGAACTGAAGCCGTACTTGTTTAATTATCCTCTTATGTCATCCTGATTCTTACTTACTAAATGATAGCATTCTACGGTTCACTACAATATTTATTTTTGACCTGACATTGAGTACAGCCATAACTTTTTTGTTTATACCCCAAGGAGATGTTCTTTAAGTCAAGAGCTCTCATAGGGAGACCCGCAATGTAGACAAGAGACCGGTCCCCTAAGTGGCTCTTCATCTGCCTGCTGTCATGCTTGACCTTGCACTGATGGCTCGCTAAGTGTGTGTTGTGCTTGTCCTTGTCTTGACTGACCGCCGGAATTCTTTCTATATGCAGATGTTTTTTAAACAAACTTCAATAGCTCCTATCTGTTGCGCCACATTTATTTGATTTTAGGCCAAAACATTTGTCAACAGCATAAAACATGAAATACTTTTGTGATCCCGATAAAATGGCATTCAAAACATTTTTCTTTCCGTGACAAGCCCGACTTTTTTCTGCCAGGTCTTCGGTGATTAAATGCTAGGTGGAGCATGAAGCACTAATGGCTGGAGGAAAGATTTCCCTTGGTATCTCATCGCTTCACTCTGTGTATCAAAAATGAGACAAGTGATCGATACAACAAAAGCTTTAAATGAAGCGTCATGCATGGCCTTTTAAATATGTCTGCAACATGGTACATTTGTAAAACTCCACGCTGAATATTTTACTCAAATTTTACTCTGTTGACTGGGACCAAAATATGATCTTTTTTGAGTAAAATGTACTCTTTGAAATTTACTGTGTACAAATGTCCACTGCTCAATTTCATTAGAACATTGAAATTATGCACAATGTCGGATTTGATTTGGTATTTTTGCAGAAACAAATTATTACAATCATTCAATGAAAATATTAGAAGCAACAAGCAGTGCATTAAGAAAGAAAGATATAAATGTTTTTCGACTGGAACAATCAACTTCAAGTTAAGAAAGTGTGAGTCAAATACAACAGAATATAAATAAATATAAGTAACAGTTATGCACTGTCCTACTAAATTGTCACCAGAGGAACAAGTTTTTTTTTTACGCGTGTAAGATATGTACGGAATGTATTTGTGTTTAGTGGATCATTAGCAACATCCACTCAATGAAAGAACTCAATCTAAAAAGATGCTCCAACAGCATTTGACGTGTGCAGTATTATATTTTAAACATTCTCAGGAAAAATGTCAATACTAAAAAGTTGATGAATGAGGAAAGGAGAACATATGTTCAAGTAAGACCAATCCAAATGCCGAAAAGGAATGCATGGTGTGCGGGTGTGAAAGTGGGGTAGGGGGACTTCCTAGTTCTGACCCCCCTCTGACAGAGGCCCAATGATTGAGAGTCCTTGATGCTGAATTGATAGATAATGCGCCACGTTTGATGATGAAAATACCCAGAGAAAAGGTCGAAAATATGGATGTGCTGCAATAATACAGTGAAGCAATTGCACTGAGAAGTTTCATTATAAATGAGTAGGTGTGTGTGTGTTTTTTTTTGTTTTGTTTTGTGTGCAGCACAATGTGTCTGCATCATTTTTTTCCCCAGTTTTCGTGCGATCCACACACATGAAATGCGCTGATGCCGTTGCTCCTCCTACCATTTACTCAAAAAGGGCTATTTATCACAGTCCAAATCGCTGGTTATCATCTTCCAACTATTACTTTGTACTTAGCTACACTAAGCAACTCAACTCACTAACATCATCGCTTTTGTTTTGTAGACAAACAGACTCATACTATCTACTATATTTACAGCGTCCTGTAATAAAATCTAAAATATTAGGTGACGTACTCCAGGCCTTTTATTATAGATTACTCCGTGATGTAAGTGAGTGTCTGTCCATACGAGTGTTCCATGCACACATGTGGATGTTTGTGCATGTACTTGTGCTGGTAGTGGTGCATTCACAGTTTTGGCCACGTGCCTACATTGCGCCCATCAAAAAATATTTTACGTTCTTATCTAGAGCATAAACAAATGTATGATGAACAATACCAATTGGACACAGATGAGTCTTCTAGTGAGAGGAGAACACCAAGCCGATGCTGTGCTGTGATAAAATTAATTAAAGTTAATTAAAAAGTGATCAGTTAACCCGCCAATACATTCACATGCACTATTATCTTGAGGCGATGATCCCATACTTGGTGCCAAATGTGGGTTAAAAACATAATTTACCGTTGAGTTGAATTTCTTGATGGGTAGCCCATTTAAATTTAATTTACAAAGTTACCTTTGTTCTAATGCATGCTTTTTCTACTATCACCACTAACATGTTGAAGGTATAATAATTATAGTAAAGTATGGTTTGTTATTTTAATTTATTACAATTTTGCATTAGGTCTTGGTCCTTGAACAAAAGATGACAGTATTTTAACTTTAAAAGAAAAAAAAGAGGATTAAGGTGTACATTATCAGAAATGTAACTGAGTTTGAGAATCTGGCTTGTGAAATTCTCCAGACTCAACTGCAGGAATTATCATTAGAATTGTCATTGGCCTCTTCCCCATGTACTTCCACTTCACACAATGTCAGATATTCTTGTCTTCCAGGAACCACAATGTTTACATAGCGGCCTTCCATTCCATTGCACACAAAGGTTTTGGAGCGGCCAGGTGGGATTGATGAGATCACGGTGCATCTAAAGGAAAAAAAACATTAAAAATAGTTATCAGTGGAATACACTATTGGTCCTTGTTTCCTAGACTGAAGCAGTTACACTTAACGTAAAAACGGACACATTTTCATTTTTGTGCCGGGACAAAGCTTGTTTACATTGTTGGGGAATTTGGCAGACTGCGTTGCACCTCACTGGACGAAACTCGTTTTCTATTAGACGCTCACAGCACTCCTAACAATTTGGTTCCACACTAGACTACAATTCACACATGCAGAAGGCCGGTCTAAGTTGTGGTGCAGGTGGTGTAACGTGATTTTGATGGACTTGCTCGAGCTGCGGCCAGACAGGTTCTGAGCTCCGCGGACCTGTGTAATTAATTGTAATCGTATTTCATTCATAAAAATGACAACAGCGTGCATCAGTCACTCTTAATTTTTGGAAAAGTCAATTTATTGAAGGAATTATTGTTATCATCTTAAGCATATTTTTAAAAGCACCATTACCCCGGTGGCACGAACACATGATAGAGGTGGAAGGTGGTCTCCAATTGCCCACTCCACATTGGCCGGTTTTCATTCTTAAGTGGAGCTCTTCTTTCAGTTCCATTTAAACATATGTTGAATGATCTCATGCATCTACATGCCATGTACATTGTGGACCTCTCTCGTGCACTGAATGGGGGAAGACACTACCGTTGAATGCCAAATAAGTCGGCTACGTTCCCTCCCACATGGGTGCCAACACCCCTTTCTACTTATGCCCGTCTACCAAACTACCCAAAGAGAGAAAACTCCACCCAAGTGCACAGTTCGACTGCACATAGCACCGATTTCCACTGCGCATGAAAATAAGGCCCTATATCTGTACATGGTTACTGCTCCTAAAGTATAATAGAACAGTTCACTTACCTGGGATTAGCATTGCCATTGTCATCAAGGGAGTCTCCAATGCGAAGCTCAGCTCCATTAATCCGTTTATGACAACAATCTCTTCTGTTTGTAATAGTGACAGCGTTTATTTTGTACGTTTTCTGGAGGTCCAGTCTCCACCATGGTTTCATGTCCTTCTTTGTGTGCGTACAAGACTTTTGTGCCCAATTGCTCGCACGATTTCCATCAATGGCCCTTTCAGGAACGCCATTCAGATACAGTGACGACTGCAAAACTTTTCCACCCATGGCCATATTATCTGGAAAAATATATAATACATTTATATAATACATGTATATTTTGGGGGCTGAATCAAAGTAATGTACAATAAAATATCTACATTTGAACATTCCTACAGTCTAAAGGGATACAATTTTGAATTCAACCAGAGTGTTTGGAAAAAAATAGCTCTCTAATATCACACAAATTGTCTGCTTTTGGTCATACGATTGAATGCTTGATTGTTTGAAGTTTCACTATTTGGTGTTCTTTTTACACTTGTGACAATTAGGACTACTTTATTCATTTTTATGACAGTGTTTTACTATGAATACATTGCTCTTGTCGGTGGTTAATTAATTTTTACACTGGTACGAATGTCAAAATATTAAAACAAATATTAGTACAGTTATGTAAATTAAAGGTATATGAGGACAACTGGTTGATTCTGGAGTGGATGAATTCAGTTCACTTTACTTGCCAAAAGGGGCAACTTTAGTGTTTCCATTGTATTAGAAAAGCCAATGTAGGTACAGCACTTACATTTCTCTAGTGAAACAAATGGTGCAAAATTATTGCAAAACAATCTAAAAAGTTTAAAACCATCTCCATTTTTAACTGAAGCCTTTCAGTGAGTTTCTCTTTTACTGTTTAAAATGTAAGACAGATCCATCAGTTGAAGCAGACGTGTTACAATGATTTTTTTTATTACTGTTTGGGGAGGAAAGAACGATTCACAGAAAGATAGAAAAAGGGCTTCTAGTGGTTCTGCAGAAACTGTCTTGAAATCGTCCAATTGTCTGTACTGAGAAGATATTAGTAAAAGTTGGAGAACTGAAAGCCTGGAGTGAAAAATGGGGAACCCATAAGTCCAAAACAGACAAAGGTGGAGTTCATTTGTTGCTGTCCCATTTCCTTAGGTAGGGTTTAAAAAGAAAGGAGAAACGTACCATTCAAACAGCTTGCCTCGTCTGTTAAAACCAAAAAGGTGAGAAAAACGGCTGAAACAATCATCCTATGGAAAAGAGTCAACAAGTTATGGATGTACATACACTTGCATGTCATAGTTATATTTTACAGTTAATATTTTGTTTCATTACTCCCTAAATATGAAAAAAATAATTATTATCCTTCATTCCAATTTAGCGATAAACCTTCACTGTGAATCAGTCTTTCTAAGTTGTATTGTTATCCTCATATTTGAATCAAGTCAAGCAAAGCGACAGTATAGATCTGGCTGATAGACCTACCTGAGGATTTGGGCGTTACTTGAAAGCTGTAACTTGTTGGTGCCGGGTTAGAGAACACTTATTTTATACTCGTGAGCAATGTAGGTTTTATCAGAGAACATCCTGGTCAAATAATGAATGTTGGTTTTATTCTGTTTGAACTGCGCTTGGCTTGATTTCTGGTTGCTGGTCATGATAACTGCAATGGAATTTTGGTGGCCCATGTTCTGTGCTTGGATGTGAACATGTTTTCTTTTACGAGTCAGACGAATGCTGTCTTTTAAAAGTGCAAATATTGAAACTCAAACACTACTCTTTTGAGATGACAGTCGGCAACTAACAGACTTACTAAAGAGACACTACATTTATGGTTTTGTTTAACCGTAGGCCTTATTCACTAGTTTTCAATAAACTAAAGGTGAGGCATGGAGCCCTTGGAGTAAATGTTTGAACACGTCTGTTTCAAGGGAAAATCTTACACCCGTCATGCCATTTCCTCATCTTATTTCAGTTTAAGCAACATAAATATATAGATCGTTATTGCCCTTAGCAAATAGCCAGTGATAATAAAAGTGTTTCAGTTGATGTTGTCTCTAATCTCACCTGTCACTCGTCTTTGAAGCATTTCAATGTATATTTGCTGTTTCTAATCGTGCCTACCGATCTGTCAAATGATACGATCTATTTATCTATCTAGCTATCTAGCTAGCTAGCTGGCTAGCTATCTAACTATCTATCTATCTATCACAGCCAATGTTTCCCAAACAGGGGTACATGTACCCCAAGGGGTACAAGAACATATTGCAGGTGCTACATAATCAATTTGCCAGATCAATGACCTGTGCTACAGCCTCGGCAAAATCATAGCAGCCGAGTGTCAACTCAAGTGTCTCATTAAAGCTCAGATGACTGATGAAAATAAAATAAAACTGCTACAGTAGGATCTTGTTCTTGTTCTTTGTTTTGATTCAGATATTTAAAGTTTAAATGCCTGCTTAAATTGGGCTTATTCAAAGGAGCACCATTTTTGCGGTAATTGTGATAAGAGTTTAAAAACAAAGGCATATGTATTCTTTATTTTGATTAATGTATTTATTTTATTTGTGTTATTTATTTTTAAGGCATCATATGTTTTTTATGTTTGTGTTAAAAAGCAGACAAAGACTATGAAATAAATGCTCAAATTAATTAATTAAATTATTTTCATTTAATAATCAGTTGTTTTACATTCTACTTTAGGAGAATCATCAACACATATGAGTGAGCGGGTACTCGACAAAACTTTGACAAAAAGGTTCAGGGTACACGAGCAAAGAAACGTTCGGAACCACTGATCTATTACCTCCGATACAGAATACGCTAACTGTAATTTTTGGGGGGAGAGTAACACACATTTCCACGGTATATACACTGCCCCTCATTCAAAATCAACCTTTAAAAACGGATATTCTTGCACTCCTCTGATTTGATGATATCCATGCTCAAAATTGTAAGCGTTATCGCCCCAGTTCAGGGTCATCATGAGTGAGCTAGAGACTATCCCAGCTGACTTTGGGTAATGGGCAGGGCACACTCAGGAGTGCTCGCCAATCATTTGCAGGTTTGGATTGAAAATAAACCAATGCTTGTATCTTCCGTTTTAGTCAAATATTTAGCAAAATCAAATGGTTTATTCTTCAACATCTAAAACAAAGTTGGAAATATGTAATAGAATATCTGCTTGATCCCGATAGCGGGTTCTATCCTTTTACAGTATTTAAATCGCAATAACTATACTTTAAAAGGTAATACAAACAACATTTAGAAGTTGTCCAATGCTTTTGGCAATACTTTATATACAAAAGAAAATGAAAAAATAAATTATATATACATTATAGATTGATTGATTAACTGCCTTATTTATTTATTTATTTTGTTTATGTATTTTTTTTATGATCATTTTTATTTTACTCCATGTGCTGAACAATCAACTCCCCCTACTTTACCCTTGCTCAACCTATTTCTGGAAACACTCTCCCAACCCCGACACCCTGTGTCTTTTTGTTTCATTCCCCCATCATTCATCTCTAGCCTCTCAATCCTTGCACTGCTTTTACATTTGTCACCTGCTCTCCCTCATATTGCTTTCACCCATCACACTCTCCCCACTGCTCGCCGGGGGGTCAAGTACAGCAGCCTTTGTCTAAAAACAAATGGAAGGTATTAATTGGCTCAAGTGTTAGGCTATTTTCACCCAGCGGCTTCTGTGCGGCTGTCACCTGGCTCTTGCGCTCGTCATCGCTTCTCATTCCTCCTCATTTGCCCTTGTTCTTCACTGGCTTATTCTTTCCCCCAACATACTCTTTCTGTGCCGTGGTACCCCTTTGTACGATCAAGGCCCTCTGTTGCAGCTGACAACCTATTGCCTTATGTCCAGTGAGAGAGGATAATAGGGTGTGCGGTTGTGAAGCGAGAAGTGAAAAACATTTGAGATGGTTGGCGAGAGCAGAAATTGTTTTCAGAGGACGACATATTAAACTAAATAATGGAATCAGCATTCTCAGAGGATGTCCAGATATCAAGAAAAAAAAGAATGGGAGGTCAGTAACGATTACATTTTTAGACGGAGCACCGGGGGGGTGGAAATTATGGAATAGCCCAATCATCAACAAAGGAATTATGGAATCACCCTGTAAATTTCCATTCCCAAAACCAACACCTGCATCAGATTGCATTTGCTCCTTAGTCTGCAATTAACATGAGTGATCGCACCTTGAAGAGCTGTTGCACTAAGTGACGAATGAATTGTGGCTCTAACACAAGAGATGTTAATTGAAACAAAGGAGAGTATTTTATCAATCTTCTTAAAAAGGTAAATCATCACGCAATGTTGCAAAATATTTCATTCGTGGAATATGACTTGAGCCGCAAAATCTACCTGATTTTAGCCATCTCAGGGGGCGGCCATTTTGTAACTTTTGGCGACCAAATATGACATGCCAGGGCTCAGATAACGACCGATCATGGGACACCTGTTTTCTGAAGCTGCGCCATGATTGCTCGTTATCCGAGCCCTGAACAACAGTGATGTCATTTTCAGTTGATGAAAGTGACAAAATGACCACCCTCTCAGATGGCTAAAAACAGGTGGATTTTTCTGCTTTTAATGCATATTCCACAAACGCAGTATTGATCAAAATGCTGTCTTTTCACTAGTGGGGCTACATGGAACATATTCTTGCTCATTTTGGGGGTTTACTTCCCCTTTTAAACATTTTAGATAGATGAATGAAAAACTACTATTTATCACTGACTGGTGTAAGCACACCATTCCCTCTTTCAGTCCATTGTTTTTACAACACCCTCATAGACATCCAAGTCCTTGCCAACTGCAAAATTCAAAGGGGAAACATGTACGGGAAAGCTGATATAAATATTCGCATTCCACTTCCTGATCCTATTTTTATCCCTTCCGCATCAAACTTTCCGACCACCGCTCATCTCTGTAGTCACAAATCAAAATTACAATGCATTAATAAAAACTTTTGATTTCACAAAATCCAGCTCTCCATTTCCCCTTTCCACAATTACAATCCACCCCTGTTAATATTACCCCACCCTGTCCCCCTTCCAAAGAAAGAGGCGTGAATCAGGCTCCAAATTAATTGTATTCAAAGGGAGGCCATGTGCCTGGCGTACTCCATGTTTCCATGACAACTGGCTCGGGATCTATAAAGATTAGAAAGAAGGGGTAAATAGAGCTGGAAGGGATGGTGAGGGGGGTTCACCCCAAAAGAGGATAAGCATAATTACAGTGAGATAGAGAGCCAGTCGAGAGCGACGAAGTCTGTAAGCAAGTGTCCTAGCCAGGAAGCCTGTGAATAAAGTCTGCCAAGAAAACATTATCTCTGTGTATGTATGTAAAAATAAGTGAAACAATAATTGTTTTCTTCAGAACAATGACTATTATGCAATTTTGGCATGAAACAAGCATTTTACTACATTCTTTTATAGGATGTGTGAAATCCATTGACTTGACAATTCACACAAATTCAGGAAGTGCTTGATTTTACTCCAGTTTTGATAATCGGGTAAAGCAGCCTCTCTCCAAATCATTCCTACATGTACAGTAGTCTAGTACAAGTAAACAGACAGCAACATCATATCTTCTTGATTTGGAATGTGTTTATGGTGAAATGAATTGGCAGATGATTGAAAAACACATATGGATGGACGTGAGCACCAGCTCCCACACACAAAAAAAAAGATTTTCCAGGGCTAAAGATTACTGTATTCTGTATATTTGCATGTTGCTCCAAATGCATCCTTCCAATCTTTAGTTTGGAAAGCACACGTCCAAACAGAGAATACCACTCGTCTTGCTCCGCTAACAGCCGAAATGATGTCTAAAATTTGCAAAATCGCCATATATGTTATTTTGAATTTGCCTACAGCATTGGCGTCGGCCCATGTGTCTTTGGCGTTCATAAAGTGTGCTTTTGCGCTGGGACTTCCAAGATTTATAAATACAGTAGCTTTAAATTTGTGTCGTGCCCCAGTTCACCTTCTTAAATTTTGATAATCGCAGACCAATCGAACGATTTTCATTGTGCATGTGTTTGCTTTAACTGCTGAAATCTTATTTGCATTCTCTCTCTTACCTTGCTCTAGTGCGCTCGTCTGTATTGCTGCAATCTGACCTTAAATTTGGAGAGGCTATAGTCCCTTTGCATGTGTGGAAGCAATTATTTAAAGTAAAGTGAGTCAAAATGTCATTGCAGCACATGTGAACATACCAGTCATTGTTTACATATTATGAGCATATTTGTATAGCCACCGACCAGTATTTTTGTGACCATGTATGTCGTAAAAGGTTCAGAATGAGTCATTTCTATACAATACAGTCCTCATTTCCAAATGATTTAATTTAAAAAGAATGAGCTCCAAACATGCCTCTTTGTTGAAAACGCCAGTGTTCAATTCTGTGAAATTTAGTGTTGCAGTGTTGGAAAAAGCATAAGCTTAGAGGTTCATTGTTAAGTGAGTCAGACTAAAGACATGGCTTGGAGATAGGATCAATCCATACGGCAGATGTACCTGAATGTTTTATATCATTCAAGTATATATTTCATAGTAGCAATATACACCTTTGTAGATATGACAGTTAAAATGATAGATATTGTATCGAAATAAATGTTCTGGTTCCTTTCTGCCACTCGGACTAGCCTGAAGGTTGGAGAGGCACCCCGGCCGTGATTCCAAACCATTTTTGATGGATGAATGAACAGACAGATGGATGGGGGCGGGGGGTTGATGGACCGATAAACGAATTGGCAGACAGATGAACGAATGAACTGGTTGTATGAATGGATGACTGGAGAAACATTTTTACACACAGTTGTTTGTCTTAATTCCTGTCATGTCCAAGGATGATTTCTCACCCATGTACGTGTGTTTGTGTACCCATGTGTGTATGCAAGTCACACAGCGTTGTTCAGCAGTTTGACGCTAAGGAATGTGCAAATTTGATTATATTCCCTCAGAAAGACAGATTTGAGTGTTTTTTTTTTTTTAAACGATTCCGACTGTTTGCTCTGTTATTATCATCGTCATTATTGAAATTTGAAATGTTAATGCAAATGAAAAAAGAACACTTTTTGATTCATATGAAAGAGTTGATGAAATCGACCTTGGCCAAAACCATATATTTAGAAAGGTAATGTGGAAGACATGTCGCTTGAAAGAAATATAAAAAAATAAAATAAAAATATGCAACAGACACTGGTGTGTTCGTCATTTATTGAACAAAACAAACAGTCAAACTGAAATATTAAATGAAAACACTTGCAGGGTGCTTTATGTCCAGACACTCACACACAGACTTGAAAGACTGGCAGGTGACAGGCGACAAACGAGCGAGGTTGTAGGAGGTCAAAATATCTTGGGGTAAATTGCCTGACGAGTCAACAAAACATTTTAGTCCATAGTTTTACATTTAACAATCCATTTCAAACTCACACTGAAAACGTTTTTAATTAATAAACCACATTTTCATGTCGTTTTTATTAGTCCACACAAATGCATACTGATTTAGTCTAGTTTCCATACGGTGAAAAATGGGTGTTTTTCTTACTAACAGACCAAGCAACTACTTTGTCTACAACTTCCTAAACAATTCTGTTAATCAATTTGGGTTAATTTCCTGTTATGTTATATTGACAATAATGTGTGAATAAATTGGGATGAAATATGTAGTTTACTTTTACTCTCACTCTCTGAATTATCATGCGTAAAAGTTTCAATTATATTTCTAAATATAATGTAGTGTATATAAATCAATAAAATCTACATATTGCTTTTATTTTAAAGGGGTATATGTATGAATAGCAGTAAGTGGAAGAATCTGTCAAATTCCAGGACAGTGCTTTTCAGTGAGGTTGCTGAGTTGAATCATTGAATTAGTAGTTGATGGACAGCATTTTTGAATTGGTATTCCACTAATCTATTGAAAATCAGCTGAGGGGCACAGCTAATTCATCTCAGTCAAAGAAAGCTTGGCATACAGTCATAGTGAACCATCCCTCATCTATGCAATCACTTGAACAAATGATTGCTCTTCAACTGCATTAGCATTTCTTATTTTCTCTCCTGTGTCCTTTTCAACTTCCCTTTTTTTTTTTTTATGTCACTGTCTCCCTATTTACGCAGATGTACCGTAAGAGACTTCAAGCACAAAAAGCACATTATTTCAGTGTCAATTCTTGACTAATTCCAATTTCTGGTCCTTTCGACCATTGAGATGAGCCACAATCTGTTTAACAAGGCAAGGTAGTGCAACATAATTGAATCAATTACAGGTAGATTTTTTTTTTAGGTCAAGTACACACAAAAAGACAAATGGGGTGGACCTTCCCCACAAAGTTCACCAAACACCAAGCAAACAAATGTCTTATAAAATTGTCCGAGAGTGTATTTGTCCCAATAATAGGTTCTGAAATGTCCCCTGCTCTCACTTTCCCTGACAATCTTAAATTTGAATTGTTTTCAATATTAACGGCAAAAACGCTTTGTGTTTGGGGAAAGACAGTAACGCTCAAATCATTTCACGCGATGAAATGTGACATAAAGGGAGTGTAGTCAATCACAGCTCCCTGAGTGACCAACAAAACTAAATATGTCCAACCCAGTGATTATTTTTGTGTAAGATAGTGGGACTAGCAGGAAATATTATAATATACAAAGGAAGTCTTCTGTTGCCGACATCTCTACCGCCTCCAGTTGTCTTCAGAAACACTCGGCAACCGTTCATCAACGCTTACCCAGAAGTATATGCTCATTTTATAGTGCTTGTTAGGTCACATGTTATGACAGCTGCACCTCGGAGGACTGGATTCTACACCGGTGGTGGAGCTGAATCTTTTTGTAGTGAGATTATTGGAGCAGAATACACACAAAACGACAAAAACTGTTGGATGCCTGGTTTTCTATCTGTATGTGTGGGTCTAATACAGATTAAAAAAAATCTTCTAAGATTTGAAACATTCCTGGTTTGTGTGCAAGGTCTAAAAGATGGTATCTTACTGAGCGGCGAATGCTTGTATATGCTTGCGAATTTGGGGTTTTCGTCAAGAGATTGTAAAAGATAGAATGGCCGCAAACAGTTTTTGCTTGTTGTGAATATTTTTTTCTTGTTGCAAAGAGAATTTTAACTTGACCTATTATGAACCTTGACCAAACCCACAATTTTCAATGTTCAAAAACTCAATGAGATACCATTTGAAACTGCCTCTTCCATGTTGTTATGTCAGCTTTTATTTTTAACTTTTGGTTTATTTTTTTTTGGTTTTCTTGTTTCCTTTCATTTCAGAAGCAAAAGTGACATCCAGTAAAGGTCTTATGTCCTCATTTATTATTTCAGTTTTTTTTTTTTCACCTAAAATCTTCGTGTCCATGTAGAAAAAAGAATTACAACCAATTGAATTTTGAATCATACGGGTTTAGGGTGGTAGGCCCTTCACAAAGCTTTTACATGATGGCCCAGAAATTGGCACTTCGCCCTTGATGACAGATTAACTGTCAGAAAAAAATATATTCAACACAATCTAATATTTGGTTGATGCATGACCTCAAGCGAGCGTGTACATGTGTCATTGGCTAGGGTAAGAGATTTTGTTTTAGGGTGCAATTTACGGGAGCGACTGATTCTCAACTGATAACAGGGGCAATGACGAGAGTCAGCCAGAGGCCTTAAAATGTTCTGCTGAATAAAAACACGACCGTGCATGCCTGCATATGAGCAGGAATCCATAGTAACTAGCACCAGAGGGAGACATTGCAGTACCTTTTTATCCACTACTGTGCTGAATCTCAAGACAGAGGGAGAACCTGGTTGAGTTGATACAGTAGTTCATAGTAGCGCCAGCTCAGGGATTGGTTGTCCTTTGTGTGTGTGGTGCTAGGGGGTAGGTGATGTCAACCAGTGACAGGTAATTTGGTCTCAGCCATGTCCTCCGGGACCAAAAGCACACATTCACTTTGCTAACACATACACTTTTTTTTAACTGATGTACAGCCCAAGAGTGGGCTGGCACCCACTGCTCAGGCATATTAGAGAAATATACATGCCAAACAAAAAGATGCAAAATTCTCATCAGTAAAAAAAGGATCGGAAAGCCAAATTGGAATTCTGCAAGTTTTCAACTCTTCCAAATTGATAGAAACCACAATGAATAGAGAAAGAAAGATCTGCTTATGATTAAAACACCCCGCAACCCTCGTGAGGAGAAGCGGTACAGATCATGGATGGATGATTAAAACAAAGAAGCTCATCTGTGAAGCATAGTTTAGGTAATGTCGTAGCAAGTGCTTGCATGGCTGCTTTGAGAACAGGCTGATGTAACTCATCATGGTAAAACAAGAGTTTTCTGGCAATTTAAATGACGAAGTCATCCAAAATTATCTGAAGAGGCTTCATCGTGCAACAAGAGAGTAATCCAAAACAAACTGCCAACACAACAAAGAACTTCACCTGGGGGAAGAAAAAAAGGAAGGGCTTGGACTGGCCAAGTCAATCACCAGACCTTAACCCAACAGAACATGTATTTTACCTCCTGAAGAGGAGATCGAAGGGGTAAACCCACTGGAGCAAACAAAACTTAAAGAGGCTGAAGGGAAGGCCTGGTAAGGTATTTCAAATGATGATGGTCGCAGTCTGATTAAGTCAGTTATTTCAAGTAAGCCACCAAATCTTAAATGTTATTCAGTTAATTTAATAACGTCTGTTCCAATACTTTTGCTCACTTGATAAGTGAGTGGCTTCAAACAAAACTCTGTCCCATGAAATAAAAGCTGGCCTTTTGAACATATGTCTCATACTCATCTTTTGATCCGAAAAACAAATGACCTTGCCGTTCCAATACATGTACATCCTAGGGTCTGCTATAATCCAGTTTGCGTGGGCTGTCCTGAATCTCTGGATTTTGGAAGTAATGATTTGAACTGACATTTTTTTTTTTAAAGATTCCTGTTCAACCATCCATGAAATTTGCAGCTTATATCCATGGCAATGCAGTCGTTTTGTAATGGGTACATTCCAGTATTTTATAATTTTATTGCATTTGGGTTTGCTGTAATGAAGGAAATTGCTTTTTAAAGAATGCACATTTTCTCAATTTTCTGGAAAAAAAACCTAAGATGTACCGTCATGTGTTGAGTTCCATGAGAAGCATGTGCGGGTCCTTTTGAACGATTGGCCGCAAGTCCCATTGACGTTAGCGTTCCTCCCTCAGCAGATCTCATACGCTGTATGCCCTTGTGAGCGGTATGTTGTCAACATCCTATCTGGCCTGGTCAGCACTGCTCTGGCCTCTCTGGACTTACTAACTGGCTAGTTTATGTCTGTCTGTCTATCTTCTATGTGGATACATGTAGCCTGGCGTGACTGTCTATCACTGGAGCAATTATTTTTCTTGCGAGCTGACCTTTAGCCTCTCCTCTCCTAGGGTGGTTGCATCAATCCCATATGTGCTGTAGTTATGTCGCTTAAGTTTGGTACGGTCACCTCTGCTTCTGCCTGACTCTGTGGTGGTTTTTGCTTTTTCTCCAAAATTTATGGATGAATAACGGAAAAACATTCTTATACGTGTTCGACATTGCTGTATAAATTTGCAGTACCGCTAAATAAAAATCACCTTTCATCAGGTTGTGTGCCTGAGGCAAGGATCTCACAAATGTTTTGTTATTTACTTTATTTTTATTCTTGCGTGATCCTATCTATATCTGAATTGGATTTCATCAGTGGCCAAGTTTTGTTCAATGGCAGATTTGTGATTGTGATTTGTCCCTTTTATGAAGTGATAAACTACGATAGCCTTGGCTTTTTTTTTTTTTTACCTTATTTTACCTCCCCATTATCCCTCTCAGGCCAAGACCTCATACCTTCTTGCAAAGAGAGATGGACGAGTGGCCCTGTGGAGGTCATTCTCTCAGAATGTTAGAAACCAATAGGTAGCAAACACATGCACACTCACGTGCACATACACACACACGGACGCACTCACAAAACAGACGATAAAAAAGGATACACGCCCATTATCTTCCCCCAACAAATATACCGCGCCCATCACTCAGCAGCGTTCCGGTTTGAGGTTTGCCATTCCACAGTGCGAATACACACACACAACAAATCGACCTACGTTTGCGCACTAATGAGTTCACTGGAGGCAAATGTTGGACCTCTTGGGTTTAGACGTTACCAGGAGTGTTAAGCAGGGGTGAAATTGTGTGCATGTACAGCTCTCTGACAGTTTTGGCTTTGATGATGTAATAGCAAATATATATATACATTACACACTCAACAGGCACTGTATTCGGTACATCTGCACCAATTAATGAGAGCTACGGAGCAGCTACATCACAAATTCTTTGGAAGCAATGCAGACATGTGTTACATATTGCCCGTGCCCCTTGATAACTGATATTAAGCCTAGAGTATAGTACTTCATCCTCTTCAAATGACGCAACTTAGGCTGGAGCAAATTTGATCAATGGCTTTGATTATTATCAAGTTAAAGTGTGTGGATTCTGTATACAGGATAAAATTGAGTGAAATCCAAACAATGTACCCACAAGGAGTGAAAATAGATGGAAATATGACATTGGTTTTCCTTTTTAGCTATAACACCTTGCACTTGTCTGTAGGATTGCGTGCGTGTGTGTGTGTGTGTGTGTGTGTGCATAGGGGTGCACGTCCATGTGTGTGTGTACGTGTCTTTATCATGAGGAACACTTGATCAAGTATGACTTTTATTGTAGCTCACAAAGGGCCTGGTAGCTCACAATTGAAGGTCAGGATTAGCTCTTATTTTGTTGCTCACCAAATTCACCACAAGATGGGCCTATAGATTTATTCACTAGACCACAGTCATACTTAAATTATCTGTTGTTGTTAACTTTTGGTTTAGTGCCATTTCTAGCCAGGAGTTGCTACAGCAGGTTATTTGCCCTTCCTGACCCAAACCATCCATAAATATGTACAGTAGAGTACATAAATAGTGTAAAATCTTCCTGAATGCTACCGTTTGCCCTGACTGGTGTTTTCTCCACTGTGTCCAAAGCCAGCCCAGTTTGCTGAAACTATGAAGTATAAAATTATATGAAATGTCTCAAATATTTTGCATATGTTTGACTCAGAGAACTATATACTCATTTTAAACAATTTTTCTTCCTGGCAAGCTCCCCCTTTAGTACTTCTACTTTTGTTTTTCTTACATTTGACAGTTGGGAATAACTTGCTTGAACATTTGTCAAGAGATGTTTCAGTGGCAACCACACAAAGACAAGACAAGCACTATTACATTACCGCATTATTCAACCTACTTTCCCTTTCTCTTCATCTCATTCTCTCAGTTTCTCTTCTTCTGCTATTCCACACAATTCCCTTGGTGGAAGCTGAGGCACTTACTAATATGCTTCAAGGGAAACCAAGAGGAAGGAACATGGCACAACAGAAAAAAAGTGAGTGGTAGGGTGAGGCAGTGATACGCAATCTTGGCACCAGAGTGCATTGTTTTCTCTCTTTGCCATGCTTCTTATTTTCACCATCTTTGCTCCCCACACCCATCCGCCCCACATTTATTTTCTTCTCTTTCGGTGCCCAACTGTCTGCTGTACTGTTAAGTGTGCTCCGCTTCAGGCTCATCAAAATGCAACTCGCTGATGTGTGACTAATGTCAGGACACACAATATGCAGCCACAAACTCTTTGATCATAATTCCATTTAACAATGGCAATGTTCATGGTATATAAAAAAACGTGAAAGAAATTGGAAGAATGGAGGGCTCGTGGTGGTTGTGGTGGGGGAGGGGGCTTTCTCTGTCTTCAAGCACCATTAACCATTCTGCTAAATCTCATGAAAATGGAAGATGCATCCAGCAAATTAACCGATTCACAATAATTGCTTTCCACAAATAATATCGCAGTTGTTGAGTTGTTGAGCGTTGTAAGCAAGGAGAATCCATTTACAGTTTTACACTGTATACAAAGCCAGGGTAGGTGTTCCAGGGTTAGGGAAAGGTGCTGCCAAGTTTGGTCCCACTGAGAACCCCGGTAGCTGAGTTCTACACATATTGTAGTCTGCCCAGTGCTCTGCCTGGGAGCTCAAATAGTTGTCCCTCGCAATAGGCCACAGGGAATTTAAGGAATGACTGGGTGAGTGTCTCAGAACCAGACTCAGACAGTGAAGGCCAAAGTCGGGAGAAGTTTTTCAAATGGAAGAAGGCGGTTCTGAGAGTAGATTTTATGTGGGATTTGTCAGAGATTGTGGGAATGTCAAGGGATGGGGATGTAGAACAGCCAAATGGATGATAAAACACTCCACCTTCTGAGCTTTGGGAGCCACAACAGGGAGTTCCGTTTTTTCTTTGCGATTGCTATTGAGTGGGCAGTGGCAGCTCTCGAAAGTTTTGTCTGTAGGTGGAGAGGGGGTGGCAGCAGGTTCAGCAGGTTAGAACTACAACATCCCTGCACTGTTTCTCACAGCCAGAGTGCCTAGTGCATGTACCAGCACTCAATTTGCTGCACTCTAAATTCCAAATTCCAATTCACTAACCGATTGCGTTGCTTTTGCATGACGGTAAATGATACAAGTGAAGCAAACAGGTATAAACAGTAATTCGCAAAGTATGCGCAGATCATGAAATGCGTGACTAACTGTGATACCACGCAGAATGTGTCTCTGTGCACCTGTGGTATTTGTGCGTATTTAAATGAGGTAATACACATTTATTTGATGGAGAAATTGTCCACCTCTATGCAAATGAACAACTATGCAGTTTGAGTTCAGTAAATAACGTCCATAAATAGCTGGTGTAAAATTTCCGCAATGTGATGGAATGTTCCAAAATTTCAAAAATTATATATGCACAGCACTCCCTTTTTGAAAGAATAATTTCGAACCAGGCGGCACGGTGGCCCGACTGGTTAGCACGATGGCCTCACAGGGAGAGACAGCATCAGTCGTGGGTTCAATCCCAGCTACAGCCTTCCTGTGTGGAGGTTGCATGGTCTCCCCGTGCCTGCGTGGGTTTCCTCCGGGTACTCCGGTTTCCTCCCACATTCCAAAAACATGCATGGCAGGTCGATTGAACACTCTAAATTGCCCCTAGGTATGAGTGTGAGCGCGCATGGTTGTTCGTCTCTTGTGCCCTGCGATTGGCTGGCAACCAGTTCAGGGTGTCCCCCGCCTACTGCCCGAAGATAGCTGGGATAGGCTCCAGCACCCCCCGCGACCCTAATGAGGAGAAGCGGGACAGAAAATGGATGGATGGATGGATAATTTCGAACCATGAAAGACAGCCGTTCGGCTCAGCTCGGTCCAATATGCTGTTGACACATCATCCAAATATCCGTCAAACATGCTGGCAGCTGCCAAACATTTTGGGCATGTTTGCGCTGATTTCATTTGTTCAATATTCTTTGTGAATAGAACGTTAAGACAAAGGAAACTGCAGGTGCAAATGAAGTGCAATTAAATGTGCTATCAGTGCCCAGTTTATTCTTTGTGGATTCGGCCCTGAAATCCTTGAATGGTCATAATGAAGCAGTGCACACTCGGAGCATAGTGGAAGTGCTATGATTTTGTATTTATTGATTGTTTATGAAATACTGGTACTACAAAGTGGTCCAATTATGTACAAGATTAAAAACCTAACACAGAGTCCAGATTGCTTGGAATTGTTATGTATAAATTTAGGGCTGTCAAAATTAATGCATTAACTCAGGTGATTAATCCAAAAATGTTGAACTCAGTTAAATATTTTAACTCAATTAACTCAGTTGGATTTACTTCAAAAATATTTTGCATATTTTGCAAAATGCCATATTAGCTGTACATCTTTAGCAAGTCTCAGAACAAAACATTGTGATCAAGTTACCACTGGGCCTTGCAAAGCAACACTGCTGGAGTGTGGCGCTTGTGGGCGGTTTTGAGAAATGTCTCGAAGAAAAATGCCTGTAAAGATGTTGCTATTTAGATCGTATTCAAGAATCAAAGAAATCTTTGAATTAAATATATTTCATATTTAGTGATTTTGCATCAATTCGAAGATGTTATTGAAGTAAATATCTGTTAGAAGCTTCGCAAAAAATTGTAGTTAAAAAATGTGATTAAACGTGATTAATCATGGCATTTTTTGTGATTAATTAGTTAAAAAAAATAATCACTTGACAACACTTGTTAAATTATTTTTTCAATCTTATTCAGATAATTTAATTGTGCTGAACATCCTTTGTAATACTTGAGCCTCTGATGCTCCTCTGGGTGAACTGCCGGATCAGACATTTTACAAGTCAGTCACTCTGTGACGGGAACACACATGTGAATACAAGGTGAAACTGTTCCTCTCACATGGTGCACCGCAACAATGACAGGTTAAGTAGCCACAGAGGATTCAATTATATGCAGCTCTTGCCCAGTAGCGAGATGGTTTTCTTTGTATTGCCCTGTCTGGAGGTAGAGGAATTTGCGTCATTCGCATTCATGTCCGCATGAATATTTGCCTAGATAAATAAAGACAATGCATTTGAGTTTGACCTTATTGGTTCAATTTCTTCACAAATAAAATAATACTTTTGATGTCAGTATGTAAAATTCTGTATATTAATAATATTAGAAATTTAAAAAAATATATATTCACATTTAGGACACCTTGGGAATTAGTTTTCACATTCCAAAAACCTAGTTTTCCTACAATTTCTGACATTTTCACAAGAAAGAAAATACATACAAGTGAATGGGAATTGAGCAATTTATTAATCTTTCAAGCAAATTTACTCTGTACTTTCATATATTAATATTATAAATGCCGTCAATATACATGTACTGTTCATTACTCATACATTGTCCCCCCCCCCCAATTTTTTTTTTTCCACAATCATACTGAGTGGTGGTGGTTGGAAATTGGAATGATTGTGTATGGTGGGACGTTTTGTCACATTCCGCTTCAGTTAGGAAATGTCTACAGAGTTTTGTAGGAGTAAATTTCGCTATTCTACTCATGTATAGTATGTCCATCACGTTACTTTTCATTATCGAAATCAGCACTACTAATTTATTACTGTGTTATTCACACCAGAACAGCCTTTCTCACCCAAAATAACCCACTTTGCTTTCCTCTGAACACATTCTGCAATCCAACGTCTAAATATACATATTGAGAAATAAAAAAAAAATGTATGGAAATCCTGGCTGTGTCACCAAATGTGAATGCAGAGACAGTTTGATGACATTCTGAATAAGTTCACACGGAAGATCTCCAGGTGCTGTGGCTCCTGTTAAAATTAAGAAGACCTTAAACCAGCCTAAAACACATGGAGGTGCACTATGACCTCAAAATCAAAATGCAGCATAGGAGATCTTAAGTGGAGAAGAACTAAACTCAAAATTCATTTAACCTCGGCAGACAATGTCTTTGTAATTTTATTAAGAGTAATTCGGGGCTAGACAGTAAAAAAAATAACCTCAACAATACACGCTCTCCATTTGTTTTGTTTGATAAACTCACTTATCCCCCAAATCAAATAGCAGCAGAACTACTCTCACACAAATGCAATTGATTTGCTTGCCATATTAGTGAAAAAAAAAATTCAACTCAAAACAGAAATATCCGCATAAATCAAACACAACAATTCAGTAATGAAAGAAGCATTAAAAGATCCTGTGTTCAACCCATTCCGGGTTTAGTCGGCGTTTTGCCCACAATCAGCTGTGGCACACTCTAGAATCCCCTTACTCTGATCTTCAAACCTCATCACTGGTTCCTATCAATTGCTGGATGGTAATCTTGGTAATAAATCTGGCAACATAGATCATCAAAATCCCTTAATAGCTGCATTACATTGGCGCTCTATAATCTTCATTTCACCCAACTACTTCTATGCTCACTGCTATTTTAGATTCATTCTTCAGCCCTGTCTTCGTTTTTCTCTCACCAGTCGTACTTTCTATTTGTGTTTTTAGTTGTGTTGCCAGGTCTTGGTGGTTGATGGTTACCTCCCCCCACATGGCCTATGATCATTTATTGATGACAGGAGAAGAGAGGGAGGCCTTCCCAGCTGCTTCTGCCTGGCACCCCTCTAGGTACAAACGCACGCACGCAAATGCACGCGCACACAGTCACAGTGTTTCCATCACCTCAGAGCACAACACATTGGCTAACGCTCATATCCTGCAGACTTCCTCAGAAATGGAATGACACACATCGTGAATTGTTGTGAGGTGCAGAGCACTGTACGTACAAATGCAGGAAGAGGAAAATCTAGTTTTAGAGCATCAAAAAAGGCCAGTTTGACTCTCACGTGTGACAGTATGTTGTTTTGTAGTGTCACATATTTCTCTACCATCTCTACTGTCAGGTGCAATTCTATGCTGCACTTTTGCTCCCTCTTTCTGCCACTCTACCTGCCTCCAGCACTATTTCACTTCCTGCTGTGGTGCTACCGACTCTGTCAAACAGAAGCAGACAGGAAAGACACCTGTGTGGAGGGAAAGAGGAAGTTGACGATTGAAGGAAGTGTGGGAAATGAAAAAAACTTTAATATTTGGAAAACAAAGAACACATTTTGATGCAAAAACAAACCACTATAATTATTTCTGTTAGTATACAGCTTTCTTTCCTAAAAGATAAACTGTATTAAAATGTAGATTACCAACTAGAAAGAAGATGACTTGTCAAGTCATGTTCTTTGTAGTTCAAGTCGGAGTCAAATCCAGTCTCTTGGATACCAACTCAAAGTTAAATCAGGACTTTTTCAAGTTTTTGGCAATCAAAGCCACCATCCTAAAAATGGCAATTCAAGTTTGACTCCAGTCGAGGTCAAATGACGAATCCCCATCACAGGTGTTTGCCAATTTCTGCCAACTTTATTCATGGAGAAAGCCATAGTAAATATTCAGTCATGACAAGTTACAAATTCAAATCATTATTATTATTATTATTATTATTATTATGATGATGATAATTAATAATCATAATGATATAAATTTAGGTTCCGTCCTGAGTGGTCACTTTTGTATTTCACTTTTTTAGAGCCTTGTGTTTACAACAGATCCCAGAACTTCGACACTGTCATCTTATTTGCCGACAGATGCAGGTGTTTGTTTAAACGATGTGGCAAGTAACTCATGGTCAGTTCCTGTACACGTCCATCCATTATAAGAGCTGATTATCCTCACGAGGGACTCAGGCGTGCTGGCGCCTATCTCGGCCGTCTTTGGACAGTAGGCGGGGTACACCCTGAACTGTTTGCCAGCCAATTGCAGGTTACACATAGACAAACAACTATTCACACTCACAATCACAACTAGGGACAATTTCGAATGAAAACATACAATTTAGGAAAAAATACTGTGGATGGTATTTTTTTTTCTGAAAATCTAAATTGTGCCAATATATGTTTGTAGATAGAATTGGGGACTTCTTCGGATTGTTTTATTAGATATTTTTTTTTAATCAGGAACTTTTGTTTTCTTATCCAAGCAAGATGACTTGGAGGAAAGGTTTCTCAAAAAATGCTTTGGAAAGGTGTCACAATGCAACAAATAATATTTAGAATATGTTGTTCTTGACCAACCTACACAAAAAAAAAACAAGGACATCTGTTACCCACAATCCTTTACGGCAGCAATTTTTTAATAAAGCGACAGATGTCACTCAACAAAGATGCTCTAAAGTGGATACCAGTTCATGGGGCACTTTGGACTTTGGGAAAAAAAAAGAAACTATGCAGTTGACGCATACACTAAAAGTAAATCTACAAGATAGCAAAATTAATTAAAAACGTACCACGTACAAAGCTGCCCAATATGCAGTATTACTGTATCAAATTTTGTAGTGAAGGCCATATATGTATATGTATATGTGTACACACTTTCACTCCTGGGCCAGAGGGGTTTCATTGCTTGCCTCTTATACCCAAAACTTATTGATATGGTGTACTGGAAGAAGAGCAGGGATGGAGCGAAGGGAGGTGAGCAGCATCTCAGTACAAGTCGCTGTGATATAAAGGCCAGTGTAAACACACGTCCTTCCTGTAACTGTGTCATAAATAGCCTGAACCATGCATGTTGCCACTTTGAAGTTACACATGGGATACAGCTGTGATATACAGCTGGCTTCAGCTGGGCTACCCCAAGAGATGCATGAAAACACATGCTGGCGCACACACACACTCACATGAATACATTCCCTCGTATATCACACACACAGACACACGGAACAACAATCTGTCTATTACCCCAGAGGTGCTGTTAGTGCTAACACACAAAGTTACCCACTAGAGGGGTCATCCTACCTGTGCAGCTCGGAGAGATGTTGAATAAGGAAGGTGTGTGCGTGTATTTGAGACAAAAAAAAAAGTTACACTGGACATTCATGCAGGGCTCATTCAACAATGTTTGCAAATGCACCTGTAGGTGGCATTATTATCACGTCTAAAGGAATATCAGGATGTCAGTCAACAGAATTCCCTTTGTGATCATTCATGCGAAATATGAGCAGCATTACACACACACACACAAAAAAATAGAATTACTCATTTAGAGTGAGTTTTTTCCCCATTTCCAGATACCATGGATAATCCACAAAGCTCCATAAACCCGAAAATGAGATGGAAATATGATTAGAGCCATCAACTTGAGTAAAAGCTCCGTTCTGAAACCCAAGTTATTTGTCAAGGTAATTGAGGCCCTTTTTTGAAATATAAGTATTTGTGTATGTGTGCACTCATATGAGAATATTGGGGACTGAAGACAGGTTGACAGCACAGAAGTCTGTTTGTGGTTTAATCCCCTCGTAGGTCACTGAAAGTCATGGTGGGGCACAATTGTAACCAGGAGAAATTCACGTTACAAATCTGTCTTTTAATATATGCATGCAGGCTGACTCACCTGAAAGATTCACACAGGCAGACAAGCAATATTTCCTATATTATACATAATATCAAGAATGTGTTTGTTGGATGTCATGAAAGGACCAATATCATTCTATTTTCAGACCATAAAAACCCAACATAAATTATTGTGTGTTGACTGTGCAAGTATGATGTCTTGTTTCAGGTCACACAATTTATAAACAGTCATCATGTTGAAGTCATAGCTTTCCGGCAGGGCTGCTGTAAAAATGGTCTGTCCGCATTTTGTCACATTTTATGTTTATATAGTCACAATTATGGGGCTATGAACTAGCTGAATTTGACAACATTTGACTTATTTCTTGTGGTGCAATTGCAAGAAGATCCGTAGTTTTTATGTTATGACTGTAACATTTTAATTGTAATTGTTGCTGAAAAAAAACAGTTGAATTAATGTTGCAGCGGATGAACAGGAGCAAACAATAAATCATTTCTTAAACAATCAGCCAATAGGAGGAGCTATTTCACACAAGGTGAACAATATAAAGCTTACCAAGCACGTGCCATTGTGAGGCCTGACTTCAGTTTGTTAAAATATCCCTCCCAAACCAAGGATCACTTGCATAACAGGTGGCATCACGATTTATATCCGGTGCTTCGTTATTCCCAAGAATTTATTGTCAGACACATGTAAGAATAGCATTAGAGGTGAGAGGGCTGCATTTGCACAAGTTTCCCCAAAGCATACACCACCTTGTGGAGACATTTGCTTACGAAACTGATGAGATAATTTACACTCACACAATATTCACACGAGAATATTTATTGATAAGACAACTACTCTAATAAATTCATGAATGGAGCTTTGGAGCTGAAGGGTCACTGTTGAAGTCCCTCTGCACTCTGATATCTCTTCTTGTCGTCCTTCTATGTGTGATTGCCATCTTGCTTCACGTCTAATTTCACATGCCCATTGTGTGCGTGCATGCATACATAAAGGCGCATTTTGGGGATTGGGCTAAAACATCACTGAATTAATGCCAAGACTCAAGTGAGGATTGGCCTGACTCATCCATTCAGGTGGCGGATTCTATCAAACACACTGACGAGACGTGTCATGTGTTCTCAGTTCCCACTATGTGTTCTGGTTTTGGCGTTGGTCTTCCCAGTCCATTCCTGGCTAAACGTGGCTGACCTGTGTCTGCTGCATTTATTAGTTGAATATCCTTTAGCTGTATCAAGCGCAGTCCTTTTTGTTGCACCACACCTTTGTTCCTGCTGAAATTTGCTAATCAGTTTCTTTGTCCTAAGTGTCCTGCCATAATTCGCAGTTGTGTTTTCGCCACACTCTACCAGCCAACTTGTCTTCACTGGTCAAGTTATAAAACCTGCCAAGTTTTCTCCCCCATCTGGCCCTTGGAATTTATGTCATTTATTTCAGTCTTTGTTGTCGGTTCAGTTTGGGGTCCTAAGCTTTGGTAGAACACGTTCACCTAGAATTGAGATGGGAGCACTACCGAAGAGAGAAATGCCTGAAGGCATGGTAGCCTCGAGTCCAAAAATTTGATTCCTAAAATGTGAAACTGGTGAGAATTTTTTGGTGAAGTTAGTCAGAGACAGAGAGTAAGAGGGTAATACATTTTTCATTAATACAGATTTGCAGATTCAAGAATTAATAAACCGGCTCGAACCCACCTGAGTATCCAGTGAGGTATGATTTGACCTTGAATTTCTAAAGTTCCAGACAAGACACTCTTAACTAGATGATAATGCAATGCCCCTAATTTGATGAATTGATTAAAAATGCAAAGCACCAGCTGTTTAGCTGTTCACATGTTCCATAAATTGTTGCTTTAAGAACACTGTGTGACATTACCCACACCATAATCTTTCTTCTCACCACATGGACGTGATGCAGTTCTGTCCATAAGCGTGCCAGATCACACACAGACGTGTTGAAGAGAATTCACGTTGTGGGAGTAAGAAATTAATCGTTTATCTTGTTTTGAGAGCAGCCGGAATGATTAGAGCCGCAGCGTTCCGGATCACCATTAACATTGCAGTAATCTGTCTGGGACGTAGTCACAAGACTGTGAAAGTGCTATTGTGTTTGCAATGCTGATTTAAGTTTGCATTTTGGGAAATGAATACAGTCACAAAAAAAATACACCCTACGTTTGAATAATTTTTGAAAGTGACCAGATTGTCATGGTTTCTGTTTGTTGATTTTGGGTTAATATTTTGTTTCATGTTTTGGCTTGTGTTCCTCTGGTGTGTCTCTTGTTAAAGCATATTCTGTTCATCTGTGCTTGTTGTCCCTAGTGTTGACCAATCAGCTTCTTCCAACCCTTTGCGTCTTGCCCAGGTGTTCCTTGTTGTCTCGTCAATTTATTTAATTTAGTTCCCTGCTTCCTTTAAGCCTTGTCGGTTCATTGTCAATGTCTCCTGTCATGTGTCTGTCGTCCAGTCCTCAGCATGTTTAAATTTTCATAGTCTAAGTTATTTTGTTACTTTATCCATGTTGTTTTGTACTTCAATATTTTTGTATATCAAAGTTCCTTGTTTGCCTTTTAGTTTTCTTCAGTTAAATACGCTTTACGTTACGCTTGCCTCGCTTCCCTGCATTTGGGTCATCCACCTCAATCCTCTACCATGCCAAAACTTGACAGTCTTTCCAAAATTTGCTACCAAAAAATATATAATTAAACAATGAGCTGCGGAATCAGATTTTTCTATTCAGGCACCCAGTTTCATCAAGCTACAAGCAACCAATTTATAAAATGTGTGGTTTCAGTGCAAGGGTCATTTCACTGCATATTCAAGTACACTTGAAAGTACATTGAGTTTTAAAGTACCATAAAAGCATCGATCGTTGGTGAGAAAATGACACCAAAGTGCAGATATGTGGTTTTAGTCTATGGACAAAGACACGCTAAGTTCTCGACAAATGTATACTGTATGGCATGCACACAAAGATGCATATAAGCTAACTCATACAAATGTGAAAGACACCGAACACAAACAAAGTCCTTTGCTCGCAAGGTTTGCATAGTTGAATCAATCTAATTTGCTACTATTGTGAGAAGAAATTAGCATGACAAGGATGGGATCAAATGAGGTAGTTACAGCTTGAATCATAAATTGCAGACTGAGCGAACGTGCCACCGCAAATGGATTATAGTTCACATTAGTATTCGTGAAAAAGGGTGCTTTTTTTGGGTATTCATCTCACATTTATGTATCCTACTTTGCGACTCATTTTTTTTTAATAGTATGATAGCATAAGGCCCATTAGAAAAAGTTGGACAGGAATCAAAGGTTCAAAGTGTCGGTGGTATTGACATTATATCATTCACACAGTATTAACAAGCCACACTAAAATGATAATGGGACCACATTGAGGTTGTTGTTTCATGCTCTACCTGTCCAATCTCATGAAATTGGGTCCAATGTTGATGTTAACGAATCATGAGAAGCTGTTTTGCATGGATACACTGCAAAGAGAAGCCAAGAGAAAAGCCACAAATCAATTCTTCTGTTTTCTGTGTGCCAATCCAGAGGTCCAAGTCAATCACAAGATAATATATTTTCAGTCTCCCAAAATAAAAGTCCCATATCTCTCTCTCTCTCTCTCTCTCTCGCTGCGGTCAATGGGTTGAATTCAAAATTAGATGATAAAGATGATAATAATAATGACATAAATTAGTTCATTTCTGCTTGATGCACGCTGTTGTCAAATTTATGAATGAAATATGATGACATCCATCACACATGTCCGTGGTGCTCTGAATCTCTCTGTCTGTGCTCGAGTTCGATTCACCAAAATCGCCTTTGACAGTGAGCAGGATCAATGAGCAGGAACAGACACAATCTAACTGTTTCGCTCTTTGTCATTGAGTAAGAGACTCACAATGAGTAAGAAGGGATGTCTTACAGACATGATGGACGGAATGTGTTGGGAAAAAGTTCACAGCTGTTCTAAGTGTCAAAAGCTCTGCAGAGATCTATATAAAAGCATGAATGTCCATTTTGGTAATTGATTGATTTAGGCCAGTAATTCATGGTCTGAATCTGAAAGCCATAAAACCACGAATGGCCAAGGACATTTTGTAAAACAGTGCCTCCATCTAAGAATCCTAAATGAGCCCTCTAAACTTGATCAATTTAGCAACAAATCAAGAAAATACAATAATCATTGGTGGAATTTGCATTTGTGTTTGTCAACAATGTTCTGCAACTAAAATGTTCAATTTACATTCTATACATTTGACCCTTTTTTTTTTATTTTTAATTTTACTATCAAAGACTAACATAAGTTGTCCAAAAATGACCCATATGCATTTCCTCTGGGATTTGGATACTTTCTGTTTTTATAAACTATGACTGCCAGAACATGTATTTTGTCTGTCACACAGACAATTTCAGAAGTGTCCCCTCTTTCTCCACCTCCTTTACTGCCAAATAAGACTTCATGTCAGTATTATCAAAATGTTGACCTTAAAAGAAAGTGCTGCGTGCATATTGTTTGTGACTACTGTGGTTATTGATATTTGGTTATCATTCATTCATCATTCAAGCCTCCTACTAAATTACGCAAATGACTGATATGAATATTCAGTATGAGCGAGGACAGTTGTATTAGTCAACTGTAACATGTCATGTGACGACAGATTGGATGCGACTACCAGTAAATCTATTAGCTGAATGAAGCTTTTTTTGTATAAATTCATAAATTAACCACATCATATTTCAAGATGTGTGGTTCCAGCCACGTATCCCTCAATGCATCCGTCTATTCTATATAGCGCATATCTTGTTCAGGGTTGCAACTATCACAGCTAACATCCCCACATCTAAATTTGACTAAATGTTGTGTACTGTCGAAGTAATGCAAACTCAACAAAGAAAGTCCATTTGGGCTTTATTGTAATCCAAGGTCTTGTCCATGCTTGCAGTAGTGACATTTTTAGTAGCCCATAATGAACACAATCCCTGCAGCAATCATACCTTGGTTTCATAAATTGGGTGTAGCCAGTAGTATCCTGTTGAATATCAAATAATGTCCTGAATAAAATACAATAATCTTCAAGGGACATTTACCAGGACTTCTTGCTATGTTTCCATACTCCCAACTACAGATAGAGAGCAGATGTCCAAATGGATCACACATGGAGGGAATTTCAGCAAATAACTTTCCTCATCACAGCTTTCAATTTCACAAGTTTCACTCTATGTCTGGTGCAGATGTTTTCACACAGTACTTGAACCAATTTCCTTCGGAGAGATACGGCAGCTATGACCAAAGCCATGGCAACAAACCAGACTGTGTTGATTACAGAGCAGAGTTTGGTTAGAAGCATTGCCTCTAATCACTTTATATTCATCGTCCTCTAAGTGAGTTTGTCTTTTATGTTGTGCTATTATCGCTAAACATGAGATGTGAATTGCCTCACTCTTCTTTTAGTTCTAATGTGAGATGCACTTGTAATATAATATACGGTGTCAACTTCCAGCCACATCTCAAACACTAGAATGTGTTGTAATTAATGATCTCCAATAGAATACAGGAATATCATTTTTTTCCAGTGTGATTGTTTAGGTGTCAAAATTCCAAGAACTCATTCTTTGTGTCTGGCAAGGATTAGATTTAAACCCTGTCTCTCCGATGATATGATAAAATTAAAATAAAAAAAAAAAACATGCATTGCATAATAGATTCCAGCTTGCATTTGTAGTTCTAGCAATGAACTGTGGTAACTGACAATGATTTTCTTTCTTTATTTATTTTTTTTTGCCCACGTGCCAATATCCTTAACACAATAATGCGGCGCTGCCTGAGGGATCGATGTTCACAGGCACCCAAGCTTGTTTTCTTTTCCTTGCTGGTGACATGCAGAGATAGCTCCAGATTATCTGAAGCATTTGATGATAGTATAGATTGTATTTAATCAAATCCCTAAATTCCTTGTGGTTTTATGTTGAGAATTGTTGCTCTAAAACTCTTTGACTGTTCACGTATGCAGCTATTGTCATATATAGTGAACCTCACACCATTGTTACTTGAGAACCACTGAGCCTTTTGGGGACGCTCCTTTTACGTACACAATCATGACATACACCTGTTTCCAATGAACCTGTTCACCTGTGGAATGTTCTGAACAGGTTCCTCGACATTTTCTGTCTTTTGGTACCCCCGTCCCATCTTATATAGAACGTTTTGCTAGACAATTTGCAAAAACAATAATCTTCTTTAGTTAATAATTACATATCTTGTTTCTGTAGTGCATTTTATCGAATATAGGCTGAAAAGGTTTTGCAAATTATTGTATAGTGCTTCTATTTACATTTAACACATCCAAACTTCATTGGAATTGGAGTTTGCATTTTTTATGCATATAGTGGACTTTTATGGGTTCTCAAAGATATTTTATATTGTGGTGAAATGCCATAAGTAGGACTTAAAACACAACGAAAATGTATATATTCACATGCTTCGCTATACATAGGTTCCAATATTCGAGAATTGTTCAATGTTGATAACTTGCATAATGACTGCTTCAATATCAAAAGGCTAATGCCATATTTCTGCATGACATTTCCCTCGCTAAATATTCACCATACTGGATTTGGAGAGCTTAACCTTCTATATGAATATGAGGTTATTGAAAAATGCATTGCATCCTCGAGTCACAAACTAGATATTAACTAATAAAAAGAAACTGAGTCAAAACAGAAACTTTAGTTTTAATCAAAAAAAGCCTTCATTACTTATTCTCCTCCATGGCTGATGGTGACGTTTCTCCAAATGTAATTAAACTTGCGCCTGTGAGGATAAAAACATAAGCTTGTTAATACATCCTGGGTGTAATGAAAAAAAAAATAAAGACAATGAATAAAATACACACGTGCACTGCCTCCCATTTATTGCTTCAGAAGTAATATTCTATCTAATAGCACGGAGATGGGAAAACATATAGCAGCTTACCATTCCAATAAAGCCACCTGGCAGCTGAAGGTTAGATTGAGGTTGAGGCAAACTCTGTAGCAAGAAGAGAAAAAAAGCTAATTATAATGCACCTTACAATTAGAAAGGAAAGATGCCAGCCATGCGCCATCATCAAAGGAACAATTATGCTTTTGTAAAAAGATGATGGTGCTAAAATATAAAGATTCACGACAAAGAAGTCGAGTCAGTGGACGCAATCTAATCAGGAGACTTCCATTTGATTGTCCATCATTCTGTTCAGCGTCATGAATATTTGAGATCACAAGTATCCACATAGATGGCTTAACAAAAGTGTTCAGAATCGTCTTTATTCGCCGAGTATGTAAAACACACAAGGAATTTGTCTCCAGCAGTCTGAGCTACACTAGTATTACGGTAACAGGCAACTACGATGCGAAATATAAGTACAGAAAAACGTTCCGCAATGTAGAGCTACTATTGTGCAGTAAAACCACCCAAATGACAGCTGTGCAACAATTTGGACAGTCATAAGAGCAGAGATAAAGTGATCAGTGGTGCAGTACTTAGAATACTACGACAATTGTACAGATGATGCAGATAAGCGTTGCACCATTTATTAAGCCCTAACTGTCCATCCCAATCGGATCTTGTCCTTTTTTTGTGGCGGCGCTGAACCAGACCGTGATGGAGGAACACATTCGATAACTGAATGGAGGTGATGTTGGCCTCTCATTTCAGGTCCGAAGAGACTGATTGGTTCTGTTTATAGTGTTGTTCATAGTTTTATTTCAAAGGATTTCTACCTCTGGTTTAGGTTTCATTTACTGATTCAACTGAGAACAACTCACTCCATGTATCAACAAATGGCTATCACAACGGTTGTTAATCATTTCCTTCGGACATCTTATTTGCTCATCGCCGACTAGCCAGCTGCCAGTTGTTTGGCCTTGAGTTGCCACTCGTCCCGAAAAATATGGAATTGGTCCTTATATGGCCTTTAAATGTGGTATAGCATTAAGTTGATTGAGAGTCAGTGGCGTACTTTTTGTTAAACTCCGCTCACGAACAAACACAAACCGCACAATTGATGGGGGTGATACCTCTCGCCTTAGGGCTCTTGCGCAAGGCAAAGGTAACTGTTTTCTTTAATTCAGGAATGTTATGGTGAAAAACAACTGAAAAATAGAGCAGTCTCGCTTCGTTATTACATTGCTCCCTCCGTGAACACCCTTCTGCTACTCTCATTAACTCCTAGCGCCCTCTATCTTTATGGTACAACATCCATTTTGACAGTATTTCTTTCAAACACGACAGTAACGACTACAAAAAGCAAACGAGCAAGAGAAACTTGTTTGAACTGATTCAAAGTGCTTATGTTGTTTGCAGACAAGCAATGCACTAATTTTTGCCACAGATGATTCGATAATTAATCTTAATCATTTTCACACAATCAATTGACTTCTAAACAATATGCCTCTTGTCATCAGCTGTTGTGTAAATTGAGTTTTAACATTTATGAAGAGCATGTTGTCAAACTGCATCGAGACAAGTAATGTTCAGTAATTATAAAAAGCTAAGTGGTTCAAGTTTTGTATTTCACAGAAATGATTTCCCTGCTTTCCAAAATTAACTAATTTGTCTCACCAATGTAATTCCCTAGCAATCGTTTAATGATTAAAAACCATGTAAAATTTGTGACTATTTCAGCTTCAGTTGCATTGCAGGATTTAAATCATCCGATTGTGAGTCGGGACATTAGCAAACCAATTATTCAGCCTATGGCATTCATAACCTCTATAACTGGAATGGTTTCATTTAAAGGGCTCACAAAGTTCATTCAAGTGATAATCCTCCGTTGAAGTTTAAATGGAGGATAAAGAAATATAGAAATAAATCCAAACGTCAACATGGTCAGAGTCCCATGCTTACAAAAAATCCGCATGATTAAATAAAAATAAATGCAAATTAAAAACACTCTGGCACAACAGAGTAATGCAGCTCATTGTTTCTGAGGGTGCATTTAGCCAAACATGGCAGACATCAGCACACACACACACACACACGCAAGCTTACACTAACACGCTATTGATACTCTTTTGAAACGTGCGTTTCTAAAGGGAAAAGCAAAAAAAAGGAAGCAACTCTTCAGCAGCCTGGAGTCTTTACTGTGAGTAACTGTGAAGTCTGCTACAGAGAGAGGGAATATAGTAGCGGCCATCGTAGTAATTGCTTGTGTATTTGTGTATGGAATAGGAAGAAAAATGTGTGCGTATGTGTGCTGCCTTCACCACCTCTAGGCTGAACTGATGAGCTCATTACTTTTGCTCCCAGAACCCCCTACAGTCTCTGGAACCGCAACACACAGCGGAGCTCTCCATGTGTCCTTGCGTGCATGTGTGTGTGTGTGCGTCAACATGGCCTTTACTTTGGAGTTATCCCTCTGAACTATTTATTGTAAAAGCAAAAGGCCTCAACAGAGATGTGAGGGAAAAGTGAGTGAGAGAAATGTGATGTCATCAAAAGTGATAGGTAAAGGGAGATGAGTAAGCTGTTTGCATACATGCAAGACTGTGTCCGAACAGCTTCAAAAAATACTCGTTACATTTGAAAAAATTCACATTGTCACTTTGACTAAATTTAACACCTGAAGTCGTATAAAAAATGGTATACAGGTACTGTGAGACACACTTAAGTCTTTCTCCTAAATGGACGAGGCTCCTTATAACGCAAGCACGCCTTATGTGTGCAGCGAGTTCAAAATTCTGTAAATGTTATTGTGTGATTTCGATGAGTGCTCTGCTTGACTGACTGGGAGCATTTCTTGCCGTGACGCTGCTTATATAGAGGAAAGGCAGACGTGATAGAAGACAGTATGGTAACGTTAAAGGGGGAAGTGTGCACGTGCCATCATTCCAACATCGGTATAAACAGGGCGTTGAAAGTGAAGTTGCGAGCGTCATTCGAGCGATAGATGACAGATAACGAACACAGCTTTACTAAGACTTGGAAGCAGCGCTGGGCGAGTTACGCCACAATTTGTGACTGGATTGTGGATGCTTAGGATAACGTTTGTGCTTGCACTTTCGCAAAAGCTGGCATTGTGCCGAGGTGCCGACACAAGGCCCTGCCTCAACAGCTTGCCACCATAGAGGTTGGGAAGCACAAGAGACGTGAGCGGCTGCATGGACTACGTGCAGAAATAGACATTAAACGAGGTGACGGGAAAGGCAGGCAGGTAGGTAAGTGGCTTGGATACAGGTTGGGAATGACACAACTTGGAAAAGGCAAAATTACAGCAGGGACCAGAACCTTTACCTGTCCGCCTATGTTGGCCACCACGCGGAAGTCCCTTGTAAACGGCCAACCGGGTGCTCGTGTAAGGGTCTGAAGGGAACGATTTATGAAGTCTACATTAAGGGATCATCAACAGAAAAATGCAACAAAAACATACAAGGGCTTGAATAATGAACAAGGAGAGGGACCGGGAAAACCGAAATCAGTGTCAAAATAGGAATCTGATTCAGAAAGGACATGACACAAAAGTGTCTTTATCTTTGAAAATACAAAGTAACTACAGAGAGCAGGACTGGATTGAGAAGACATGGAAGAAAGCTGACATCCTCACTTGAAGGAAAGCTTGACAATGTGTCACTGATTAAATCAAGCTTAAATACTGTAAGACATAGGCCAATATCATATAATAAGCTGCTGCTCCTCTGCTGACTCCTGCTCCGGGGAGAGGGAGGAAACTGGAGAGTCTACCTCTCCAGGTTGGGCCCGGACCATCTTCAGAAGAGTTGGACAAAGTGGCTGTTGGAGAAGCAGATTTGTTGGTTGAAGTAGTGTCATTTTCGATTGAGTACGAATTCTAACAATGATATAGCGACAATGGCCAGAACATTATTTTAAATGTGAAGGCAGAACTTTGTGTTCATGTCTTTCGCCAGCCAACAGCTGGAGCTGCAAGCCCCATTTACAAGATTCAGATCAGTGGTGTTGCTCCAGAGTTTATGTGCTGAAAAGTAGAGGAAAATAAAGTAAGATACCATCTGGACTAAACACAAACCCACTGAAATGACCACAGGGCATGGCTATTATTGGGCTGCTTAGAGTTCTGAAAACACGCCAAGAGTAATTAAGTACTTCAATTAAGAATTGTTGTGATTTCTAAAATTAGTTTTTAGTATTTGTGTCTCTTCCTTCTAATCCGGCGTTCACATAAAGGAAATATGGATGATGTTTGGATGTAGATGGAGAATTTGGAATTGTATTTCATGTGATGTCATGTTAGCGGGGCTACATTAACACTGTATTTAACATATTTTGGTAGAAGCAAATGGAGGCTGCATGTGACTTGTTTTGGACTGGTGAGGAGCACAGCTGACTCCTTGTAATTAAAACAATATGAAAAGCCTTGCTTGATTGATTCGAAGTGTTTGTGTGATCATTTCATGTCCACATTAGCAATGTATAGAATTGTCACACTCGTCTCGAATCTGGAGGACAGGGCCTCACCAACTTATGTGAGGATTAAGTTACAAAAAAAAAACATATAGTCATGTAGGCTACACGAAATGTACTTGAGTATGTAATGTTGATTGTTATGTGTCGATAGTCTTTTGTCGGTATTTTGAAGACCACTCAACGTCTGAATAGCCTTCTGGTGAGAAAAGCATGTCCATGATGAAATGTTTGGTCTGTTGCCACTACTTCCTGGGTAAAATATGAAAAACTATGGAATTTAATATCATAATGAAATATTTTTATGTGTGGGCGCTTAAAATAAATCCCCTATTTGAGGAAAGTTTTGAACATCTTCATGGTGATTAGACATTTCTTTTGAATACAAATGTTGTTCTGATGCGTTTTAATTAGGGCTGTCAAAATTAAAGCTTTAATTCAGGTGATTCATCAAAAACATTTTAACTCAGTTAAATATTTTAACTCAGTTAACTCAGTTTGATTTACTTGAAAAATCATTTGCATACTAAGCAAATATTGTGCCATATTAGCTGTCTTTAGCATGAACAAAACACTGTATTTAAGTTACCAGTGGGCCTTGCAAACCAACACTGCTGGAGTGTGGCGCTTGTGGGCAGTTGGGAGAAATGTTTCTAAAATAAATGTCTGCAATGATGTCTCCATTTAGATCGTATTCAAGAATCCAAGAAAGCTATGAGAACACTCTTTGAATTAAATATACTTCATATTTGGCGATTTTGCATCAATTCCAAGATATTATTCAAGTAAATATCTGTTATAAGCTTCGCAAAAAATAGTAGTTGAAAAAATGTGATTAATCCTGATTAATCATGGATTTTTTTGTGATTAATTAGTTTTAAAAAATTAATCACTTGACAGAACTAGTTTTAATGTTTACTTGGATGCATTTAGAATTTAGGCAGATTTGTTCGCTGTTATTAATGTGTCTAACCTGATTTCTTTATTGACATGATTCGTGGTTTTCACAATACAATGATGAAAGTACATACATATTAAGTTTTTTGTTTAATTTAAGGTGGTAAAGCATAGGTTATATTCCCCCAAACTGTACACTCAGTTTAAATGTAAACAATAGTGTCATTATTACTGCCCTGTCCACACTACATCCTCATTAGAGTCACAGGTGAGTTGAAGCCTCTCCCAGTAGAATTTGGGCAAGAGGTGAGTCAATCACAGACTTAATAAATTCTATGGAGGAAAATATGTTCTGACACTTTACTATGATGGCTGTATTCATATACGATATGACAGGAAAGGTGGTGTTCATGGAAGTCTAGGGACCATCAGCATTGCATTCAAATCATCTCAATCTTATTCTATATTTCAATAAGAAAATATGAAATAGAGAAAAAAAACATGCTTACCTAAAAAAATTGAGTTGGATATTTTTGGTATGCACCTATTTGAAACCCATACAGTCGTACCCTGCGCTGCTGCCTTTCATATTTGTCTATATTGACTCATTCAAGATGTGACTGTGAAGTCATGTTTAACTTAAATTTTGTGATTTAAAAAATAAAATGTATTCCTATGTTTAAGTCCATCACAATGTTGTGTTCTATTGTAGCTATGTTAGATTTGAAGTATATGTCTTAATATTGCTCTATAGCTTCATTGAAATGTCGGTTTCTCATTCTAATGCTTTCTTTTTTGGGGGGGGGGATTCTTTGTTGTGTTTTGTATTTTTGTGTATCATTTTGTAATATTTCATCCCCTGTAGTTGCTGTTTATCAGTCAGCTTGCAACAAATGAGGCTGTCATTATTTGCAGGATTTGATCATGAATGTTTCACTGATATAACTTTTTTTTGCTGTGAATACAGTATGATAAGCGGTCATGCAAAATGTTAGACTGAAAGTGTATTCACTGGGAGCCTGTACGTTTCAAACCGAACGATGCCATGTAATATTCGAACACGACGACAATAGGCAGGACATCAACTGGCTCTAAAAGAGAGAGAGAGGAGATTGAGAAAAAAAACAACGTTAGAAATAATAGTAGGCCGAGGCAGCAGAGACAAAAATGAAATGTGAAATGCAGGCTTGATTGGGGGTGATACGATGACACAATGAGACTGAGAGAATGAAAACATATATGACATTCACTGACACATGCTTTCCCTTATAAGCAATTTAACTATATGACACACCCTTAACTTATTCCACACCATATGCTTGTCCTATTTGGTTATGCGCTCGCATACAAACAGTGCTATCGCTGTAATTTAACAATAATTTGTTCCTGCTGTTTCATATGTCTGCATCCTGTTGTTACCCATATGTCCATGCAGCATGGTATTCCGTTTCCATACAGTATTGCGTCTATTTCCAACATCTCTATCAGATAACATTCAGGACAATCACACATGATATTGGACTGACGCTCTCTTTCTCTCATAGCACAGTGCTTTTCTGATTCCCATCAGAGGCAATATGGAGCACTGCAATTCACTAGCAAATTCAACATGTACTGTGTAAGACTGCATTACGTTTTTATTGGCGACTGAAAATATTTCCAACACAAGGACAACAGCGGGGGCCCTGTTGAATATGAAGGCACCGTTGTGAGTGCAGTGTTAATAATAATAATAATAATAATAATTTGTATGTATGTTTGTATGGCTTTAAAGAAGAGATCCTCTTGAAAATAAATACTGGTACGATTATCTGTGTGTGACTCAGTTATTTTTTTGCCATTAAGTGTGCCGTTGGACACTAAAATAAAACAGCAAATAAAAACATTTTCTTGCATTTTTCTCATCATTGTTAATGTAAAAAGGCATAGAGACAGATGTTCCCAAATGCAGCAAAAATGCCATGAATTAAATGAATGAAAGAATGAATAAATAAATAAATAATTAAAATAAATAAATAAATACTAAAACCAACCTATTACTTTATTTATTTAAGCAAAATTTATCAACCAAAATTTACACTTAATGTTTCTATACAGAATAAGGGCAGTCATACAAATTAGATTTGTATTCCTGCCGGAAGAAAACGTGTACAATGATTTTAAGTTAACATTAAACTGGCTAACTTTAATCAAAGTATTGTTCCAGAATAAATGTAGTCAGTTTTTCTCCATCACCAGCTTAGAAGTTGTAGCGCAAAGCCCTGGGCTGTTTTGGGAATTCAAAACAGCAATGAGCCAAACAAACGTGTGCGTGCAGATAATGTACGAAAAACTAAACAAAGATGGTAAGTTTGGGATAAAGTATGTGATGAGTTTCTGGAGTTCTCACTCACCTGACTTCTGTGCATTCAGGTAAGTTGGCTCCAATTAGATGAGCTTGTAGCTAGGCGATCAAGATGTTCACATATAAACCAAACATGTCCGTGACGTCACACTTAAAACCTGTTTCTTCATTTCAAACAATGGGTAATGAATGTGTCAAAATCCCAATCCATTGAGACATAATCAATTAACTATGAAACGTCTTGAAAATAAAATAAGAGCCACAGGTCTAGTAGATGTATTCCCTGGTTGATTATGCGATTCAGTCTGACATACATAACTTCTGCTTACATGAGTGCTTTACATACAAATTCATTATTTGTACATCAACCTTGTAGCACTGAGTGGCAGGAACTGTCCAGATAGATACCTGCTACAACACAGAGGTAGTGATGAAAATTGCCTTCAGGCTGCGCTGTAGGAGTGAACAACAGAGGAAGCCTCAATTTTAGAAGAACATCAGCGGGCACACAGACACACACACACACACAACACTTCCTCAAAAATACTCATTGATTTTCTACACATGAATACAGCACCGTAGGTGGTCTGACAGAAGTGTTTTATTGTGCTTGAATGAGGCTCAAATATCACTACGTTGCATCAGCCTGCCAAATGACTTTTTGCTTTTTTTTTTTTTTTTGATGCAACACATGAAACAATAGTACGCAGCTGGTCTGGAAAACCTTGCATATTTAATTAGACTGTTAAGCAATGGGGAAAAAAATGTTTTGTAAATTTGACACACCACAGAGAAGAGTGTTGTTAACAAGTCTTCCAAATCTGGATAAATTAAAAAAAGAAAATAATTAATCACCAAATATTTAAAATGGGGCTCTAAAAATCTGAAAAATAGGCTCCTTTCTCATTTTGCTGGACATTGTGGCATATATGCTGAACTCACTGAAAAAGCTCCCGTTTAACTTACAGCTGTCAAGTCACCAAAAAAATACAAATACTGAAATATTGTTGCATGGGCACTATATGTTCACATTTGCATGTGCTTCTGTCCACTGCAATGTTGCCTTCTCATGTCAGACTATATATTTTTTAATCAATGCATGAATCTATTTTTAAGCCACTAACAGTGAGATAAAGAAAATGGAACTCTTCCCGGATATACTTTGACGGCAACACTGTTGATTGATTGGCCACTGGTGGATGCACGTTTATTTTATATTCTGCCACATATAACAACAAAGATGTATTTGCACTTACCCATCTATCCATTATCCGTACTGTTTATACTGTTCAAGGTTGCAGGGAGCTGGAGCCTATCCCAATTGACTTTGGGCAAAGGATGATCGCCGGTCACAGGGCACAGACAGAAACAGAAAACCACTCACGCTCGCATTCACATTTTCAGTGTGTGAGATCTGAACCACTGCTCCCACTCGAGTCAGGTGAATGTTCCACTTCTCTAGACCTGTATTTCCCAACCTTTATTGAAGCAATGCACATATTTCATGTTGCAAAAAAAATCTCACAATACACCACTTCAAATGTTAACACATTTATTTACCTTATGTTATCTATTGGAAGCGTATTTTATCATTTGGCCTCTTGCTACACGTTGGCAAAATCATTTTTATGGAGTAAATAACTGATTTTTCATCCAAATAAGTAACATTGGATAATTTCCCGTAGCGCACCGGATGATCTCTCAGGGCACAGTGGTTGTGAATCACTGATCTATGGAGACTGTGTCATACCGCATGTACCTGTTAGCAGTCTGGGTTGTAAACGACTCTGGCTAACTTAAATGTTGCATCATCCGTTATATTTCCTGTGGCGATAATTACAAATGTGAAAGAAGTTTTCTTTTTCAGGCTTACATAAAGTGTGAATTGAGATGCTTGGGTTTATTTTGAGGCGCACTCAACACGAACCATGCACTCGCTGCTGTCAGGCCTGCTTTTGTCAGTGAATTATTCTTTCATCAGGGGAAAGCGAATGTTTGGAGGAAATTGTGACAGTTTCATGAACACAGACATTGAATTATGCTCGACCCAGGTACTATTTTTAGTTAGCGAAAAGGTGTCTTCAAACAGAATATTTGTGATAGTTTGGATTCCTTTTTATTCTCATCATGTCTTTTATCTCCCCTCGCTGAATACATTGGACAGAGCACTGTATTTAGTCTGTTATTTTTTTCTACATTTGCTATTCTGTTATATTCTATTCTGAAACCGTTACTATTTGCTGTGAGTGTGTTTTGTTAGTTGAGTGTCAATTGTAACTCTGGTGTCAGTGGTCAAGTGTTACCTCTCTTTAAGTCTCATTTATTGTGCATTTCCTCTGTTGGCTTAACGGCTGCAACACGACATACCCAATGAGAAACTGGGGGGAAAACAAAGTAGGACTACATGCATTTAAGGATGTAAATATATGTACAGTGGAACTTTGGTTTACAAATGCTCATTTGTATTGTAATTGATCTTGCATTGTATTGGAATTTATGAAAAATTTAACTTGGATCGCGCACTATTTTTAAAATTCCAGATTTGATTGTCGGCTGTCGAAGTATCCTTTGGCAAAGCAGTGAAAACATATTTGCTCCCAATGAGCCTTGCATTACATGAATGTGAGAGTGGATGGATGAATGTGAGGCTTTGCAACACGCGTAGCTGTTTAATGGCATGGGATCTCCGTATTTGGTTGCAGAAATCACTGATCGTTAATGTTGATACGCCCGTAACACTCATTGTTCTGGATACCGTACTTCCTGAAAAAAAATCATGGGTCAAATTGCTCAAAAGGTTAAAAATAAGAACAAATAGTTTGTAGGTAATTGTGATATAAAAAGTATGTTTTCCAACACATCGACATTTTATCTCATTGACCAAGTTTACTGGTTTACTCTGCTCGAGTAAAGTCATGCTCACGCAGGTGCAGTGAAAGCGAGCAGATGCCTGTGACCAATAGAGTCAGCGGCAACGGGGCCACAGAAGGGCGACACAAAGTTAAGCACCATCACCATATTACCATGTCTAATGATGCGTAGACAACAACAAAGGTTTCACTCATCATAGAACAACAAACACACAGCACAGTGTCATTATTCTAATACTACTCGTCTGAATGTGTCATACAGGCACGGCATGTTGAAACATCGATAATGGTGATCACAAGGGTTGCGGGTGTGCCGTGCTGGTAGTAGGCAGGGTACACGCTGGACTGGTTGCCAGACAATTGCGGGGCACACAAAGACAAAGAAACACAGTCGCACCTAGGGACAATTTCGAGTGTTCAATCAACCTAACATGCGTCTTTTGGAAATTTGGTAGAAAACTCACATTGGCATGGGGAGAACATGCAAACTCCACAGCGGAAGACCAGTGCCTATATTCAATAATTCCCCTTTTGCTAGTTCTTTGCCAAGAGGGCTATGATCCCATCAATATAATCAATACAGTATTCGATTACGAGACCTTTTTACTTGTGGTGCAAAATCATTTTTGTTTTATGTTAACATTCAAGAACGTTTAAAATACACTAATAGGAGTGTTCAGCCGGTTGGATTTGTACTCGTTCTGCTGCCTCATTCTGTCGACAGCACCCGCCCCCACCAGCACCAGCAGCAGTTCATTCCTTTTGTCAGTACTGTATCTGTCTGGCTCTGTACAAACAGACAGGCAAAGACAGGGAGAAGTTGTTGTGCTTGCAGTTTGACACACTTCAGCTCATAAATTCCTGTCAACAGCGTGTATGTCTCCCCCCCTCCCTACTCCTCTCCCTCAGTCCCTCCACCGCTTAAGGAGTGGAGGAACCCAATGACCTTACTGTCTCACGCAGTCAAAGGTTTCGGTCTGTGACACAGAAACCAAAAAACATGTGGGAGGTATCTCCCAAAAATCTCGGTTTTCACCTCCCTCTATCTATATCCCTGTTGTACTCCCTTTCTGTCTTTCGCTTCGTCAGGCAATGTTTGCAACAGACAGTCGTCACTAACAACCACTCCCTACGGTTGGAGGTAAACACCTGGGTAATGAGGCTATCCTGCACCTATAACCCAAAGAGCGACAATCAGGTCACACGTGCAAAATAAGGGCACATATTCATGCATTACACAAACACATACGCACAGAACTCCAACACAAATATGCATGGATACACATGGACAAAAAGCAATACATCTGTTAAACTAGCTTTGAGCCAACATGGCCGTGTCAGCCAAGACACAAAAATCCAGACGTACGGCACGCTGCATTGAGTTGAGGTGAGGGGGAACAAACCCAAGTCAAGCATCTTTTGTTCCCTTGCCATTGATCATAGTTTATTCTACAAAAGTAGCAACAATTCGTGGTGAATGTGAGAATGACAATATTTGCCAACAAAGTTATGTTGTGTTCAGGGTAGAAAGCAACCACAGTGAAGCATCAAGGTTGTCTGTGACATCAGGGTTCCTCATACTGTGAAGAATTTGACATACGTTTCCGTGTAACAAGTACATGGATAAAGATGATTAAAACAGATCAGTCAAGATGAGGATGCTCAAAGTGCCCAATTCTAATTCAAAATCAAGATCCACTTTTTTAAAATGTCTTTTAACATTGACAATATGTAACAATGATGACTCACATCGTATTTACCGACCGAGATTTTATGAAAAAATAAGCATGTGTTCTAAATTGTGTTCTAATCACTTCATAAACAGGAGTGATGCACGTGAAAGCTGTGACAATGGACAAATCCATGCAGTGACTCAATCCAAATCAAATAAATTCATATATACCAGTAACCGAAACTATATAGAACTTCAAACAATTAACCACATAATATTACAAACATGCTGTGCATCCATAAACTATTCACAGCATTTTCCTTTTTTTTCATTCCGTTCGGTTAGAGTATTTCCAAATGGAATTACAACATGAACAGCATTTTTGGAGGCTAAAAAATCCTTTAGCTGCAAACTTATTGTCATCTCTTTCATAATTGAGACGAGAGAGGGCAAGTTAGATTTGTCTAAAACTGAAATTGTCATGACCACTTGTAAGATCCATGCATTTCCAAGCAACAACATAATTGTATCTTTCCTCTCCAGCTCAGAACATTGTTTTCCACAAGAGTGTTTCATGTCAAGAGTAAATTTAGTCACTCAAGCTTGAAAGCTAATTTGAATTCTGAAGGAATAACTGACAATACAATGCAAGTGTGCTATATTGTTTTTTTTCCCCATTTCTGTGACTTTACACTTTCAGCTGACTGTAGTTTACATGTGCATTGTTGTAAATGGCTGACAGTGAAAAATGTGACCAAGACCCATTTTAATTTCGAATAAAAAGCAAGGCTTTCTCAATATTTATGGGCTCTATTCAGGCGAACAGGAGAGACGAGTTAAAGCGTGAAAGCATGTTCCTTATCACAATTAAAAAGTCCCTTGACATTTCTGCAAACCTTTCAAGTAAGATTAATACTAATATTGGACTCAAACAGCTCAAAGTGAATTGGCTATTGCGTCCCTTTCTTTGTTTTGTTTTTTTCTCCATGTATTTTTTATCCTGACAGATTTTTTATTTTGAGTGCCGTTTGGTGTTTTTTTTCCTTTCACCTAAAAATTACTTTTAGAAAAGTGGGTATGCTTAGAGTGTAAACTAGGACTATGGTTGATAGGACTGAGGAAGAAGAAAGAACAGTAATTTGACTGAAAATTTATTTTCGTAAAGCATTTAAAGTGTCTGCGGTCCATCTCCAAAAAGGACAATTATCACAATAAGTACACTAAAATGCTCTAATAGTGAGCATTTAAAACCAGACTGTTACTTTACATCCCAGAAATCTAGCCACCATTAACTGTGAGCTTGTGTCTTTAAGACCCATCATCATAAAAAAAACATGCCATTCAAATATAGGACAAAGAAACAGAGAGATGTGAGAGATTTCTAATTAGAATGAGTGCGATAGCTTCACCTCAAGCACAAAAAGAAGACGACAGCACTGAAGGCCGAGGTGACAAGGTTAAAAACAATCCTCTACGGCTCACCTGAGATCGCAGAGAGCATTAAGATGGGGAAAAAAATACAAAGGCTCAAGCGGCTGCTTAAGATTTACATGCTGTAAATTATTCATGTAATCAGCTGGAGAAGGACAAAGACAGATAACAGGTAGGGACCAGATAGGAGAAACAAGTCACAAATACAAAGACCAAGACGTTGGAGCATATGTATAAACACAGACAGAGACTGAATATCTCCAGAAAGGTTACAATGGTCCTGTCTTAACCATGTGACCTTTATGACTGCTATTGCCGGTAACTTTTGCACAACGACCCCTATTAACGTCGATGAATAAATACATGTATAATTATGCAGCAGCTTTAGTATTTTTTTTTTTTTTTTTAGTGTTACATGTTGAGTGACATAAAAAAGTCCTGACCTTCAAATTAATTTTCATCTAAAAGACATTGTTCAGTGCTTAAACAAATATACAATATCTATGCTATATTTGAGAAAAATATGCTTGACCAGCCACATTATTTTGCCAATATATCAAGCAAAATTGTTCAAGAGCACCGGTTAACTTCCATTTTTTTTTTTAAATTAGATTTTAATTAGGAATAGGTACGACATAACGCAAATTGAGTCAATCAAAGTTTTGAGGTCAGGGGTCAAATCCAGAGGAATCCGGTCTTTCTGTGTTTGAGTTTGCATATAGTTACTTCCGTCCTTCTACATTCTAAAAATCAGTTTCCCAGATCAACTGATTACTCACAATGTTGTGTGACAATGATAAAAGTGAATACATGGAAATAGTTGCGCCCCAATTTTATTTTTATGTTTAAATAGCTAAAGGGGCTGCTGTGGTGTTGTAAGCAACCGCACTGCTCAAGGCAGCATTAGCTTTTGTACACTAAACAGACCAAGTTCGCAGAACAAAATCAGCTTCTTAAATTCTTATCGTCCAGTCCATACATGTGGCTCAGTGCCGTCGAGTGTGTTCGCATTCACCACCGGTTGCAGCCGTCAGTGTCGTGGTGCGAGTGTGTGCCAATTTCGGAAGAACATCTCATCGAGAAGCCCTGGAGTTGTTGTTGTTTTTTTTTTTTTTGTTCGGAGATGCGGTCCAGCGCTGATTTTAGGAACCACTTCATGAGCGTCAATTTCTGATAGCAAAAATGGATGGACTGACAGACTTTGAAAAATTCAGAGCACCAAAGCTTCAGCGAGGAGGCTGACTCCACAGGCGAGTGTGGCCGGACATTACACGTAATGCACATTACCACTCCTCTGTTTTGTATTGATTTGTCCAAAATGAATTGACAACATTGAAAATGCAAGCTAATATCATTTTCCTGAAAAAATAATGAATGAATTGAGCTTGTTGTTGAAAAATGCACCATCCGCTATGGTCCTACATAAGGGTTTCAAACACAGTTTTGTTTTACATACCAGTGGCAAGATCTTAAAGACTGAGTTGCTGACACTCCAAAACACATGGTTTACACATGGTAATTCAGCAAAGTGGAAGCCTACAGTTGTGTCCATGTGTTGGGCTGCAAGGCCTCAAACTGCATCAAAGGCACCGGAGCAATAAATACATAAGGGCGTTCACAGTAACACTGGCAATAAAACAAAAATCCCAACTCCTGTCAAGAGTTCATGTTGTGTCTTACTGTGGTGAGTGGGGGTGAAAGTCGGATGATGAAGGATAAGAAAGAAAACAAGACGAGAGGAAATACAGAAAACAACTCCCAGATGCAAGGGCTCAAGAAAGGCCAGTGAAGAAAGGGAAAACCTGTCAACTCTTAAGTGCAGGAAAAACAGCACCTATCCAAATTTGTCTGTCCAGTTTTTTTTTTTCAGCAGGAATGCCCACATCTCAACATGACTCATGATTGATGTGTGCTCTGGCCCAGTAAAAAAAAGAAAATAAAAATTCCGGCCTTCCTGTGGGGAATTTGCATGTTACCCTGTGTGGGTTTCCTCTGGGTACTCCGGTTTACTCCCAAATTCCACATTCATTGGATACTCTATATTGCCCGTAGGTGTGAGCGCGGATGGTCGTTCGTCTTTGTGTGCCCTGCGATTGGTTGGCAACCAGTTCAGGGTGGCCCCCGCCTATTGCCCGGAGATAGCCGGGATAGGCTCCAGCAACCCCCTATATTAGGGCTGTCAAAAGTTACAGCATTAATTATGGAGATTAATTTATATTTTTATAACGCACTAAAAATTATGAACTCAGTTAACTCAGTTGTATTTACTTCGTGTAGCAGTTGACCTCTGCTCATTGTGCAGTCAATCTTAGAGGAGAGTTACTGTCGCAAAGACAGACTTTTAGTTAGTTTTACTTTAGGAATTTGCTCAAAGACTCACTTTGCAAAGCCGAATTCAAAAAGTTGTACCTCTTTGGTGTATTGTTCCACTGTTTTCCCTGTACTTCACAGGAAAATAATCGTATTCATAGATCAAAGAAAGCTATTTGAACAGTCCGAGTAGAAATATACTTTTAAATATCGGTTCCAAGCTTCTTAAAAATTGTAATAGAAAGACACGATTAATCGCGATTACTTATGTAAATTTTTGTGATTAATTAGTTAGTTATTAATTAGTAAAATGGTAATCGCTTGACAGCACTATATATATATATATATATATATAATAGTAGTTGAAAAATGTGATTAATCATGAAATTTTGTGTTTAATTGGTTTAAAAAATTAACCACTTGACAGTACTAACACACACACATATATATATATATATATATATATATATATATATATATATATAGTACATTGCTTACTATATGCATTGTTTTGTTTACTGTATTTGATTTTTACATCCAAATATGTTGATGTGATCATGGAAGCCTTCCATCTCGAAGGCAAAAATGAGAGAATGGAGTTTATTGACAGTGTATGGGCATGACCCAAAAACCATGTTTAAAAAAAAAAAAAGAGAGAGCCTAGAGATGAGTGGAAAAATGACATTAGGACTGACTGACAGTTCCCACTGAGCCATTAGTGCAAATTAATTGGGTGGCTGTCACTTCATTTGACTATAATTACTTGGGAAATGATTTAAATGCATGCTAATTGACGTATGACAGCGCTCTTGTGGTATTACGGACCACAGAAATATCTTCGACTTCTGTGGGTTTTCTGCAAACTGAATGGTCACCAATAACATTTTGCAATTTCGTGACACAAGGCAGCAACATGGGTGAGAGCTGAAGGGAGGCGGAGGCAAAACAACAAAGTGAGATGAGTGACGGGCTGGATGTCTGAAAAAATGTATATATATTCATGCAAGGCGATCTAAGGTCTGGCTTTGGAATCACAGATTACCCTGTCACTAAATGTGATGTAATCAAGATGAATAAAATGAAGTAGGCAATGTTGCCCAACTTGGGTGTGTTTGTTGGTTTTATTTTTAGCCAGTCAGGAAACATTACAGACAACCAGCTACATCAAAAACAAATCACATATATGCATTAAATGAAAAAAATAAATAAACAGAGCGTGTGCCTGCGTGTGTGTATTTGTAGTGTGATAAAGAAACATTCCAGGCAGATGGAAAACATGTCTTGGCTAATCCACGGGCTATAACAGTTAATTTTCCATGACCTCAACTCCATGCTGTTAAACATGCACATACTGGGCACACACTTGTATGTTAAGATTCTTCAAACGGCAGAACACCGTCTGGGTCAAGGTGGTCATGCGGACCCAGAGTCTACTGCTATTAAATAAATCAACATACCGTATATTTTGGACCATAAATCACACTTGATTTGATCCTGAGACTTATACTCAGGTGCAACTGGTGAATATTAACATTAGCTCAGACTGGTACCAAAAAAATCCCTATTCCCCAATCATGTATACGACAGTCCACAAGTCCAGTTGGATTGGAAACTTTCTCTTCCTCTTCTTCTAGAATCCCTGTCGGTCACATCGAGACAGCTTCAAACTTACTAGCTTTATACAATAGCGGGCATGACTTCTTCTAAATTCCCCCTCAAAATTGTGACTTATCGTCCAGTCTGACTAATATGTCTTTTTCATGATATATTTCTGACTGTTTTATACTCTTGAGCAACTCACTGTCTGAAAGATAGGGTACGTGTTTTTTTTCTCAGATAGGCCACCATCACAGACTAAATGTGTACGCAAGTTATAACGGCAGCACAATTGTGTGGCCATAATGAGTCAAACCATTGATAACCTATGATAATGACGTAAAATGTTGACTAAAAAAGTTAGGTGCGAGTTTTCAAAAAGTAATACAAGGACCGGTACTTTTTCATTCTTCCAGCACAAAAGGTTGTGTGTACATATGTTCGATAATACCAAGAAGGTTTCGCGTCACTTTCAAATGAAACCCAGATCCTTTTGACCAAACAACATAACCACTAAACCAGCAGCCAGCGCAAGCAAGACAATTCAACTGAGAGCCCTGTACGGCAAAGCTGAAGGCCTGATCACTCACTCCATTATAGAAAACGAAATGTGTCCTTTTGATTCTGGATGAGTTAAGTAAGACAGGACCTCTGCCCTGAGAAATCTGTTGCAACCACAACAATCCCAAATGTATTTGAAGATCCTTCAAAAGTGCAACAGTGCTTGAAATTTGATGAGCGATATTTTTATGACATAAGTGCGCCTGTCAAATCACTTGCACATTTAATTATATTGTTGATTCATGATACATTCTTGAGGATTTTGTATTATGTATTCATGAGCTATGAACTCAGTCACTTTAAATGTTGATACCGCTTTAATATTTAGATGTAGTGAATATTTGATCATTTTTGTATAATTAATGAAGCACTTCATGGTGTGGGGAAAATGTGCTTATACTTTTAACTCCTGAATTAGTATTTTATGAGCGTTATTTGCGTTATCTAGAATTGATGTTGTGACACTGCGGTTGAGATCAGGCACTATCAGCTGACAAAATAAACTGTCATACAGACGAGATGCATTAAAAGTTTAGCAATTGATGAGACAAAGTGAGTGCAAACTGATGTTAATAATTAAAGATGATCGCTACGATGTGAGGAAGAACAGTAGCTGTCAAATGTTAATATGGATCTGAATGAAAATGAAAACAGGTGGGCGCCAACCACTTTGATAAGTAAGCACATTTTAATAAGATCGCAGAAGCATCTGTGATGCACGTTGAGGTGCACAAATTTACGAGCCAATCACAGCTTCGTCATTGTCATTACAATGTTCCCTTATTCTCCTTTGGGACTTCGATGCTCTCCTGGACAATGAGAGCGAGACCTGGAAGGGTATGATCTGGAGGAGCAACCCCCACCACCATCACCTCACCCCTCTTTCGCCCGGAACTTGAGTGATGTTGTTTTAGGAATTTTATGCATGTCATGCATATAAGAAATAATTTTCAAACATATGGATGTCCAAGTACACTTAATACCAAGCACCCAAAGTTGCATTTCAATAAAGTCATGGTCTTACTGCATCATGTCATGGAACTGTAGGAGGTTTCAGTCTGATTGCATATTTGTATTGTGACAATTTAAAAAATATATATTCCATTCTACTCAATCAAGCAACAAGCCTATTTCACTCAAATATTGATGACAAATCTGTCTGAATGTTGGTTTGTGAGCAATCTTTTGCTAAAATAATCCGTGTATCTCAAAGGAGTGTTATAGCAAGATTTTGATGATTAGTACGCATGATAATTAAATGACAATAAAAGGCCGGTCTAAAAATTACTATTTCGTAGGGGTCCTTTTGGAAAGGTCAGAAATTTGGCACAGTCGTTGTTGAGGAGTGGGCCAACATTTGACATTCCACAGTCAACCACCCGATCAATTTGATGCAAAGATGTGTCGGGCAGCTTTAGGCAAATGCTAGTCACTCCAGACACAGACTGCCTCCATTTCTTCTTTCTTTCGAAAAACTCAAAACCTCTTTTGTGTATACTAGATAGTTTGTCGTAAAATAAAACCAATGGAAATGCGATTAAGTCATACAAATTTAAAGTGTGCCTTATTGAGTAGAGTAAAACGAAATAAAAGACGTGAAAGATTAAGCTAAGCCACCATCTGGAAAACATTAGCGTACCAGTTAGGCATATGGTTCCTCCAGCATACAGGAAATGGCTTATTTCTCCTAAGCAGACCTGCCTGAACCGAGGAAGTGGCTAACCACATGAAACTAACGCAATGCCGCATGTTTACTCGCCCACATTTGCACAGGTGAGAGATGAACACAGCACAGCCTTGTTTAGCTCCTTCTACTGCGCAGTGAAAAGTGTTTGGATAAGTCATGAATTCATGTCATTCATAGATTGAAACTTGCATGGGCTCAAGTTTTAATTCACACATGAAAAGCAAATAACCTACGGTTCTCTTACATAGTTTGGAGTTCTTATTAATAGGCAGGGCATTCTGTGTAGCACCGGCCAAGAGTCACTTGAGTCTGTTCGTTGCATCAATGGCATGCTGTGGATATATTTGTGATAGGCTTGATAAAATATCTGAAACTACGATCAACAGGTATGTTCTCAAACAATATTGAATGGATAGATGAGTGATGAGTAACTTCATAATTTCTAAGGCTATCTTTTTTGTTTAAAAACAGAGTGGAAAATGGGGAATGGGAATTAAAACATCTCTTGAGTAAATATCTTTTTTGTTGGTAAGAATTCAAATTTTTGTGTTCAATAGCATGAATAAGTTTTCTTTTTTTGTTCTTTCAGCACATTAATGGCCTTGCAGGAACGAGGCAAGCGAGGCAATCAATGCAAAAAAAATGCTTTTAAACATCTGATTTATACCTTTTTTTTTACTAAAAAAAATCAAACCTAATAAACAGCTTACTAGGAATTCTGTAATTAAACTGGTTTACCGTAGTTCACTAAAGAAAACATAATCAACACTGTCCTTGAACCTGAAAGCCCTTTGAAAAGTGAATAGATTGGCATTGGATGTTTTTCAAAGCTGTGTGTAACCTTCATTTTTTTTTTTTGAGAGAGAGATTGTTTACAGTACGGTGCTTGAATCTAAGTTCATGAAAGTTATAGTTTTCTGCACTTGTCATGAAGCGCAGTATAGTAGTACATTTAGGAACTAGTTTATTTAATCATCCTTCATCTTTGGTCATGTCTGGTTGACTATGAGCTGTTCCACCTCCTCATCATTATCATCACCTTTATCATCATCATCATCATCATCGTCATCATCATCATCATTCGTCTTTAGTGTTTACTGTCTGGACTGATATCAAGAGTAGGCTCTCGCCCTTCTCTGATTGGTTTAGACCGTGGTCTGCAAAATGTGTGTTGTTGAACCAAATAGAGACTTTTCCCCGCCTCCAATGGTTGGGTGCACCGGTGCGACCCTTTTTTAGTCGCACCGGTGAGAAAATAGGTCGCACGTGCAATAAAGTTGATCATGCTCTAGAGTAGTGCGGAAGATAAAACATAACGTATTTGACCACAATAAAACAAACTCGACATTCTGATATGTCACACTAGATTGGCATAAAAAAAATATGTAAAAATAAATTACAAATTGACGTGAGAACGAAGAGACATAAACATGCAAAGTTTATCATAAGCCGATCTTACAAATACATTATAATTTGTATTATTATTATTATTATTTTTAATTTCCTCTGCAAACAACTACCAACCCTAACTTGTTCCTGCTTTCTTGCCTGATAGCTGCCCGGCTTCTTTTCAGAGTGTCAATTCTCATAAAGCTTGAGCAAAAATGGAAAGAACTGAGAGAGATTGGGGGGGGGGGGACAGTGGTAATAACCGTATTTTCCCTCCGCTGGTTTTGATTTCAGGACAGAAGAATGTGTCAGAAAAAACAGCAGGTGCTCTCCTGTCTCAATTCCATGCCAGATCTTTGAATAGGAAGACGGATGGAAAGCAGTTACCAACTGAGCAAAAACAGATATAGATAGTAAATCCCTATCCTTGCCGATAAAAAGACTTGAACTTAGACAAAGAAACACAATGAGCAAATGTGATTCTGGGGACAAGTGGGAGGTTGTTACCGATGAATTTAAATAGCTTTGGGTTCAGCCAGCAGCTCAATCACATAAAACCTCCCCAAAAAATGCAGCTGCAGCACATTTTTCTGACAATGATTGTTCTTAATCAGTCAACAAACCTGACAATGTATCTGGCGCCAGATAGCAAGGGTGAGACCCTGCAAATGAGACAGACAGGGACAAGGGGGATTCTGGGTAAATACAGAACTGCATGCCGCTCACACTATGTAAACACTGCTACCTGATTACCCCAGGTGTCTGTATTCACACATGAGGAGCATTTCATTTAAACTCTTCCTCCAAACATGTGTCAGCCATCGCCCATCTGTCTGTCACCCTGTCATGCGCTGACAATACCACCAGCACAATTAATGGAAATCTGTCAGGATGGGCCAATTTACTCCTAATTTCCTTCTTGCTACTAAAATGTCTGTGTGTGTTTCTTAATATGAGGTGTGTCATTTTTTTTTTTTTTTTTACAAAAAGCACGATTCTAAAAAGGATTTCTCAATTGGCCCATTTTGTAGCACATCCCATTTGGAGCTTATAATTTCTGTTGCTTTATTTGAATGCAGAACCACATCAAAATGGGCATGTTGACTAAAAAGTGTGCTTTTGCCACATGCATTGCATTGTTTTGCATTTTGCAGAGTGCATATTCAAAGCTGATAGCGACCAAAATAATAAGTGCATTTTGATTTGATATTTCCTTGCCATGAGCTAAAATATGTTTATTTTAAGGTTTTTGATTTAACATGATGGGCAGTACGGCGCATGATTGGTTAATACATCAACATCACAGTTCTGAGGTTGTGGGTTCGAATGTTCTCACTGTGCTTGCATGGGATTTCTCTGGACCCAAATAAGGATAAATTGGATAGATGGTGACTGGATGGAATATAGATCAATATGGAAACTTAAAGAAAGACACGCCAGTGTAATACCGCCATCTGTCCATATTTTATTTCCCTTTCAAGTTGAGATAATCCCAATGTACCATTTTATGTGTTTCATGACTATTCGGGTATAATTGGAAAAGCTTCTGGATATCAGCCGGCAGATGTACTTAAAAGATATGACTTTAAATATGGTGTGGAAAATACTGTACGATTACCGATGCTTGTTAAAGCCCGGTTCACACGACAGGATAATTAGCCCAATTTCAGACCAGATTCTCCCCTCCCAACCATCTTCAGGACGCGTCAATTATCGTAATGACTCCAAAGATAATTTTACCAGACATTCCTGATGTGTGTGGTGTGTTGATCTCAACCGCTTGGAAGGTCGTTTTGCCAACTCTGATCTAAAATTATGAATATTCAACACGGTGGATTGTTTAAACCGACTTCTCATCTTGTGTGATGATGAAAGCAAAGAAAAGGAAATTCTGATATGATATATACATATTTTTTTTATTATATTTTATTTTATTTGTTTATATTCTAAGGTAATGAATCAGTCTGGTGGGCACGAGAAGCACCAACCTACCTCCATATAATGCTGCAGTAGGTATCGTCCATTCTCACGTTATCTCCACTCTTGAGCAACGCCTTTTCTTTTTATGTTGCTTTTTTTGCATTAAAAACAAACCACGAGCCACTGCATCCTCTTCTTCCATCATGTTTGTTTCCTCCAAAGTTTTGTTTTCATTTTGTTAATCCAAAGAGGTTTTGTGAGAATTCCCGTCTGATGGGAATATACGTAAATGGGGAAGTAAAGATTCACTAAGGCCCTGATTTGATTTTTTTTTTCAGTTCCCGAATTCTAGTATTTTTGTTTTTCCAAATGATGAACTAATTTCATAAGCAAAATATGTTTTTATTTTAGTTAGTTTTTCCTAATTATTACCTAATTACTACCTGAAATCCAACTAGATCATCACAACTATCCTTGGGCAAAAAAAGGCTTTCCCTAAATTGCAATACTTCTAAAAGCACTATAAGCTTTAATATACCCGTCTTTCTTTGCATAAAAAAGTGAGATTACAGTAACTACATGGGATGAAATGGACATTTGTAACATCTTTAATGCTATTGTATAGAGGCAGAGCTATTCCTCTGTGCACCGTCCCTCATTATCAAGGCATTTACAATGACTCAAATTAAAACACCCATTAATCCGTCAGTGTAATCCCTCTATTGCATGGAGCAGCCTATTCAGCCCCAGTGTGGATTAGAGAACACTGAGACCCCGTGTTGGTGGTCACTGGTGTATAACACCTCATAAAGATAATGCTGTGAGTTTCTGCGTGTGCATGTGTGTGCACTTTCCTTCTATGCTGGTGGTCAGCATTGTAACATTTTGTAGTACAAAAAGTGTATGAGTGTGTGTACACGTTGGGGGGAGTGTTGTCCATGTGGATAATGTGCTTCTTTTCTTCCTTTGTGGTTACCTGGTGAAGGGGAAAATCCCTGTGAGGTGGTCTTCTCACAATGTGGTTTGCCGAGAAGGCAACCTGTAATAGAGGAAACAGTGAATTAATAAAATAAACCCCCTGAGTGGAACACTATTTACGTTGCACAGTTAAAGGGTTTAGCGTTAGACGGAGGGTTGGATCTCATCACGTAAAGGGCCACACCTTCCATAAAGTGACATACTTTTCCTTAGTCTTATTTTACTTCAGAGATTCGCTTCGGTTCACTATGCGATATGGCCTCATTGACCTTTTTGATTGAAAGATGCTGCCAAAGTCAGCCATTTACAGAAGATGGACTTTTACGCAGAACTATACATTAATAGTACAGTGTGTACTTTTCCACATCAAATTAGACTAATACATTTGAATTTGATAAGACAAGGGCAACAATTCTAAAAAAAAAAAAAAATTTAAAAAGTAAAATACGTTACAATATTGCTCTCAACATAAAAGGGCAGGAAGTGACATCACATTCCTGTCCCGGCAGCATTTCTTTTAACACATCTAAAAGTGGAATATTGCAAAAGTGACTTTATCAAATAGTTGCGTTTTTTTTTTCTCCCAGTGTTTCTTTTTTACTTTGCTGATTTTGAGGACTTAGTTGCTATTGTTTTCAATTATTTCCCAGTACCTCTGCTTGTGTTTTTGTTGATGAATAATTTTGTTCAGTACACCCTACATCCTTGCCTTTCCTCATCTGCCATTCCACTTTTGGGTCCACCTCCATGCCAAAACCTGACACACAGTAAAAAAATAAATGCCAACAAGCAGTGTGAAATGAATATTGAGAACAACAGGCACTATGTTCGTAGACAGGTGCACATGTACTTGGCACAAAAACTGTTGCATCTTCCGTTTTCTGCTGGGACAAGTGCAGTTTACCATGCTTTGGAATTCAGCAAACTGTGCCATGCCGGGGGTGCTGGCGGACTTTTACACTTTTACACGCCCCAGAAGCGCCTGATAATTGAGTGACAAAAAGAAGAGTAGAAGTGCTGATTTTCTGCACAGAATCCAGCGAATCCTTTTTTTCCGCCATGTAGACCTCACACCTCTCCTACGCTACTATCAAAGGGAATGAGGAGAGCTGCTTCCATTGGTAATCAAGTTGGTTGCATCCAGTCCCACAACTGTGCAATATATAGAGGTGTTTTAATATCCTCAATTTAACGATCAGAGCCTTTGCTTAAAGCACATGTTGATTGGATCTTTTCAAATCCATTGTGGTGTTGCACAGAGCAGAAATGCAAATTATTGTGTCAATGTCTGAGTGTCAACTTATATGAACCAGGAATAATATTACAAATGGAATAATAATACAAATAAAGCTAGTGAATGCACCATGCATTTCTGTTAGATCACAAAATGTGGTCCTAACTCTTTTTTTTTTTTAAAGCAGCATTATTGGAACTTATGATTCATAATATAATCATTGAGGTCTGCAGGACTGAGAGGTATTCAATGCTGTTTTATTTTATTTATTTATTTTTATTTCTGGTAAATCCATCCTGGACCAGCCTGAAATACTAATGGCAGCTCACTGATGGACTCACTGGGCTGACAATGACCACCTCTAGCAATTCAGCCCTGTTCTGTAATTCGCACCCTGCCGAGTGAACGTAGCTAAGTCAAGTACGCTCAGCCATGAACTCTACGATTACACGTTTACAATGAAGTGATCTGTTGAACATACACGTTCTGTCAGCAGATAATAAACTGGGAAACAAATATATATAATTCTGTTCATTGGTCAATGGGAAAATCCAATGGCAGGTGCGTTTTATCTGCTAAAAACTGATTATGTGATGACCTCTCCACAAAAAGTAAGTGGGTGAGATGTATAGTTTTGAATACAGTGTGTGTTCGAAGGATTAATAGAGTTGATAAAAATGCACAATTGGGTCTTATTTCCTTTTCTACCTTTATGAGTGAAATAGGTCAATACGCAGTATAAACCTTCCTGCTGCCCTAGAATGGAAATAGTATCCATCTTTTAAAGCCTGATATCACTTATAACATGGACTAACAAAACTTAAACTCGTGTTTCAATATGACGCAATAATTCAAATTGTATTTTTGCTCCTTTGAGCCCCCTACATTTGAGAAGGGTAATTGAGCCGAGATGTAAATATAAAGATTTGACAAGCTATTATTAAGTCCTTCTCTTTTAGTATCAGTGCCATGATCATCATCCAATAAGCACAAGCAGCAAGTTGTGTGTCACTCTCTGCTGCAGTTTACTGGACTCCTTAACCGGCTACTTAATCAGAAAATCTGCTGTGCTATGGTCATGCTGTAAAAAACATGGGTGGGCACCCATAAAGTGTCAGGTACTGTGCTGAACAAAAATCTTCTAATCCCCCAAACGCTTTGCGATTCATTATTATTTCACAGGGCAGTCTTCCCAAATACATAACGCTCCCCAACCCTTCTGGGCTCAGTCTGCCAAGCTCCAAGTCTAGGTTTGATGTTCCTCCAACATCCAACCAGGCTATGATTATTTCATTCTTTTTATCAGAACAGATTCATTATTAAATTTTTGCATTATTAGATTTTATTTATTTATTTTTGACCAAAATGACTGTGTTCATATGTGTGACCAATCCCCATTAAAACTAGAAAGGAAGAAAACATCTGAATAGAATATACTTCATGTCTTGGATAACTGATGGATGGGAAAGGGGTTTTGATAAAATGGAAAGTCATAGAATTTTGGAATAAAGTCTGATCAGATTAGTTCTTCTTTCAGTTCTTGATAAAATGTTGCTCTTCCTACAACCAGTTTTACGGTGACAGTGGATGGTTTCTCTTCAAAACCACTGGACCACACATTTTAAAGCTTCTTCTCAAAGACTTACAGTATATCTCAGCAATGTATAAACTCTCCTACTGAAAATACAGGGTCAAAGGCTTTGTGAGAGACCTCTACATCATCAAACGTAGGCCTCTTATTTAGAATTAGAATTAGAAATCCCTTTATTGTCATTGTACTCAATTTTTTTATTCCAATTGCCACGTGTGTGAATAGAACCGAGCACTTCAAACATGTTATATGTGAAGCATGGGTGAAAGTTGGTGCATTACATTTCATCCTGCTAAATTTTCTATGGTCAGCTCTAAAGTGGGTTATTAATAAGTGTTTGGGAAAAACAGTAACTCAGCTACAGAGCGGTAGACCACAAAGTCACAGAGCCGGGTCCTTGAATGCAGAACACATGGTGCGTAAAAGTGGCCAACGCTCTGCTGACTCAAGAAATACAACGTTCCAAACCTCCTCTGGCATTAACACCACAATGAAAACTGCGCGCCAGGACCTTCATAGCTATGGTAAAGCCGTTACAAGCGATCTTCCATTTTACCTCACCAAGCAAAGTACTAAGACAGAATTGTGTCAATCATTGAGACCTGACCCTATAACTAAAGGTTGATGGAGGTAAACCTCAGGAGCTTGGGTGTGCTTTAGTGAACAAAAATGGGAATGCTTCATGATGGACCAAGACATTCTGGACAATTTTACACATCTAACTTTGAGGGAAACTTTTGAGGAAGACCCTTTTCTGTTCCAGTGTGGTGATGTCGAAGTACACAAACCAAGCCCCAACAACGGAGGATTGAGGAAGGGCTCTGTGTGACAAATGCCCCCTTTGATGAAAAAACAAATAGGTAAATGTTTAACAAATAAACTCCCGGTGTTTACCGTGCATGCATCTATAATGGTCTGGTCGAAAGGTAGTAAATGGCAATTTGTTTCTGCAAAGACTGATAATCTTTGCCCTTTTACGAGTCTTTCTCTTCTCTGTATTTGCGGTTAATTCCACAAACAAAAGTCTTGCGTTGAGTAGTCGACTCAAACTGACCAGCTCTATCACTGTTAACGTTTCTAAAAGCGTCCTGGTAGAACCCTTTTCGCCTACAATGTCTACACTCGATGTGGCATTATCATTTCCATAATGCTGTGCCACCTGAGGGATCGAAGGTCACGGGCTTTCAATGATGTTTTTCTGGCCTAGCCGCAGAGATTTCTCCAAGTTCTCTGAAGCTTCTGATGATATTATGGACCGGAAATTATGAAATCTCTCAATTCATTGCATTTGTACAATGAGAGGTGCTTTTTGTACGTCAACTTTAATGGCCAGTCAGGACACTCACCCGTTTCCAATTAATCTGTTCACCTTTGTATGTTCCAAACGAGCATTTTCCAACATTCCCAATTTTTTTTCTTGAACCAATCCTAGCATTTCTGGAATGTGTTGCAGGCAGCAAGTTCAAAATGAGAGAACATAAAAGAGAAAGATACAACTAACGTTAGTTTGAAAATTAAATATCTCATTTTTGTGCTGTATTCAATTAAATGAAGGTTGAAAATGATCTCCAAACTGTAGTATTCAGTTTTTTTATTCACATTTTACACATTGTGTAAATCATCCCATCTAATATCTTCAATGTGTTACATCTGCACAAGCACACATTGTGAGAACAGCTTTGTATTTGCCGTCATGCAAAATTATATCTCTCATTTTAGCAATTCAATAATGAGCAGAATATCATTCTGTACAGTGCAGACCTCCACCAAGGCCGAGCTGTTCATGAAAGTAAAACAAGATTCATAGTGATGCATTTAGGTTCCATCTGTTGGCTGCTTCCTCGTTCATGGAGGATGACAAATAGATAATTGGTGCAATTAGGGTTCTGGGTGGTGTACGGTTCAGTGACGCAGTTGTGATTCAAATTGTAAAAATATATTCTTACATACAGTGCAAGTACAGTTTCGCCCAGGTTCAACTAGCTTGTTCAGTATTTTTTCAGTTTTTTTTATTTACACTTAGGTCGCAATACAAAACTTAAAGTATGCCATTCCGTTGGCATTCTGGATCATTTAATTATTTAGCTGGTGGTGCAAGGCCTCTCATTAATTCTTACCTACGCAAAAATCATTACTATATCCTTTGGCCTTATTTTTTCCGCCACACTTCCAGTTGGTTTTCTGCATCTCTCCTCACTCACTCCCTTGACATTTGTCTCCCTACATCCTCATTTCTGCTAATGAGCCCACTTAAATCCATGCCAAAACACAAATAGGAAGAAGAAATAGGTACAGCTCTCACTAGATGCTCTGTTTGTTCAAGGATTCATCATGTGTGCTGTTTTCAATAAATAATTGATGCAACGCTGACTTTTGTCTGCAGACGAGACTTCAGGACATGAATTATGCATTGTTATTCCTGGATAGGGCAATGCAGGGACAGTGTGTCTTAGTGTGTACTTTTTTTAATGTGTATGTAGCCAGTGCACACACAAACTATAATTTGTAAGATTTAAGAGTCAAAGCGCCAACATGGACTGAAGTCACTTGTGATTACACATCTGACAACATGGTTTTGTTTGTTTTGTGTAAATAGCATCTCGGATCAGGTTTGAAATTTTGGAAAGCTAAATGCATGTAATAAAACATTAATCAAACAGAAATTTAATTGATTTATATTAAATGCTGAGTAATTGTATGTGAATAAGGTAGACTATTTTTTTCCGTTGTATGTGACTGTACAGTATTTTTCCATTTGATAGGTACTCTTTACTCCCTCTTCTTCTCTTCTTTTTCCTGCTCTGCAGTCATTGCAACAACAAAGGAAGCTACGTTCCCACAAACGGTGAAAACGTTCGACCTGCAATGCTAAAATATTTTCATCTACTTCTTGACTGTTGTCACATGGGAACAGAAGAGGGAAAGGGGAAAAAATTATTTAAAATCAGGGGGGGCGGGATTACAAAGAGAACGGCTCGCAACCACTCGCGACAGCTATCATCAGTGATCTCCGCTGTCATTTGACTCCGCTCTAAATAATTCATCAAAAGAAACAATAGTGAAAATAATATGCAAATAAATCTAAAAAAATTAAATTAAATTAAAAAAAAATAATAAAAAAAAGGGGGAGTAACATCAGTAGCAGGTTATGACTGCGTTGAATTTGAATTCATCTTGTTTCATCTACGTTGACAGTACTGAAGTCACACATGCGTACTGTGTGTGTGTGTGTGGGGGGGGGGTGATGGGGCGGTGGGATTAAGTACAAGGGGTATGGAGGGATTTTGGAAGGGGGGAGGATCAGCAGAGAAGAGGGACTAGTCAACATTAGAGGCAAGAAGAAAAGGATTTGGGAGTGGAAGGGAGTAATGGAGGGAGGGACGCTTTCGAGGGTGCATTCGTCAGTGCTGTGAAAGGTAGCCATCAAGAGCTTTGATGAAAAGTGCAGGCCTTCTAAAGCTTACAGTGACAGCATATGATTTGGTCAAAGTATGAATCTTTTCAAAGGTAGACATTCTCATTCCCATTCATCTCTCTCTTGACTTGAATATATTTTTTGGGGCTGAGCTCTGGCAAAATTCCAAATGGCTTTGACAGATTGGCTGCATGCACTATTGTCCCTGTGACTTACAGACGGTAGGTCGTCTGTAAATATAGAGACCACGAAATGAACGGATTACGTTTAATGTTTAAGCAAATGGTCCTAAATCAGGGTCTATTCAGAAAGTCACATTCGTATTAGGCAAATGACACAGGTCATATAATTTCATATGCAGAAGAAAAATCTCATTATCTTTGTCCTTGATGCAGAAATGGTAGACGAACACAAATGTATTTTAAGAGTGGCGGGGTGGGGTGAGGGGCTGAGCATATGTTCTGACATTTGTCATGTCTGTTCAAATCTGAACAAAATTTTACTGACAGTATAGTCATTAGAATTTAGGTTTAGGACGGGGATATCTAATTATATAATGGATGAAGTGGGTCAAGAACAACTTGGGGGGGGGGAACATATCCTTATTTCCATTTAAATACAGAGACATACCAAGTTCAGACATGGTAAGCAACAGAGCGGCCTCGCACCACTAGTTTACGCCCTAAACAAATACAGTTGCTGGCTAGCGGACGTCATGTTGAGCAATATGCTTGTCTATATCTTTAGGGTGACCATAATTGAGAATCACTGGTCTACAGTATATCGAAGGAATACAATTATGAGCAACTGACTGGAAGTTCCACTTTAATGTTGAATCAGACCACACCTCGCCCATTAACTTTGAAGGCAAGAAAAGATGAGCCTCGACCGTATACAAGAGCCCATCACCATTACTTTATTTCAATGAAATAAGAACTGGCATCTGTAAAGAAACAATTAAATGTTGTTCATTGATAATAAAGGTATAATATCAATCAACTGGACTGGTTGAATGCAGGTTGAAAATTGTGTAGCTAATTACTCTTTAAACTCTAAATTATGTTATTTTAGGCTTATTATATATACATGTATTGCACAACACAAAATGTACAAATACAACATTCAGTGATCCCTGTAAAAAGACAGATTTACATTTGTGTTATAAGCACTTCACCCTAATATTGTTGCACGCAGAAACAAAAACTAGAAACAAATACTGTGGCCGTACGACTTCACATATAAGCTTCGCTTTTGTCAGTTAGCTCAATAAAATTGAAATCTCCCATTTCTAATGTTACACTGCAACATTGTAGTGGGTGAATGTAAAATTATTTGACTTCCTTTTGCACAAACGGATTGTATTTTATGTCATTACTACAGCTCTCTCATGAATGTTTTATATGTTTCTCATATTTTGCAACACCTGAGCAAACGACTACCGGTGGGCCAATATATCTGACATCATTTTCTTGGAGTGATGCTTGAGGCTTATTAGCAGCCTGGCTTACAGCAATGTGGACAGGCTTTCAGAGCCAACACTCATTAAAATTAAGGGTTATGCTCTACTGTCCCGGGTCAGTGGTAACACGCCTGTCAGATGATGCCAAACACTAATGCACACACACAGGCACACACATACACAAAATGCATTTTGTTGAAAATATATATATATTTTTTAAAACTTCCAGACACTTAGAAACAGACTCATGACACTTGCACAAGCTGAACCATTTGAAGTGAACCTCCCATACGAGCCTTCGAGGCTTTTGTGTGACAATAGTCTAGGGCCGTCCTTCTCGTAGTTACACACATATATACAGATAATGGAGTCTAATTTAGGTTCTCCGTATCTGCAGAGAACTCCAGAGGACTGGTCCTCATTGGGAATATATTGGTGACCTACATACTAGGAACAAGCAGTCATACCAGTGCATGCTCCACACTGTTAGGCAGACTCAAGATACTGTTGTGGAGCATCTGTATAATGTCAACATAAAGACATGGCTTGCAAGGATAACTCAAATCATAAACAACCATTAACTCAGGAAATCATACACCAAAAGATCCCCATCAATATTGAGTAAAGTTTTGAATGCTCCAAAATGACGACCAGACTACTTCTAAATATACAGTAATGATATAAGTAATATATAGACAGAGGAAAAGATTTTTAATATTATAATTCAAAATAGACAATGTAATGTGATGTCGTGTTTGTACTGTCCGAGTTAACAAGTCATGTTTCGTTGTAAATCAGATTACGTTGCAAGACCATGTCACATTGTTTTTGACTTGGAAAACGGGTGACAGTCGATATGAAACGAAGGACTGGACTCTGTGGTTTACATTAGTGGGATACCTAAATGTAGGCAAGTTTTAGTCTGGTCTTCTCATTGCAGATTTTCCATGTAAAAAAAAAATAAAATACTGTATATATTAGGTGACACAGTCCTCCCTTGACATGCCTCAGTCTTTGTTGTTGTGAGCGTTTGTATTCACCACATTTTCATGACATATCTCTTTTCTCCATCAATCAATGGGGACCACTTGTAGTTTGGGGACTAAAGAACGTTATGGGGACGCCATCCGTAATTGAACCCCACATAGGAATTGAGTATTTAATTATAAATACCTTCTTGCACCGCATATGCTCTATAAGAGTACATGAAAGGTAAACACCCATTATTACTGTATTTTACGGACTATAAACTGCTAAAGAAAGCTATTAGAACAGTCTTTGATTTAAAATACACTTCATATTTGGTACTTTTTCATTAATTACAAAATCTTATTCGAATAAACCTGTTAAAAGCTGCACAAAAAATTACTCGCTGTTAATATTTTTCTGCGATTAATTTGTAAAAAAAAATGTCATCGCTTGACAGCACAAATATATATATATATATATATATATATATTATTATTATTTTTTATTTTTTTTTGTCGTGATGGGAAAATGAAGCCTCAATATGCTTCATGAACCAGCTTTTTTATTCTCTGACTGTTCTAGATGGCATCATCTGCATTTCTGGCCGGCTGATCCTTACACAGATGTAGCTTGAGCGTCCTTGCAAGTGAAGCACTTCTCCAGAATTACCAACCGTGGCTGAAGCGTGGCTGCCCTGTCCTAATACTCCTGACACCCAACATGATGTGTGCATTACAGCTCCTTGTTGAGAAGAGACAGCCATGTAGTGCTCTTTGCAAGACCACTGACCCAAGACTGGGGTTCAGCCTTGTTGTGTGCCCATGAAAAGTCTCCACAGGTCACTTACATCCACCAGGCTGGAACCAGCCCCATCCCCGTGGGCCCGTCAGTGGAGGTAAACATATTGTAGAGGAGAACAAATAATGAACAGAGGAAAAGTCAGAAAAAAAACACCAAAATGATCGACTTCTATAAAAAAGGTCACTTTATTCAAGGCTTAATTCACCTCTGTGATGATCCATGCTTCCAGTGTCACGGTTTGTGGAGTCACAGTCATTGGAACATCCATCCAACTGGTTGCCAGCCAATCGCAGGGCACACAATTACGGACAAACATCATCACTCACAATCACACCTAGATGTAAATCGAACCCGAGCCATTCGCGCAAAGTACAACATGCACCACTACACCGTCAATCCCTAACAGTGGGTAAGATTGTACTTTGCTGTGTTAATTACCCTTATAAATGCCAAAGTTTATCAGGTCATGCCTTTATGCGCTTTACTGCTATTTCGGGTGGCAATTTTTGGGGAGAGAGGCTGGATGTGACATGCCTTAGTGTGTGTGCCTGTATTTGTGCATGTGTTTATTTTTTAGTGTTCTTAGTGGAGGTTTGAATAGCGTTTCACCTGTTATCGTCAGCGTGCTTCTCACAATGTAGCTACTCATGTGCAGTTCTTGTTGGATCCTCTTTACGCATCGTATGATCATTATTATTTTGTGCTTGTTCCTTTGGTTATTGATTTCTGCACCAACAGTAACACTACTACTACAAATAAAAATTACAAAAAGAAATGGGATATGACTTTTCACCTCTGCTGTGAGATCTCTAAATGAGTTTGACAGATTTACTGAAGGCAAGGACTTACAGGTTGAAAATGTAGACATCCTGAAATGGAGGGTGTCATTTGTTTCGGTATGAAAATTCCAACATCAGCAGAATGAAAGTTACCTTCATTTAGGAAATAATGTAAAATTAAATGCCCATTATTCTGAATGTCGTGAAGAAAAAGTGACCTGAGCAGGCTTGCCTACAGTGTCTCAGTTATAAATCAGACCTCCATAAAAAGCCACCTGGTCTTTTTAAACTGTCCAGTGCAGTCACAAATCATATCCTCTTTAAATGAAGCTATGCAGAAAATAAGTATATCATACCTTCTGCATACTTATAGTCCCATGTGGTTTAAAATCGCCCCCGGCGGGGAACTTCCGGAAACACAGTTTCGAGGTGGTTTTAAAGATGAGTCAGGATATGATGGGATAGTTTAAAAAACTTTATTAATCCCAAAACAGGGGGATTCACTTTTGTCATCATAAAACAACAAAATAAAAATCTGAATAAGTGGAATATAAAATAATAAAAAAATTGAAGGATATTGTACACATCAGTAAAATAAATTTGCAGTAATTAACACATTTAATTACAGTACTGTCATCAATTATGGTATAATATTTAGGTTTTTAATTCCCGCAATTTCCAGACTATTGCACATACCTAAACCTAAGCCACAGCCCACTCAATTTAAAAAGTAAAACATTTTGCACACAAAGTTTATTATATTGTCCTGTCATGATCCGTGTCGGGCATGGCAGGGTTTTTGTTGTTATTTTTACGTTTTCATGTTTTTGTGTTATTGTTTTGCCAGCTGGGTGGGGGCGTTCCCCCTCAGCATTCGTCCTCACCAGCCACGCACCTGTTTCACGTGAACCATCACACACCTGATCCCCATCTGCCGCCTAATTACTGGACTATTTAAGCTTCCCACGCCGACAACACAGTGTCGGGTCATTGCCGCTCCTCACGGACTTTCACGACCGCGTTTTGTTCTCGTCCCTTGTTCATGTTCATGTTCATGTTCATGTTCATGTTCATGTTCATGTTCATGTTCATGTTCATGTTCATGTTCATGTTCATGTTCATGTTCATGCGCTCGTTCTCGTTCTCGTTCCCGTTACGTTCCCCAGTATTTGTCCCTGTCTTTCGTTCCTCGCCCTCCGATCCTGCTAGTTTCGTTTTGGTTACCCTTTGTTATCTTGCTCACGGCCACGTTGTTTTTCCTTGTTTTGATTCCTTTAATAAATTCCCCTTTCGCTACCCATGTCCCTGCTTCCTCGCATTTTGGGTCCTACCTCCTCCTCGCCGTACGGCGATCACGACAAGTCCACACTGGACAATAAGGCAGAAAGAAAACGCAAACACGCTTAAATAAATAAATCACTCTTCAAAAGCATTTTTTTCCTCGCTCAAAATGTTACTACATTATTATTTGCATACAGACACAAATTTTCTCGGGGGGTGAAAAACAAAGCTGAGAGGAAATCATGATGGTCAGCAAGTGGTGAAAACAAACATTTGTTACCCAATGTCATGTTTGTATAAAAGTGTTCCCCAGATAGTGATAAGTATTTTCCAAAGCAAGTTTTGCCACAGGGCCATTCTACATGGCTCTCGCCTCAGACACACTTGGCAAACATCTGAGATTCTGGACTTTTTTTGTGACGTCACAGGAACTCACATCAGGCTGCACTTTACTCGCTGTGGGCTACTGTATATCTCGATGTTGTCGCTGCTTCTTGACGTGAGGTCAACCCCTCCGAGTAACACAACTTGGCTCTTGTCAATGCGTACAACCAAGGGTGGGTGAAAAACATAATTTCCCCTTGTTTCATAAGGAAAAAGAAGAAGAGACACTATTTCTATTGTGTCATTAGGATCATTCGTTTGGCATGACACAGCTTTTTCATTCTTTGGACCTGTTAAGTTTTAAAGTTTGCTGAATGGCAGGCACCAATCTGCTTCATCCATGAGGCAAGAACAGTGACTTAGGTGATATATTTCTGAAGCAACATAAGCACATGAGAACTCCAAAACAATGACTCATTGAGGCAATATTCATTTAAGGCCATTCGAGTCCTCTCATGAATATTCTTGTGAAAATGTTGTCTTACAAAATAACTACAAAAGTATGACCACAAAGCTTCCAAGTTTTTCTCGACAATATAACTGAAAGCTTATGCAAGACGATTTGCTGAACTTGTTTCCTGACACGGACTCTGTCTACCGATGCCTTCAGGCAAAACTGACAGAAGAAAAATAACTGTCACACCTGCAACAAGCCCCCTCCTGCTGCATTTAAGAGCAGTCTTCTAAATCACATGCAAAAAGAATAAACACGTGGTTGATTCCTACAAAAACATATCTGGACAAATTCTGAATTGGTGACTAATGTACAATTGTCCCATCTCGTATAAATTGTATTGACTTTACAGAAACTTGATTTTCAATCTGTTGTTCTTATTGGGCCAGAAATGAAATTTACCCATACTGAACAGAGCAGTCTTTCTCAAGCTATCAATTACGTTAAAAGCAGAAAAGTAAAGGGAACAGCTATGAATCACTAGAAATGATTCACTTCTCCATCATTGAATTTATATTTCAGCCCTGAATGTTTACCCGAGACGTTCACTATTGAGTGATGGTGCATTTATGGACCATACTACTCACTCAGTCCCAAGAGAGTGAATGTTAAGTGGTAAAGTAATGATTTTGTTTTCTTGCATTTACTTTTTATCACAAATGAAAAGATATTTTAAATCTTCATGACAAAAAGTTTGCGAGCCTATGCGCTTCTGTATTCCCTCTTATCACTTAATATATAGTCCGTTAAAATAATGGGGTGTTTTTTTTTTCTTGTGGCCTGACTCAGCATTAGCCAGTAACTTGGAGAAACCGATGCCAATGGAAATGCATCCCACTAAGAGGAAACAAAATTAACTAAGGTAGAATTAATCAGTGATGTTTGTCGCTCATTCTCATTGAACAAATCATGAAAGGCAAACTCAATGGGTATGATCGTTCGCTGAGGGATGCATGTCGTTCATTTGGAGTGAACGAGTCACATTCGCTCAAGGGTCAACAGTCCCTCCAATGCACACACGCGGGCAGCGTCATTCACAGATCCACTACCGGTAGCACACTCGCGGCTGAGCGCAACTGAACTGAGAAATGGAGCATTCCATTCATGAAAGTGATTTTATTTGGTACGTTCACTCAAAATATTTGTTCATTTCAATTAATCGTTGGTGAACTAAATATTACTAAAGCAGTGCACAGGGGAGTTTTGAATGTGCCACTGATTGACAAAATGTCATAAGGAATTTTATTTATCGTTACTTACAATGATGATGGAAAGTGTTTGTTTTAATTATTAATGTAGAATTATGTGTTTGTAGTCCAGTTTGGATCCCTGGGAGGAATGAAATGTCAAGTATTGTTGAGGTGTTTGATGTGAAAGTTACAGGTTGCAATCATATCCCAAAGCGGCCTTTGATATTGTCTTCCTCCAACTACGTGTCGGATTTGACACTGTTCAAAATGAACAAACGGCTATAAATTTAGACCTTAAAATATGAGACAAAGAGATGTAAAAATGACTCACCTCAGCGACCTCGACCCCCTTGTGTTCGATATTTCGTGTATGTCAACGTTAAATAAAAAGTTGTATTTATCAATATGGAAAAACATTCCGTTTAGAGTTGAAAGTTAAACATATATAATTCATATACTTTAAGGAACGATCACCCAAGGAGAAATGTTTGGACAAACTGAATGAAAGATCTATGACATAAATCTATGAGTGCTAGTTTTATGAAAATAATACAAAAGTAAAATGAAGTCACATTTTGAATCAAGCAGCAATGTGAGAAAGAAAGATTTTTCTTCATACATTCGGCATATGCTGCAAAAGAGCTGAGCAACTCTTATGTAAATCAGAATGAAACATTCATAAGAAAGCCATCGTTTCACACTCAACCCACTGGGACGGTACTTCGAATGATCCATATGGTGGTTTGGCAACCATCAGAAACTCATCTACAGCAAATGGAGCCGCTCTGACAGATCCAAGCGACACTGCAGTATGATATGCAAGTGGGCAGCAAACACAAAATTTTTTATTGGTAGGAATAAAAAGATGTCACGACTCCAGAGCAACCGAACTTAGATTCAAACCGGGTGCAGAATTGTGTGGATGTGAGCGACAGAAAGGAGGCTGGCGCCATGCACATAATGCATTCCTGAGCCCCTTCACAACAGTGCTTGACCCCAACCCTTGCCCTCGGCTGGACCTCAGGCCGATTGGAAACTTAACCCTTTCCATCTCATAATGCAAGTATACCAAAGTTCACATTCACAAAGTCTTTTGCTCACAGACAAGAAGCACACGCACAAATATCACCATGTGGTTATCTGTGTCTAAGTGTGTGTGTGAGATCATAAGAGAGGAGCTGTGCTGTGGAAGTTGTGGCCCCAAAACCACCACCCCCGCCACCATAAAGAAATGGGGACTTAATAAGCTGTGGGCTTCTGTTGTGGTTTCTTTAACTCTCTAGCGCCCTTTTTCAGCTTCTGCTTCACACTCCGTCTCACTTTCTTCCTCCAATGAGCTGTTACTCTCCCGCTGCTTGCCTGAATTTGTTTCCCTCTTAATCCATCACAGTTTCTCTCACCTATCAGCTATACCCCTACCCGTTTATTCCTCCCTCAAACATACTTGTAGACACAGATTAACTCAAAGTATACTAATTCAGGTAGCTAGAGATACCGTATATTTCCGTGACTTATCTGCACTTAAGTAAAGTATTTAAACTTGAATCTAGCAATGAGTTTAATTGAAACAATATGGTTCAAAATTGAAAATTACCTTGGCTTCTAAGTTTTGTTCGAACAAATTTACTCTGCGCGTCAACGTAAAAACAGAATTGTGATTACCTTCACATGTAGTCAAGAAACCTTTGAAAAGCCATATATTAAATTGTTCTGGTCGCGCAAGGCCATGTATGCCCCTGCAAAAACCTAAATAAGACCTCCTTATGTATCCTGAATATCTGGTCATATAAACGCATATCGGAATCTCTCCACTGAAGGCAACATTGGTTTGTGTGGTGTGCATGCTCTCTCCACAAGGAATCTTGGTCCTTTGAGTACGGTGCCCACTGGAAATACATAAACAGAACTAAACAAATCTGCCGAAACTCAAAACAGAGCACAGGACCATACTTTTGGAGCGAGGAGGAACCCAACTGTTTTATTCTTGTGTTGAGCGACATGAATATAATGTCTTTTCTAGATGCTAGAAAGCAAGAAGCGTAAATGACGCCAAATTTCGTCAAGGCGTTGACCGTGTGTCAGTTTAGATGTGGATTTGTTTATACGGGAGTAGCTCTGTCTGCTCATGCATGTAAACGGGTTATTCTGAATGTTTCAGAAACAGGAATTATGACCTTAACCTGAATACTTACGGCACGAAAACATAGTCATTGACTGTAGTCGAGGGAAACAAACACTCGGAAGTTGAGGGATTGCAGACATATTCAAGTAATTTTTTTAACTTTTCATCCGAGCAATTTTGCCCAATATGCGACCATAATATTGATTAATTGTCTTTTTGGTTCTTATTTCATGAATGCAATATTAATAAGAGTTCCGTGTTTTGACTCATGCTTCCAAATACAACATCCATCCATCCATCATCTGCCGCTTATCCGGGGTCGGGTCGCGGGGGGCAGCAGCTTCAGCAGGGAAGCCCAGACTTCCAGCTCCCCAGCCACATCTTCCAGCTCTGCCGGAGGGATGCCCAGGCGTCCCCACGCCAGCCGGGAGACGTAGTCTCTCCAGCGTGTCCTGGGTCGTCCTCTGGGCCTCCTGCCGGTGGGACATGCCCGGAACACCATCCTAAACAGATGCCCGAGCCACCTCATTTGGCTCCTCTCTACGTGGAGGAGCAGCGGCTCGACACTGAGTCCCTCCCGGATGGCCGAGCTTCTCACCCTATCTCTAAGGGAGAGCCCAGACACCCTGCGGAGGAAACGCATTTCGGCCGCTTGTATCCAAGATCTTGTTGTTTCGGTCGCGACCCACAGCTCGTGACCATAGGTGAGGGTAGGAACGAAGATCGATTGGTAAATCGAGAGCTTCGCCTTTTGGCTCAGCTCCCTCTTCACACGGAAACGAATCCGACTTACTGCCGGCAATGCAGACCAAACTCTGACATCGGTGGTACAGGAACCCAACTGCCCGTCAAATACAACATATTATTTTTTTTTAAAAAAAGTCATTCCATACACATAATCAACAACTTTTTTAATTTACAATAATTGACAATGCTTCTTCAGCATAAGCAGCCGGTATAGTCTACAGGCCGACAATACAGTGGGAGGAAGTCAAACACAGTTTGGTCTTGGAAACTGTTATGTTATAGTAAAATGAATCTGTGAACAGGATTAAGACTTGGAAAACTAAGTTTTGCAAGCAACTGCTGTTAAAACTAGAATTGTAAAAAAAAAAAAATTAATAAATAAAAAAAAGAAATAGAATGCACACAAATCCTCAATTTGATATTTCCCTCTTTGTCTTATCATCACTGAAATCTTTACGACAGGGTAAACACACACCGTAATAGGGCCCACCTTCCCAAAAAGAAAAATGAAAACCTATGACAAGCCACTTTGTCTTTTTCCTGTATTTGTTTTAGAAAATAAATATGGGATATTTCCCCCAAGATTTCAGATAAAACTTTGGATCAAGTTTGACCAAACTTCTTCAAGTTGTGAGACTCGGCTTTCTAAAAACAAAATCAAAGAGAACAACTGCAGATCTCTTTGTTATGTGTGGGTTTATGTCCTCCAACAGGACTGCAGGAAGATGGAGTTTGGATAATTGAATGAGGACCTCCTCAAAGACAAACCGCACTGCTGTGTGATCATGAGATGGTAGACTTGGTCGAGGTTTAAGATCTTTCTTGTGGTCACTTTGGTCTTTGGTGCAATTCTTCATTATTGTTTATCCCCCCCCGCCCCCGAATCTTTTTCCCTTTGTTGAAGTGTGTAACTTCAATAGTTTGAGAGTGATATGAGCAAAAACTAAAATGTATTACGGCCTTTGATTTTACGTTTTTAACCACCTCCCCCTCCAAGTTTGCATTTTTGCGGAAACCTCAAACTTTGTAAAAGGAGAAAAAAAACCATCATGACGAGCTTTAAAAAGGGTTTAATTCAAGGTGGTTGACACCAAGAAGCAAGTCAGATCAAGACGATAGAATTTAGTAATTGTCACAAGCAACACTTTCTACTTTGAACCACACATGCATACTGTTGCACTTAAACACACATGGATTTTGTGCCTTCCGAAAGACGCCTAAGCCACAACTTCAGCCTCCTCCGCCTGTTTCCTCAACATCAAACTCCCACAGAGTGCCTCTTAGTCAATTAAAAGCAGTCAAGCCGGGATTCTGAGTGAAACCCTTTTGAGGCGCGCATGTGTGCGTGCGCGCGTTTGGAAAACTTCAAGACGTCTTTAGCCAGAGCCCTTCCTGCTCATTCTGGTAATGGATGGATGACCTTTGACCTTTGAATACATTCTATACCTGCCTCTGGGCTCCCTGTCTTTTTATTCTCACCATTTTAATGTTTTCTCTCTATTTCCTGTCTATCCATCTCACTCTCAATCTCTCTTCCCTAATGAGACGGTGACTGTCTTTCCTTGTGGGGAAAGAGGTCAATGCCCCGGACATGCACGCGCACGCACGCACACACGCACAGACACAAACTGCAAACATGCATACACATGCGGACATGCACAAATTCATACAGATAAAAGGACAAGTCCCCATTGCTACCCTTGCCACACACACTTATATGGCAACACACACACTGACCCAGAAATCTCATCTCTATTATGCAGAACATCAGTTAACTGATGGCAGAGCTGATTATGCAGCTACCCTCGACTAGCCCACAACTCCCTTGTGGATAGCTTCCTTTAAAATCACGATCCCAAATGTCTTTTTAGCATATCAATAGAGAATTGTGTATTTGGAAACTGTGAGATTTAAGCACATACAGCATTCCACAACTTTCTCATCAGATTACGTCAAAGTAGAAAGCCATATCAAACCAGACAAATTTAGACAAACATTCCACCAGAACATCAAAAAGAAACACTAGCTGTCAAGACACTCATCGTGATTCATTTCTCTGTGTATTAACTCATAGTCTATAAATATTTTACATGCGCATGCAGATACTGTATGATATTTTGAAAATGAGTAAATTGTGCTTGTAGAGCTACGAATATACTTTCTCTTTTAAACCCTCTAATCTCGTTGCACACTTGAGTACAATGACAATAAAGGGATTTCTATTTCTATTTCTAAAAAAATTCTACTGTACATGAAACTATATGTAAAAATATTTACGGTATCTATCATATCTTAAGGAAAGGTATTCATAAAAATTACTGTTCATAGTATTATAAAGATTATAGTATGACTGTCGTCAAATCATTTTCGACACACAGAAGTAATTATTTTAAACTTATTTAAGCTTCTAAGTTCAATGGAATGATTTTGACATTTAAAGGAACGCTTGCTTGTTAAATGGTTGACGTAAGCTTCTAAAGTGCACATGTAAAATGACAAAATCAGTTGTTGCTCACTTACCATTGTGGAAAAGATGGATTGCTGCTTTTGCGCTGCAGTAGTGTGGAGTGGTGACCTCCACAAAGATTGCTTACTTGGCAGATAAGCAAAATATCGTGCATGTTTGTGCATGCAAATGTGCTTTTGTGTTCCTCCGCATGTGATTCCGAGTGCGTGTGTACGCATATGAACTTGTCTGCTTGCTAATAAGCAGCTAAGAATGCTCTGCGTTCATTGATAATGCCATGCGTTGCATTTCTCTATGTATTAGCTCTGTAATTGAAAGGCCATATGTGGCCTACTGGGGAGGTTTAGTAAAGGGTAAACTATGAGGCTCATTATTTTTGGGAGAGGTATGCTCCCACTGGCCAAAACAAATTAGTATGTGTCCAGTTTAACCTTCAGAAAAACTTAATTACTGTAGGTATGCTGTTTATAGGCACATTGTTCCAACATGTTATTTTGGAAGTGGAGCTAACCCACAAACCTGATTCAACTCATAAAAGTGGTGTTCATTTTTTACATTTTGTTGTTATGTACAGTGTGGAGTGTAAAGTCGTAGTTGTTGTTGGGTATTGCTGCTCTCTTTGGGCCACTTTAGATCAGATATAAAATGAAATCAGTTGACTTGTGATGTGGTACTGCTAATATCTTACTAATGTTCAACAGAAAATGCTAAAACCATGTCCTGTAGACCTCAAAAAGGAATGAAATCAATAACACACTGAGAGTGTGTGAGCTTGTGTGTCTGCTAGGTCTATAAATTTGAGAAGAGACATGAGCTGCATGTCTCAGCAGTTTCCTGTTGTAAGCTGAGCTCTGCTGCGTGTCCCTCTGGTACTCCCGTCACTCGCCTGGTCTACAGCGCAACGCTTGCCACGCAACCGCTAGTGAGCCGGCACATGTGTGTCTGACTTCACATGTATGTGTGTTTCCTTCTGTCTCCTGTCTCCAGCAGTCCCCTCTGCACCATTAGGACCTGTTAGGGTTAAGGGCCATTGCTACAAAGGTCAAAGTTCATCCTTCCAAAGGTGAAAAGTGACGATGGTTACTTGTGGTGTGAAGTGATACTGGACAAGCACCAAGCAGCAAACGTGAAATGGAATTGTTGTTTTATATATATTTTTTTAAATATTAGATTTTTTATTAAATCAGAGAATGGTTGTGCAGACCAGCGGTACCAAACCATCTGTACCTGTGACATTGGACTGGAAAAATAAACAAAAATCTTTGGAGAGCTTCTTCATACAGGGGGAAATGTTGAGGCAAAAGAAGACTTCTTCCAAGAAAAGGAAAGCGGCATTTAAGAGACAATATCAGCTGTAAAATGGTGTTTTATCGCTACGGGCAAAGAATCTCTAAGAAATATGTGGAGACTAGCTGCTAAATGAGACAATAAATCCTTCAAAAGCGCTTCGGCACATAGAATCTTTCCTTGATTAAAAATCAAGGTGGAGCATCTACAGGTTCCAAAAAAGCACAGGCAGAGTAATGGTGAGTTGTATTTTCAATCAGTCACTTTTATTTGTTTCCATGTCGGTGAGTGAAAATATTGCTTTACGTCAACTTGGAACATGGTCCAAAAGAGATTGAGGGCTGCATATGCAGCATAAAAATACCACATCTTGGTGGCATAAATGAAGGCCTTTTTTAAAAATGGTCCCGGACTTCTAATATTCTCATAATGCTATTTAAGATGGGGAGTGACATGAAAGTGTTTCCTAACAGAGAGATGTGGGTTGAAACCTACAGACTGCGCTTTGACCAACAGATCACATTTACTTTCCTCACTTGCCAGATCATATTAAGGGTTTATGTGTCGCAGTTGCATACAGCGAAGGGACTCTATGCGTGATAAACATCAGTGTGAGAGCTGAGTGCCTGAGAGATGACTCAGTTAAAAATAACTACTGTCAGTCTGTGTAGAAAGCCTTGGAAAATAGGAACATCCAAGTTCACCCTGGATTTAAGGATAGGGGATGTTTGGTGTGCACACAGATTTTTGCTGACATC